>NC_138301.1:101655512-102255512 GCF_965601325.2 Salmo salar
TCCTTAAAGAGGTGGGGTTTGAGGTGTCTCCGGAAGGTGGTGATTGACTCCGCTGTCCTGGCGTCGTGAGGGAGCTTGTTCCACCATTGGGGTGCCAGAGCAGCGAACAGTTTTGACTGGGCTGAGCGGGAACTGTGCTTCCTCAGAGGTAGGGAGGCGAGCAGGCCAGAGGTGGATGAACGCAGTGCCCTTGTTTGGGTGTAGGGCCTGATCAGAGCCTGAAGGTACGGAGGTGCCGTTCCCCTCACAGCTCCGTAGGCAAGCACCATGGTCTTGTAGCGGATGCGAGCTTCGACTGGAAGCCAGTGGAGAGAGCGGAGGAGCGGGGTGACGTGAGAGAACTTGGGAAGGTTGAACACCAGACGGGCTGCGGCGTTCTGGATGAGTTGTAGGGGTTTAATGGCGCAGGCAGGGAGCCCAGCCAACAACGAGTTGCAGTAATCCAGACGGGAGATGACAAGTGCCTGGATTAGGACCTGCGCCGCTTCCTGTGTGAGGCAGGGTCGTACTCTGCAAATGTTGTAGAGCATGAACCTACAGGATTGGGTCACCGCCTTGATGTTAGTGGAGAACGACAGGGTGTTGTCCAGGGTCACGCCGAGGGTCTTAGCACTCTGGGAGGAGGACACAAGGGAGTTGTCAACCGTGATGGCGAGATCATGGAACGGGCAGTCCTTCCCCGGGAGGAAGAGCAGCTCTGTCTTGCCGAGGTTCAGCTTGAGGTGGTGATCCGTCATCCACACTGATATGTCTGCCAGACATGCAGAGATGTGATTCGCCACCTGGTTGTCAGAAGGGGGAAAGGAGAAGATTAATTGTGTGTCATCTGCATAGCAATGAGTAGGCTAAACTAGCTAGCTGCATAGGCTAGCTAAGTAAGTGAAACTGAAAGTGAAAAAAATGAAATCTCTATCTCTCTGTTGCTTCTCCTTCATTTTGGAAGAAATTAATTTGTTAAAAACTGTTTAACTATTGTCTTTCTCTCTCTTTGAGTCAACTACTCACCACATTGTATGCACTGCAGTGCTAACTAGCTGTATCTTATGCTTTCAGTACAAACTTCATTATCTGATCCTTTAATTGGGTGGACAACGTCAGTTCATGCTGCAAATGCTCTGATAGGTTGGAAGATATCCTCCGGAAGTTGTCATAATTACTGTGTAAGTCTATGGAAGGAGGTGAGAACCATGAGCCTCCTAAGTTTTGTATTGAAGTCTATGTATCCAAAGGAGGATGGAAGCTAGCTGTCCTCCGTCTACACCATTGTGCTACCTTACAGAGTGCTGTTGAGGCTACTGTAGATCTTCAGAACAAAATAGTATGTTTTAATTAATTATTTGGTGACGTGATTATACTTCTATACAGTTTTATCTAAAAATGATAACTTTTTTAATGTTTTACTTTTTTTCTGAAAATCACTGATGAGGATGGTCCTCCCCTTCCTCCTCCGAGGAGCCTTCACTGCTCAATACAGCCTGAACCTGTTGTATTCACCATCTCAGTACAGTCTGAACCTCTTGTACTCACCATCTCAATACAGTCTGAACCTTTTGTATTTGAGGAGCTGAAGAGCTGGCTCTTCTCCATATTCCCCTCGGCAGAATCCTCCAACATCCCATGTCCTCCTGCTGACCCTATGTTCACACACACAAACTACTACTGTATATCAGAGGTTGGCCACAAGGGCCATTTATTTCCAGGTCAACATTTAATATTGCACAGTGTTGTTCTGGTTCATATTGTCTCTTCTTTTACTCTCTCGCTCTCTGTTTCTCTCCGGATGTTTACCCAATGCAAATGTCTTTTTGTAATTGCCTTAGAGGATTCTCAGTGGTAAATAATACAGGATTACAGTATGCTTACCGGTATGAACTCTTACTGCAGTACATTTACATTTACATTTAAGTCATTTAGCAGATGCTCTTATCCAGAGCGACTTACAAATTGGTGCATTCACCTTATAATATCCAGTGGAACAACCACTTTACAATAGTGCATCTAAATCTTTTAAGGGGGGGGGTTAGAAGGATTACTTTATCCTATCCCAGGTATTCCTTGAAGAGGTGGGGTTTGAGGTGTCTCCGGAAGGTGGTGATTGACTCCGCTGTCCTGGCGTCGTGAGGGAGCTTGTTCCACCATTGGGGTGCCAGAGCAGCGAACAGTTTTGACTGGGCTGAGCGGGAACTGTGCTTCCTCAGAGGTAGGGAGGCGAGCAGGCCAGAGGTGGATGAACGGAGTGCCCTTGTTTGGGTGTAGGGCCTGATCAGAGCCTGAAGGTACGGAGGTGCCGTTCCCCTCACAGCTCCGTAAGCAAGCACGATGGTCTTGTAGCGGATGCGAGCTTCGACTGGAAGCCAGTGGAAAGAGCGGAGGAGCGGGGTGACGTGAGAGAACTTGGGAAGGTTGAACACCAGACGGGCTGCGGCGTTCTGGATGAGTTGTAGGGGTTTAATGGCACAGGCAGGGAGCCCAGCCAACAACGAGTTGCAATAATCCAGACGGGAGATGACAAGTGCCTGGATTAGGACCTGCGCCGCTTCCTGTGTGAGGCAGGGTCGTACTCTACGAATGTTGTAGAGCATGAACCTACAGGATCGGGTCACCGCCTTGATGTTGGTGGAGAACGACAGGGTGTTGTCCAGGGTCACGCCAAGGCTCTTAGCACTCTGGGAGGAGGACACAAGGGAGTTGTCAACCGTGATGGCGAGATCATGGAACGGGCAGTCCTTCCCCGGGAGGAAGAGCAGCTCCGTCTTGCCGAGGTTCAGCTTGAGGTGGTGATCCGTCATCCACACTGATATGTCTGCCGGACATGCAGAGATGCGATTCGCCACCTGGTTGTCAGAAGGGGGAAAGGAGAAGATTAATTGTGTGTCATCTGCATAGCAATGATATGAGAGACCATGTGAGGATATGACAGAGCCAAGTGACTTGGTGTATAGCGAGAATAGGAGTGGGCCAAGAACAGAGCCCTGGGGGACACCAGTGGTGAGAGCACGTGGTGCGGAGACAGATTCTCGCCACGCCACCTGGTAGGAGCGACCTGTCAGGTAGGACGCAATCCAAGCGTGGGCGGCGCCGGAGATGCCCAGCTCGGAGAGGGTGGAGAGGAGGATCTGATGGTTCACGGTATCAAAGGCAGCAGATAGGTCTAGAAGGATGAGAGCAGAGGAGAGAGAGTTAGCTTTAGCAGTGCGGAGAGCCTCCGTGACACAGAGAAGAGCAGTCTCAGTTGAATGCCCAGTCTTGAAACCTGACAGATTAGGATCAAGAAGGTCATTCTGAGAGAGATAGCAAGAGAGCTGGCCAAGGACGGCACGTTCAAGAGTTTTGGAGAGAAAGGAAAGAAGGGATACTGGTCTGTAGTTGTTGACATCGGAGGGATCGAGTGTAGGTTTTTTCAGAAGGGGTGCAACTCTCGCTCTCTTGAAGACGGAAGGGACGTAGCCAGCGGTCAAGGATGAGTTGATGAGCGAGGTGAGGTAGGGGAGAAGGTCTCCCCTACCTAATGGATTACAGACTCAGGATGTAAGAGCAAAAACAATGAGGATGGGGACAATATGGTGAGATTGCAGAAAACATATATTTTAAACCAATAACATGTCATGTACTGTGCAAAATTGGAAAATAAAAATAGATCGAAAACTAACAACCCCAATGTCAATTATTTTAGTTGACAATATACTATAAGTGCACTCACGATGGAATCCACATTTTGCGTACAGTACAAAATGACATATGTTTTATTTAATTAATAGGTTACACATGATGAGAGGCAGTGTGAATGAAATAAACAGAAGGCAGGCAGAAGGAAATTCATAATGCTCTATTTTATCCCATATGGATACTGAAAATAAATGGCACCCTGGTTGGTAAAGTCTTGCAGGATGTAACGTTACAGTCTTGCAAGTGTATTTCCTATTTTTCACATCTCATATCAACATATCCAATGTCCATGTCAGCATATGGCTGCGAATGTAAATCTGATTTACTTTGTAAATGTTGTTTTATCTTCCCTTGCTATTTTATGTTTAGATAAAATGGCTTTTAGTTGGGCTAATGAAAGGCGCCTTGACCCCAGCCACCAGCAACAGAGCACTGCAGAAAGCTTAGACGAGACAGCAATTTATCAAAATAATAGGGCAAATTTATCAAGCCACATTGGTCTCTACAGGGCATGGACTGAGCTGGCAGGGGTCTAATGGCTGGAGGGGAAAATAATAATCATCAAGGTGAAGAGAGACGGCCAAAGAATAGGAGGGATCCATAACCTTCGACCTCCAGCTCCTCCAAATTTGGGAGAGAGAAAGATTATGGGAGATGCAGGGAAGCAACGTTTTGTACCGGGGTATTATTGGGCTTTGGTCCCTGGGAGGAGAGCAGGTGGCACAGTTAGAAGACTCATTTATATACAGTACCAGTGAAAAGTTTGGACACACCCACTCATTCAATGGTTTTTCTTTATTGTTACTATTTTCTACATTGTACAATAATAGTGAAGACATCAAAACTATGAAATAACACATATGGAATCATGTAGTAACCCAAAAATGTGTAAAAAAAAAATATATATATATATTTGAGATTCTTCAAAATAGCCACCATTTGCCTTGATGACAGCTTTGCAGACTCTTGGCATTCTCTCAACCAGCTTCATAAGGTAGTCACCTGGAATGCATTTGAATTAACAGATGTTTGTTAAAAGTTAATTTGTGGAATTTCTTAATGCATTTGAGCTAATCAGCTGTGTTGTGAAAAGATAGGGGTGGAATACAGAAGATAGCCCTATTTAGTAAAAGACCAAGTCCATATTATGGCAAGAACAGCTCAAATAAGCAAAGAGAAATGACAATCCGTCATTACTTTAACCCTCCCGTTGTCCTCCTATTATGCCTACTACCCGTGTCCCCACGGGTCACCCTGTCCCATCTTGGCTAAAGGCCTAGTGGGCACAAGTGTGACATTATGCGTATTTCTTACACCTGCAGCACACGGTGTGTGTCTTGGCGTCCTTCTTGGGTGGGCAGAGCTGACATCTCTTCCTCTTACTTGCCCCTAGCGGGGCTGCGGGGGTGTCAGCTGTGTGCTCCCGGGCTTGCGGAGGAGCACACAGCTTCGGTGCGGGGGAGACGCTGCCTTCTTTGGATCAACGGCTTCACAAGTGCCTTTCCTAGCTGCTCCAGGAACACCCTCCTCTTGTTCCGCTTCCGAGGCATCCAGTCGGGCTTGATCTCTCGCCATATGACAAAGGCGTTGTAGGAGGACACGTCGAGGATGTTGTGGAAGATGATCAGGGGCCAGCGAGCAGTCATCCGTCTGCAGCTGTCGGTCCCGACCACCTTGTCTAGGTTGTCCACGCCGCCCTTGTTGCAGTTGTAGTCTAGTATGAGGGCCGGCTTCTGGTCGCGGGGATCGCTAACGTCGGCCTCTGTGTGCAGCGTGCTCAGAAGTAGCACGTTCTTATTTCCCTTTGCCAGGTAGGACACTAGAGTGGTGGTGGTCGTGAAGGCGAACCTGGAGGACGAGACCTGTCTGCTTTTTGACAGGAGCAGCGCGGGAGGGAGCTCGGGCTTGTTCTTTCGCACTGTGCCGACCATGGTGAGGTTCCTCTCGAGGAGCCACTGCCCGAGTTCGTAGGAGGTGAAGAAATTGTCACAGGTGACATTGTGACCACCCGGCAGTCCCTGTGTGAGATCGAGGACGACTCGCGCGCCCTGGTTCTTCTCGGGGCCTCCGCTGGCCGCCTTACCGGTGTAGACTTGCATCTTCCAAGCGTAGCTGGACTTGGCGTCGCAGGCCACCCACGACTTGATGCCATATTTGGCTGGCTTGCTGGGAATGTACTGTCGGAAAGGACAGCGTCCTTTTGGGAGAGGGAGAAGAGATTAGCAGCGTCGTCGTCGTCACCGGCTCATCATTGGGGCGCCGCCGCCGCTACTGCTGATGCTACTACTACTGCTGATGCTACTACTACTACTGCTGATGCTACTACTACTGCTGATGCTACTGCTGATGCTACTGCTGCTGCTACCTCTCTATACTACACATACATACATACATACATACATACATACATACATACATACATACATACATACATACATACATACACACACACACAGATACACAGAGTACCTCTGAACGGGACCAGTTGTTCGTCCACCGTCAAGTTAGACCCCGGGTTGTAGAGGGCCGGCAGCCGCTCCTCCCACAGGTCCCAGACCTCTCTTATGGCCGCCAGTCTGTCGGTGGCGAGTCTCGCGGGTCTCGACTGGCAGTCGTCGAATCGCAGCAGCCTCAAGTACTTGTGAAAGACCTTGAGCAGCATGGTGGCGCGGAACACGGTCCTGCCGCTCTCCGCGTCCCACAGGCTGGCCGCGGCCTTACCTCGGGACCTGTAGACGCCCTCTTGGATTAGCAGCCCTATGTACGCACGCAGGTCGGTGGAGTCCATGGCTCACCAGCCGTCGCCGTATTTTCTCACCCCCTGCAGATTTGTCATGTCCAATTATCCTTTCTATCGCCGGCGTGACAAACAGCTGGAAGGTGGACGTGATGTCGAGCACGCGCGACACGGCGTAGGGCTGGCGGATCATCGGCTGGCCCCGGTCCAGGCCGCTGCGATAGGCCACCGAGGACCATTTGATTTTGCTGTTTTTTTGCAACGTCTCCCTTTGGGCTTGGGCCGCAGCTGCCGTGTCCTCTCGCTCTCTCTAGTCCTCTCCGTGGCTCTGTTTCTCCCTCTCGCTCTCTCACTCTCTCTAGTCCTCTCCGCGGCTCCGTTTCTCCCTCTCGCTCTCTCTAGTCCTCTCCGTGGCTCTGGTTCTCGCTCGCGCTCTCTCGCTCTCTCTAGTCCTCTCCGTGGCTCCGTTTCTCCCTCTCGTAGTCCTCTCCCTAGTCCTCTCCTTACATCTCCCTCGCCCTCGCCCTCGCCCTCAGAAGAGGAGCACGACTGCGACGAGCCCTCGGCCTCACTCTCGGGGTCGTGTTCCTCGCCGTCATCGTCTTCCGAAACCTCCTCCTCTTCCGAATCACACCACTCTTCTTCTTCTTCCTGGTCCACACTGGAGAATATCTGTTCAAGGACCTGCGCTGCGGTGAAACGCACGGTTATGGCGACCCCGGCTGGTCCGCTCCTTGGTCTCAAACATATACTATGACCACATACTCTTGTAGTAGGGGGAACAGAGGCCACCGACAACGGCCACAGCAACGACCGGGCGAGCGCCGCTAACCACATTATTAGTAGCCTCTCTACATGGCCCGCCGATCCGCCACTGTTGGGGAACAACTCGGAACGCTGCCCGGGTCACTCTGACCCGCACAGACACAGGGGAACAACTAGGAACGCTGCCCGGGTCACTCTGACCCGCAGAGACACAGGGGATCAACTGGGGATCAACTAGTAACGCTGCCCGGGTCACTCTGACCCGCACAGACACAGGGGAACATCTCGGAACACTGCCCGGGTCACTCTAACCCGCAAAGACAACGGGAGGGTTAAGACACGAAGGTCAGTCAATTCAGAAAATGTCAAAAACGTTGAAAGTTTCTTCAAGTGCAGTCGCAAAAACCATCAAGCGCTATGATGAAACTGGCTCTCATGAGGACCGCCACAGGAAAGAAAGACCCAGAGTTACCTCTGCTACAGAGGATAAGTTCATTAGAGTTAACTGCACCTCAGATTGCAATCCAAACAAATGCTTCACAGAGTTCAAGTAACAGACACATCTCAATATCAATTGTTCAGAGAAGAATGCGTGAATCAGGCCTTCATAGTCGAATTGCTGCAAAGAAACCATAACTGAAGGACACCAATAAGAGATTTTTGGTTCCAACTGCCATGTCTTTGTGAGACGCAGAGAAGGTGAACGGATGATCTCCGCATGTGTGGTTCCCACCGTGAAGAATGGAGGAGGATGTGTAATGGTTTGGGGGTGCTTTGCTAGTGACACTGTTGTTGATTTATTTAAATGATTTATTTTAATGCACACTTAACCAGCATGGCTACCACAGCATTCTGCAGTGATACACCATCCCATCTGGTTTGCACTTAGTGGGACTATAATTTGCTTTTTAACAGGATAATGACCGAAAACACACCTCCAGGCTGTGTTCTCTCTGCTACCGCACGGCAAGTGGTACCGGAGCGCCAAGTCTATGTACAAGTGTAACGTTCGTAGCCTGGTGAAGAGGAAGCGGACCAAAACGCAGCTGGGAGCGAACACATGTTTATTCAACACACTGGAATTAAACATGTACACAAAAATCAAGAAAAATGCAGATACGTTACGTGCTCAAACAAAGAGACAACACCCCACAAACAGCGTGGGGAAAACAGCAACTTAAATGTGATCCCAATCAGAGACAATTAGCGACAGCTGTCTCTGATTGGGAATCGACAGAACCCAACCTAGAAATAACCCACCTAGAGCCTACACAAGGCTAAAACGTAAACCAAACACAAACCAATGAAAAATACCTAACATGACACACCCTGAACCAATATACCCGAGTTCACCTGGTCAGGGCGTGACAACAAGAGGCTTCTTAACAGCTTCTACCCCCAAGCCATAAGATTCCTGAACAGCTAATCAAAAGGCTGCCCAGACCCCTCTTTTACGCTGCTGCTACTCTCTGTTTATTATCTATGCATAGTCACTTTAATGCTACCTACATGTACATATTACCTCAATTACCTCAACTAACCGGTGCCCCTCGCACATTGACTCTGTACCGGTACCCCCTGTATATAGCCTCGCTATTGTTGTTTTACTGCTGCTGTTTAATTATTTTTTAATTTCATTTTCTATTTTTTACTTATCTATTTTTTACTTAATACTTATTTTTCTTAAAACTTCTTAAAGCATTGTTGATTAAGGGCTTGTAAGTAAGCATTTCACAGTAAGGTCTACACCTGTTGTATTCGGCGCATGTGACAAATACGATTTTATTTGACCAAGAAGGAGAGTGATGGAGTGCTGCATCAGATGACCGGCCTCCACAATCACCCGACCTCAACCCAATTGAGATGGTTTGGGATGAGTTGGACCGCAGAGTTAAGGAAAAGCAGCCAACAAGCGCTCAATATATGTGGAAACTCCTTCAAGACTGTTGGAAAAGCATTCCAGGTGAAGCTGGTTGAGAGAATGCCAAGACTGTTCAAAGCTGTCATCAAGGCAAAGGGTGGCTACTTTGAATAATCTAAAATATTTGTTTAACACTTTTTTGTTTACAACATGATTCCATTTGTGTTATTTCATAGTGTTGATGTCTTCACTATTATTCTACAATGTACCCAAACTTTTGACTAGTACTATATGTTTGAACTTTGCCTATGAGGAAAGGGTTGAGGCTCTATGGGTATACTGAATATAGGGCCATGGGTTTGCGGTAAATCATTATCGTAAGTAGCTAATGGAATAAGTCTGAGAGTCATTGATGTTTGAAATATTGAAAAAAAAACTAAACTCAGTGTCCACAAGTTACAGAGAAACGTTTTGTCACCAGCCTGTAGACATACAGTACTTTGACCATCACATTCATTCAAAGACAAATAAGTAAACAGGTCTGCTGTTTTCAAATCCTCCCAACTTCCATCTCTAACTCTATTTGTGGTCATCTGTAAGGTCAGGGAGTCCAAACATTATCGTCCCGAATCTGTCTCAGCCAGAGAGCTCAACAGTGCAAAAAGAACTCTGTATTTCCCAGCAACAACAACAACAAAACAGGAAAAATATTTATTCTGCATTTTGTCTTTGAAAATGTGTTGCATGTTATTTTTAGTTGGCATCAATGCTGCTGTCTCGCAAAGAGATGCATTGCACCACAGCGATAAGAGCAATAGGCGTAAACCAGCTCCCATCACTCTGTCCTTTACAACACTTTGATAGAGCATCATCCTGAGACAGGGCTTGTCCTAGACTACACAATTTGTCCTGTTCAAAAAGACATATCGCTTTAAGAAAACCTATGCCTGCTCATAGAAAATAGGTATTACACTTTTATCTAAGTTTATTGTATTCCTGGAGAAAATATATCATGTAGTAAAGCACAGAAGAGTAATTTCGGCATCTCCGAAAACATTATGTGAATCATTTATACTAGTTATTTTAACTAAGGCAATAACTCCCTTGGAGGAGCAACAGAGGAACCCAACCATCCATAATGCCCTCTCTTGGAAATCACTCCTCCTGCCAGCTCCATGGAAGAGCACAGAATGTGTACTCAGCTAGTAGCACACTGTTCCGTTACAGCTTAAAGATAAGTCATCCTGATTCCTATTACAATACAATCACTGCTGTTCCTTATTTATTACTCTGTTTGAGGTATCTAGGCAATGTAAGCCTTTAAGCTATGTTGTGTACATGTGTATTCTGCTCATTTGCATAATCATGTATTTACTTCGATTTAACTAGGCAGACATCAAGCTTTACTTAGAAGGTTTCCCAAGGAAATAAATATGATTCTCCTTATCTGAACATGTGTATGTTCAAACAAATTTGCCTAACTATGGTATGGAATGCAGCAGCTATAACACTTAACTCCCTGAAGGAAAAGACAGATGAAGAGAGATCCTGTGAAGGTGAGTATTAAACTTCTTTACAAAGAGCTAAGAAAACATTTCTCAATCAAACAGTAATGCTTCAATGGCAACCACGTCAATGGCAGCATTTAATGAAAAGCCTTTTGAGTTGTAATGGCCTTGCTCAGAAACAATACATCAATAAGCAGGCCGCTTCTATGCAGAATACAATGTCGAAAACACAAATTGTTTATTTGTTTTGTTTTAAAGATGATAAATATAACGTATTAGTAGTCTAGCTACCTCAGAAGGAGCCTGTATTGACAGCCATTTTAGTGTATCCATCTTAATTTACATAATTTTCTGTCTGACTTCTGTCTCTGTGTAACAGCAAAAATACTCAGACAGAGTATAGAGTAGATGACAGAGTAAATGAGCTATCTGACAGTTTGAATATTAGGTCTCAAAAATACATAGCTGTGCTTAAATAAGTGTTGTGGTGTGTCATCGTTGGCCGGAAGTTGTTCTTTGCCACTGTGCCTGAGATGTGAGCGAATGTGAGAGATCTGTAGGGAATGGAGCAAGACTAAGATATCCAGCTGTTGGCTTTGAATCCAAACACCATGCAAGGACTGGAAAAGTGTTCATTTCAACAAAGATGCGAGGCCAGCAGCATATAATGATTGTTAAACATAATGATTTTTATGTATTTTAAACAAAGATGCGAGGTCAGCAGTATATAACGATTGTTAAACATAATGATTTTTATATATTTTAAACATTGTACCTGTAAATAATTAAAATGTAGCCCGCATACACATTGCTGTGCACTTCAAGAACGATAAATATTGATATAATGTTCTATAACCCACTGTTTGGCCTTATTTTTGCTGTTTCCTCCATGTGGAAATGATTAATAATCATTCATTTATCCCTTTAGAATTCATAGCGGCCGTCGACGGGCTTTCTTTACATTACTATAGCGGCCGCGAACTACCTTATTTTTCAAAAAAGAATATCTTTGTCAGTATTGAAAAATGAACATGCTAACAACCTGTTGTCGGGTTCATGTGGCTGTTGTCATCAACCAGAAACCGGAAACTGTCAGGACTTCTACCGAAGTCGATGCCCCTCCTTGTTTGGGTGGTGCTCGGCGGTCGACGTCACCGGTCTTCTAGCCATCACTGATCCATTTTTCATTTTCCATTGGTTTTGTCTTGTTTTCCTACACACCTGTTTCCAATCCCATTCATTACATGTTGTGTATTTAACCCTCTGTTTTCCCTCATGTCCTTGTCCGAGGACAGATTTCCATTGGTCTAATGTCCATTGCTCGTGTTTCTTGGCCCAAGCAAGTCTCTTCTTATTATTGGTGTCCTTTTGTAGTGGTTTCATTGACGCAATTCGACCATGAAGGCCTGATTCATGCAGTCTCCTCTGAACAGTTGATGTTGAGATGTGTCTTTTACTTATAATCTGTGATTCATTTATTTTGCCTGCAATTTCTGACGCTGGTAACTCTAATGAACTTATACTCCGCAGCAGAGGTAACGCTGGGTTTTCCTTTCCTGTGGTGGTCCTCATGAGAGACAGTTTCATCGTTGTGCTTGATGGTTTTTGCCACTGCAACTTTGAAAGTTCTTGAAATTTTCCAAATATTATATAAACAATCAAACAAAACAAACACATGTATCAATATAACAATCCCTAGCCTTTCTCCTAAACTGGCCCAGAGACAACAACACATTAAACATTACTTGGAGATCATTCCACATGGTAAGGGCCTGGTAGGAAAAGGCAGATTTACACAACTCTGAAGACACATGGAGTCTCCATCATTCACCAATCCTATGATCTAGCATTGTAATCCGAGTTTCTATATTTCAACAATGATGTTAAGTAAATTGGTAGTTTATTGAGTAAGGCTTTATAAACAAAAGCACAATAATGAAGTGCCTGTGTTTTTATCGAGGTCAAACCAACTTTATGATAAAGAATGCAGTGGTGAGTGTCAAAACTGTCAGATGTTATAAAACGAACATAATCTGTCACAGGAATGAATGTAGACTGAATGATCTGTTTTCTACTATTTAATGAAAGACAAACCCTATTCCTATAGAAGAAGACCAATTTAATTCTTAATTTCTTGACCAACTTGTCAACATGCTTTTTGAAAGAAAGCTTTTCGTCAATCCAGATGCCCAAATATTTCTAGGTGGGGAAAAGATCATTGAGGGCACCATCTAACGTACTTATGCGCAAATCATTTACATTATTATATGATTTGGAAAATAACATGTACTTGGTTTTATCAGCATTTAGTACCAACTTCACATTAACCAAGGCTTTCTGCAAGGTAGTAAAAGCAGATTGAAGAGGCAACAGAGACTGGGCTGCTGTAGGGGCAGTAGCATATACAAAAGTGGCATCTGAGTCCAGATGAAACTTGCAGTTTTGTACAAATAGACCAATGCCGTTAATATAAATAGTGAAAAGAACTGGACCAAAAACCGAACCCTGTGCGACACCTTTTGTTATGTCTAGAAATCCTGATTTAATGCCATCAGTAAGTGCACACTGTGTTCTGTCTTTTAAATAATTCTCAAACCAGCTACAAGCATCCAGATCTAAGCCAATCGTAGAGAGTTTCTGAATAAGTAAGGTGTGATCCACAATGTTGAATGCCTTGGACATGTCAATGAATTGGGCAGGACAGTGTTTCTTCGTATCTAAACAATTTATGACATCATTTATAACCATGGAAGTAGCAGAGATGGTACCATGACCTGGTCTGAACCCTGACTGTTTTACATTCAGAAAAGATGTAGCAGTTTAAAAGGGATCTAAGCTGAGTATTAATCAATGATTCCAGGATTTTTGCTAGGCAAGAGAGTTTGAAAATGGGACGATAATTATTTAGATCACTCGGGTCGACACCTTTATGTAGAGGAAGTACATGGGCAGCCTTCCAAAGTCTAGGGATAGTACTTGATATAATTGTCAAGTTAAAAATATGTGTTAATGCTGCCGCAGTCAATGGAGCAGAAAGCTGTAATAAGAAGGGATCAAGCATATCAGCCCCAGTAGATTTTTTTTACATCAATCAGAAGTAGTTGTTCCAATACATCAGAAGTAGACAGTTGCTCCAGAAAGTACAAGGATTCACTGGGGGTCGACTACCGGCTGGGAGAGGGACGAGCAGTTTACTGACTGACCCGGGTGTATTAAACCAAGAGTTCTTTCAAACAAAAACCAGTGGACATAAAACGTTAATTAAAAGCATGACATATCTCATTTTTTTAAATAATGATGTCCGAGTTCAGTATAAGTTGCTTGGGTAGGGAGGGAGAGGAATTTCCACACTTTAGCGGCCTTAACTGTTTTCCAAAATGTAGATGGATCACCAGCAGTGTCAGTGATAGAACTTTGGAAGTAACTTGATTTAGCCTTTTTAACTAAGGACGTGCATTTATTTCTCAGTTGCCTGAAAATCTGCCAGTCCACAACAGCATCAGTTAATCTAGCTCTTGCCCAGGCATGTTTTCTTGTTCTAAAGATATCTCCAAGTTCTATAGAAAACCAGGGATTTGTATAAATGTTTTGTGTCTATAGCATTTAAAAGAAGCATGTTTATCTGCCAGTGATATAAAAATAGATGAGAAATGCTCAAGAGCTAATTTAAGGTCAGGTATACACTTAGAGGAAAGTTCAGAAAAGTAGAAGTCATGCATAAATGCTTGGAGAGACATTTTAAAAATCTCTCCCTAATACAGTTTCTCAATTGCTTAGACACAATTCCTGGAACAACTCACCATTTTCTAAAATCTTCACACACAATTTTAAAAACTCACATCCAACGGTATAAACATCTAACTTCTGGGTCCCAATTAAAACTTTGCCCACAGACAACACACACAAGCTGTCAAACACAGACTACATGACTGTTAATTACCCACTGGAGGGATTAATTCAAAACACTGCTTCCAAAATGTTTAGAATAGGTTTTCAGAGACATTATTTCGAACTTTGTAAAATCACAGCACTGACTATCCAGATTACCCTTTCAGGAACACCCTGGCGAGAGAAATTCAAAACAGTACGGGAATAAATACCTCTTACATTAGTGGATTAAGGGAATACTACTGTTAATGCTGTTTTGGTCAAAAGCCTGACCTTTGAAATGTCACACTGACAAAACATGGAAGAGTCTATGCATGGTAAAATACCCAATTTCCAAAAGCTTTAATTCCAAATCAGCAAATGTACAGATTATTCAGCATCAGCATTCTTATCATCTCAGGTCTGGGTTAGGCCATAATATCTCATCAACATCACACATTATGTTTGCTTTTGCCAGGCAGCGTGGGAAAAATTCCTCTGTGTGCCTTAGAAAACCCTAGATAGACTCTACTCTACAGACAAATCACCACAGGCGTCCATCATTGCCTCAAGGAGGTTTTGATGTGCATAGGGGTTGAGGTCATACACTCTCCACCGCAATGCTGAGAAATAATCCTCAATCGGATTTAGAAATGGGGAATATGCTGGCAAAAAAGAACGGTGAACCTGGGATGGTCATTGAACCAGGCACAAACCAGAGCAGCCAGATGGAAACTCAAGTTATCCCAAATGACAACATATTGGGCTTGCTCTGGTTGCCCTGGCTCCCCTTCCTGTTGAAGAAAGTTATTGTGCAGCTGATCTAGAAATTTAAGGAGTTGTGCTGTGTTGTATGGACCCACTTTGACATGGTGGTGGATGTCGCCACGATTGCTGGTGGCTGCACATAGGGAGACTTTGCCTCCCCTCTGGCCAGGAACTTGTATGACAATGATGTTGCTCCCCCTTTTGCACCTTTTTGTTAGGTTGAACCCTGCCTCGTTGATGAAGATGTACTCCTGTGGGTGAGCCATGGCATCCAGCTCAAAGATTCTCTACAGAAGTTAAAAATAATAATAATTCTGTACTACAAATACAGTACTGTAGTGTACTACTGTACCGGAATGAAAGATTGTGTACTGCAGTTACTGTAACAGTAATATACAGTACAGTTTTGATATGCTGGAGAGACGGGCCATACTCTACATACTGTAAAAATTCTGTACAGTATAGCAATTACCTGCACATATTGGAATCGTTGCTTCTTAACTCTGTTTGAATTCCTTTCAAAAGGCACACGGTACAGCTGCTTTGTCCTTATGTGGTTCTTCTGAACGATCCGGTCGATGGTGGAAATCCTGATGCTGTCAGTTCCTTGGAAGAATACCAGGTCTTCAACTATTTGGGTTTCAATTTCCCTCAAATGGATGGCATTATTGGCAATCACCATATTCACCAGGGCTCCTGCTCAGCTGTGAGAAGTCTCCGCCGACCTCCAATAGATGGCCGCCTCTCAGTTCTGCAAAAATGAAATGTGACCATTACTAACCTATGGTCATCCATTAGTGTGGTAAAAACTACACTGAGAACAAAGTGGAAATTCAGTCTATATGCACTACAACATTACATGTATCACAGTAACAATGAGGCAAATGACCTGTTTTCCCTTCTGAAAGTACGGACAATGGATGCAACCGTGTAATGGCTTAGGTTTGGTTGCACTAGCTGTCCAGCTTCTCTCATAGTACATGATGAACTAGGGTGGCACGGATTTCATCTGAGATTACTTGTCTTTGTTGTTGTCGTCCTCATCCTCGTCCTCTTCCTCTCTGTTTTCTTGCAACTTCGGTATTGTTAGGATCCATTGTTCCAAAGCACATGGACATGCCTCTAGGCCCTATTTATTGACCCTGCACTTCAGATTGGTGTGTTAACAATTTTGAGGCTTCGTGTTTGCACCTGGAGAAAGGTGTGCTCTTTGAGTTTAGGTTGTGATGACTTGAGTTAATTATATTGAGAGCATGTGTTTGCTGAATGAATATATATATAGTGCAATGAATGATTTATTTGGCCACTTTTCTGTAAAGTTTTGCAGAAAGAGTTTTGAATATTGAAGCGTATGGAAACAGGTGAATAGTGTTTACGGTTATGGGAAATGTGTGTGTGTTTTGGGGAATAACGTAAGTGTATGGGTTTTTGTGCTACAGGAAACTGTTTTTGTGTTTAAGCAATCGAGAAAAACTGTAATACTGGGAATCAGAATTATCCTGTCTAGTATCTCTAATACAATGATCGCCTAAGGTCACTTGCAAACACACCAAAAGATGTACTTATGGGGGTTATTTGTGAAAATGAAATCTAATAATGAGGATCCATCTAGATTTTTCACATTTACCCGAGTCGGTTTTGTGATTAGATGGGATAGATTACGATCAAGGCAAATGTTCTTAAAGTTATCTGAGATAGGTGTCAGCCAGTCCAGGTTAAAGTCACCTAAGACCACCAGTTCAGATGATTAAAAAAGGTTTTAAATCCTCAGCTATGGTACTAATCACATCAACTAAAGCAGCAGGAAGCCTATACACTTCAGCAACAAATACACGTTTTGGCTCATGGTCATCTCCAAAACCAGGATTTCACATTTCTGGGGTATAGTGATATTAACCTCTATGGGCTAGGTGGGACGCTTGCCTACTCAACAGCCAGTGTAATCCCGTGGCGCGTTATTCAATTACCTTAGAAATGCAAAACCTTCAATTTTTCAAAAATATGACTATTTTACACCATTTTAAAGATAAGACTCTCGTTAATCTAACCACACTGTCCGATTTCAAAAAGGCTTTACAACGAAAGCAAAACATTAGATTATGTCAGCAGAGTACCCAGCCAGAAATAATCAGACACCCATTTTTCAAGCTAGCATATAATGTCACATAAACCCAAACCACAGCTAAATGTAGCACTAACCTATGATGATCTTCATCAGATGACAACCCTAGGACATTATGTTATACAATACATGCATGTTTTGTTCAATCAAGTTCATATTTATATCAAAAACCAGCTTTTTACATTAGCATGTGACTAGCATGTGACTAGCATTCCCACCGAACACTGCCGGTGAATTTACTAAATTACTCACGATAAACATTCACAAAAAGCATAACAATTATTTTAAGAATTATAGATACAGAACTCATCTATGCACTCGATATGTCCGATTTTAAAATAGCTTTTCGGTGAAAGCACATTTTGCAATATTCTCAGTAGATAGCCCGGCATCACAGGGCTAGCTATTTAGACACCCAGCAAGTTTAGCACTCATCAAAGTCAGATTTACAATAAGAAAAATGTTATTACCTTTGCTGTCTTCGTCAGAATGCACTCCCAGGACTTCTACTTCAATAACAAATGTTGGTTTGGTTCAAAATAATCCATTGTTATATCCAAACAGCGGCGTTTTGTTCGTGCATTCAAGACACTATCCGAAAGGGTAAATAAGGGTGGCGAGCATGGCGCAATTCGTGACCAAAAAATTCTAAATATTCCATTACCGTACTTCGAAGCATGTCAACCGCTGTTTAAAATCAATTTTTATGCAATTTTTCTCATAAAAAAGCGATAATATTCCGACCGGGAATCTGCGTTTAGGTAAACAGACAAAAGAAAAGAAAGCATTCGGTCGACTCGGGCACGCGCCTAAGCCCATAGTACTCTGAGCGGCCACTTGCCAAAAGCGATAAAGTGTTTCAGCCAGAGCCTGCCTCGATATCGTTCAGCTTTTTCCCGGGCTCTGAGAGCCTATGGGAGCCGTAGGAAGTGTCACGTTATTCCACAGATCCTGAGTCTTCAATAAAAAGAGCCAAGATGAAACACTACTTCTCAGACAGGCCACTTCCTGCATGAAATCTTCTCAGGTTTTGGCCTGCCATATGAGTTCTGTTATACTCACAGACACCATTCAAACAGTTTTAGAAACTTTAGGGTGTTTTCTATCAAAAGCCAATAATTATATGCATATTCTAGTTACTGGGCAGGAGTAGTAACCAGATTAAATAGGGTACGTTTTTTATCCGGCTGTGTCAATACTGCCCCCTAGCCCTAACAGGTTAAGAGTGCATGACGCTACAAAAGTGGATTTCACATACATCGCCACCTTTTCTCTGCCTATCATCTACAAATGTTGTAATTAGCAATGTCAATATCCTTATCAAGTCTCTGATAAAACAAGAATGTCTGTGTTCGTGTCATGCATCCAGATATCAATAAAATCCACCTTGACATTATAATTTGCACAATTAAATGTAACAAACCCAGCACTTTGCAAGACTTAAAACCAGCAGGGGGGGCCATATTTACCCTAACCAGGTCATTATAAACTTGATCATTAAGTAAGTGCCCGATGGGCCTGTGGCTGCATCTATTAAATCCTACTGAAATGCATTCCAGGTGACTTCCACATAAAGCTGGTTGAGAGAATGCCAAGAGTGTGCAAAGCTGTCATCAAGGCAAAGGGTGGCTAATTTGAAGAATCTCAAATTTAAAGTATATTTTGATTTGTTTAAAACACTTTTGGTTACTACATGACTCCATATCTGTTATTTAAAACTGTTGATGTCTTCACTATTATTCTACAATGTAGAAAATATTACAAATAAAGAAAACCCTTGAATGAGTAGGTGTGTCCAAACTTTGGACTGGTACTGTACAGTACGTATGCACATACATATACACTACCGTTCAAAATGTTGGTTTCACTTAGAAATGTCCTTGTTTTTTAAAAGAAAGCAAATTTTTTGTCCATTTAAAATAACATAACATTTATCAGAAATACAGTGTAGACATTGTTAACGTTGTAAATGACTATTGTGTCTGGAAACGGCACATTTCTTATGGAATATCTACATAGGAGTACAGAGGCCCATTATCAGCAACCATCACTCCTGTGTTCCAATGGCACGTTGTGTTAGCTAATCCAAGTTGATCATTTTAAAAGACTAATTGATCATTAGAAGACCCTTTTGCAATTATGTTAGCACAGTTGAAAACTGTTGTCCTGATTAAAGAAGCAAGAAAACTGGCCTTCTTTAGACTAGTTGAGTATCTGGAGCATCATCATTTGTGGGTTCGATTACAGACTCAAAATGGCCAGAAACAAAGACCTTTTATGAAACTCGTCAGTCCATTCTTGTTCTGAGAAATTAAGGCTTTTCCATGCGAGAAATTACCAAGAAACTGAAGATCTCATACAACGCTGTGTACTACTCTCTTCACAGGACAGCGCAAACTGGCTCTAACCAGAATAGAAAGAGGAGTGGGAACCCCCGGTGCGCAACTGAACAAGAGGACAAATACATTAGAGTGTCTAGTTTGATAAACACACGCCTCACAAGTCCTCAGCTGGCAGCTTCATTAAATAGTACCCGCAAAACACCAGTCTCAACATCAACGTTGAAGAGGCGACTCCGGGATGCTGACCTTCTAGGCAGAGTTCCTCTGTCTAGTTTCTGTGTTATTTTGTCCATCTTAATCTTTTCCTTTTATTGGCCAGTCTGAGATATGGCTTTTTCTTTGCAACTCTGCCTAGAAGGCCAACATCCCGGAGTCGCGTCTTCACTGTTGAGGTCATTATTTTCCACTAACCCTTCCACCCGTCCTCTAATTGGAGTAAACTAATGAATAACAGCACTTAGGCTTCTACTTCCAGCTTGTACATACTAAATACATTTTACAGACAGAATCCATTTTACAATAGTTACATTTTGTTTGTTTTTGGTCCTGTCCTTCCTCTGCCCTCAACCTCTCCCATCTATTTCTAATGTCCATCTAATTTGATTTCTATTTGCCATATAGTTTTAGCTGTGCTGCTTCACAAACATTCTGAACCCATGTACATTTTACGGACACAGTATATTTTACATTAGTTATCTTGCAGATATTAGTCCCACCCTTCAGCTCAATTCAACCCCTCCCATCAATCTCTTAACATCATCCATATTGGATTTCTATTTGCCATATATTTTTCCACTGTGCTGTGAGGTTTCACAAAAGTACTGAACCTTTCTACTGTCATAGTTTCAACAGGTTGTTAATTAAAGCTAAACATTTTTGCTAAAAGTATTATTATATTATTGATCGATTGAGTATGACTTTTCAAATCACCCAGTAGTGGTATCTGCAGAGTGAGCTGTAGGTAAATGTTGCAATTCTTCAGCCATTCCTGGACCTGTGAGCAAAAACAAGCTACGTATTGACAGTTCCAAAATGAATGATCTAATGACTCTGTCTCTTCAGCTGCAAAATCTGCAGAGCTGGGTGTCACGATTCCTACCGACGGTGGCGCCCCCTCCTGCTCGGGTGGCGCTCGGCGGTCGTCGTCACCGGCCTATTAGCTACCACCGATTCCCTTTTTGTTTTTTCCCTTTTTTTATGTTTTCTCACCTGCCCTGAGTTAGGTAATTAAGAGGGCTATTTAGTTCAGCTGGCCCGCACCCTATTGTGCGGGATTGTTTTTCTGTATGTCAACTGCGTTTGTTGACTGTGCTTGTCCATTGTATTTTTCCCTGTTGTTGGGAGACCTCTTATTTTGTACGGGTGGTTCTTAATTAAAATGACCACACAGTGTTCGCTGCTTCCTGCGCTTCTTTCCGCCACACCACAGACAAGACGTTACAGAATCCCGCACCACCAGAAGGAGCATGGAATCAGCGGGAGCAGCGGGCACTCCACTACCCTCCATGGAGGAACGTGTCCAGCACAATACATCGGTCCTGCATCGCATCGGATCCGCCATGGACCAGATGATGGAGAGGATGGAACGATGGGAGAGGAGTGGTATCCTCTCTCCACCTACACCCCCCCCGATACAACCATCTCCTCCTCCTACGACGTCTGGCTCTGGCGCGCTTCGCCTGGCACTCCCGAGGGAGTACGATGGGACGGCGGCTGGGTGCAAGGGGTTTCTTCTCCAGCTAGAGTTGTACCTGGCCACCGTCAGACCTGCTCCTACAGGAGAGGAGAGCGTAAGTGCCCTCGTTTCCTGCCTGACGGGCCGAGCTCTGGAGTGGGCTAATGCGGTCTGGAACGCTCCAGACTCGGCGAGGGACCACTACCCAGAGTTCACCCGCCGCTTTCGGGCTGTTTTCAACCACCCCCCCGAAGGTAAAGCGGCGGGTGAACGGCTGTTCCACCTCAGGCAGGAGACGAGGAGCGCTCAAGACTTCGCGCTGGAGTTTAGGACCTTGGCTGCTGGAGCGGGGTGGAATGACAGGGCCCTCATAGACCACTACCGGTGTAGTCTCCGGGCGGACGTCCGCAGGGAGCTGGCCTGTAGGGACACCAATCTATCCCTGGACGAACTCATTGACATGTCCATACGGTTGGACAATTTGCTGGCTGCCCGCGGGCGTTCGGAGAGGGTCCTGCCCGTTCCACCCCCGTGCACCCCCGCCCCTACCCCTATGGAGGTAGGGGGGGGCCGTGCCAAGGGGCACCGGAGGAGGTGGCTCCTCCTGCACCAGCTGTGGTCGGAGAGGACACACGGCCGACCGGTGCTGGAGGAGCCAGTCTGGGAGTCGAGAAGGCAGGCAGAACACTTCTCGGTCACCTCAGGTGAGTCAGCACCAGATTCGCCCAGAACCCCCTGTTGGTCATGTGTTTTTGCCTGTTTCATTTTCTAAATTTTTTCCCTCTTCCCAGCATAGGGCGCTAGTCGATTCAGGCGCAGCTGGGAACTTTATGGACCGTGGACTTGCCATTAAGCTGGGCATTCCACGGGTGCCGATAGATTCCCCCTTCCCCGTGCACTCCTTAGATAGCCGACCATTAGGGTCAGGGCTAGTCAGGGAGTCTACGGTGCCGCTGGACATGGTAACGCTGGGGAATCATAGGGAAAGCATTAACTTTTTCCTTATTGATTCACCTGCGTTTCCAGTGGTGCTGGGGGTCCCCTGGCTGGCTGGTCACAATCCCCTCATTTCATGGAAACAGGGGGTTCTCCAGGGGTGGTCGGAGGAGTGTTCAGGGAGATGCCTAGGAGTTTCCATAGGTGCCACGTCGGTGGAGAGTCCAGACCAGGTGTCCACCGTGCGCATTCCCCCTGAATACGCCGATTTGGCGATCGCTTTTTGTAAAAAGAGAGCGACTAAATTACCACCTCATCGACAAGGGGATTGTGCGATAGATCTCCAGGTTAACGCTGCGCTTCCCAGGAGTCACGTGTACCCCTTGTCACAAGAGGAGACGGCGGCTATGGAGACATACGTCACGGAATCCTTGGGACAGGGGTACATTCGGCCCTCCATCTCACCCGCTTCCTCGAGTTTCTTTTTTGTGAAGAAAAAGGAGGGAGGTCTGCGTCCGTGCATTGATTATAGAGGTCTAAACGCGATCACGGTGGGGTTTAGTTACCCACTACCTCTTATCGCTACGGCGGTGGAATCATTTCACGGAGCACAGTTCTTCACAAAATTGGATCTCAGGAGCGCGTATAACCTGGTGCGTATCAAGAAGGGAGACGAGTGGAAAACCGCCTTTAGTACCACATCAGGCCATTATGAGTACCTCGTCATGCCGTATGGGTTGAAAAATGCTCCAGCCGTCTTTCAATCCTTTGTTGACGAGATTCTCAGGGACCTGCACGGGCAGGGCGTGATTGTCTATATCGATGACATTCTGATATATTCCGCCACCCGCTCCGCGCATGTGTCCCTGGTGCGCAGGGTGCTTGGTAGACTGCTGGAGCATGACCTATACGTTAAGGCTGAGAAGTGTGAGTTTTTCAAACGAGCCGTCTCCTTTCTGGGTTATCGCATTTCCACCACGGGGGTGGTGATGGAGTGTGACCGCGTTAAGGCCGTGCGTAATTGGCCGACTCCAACCACGGTGAAGGAAGTGCAGCGGTTCTTGGGCTTTGCCAACTACTACCGGAGGTTTATCCGGGGGTTTGGCCAGGTAGCGGCTCCCATTACCTCACTGCTGAAGGGGGGGCCGGCGCGTTTGAGATGGTCGACGGAGGCGGACGGAGCCTTCAAGAAGTTGAAGACCCTGTTCACCGACGCGCCCGTGTTGGCGCACCCGGACCCATCTTTAGCGTTCGTAGTAGAGGTGGACGCATCCGAGGCTGGGGTGGGTGCCGTGCTATCACAGCGCTCGGGTGCGCCACCGAAACTCCGCCCCTGCGCTTTCTTCTCAGGGAAGCTCAGTTCGGCGGAGCGTAACTACGATGTGGGGGACAGGGAGTTGCTAGCGGTAGTCAAAGCCTTGAGGGTGTGGCGACACTGGCTTGAGGGGGCTAAGCACCCCTTTCTCATCTGGACCGACCACCGAAACCTGGAGTACATCCGGGCAGCGAGGAGACTGAATCCACGTCAGGCAAGGTGGGCCATGTTCTTCGCCCGGTTTAGGTTTACCATCTCATATAGACCGGGTTCCCTTAATACTAAAGCCGACGCGCTGTCCCGTCTGTATGACACGGATGACCGCCCCATCGATCCAACTCCCATCATTCCAGCGTCTAGGCTGGTGGCACCAGTGGTGTGGGAGGTGGACGCGGACATCGAGCGGGCACTGGTGTTGGATCCTGCGCCTGCGCAGGTGCCCGTGGGGCGCATGTATGTGCTGCTCGATGTTCGCGATCGGTTGATTCGGTGGGCGCACACGCTACCTGCGGCGGGTCATCCTGGTGTAGAGAGGACAGGGCGGAGTCTAAGGGGGAAGTATTGGTGGCCCACCTTGGCTAAGGACGTGAGGTCATATGTCTCTTCCTGTTCGGTCTGTGCCCAGAGTAAGGCTCCTAGGCATTTACCGAGAGGGAAGTTACAGCCCCTCCCCGTTCCGCAACGGCCATGATCGCACCTGTCTATCGACTTCCTGACAGATCTTCCCCCCTCTCAGGGGAACACTGCGATTCTGGTGGTTGTGGATCGGTTTTCTAAGTCCTGCCGTCTCCTCCCCTTGCCCGGTCTCCCTACGGCCCTGCAGACTGCGGAGGCCCTATTTACCCACGTCTTCCGGCACTACGGGGTGCCGGAGGATATTGTCTCTGATCGGGGTTCCCAGTTCACATCCAGGGTCTGGAAGGCGTTTATGGAGCGGCTGGGGGTCTCGGTCAGTTTAACCTCCGGTTATCACCCCGAGAGCAATGGGCAGGCGGAGAGGGTGAACCAGGAGGTGGGCAGGTTCCTGAGGTCGTATTGCCGGGACCGGCCAGGGGAGTGGGCGAGGTATATTCCTTGGGCAGAGTTAGCCCAGAACTCACTTCGCCACTCCTCTACTAACATGTCACCCTTCCAGTGTGTGCTAGGGTACCAGCCGGTCCTGGCCCCATGGCACCAGAGCCAGACCGAGGCTCCTGCGGTGGAGGACTGGGTTCAGCACTCCAAGGAGACCTGGAAAGCAGTACAGGACTCACTGAAGGAGGCCAGTGCTAGGCAGAAAAGGAGTGCTGACCGCCACCGCAGTGAGGCGCCGGTGTTCGCACCGGGTGACAGGGTCTGGCTCTCGACCCGGAACCTGTCTCTCCGCGTGCCCTGCCGGAAGCTGGGGCCGCAGTGTGTGGGGCCCTTCAAAGTCCTGAGGAGGATAAACGAGGTGTGTTATCGGTTGCAACTCCCTTCCTATTACCGTATTAACCCCTCGTTTCATGTGTCTCTCCTCAGGCCGGTGGTGGCTGGTCCCCTACAAGAAGATGAGGTGCCGGAGGTCCCTCCACCCCCCCCTGGACATCGGGGGGTCCCCGGCGTACAGCGTAAGGGCCATTCTGGACTCGAGACGCCGGGCGGGGGGCCTGCAGTACCTTGTGGACTGGGAGGGGTACGGTCCGGAGGAGAGGTGCTGGGTGCCGGCGGAGGACGTCTTGGACCCATCCATGTTGAAGGAGTTCCACCGCCTCCGTCCGGATCGCCCTGCGCCTCGTCCTCCGGGTCGGCCTCGAGGCCGGTGTCGGCGCGCTGCAGGGGCCGCGCGTCAGGAGGGGGGTACTGTCACGATTCCTACCGACGGTGGTGCCCCCTCCTGCTCGGGTGGCGCTCGGCGGTCGTCGTCACCGGCCTATTAGCTACCACCGATTCCCTTTTTGTTTTTTCCCTTTTTTTATGTTTTCTCACCTGCCCTGAGTTAGGTAATTAAGAGGGCTATTTAGTTCAGCTGGCCCGCACCCTATTGTGCGGGATTGTTTTTCTGTATGTCAACTGCGTTTGTTGACTGTGCTTGTCCATTGTATTTTTCCCTGTTGTTGGGAGACCTCTTATTTTGTACGGATGGTTCTTAATTAAAATGACCACACAGTGTTCGCTGCTTCCTGCGCTTCTTTCCGCCACACCACAGACAAGACGTTACACTGGGAAGGTTGTATCTCCCATATAAACTCAGCGAAAATGAAACGGCCCTTTTTCAGGACCCTGTCTTTCAAAGATAATTTGTAAAAATCCAAATAACTTCACAGAGCTTCATTGTAAAGGGTTCAAACACTGTTTCCCATGCTTGTTCAATGAACAATAAACAATGAATGAGCATGCACCTGTGGAACGGTCGTTAAGACACTAACAGCTTACAGACGGTAGGCAATTAAGGTCACAGTTATGAAAACTCAGGACACTAAAGAGGCCTTTCTAATGACTCTGAAAAACACCAAAAGAAAGATGCCCATGGTCCCTGCTCATCTGCATGCTGCAAGGAGGCATGAGGACTGCAGATGTGGCCAGGGCAATAAATTGCAATGTCCATACTGTGAGACGCCTAAAACAGCACTACAGGGAGACAGGACGGACAGCTGATTGTCCCCACAGTGGCAGACCACGTTTAACAACACCTGCACATGATCTGTACAGCCGAACATCACACCTGCGGGAGAGATACAGGATGGCAACAACAACTGCCCGAGTTACACCAGGAACGCACAATCCCTCCATCAGTGCTCAGACTGTCCTCAATAGGCTGAGAGAGGCTGGACTGAGGTCTTGTAGGCCTGTTGTAAGGCAGGTCCTCACCAGACATCACTGGCAACAACGTCGCCTATGGGCACAAACCCACCGTCGCTTGACCAGACAGGACTGGCAAAAAGTGCTCTTCACTGACGAGTTGCGGTTTTGTCTCACCAGGGGTGATGGTCGGATTCACGTTTATCGTTGAAGGAATGAGCGTTACACCGAGGCCTGTACTCTGGAGCAGGATCGATTTGGAGGTGGAGAGTCCGTCATGATCTGGGGCGGTGTGTCACAGCATCATCGGACTGAGCTTGTTGTCATTGCAGGCAATCTCAACGCTGTGCATCACAGGGAAGACATCTTCCTCCCACATGTTGTACCCTTCCTGCAGGCTCATCCTGACATGACCCTCCAGCATGACAATGCCAACAGCCATACTGCTCGTTCTGTTCATGATTTCCTGCAAGACAGGAATGGCAGTGTTCTGCCATGGCCAGCGAAGAGCCTGGATCTCAATCCCATTGAGCACATCTGGGACCTGTTGGATCGGAGGGTGAGGGCTAGGGCCATTCGCCCCAGAAATGTCCAGGAACTTGCAGGTGCCTTGGTGGAAAAGTGGGGTAACATCTCACAGCAAGAACTGGCAAATCTAGTGCAGTCCATGAGGAGGAGATGCACTACAGTACTTAATGCAGCTGGTGACCACACCAGATACTGACTGTTACTTTTGATTTTGACCCCCCCCCCTTTGTTCAGGGACACATTATTCCATTTCTTTTAGTCACATGTCTGTGGAACTTGTTCAGTTTATGTCTCAGTTGTTGAATCTTGTTATGTTCATACAAATATTTACACATGTTAAGTTTGCTGAAAATAAACGCAGTTGACAGCGAGCGGACGTTTCTTTTTTTGTTGAGTTTATGTAACATTTTATTGGTTGCTAGAATTTTGTATAATCATTTAAATTGAAAAATTCAAAATTTTGAATCCGGCATCGTTTTATTTATTAGTTCATAAACCATGTGCCACGGAATATGTAGATTGAAAATCTGTTCCCAACTATTTTGCAATCTATATGGAACAGCTGTCAATTTTTGGGTCGTTAAATGAAGCTGGTATACTTTTTCATTTATCACAATTTTTTTTATCAATTTTGGTGTTTAATGCAGGGCCGACTGACAAGTTCCTCTACTTTGTCCCACTTCCACTTGCCTCTTCCATTTTTTTGCGGCAATGCTGCAATTATTTGGTTACAACTTTGGGTAGAACAGACATTTCCATATATTTGTGTTAGCTGCATGTGTGACAACACCAGTCCTATTTATGATAGAATTTACAAAGACTATACCCTTTTTATGTTTTTTTAATCAATTAGTATATTTGAGTTTAACAATAATATTTGTTGTATTATTTGTTCTGTCTTTTCTGGTTGATTAAACTGAAATTGTAACCAACTTTCTATGGCTTGTTTAAAAAAATGGCACGATTTTGGAGATTATTTCATTTTGAAATAACCAAAAGTGAGAGACTGTAATCTGAATAAAGGAAAAAAGGCCATTCTTGAACATGGGATGAGACATTCTTACTAATTTGCTAGAGAACCAGTTCGGATTTAAGTATAACTTTTGTATGACTGATGCCTTTCGTGAGAGGTCTAATGCTTTAATATTTAATCATTTCTGCATCCAAATTCATATTCGTTATATATATAGGCTTTTTTAATTTTGTCTGGCTTGCCATTCTAAATAAAATTAGATATTTTTTCATGATATAATTTTTTTTTAACTGTTCGCTGGGTGTAGGCAAGACCATAATCAAATAGGTAAACTGGGATATGACTAAAGAGTTAATCAGGGGGATTTTTCCACAAATAGGCAGGTTTTTTCCTTTCCATGATAGCATGATCTCATCTATTTTCACTAAATTATCTGTCTATATCTAATACTTATTGCATTCGCTGAATTGTTGTCAAAATAGGCTACTATTTCTACATTTTGTGTCAGGCCTGGTCTGTACTAAATCTTATTGAGAGAGGTTACCTACATTTTGAAATAGTCTCTAAATAGTTTTTGCATTTTTACATAAGTAAGAATTCTTGTCAATCAAATAGACTACATTGTGTGAGTTTTAAAATACTATCTGAATATTTTCCTCTGGTCACATTTTGGGTAATTGTTGTATTTATATGTAAATAATATGTTTAAGTATAATATATTATACTTGGTACATTTGAGTGAGTAAATTAGTCAAATGTACTACTATTTAAATACTCTGTTTTTTTGTTGTGTTGAGGGTTAATTATTTTTTTTATAGTGAGTGTCTTTACACAATGGAAGACAAGATGACTCTTATTCATATTGACATAAATGTGGTGTCATTATAGAAGAGGTTGTGCTCATTAAAACTAAGTTGTCATTTGTTCTTTGTTTTTGAGCTACAGTTGAAGTCGGAAGTTTAAATACACCTTAGCCAAATACATTTAAACTCAGTTTTTCACAATTCCTGACATTTAATCCTAGTAAAAATTCTCTGTTTTAGGCCAGTTAGGATCACCACTTTATTTTAAGAATGTGAAATGTCAGAATAATAGTAGAGAGAATGATTTATTTCAGCTTTTATTTCTTTCATCACATTCCCAATGGGTCAGAAGTTTACATACCGTAATTTCCGGACTATTGAGCGCACCTGAATATAAGCCGCACCCACTGATTTAAAAAAAAAGTATTATTTTGAACATAAATAAGCCGCACGTGTCTATAAGCCACAGGTGCCTACCGGTACATTGAAACAAATTAACTTTACACAGGCTTTAACGAAACACGGCTTGTAACAAAAATAAAAAGGCTTTAACGAAACACGGCTTGTAACAAAAAATAAAAAATTTGCAGTAAGCTTTAGTTGTCTTTTTGCACTGAGTCAATTCCTCACGCTGCTGTTTCCAAAGTCTTATCATCGACTCATTAAGACCAAGCTCCCGTGCAGCAGCTCTATTTCCTTTTCCAACAGCCAGATCAATCACCTTCAACTTGAAAGCTGCATCATATGCATTTCTCCGTGTCTTTGCCATGATGAGGGTGACAAAATGACTACTGTAAGTTTGAGAGCGCTCGATTTAATCTAAACAGTAAACAAAAAAGTTGTTTGACCTTAACCCATTTGGCAATTTCATTGGTCTAATGAAAGCTTCATGCCGCCAAAAAACAGAGCACGTCACAGAACGTGTTTTTTTGGAGAAAAAAAAATTTAAAGCGGGAAAAATCCATATATTAGCCGCGTCATTGTTTAAGCCGCGAGGATCAAAGCGTGGGAAAAATGTTGCAGCTTATAGTCCGGAAATTACGGTACACTCAATTAGTATTTGGTAGCATTGCCTTTAAATTGTTTAAGTTGGGTCAAACGTTTTGAGTAGCCTCCCACAAGCTGCCCACAATAAGTTGGGGGAATTTTGGCCCATTCCTCCTGACAGAGCTGTTGTAACAGAGTCAGGTTTGTATTCCTCCTTGCTCACACACGCTTTTCAGTTCTGCTCACAAATGTTCTATAGGATTGAGGTCAGGGCTTTGTGATGGCCACTCCAATACCTTGACGGTAAGTTGGTGGTTGGAGACATCCCTCTAGTGGTGTGGGGGCTGTGCTTTGGCAAAGTGGGTGGGGTTATATCCTGCCTGTTTGGCCATGTCCGGGGGTATCATCGGATGGGGCCACAGTGTCTTCTGATCTCTCCTGTCTCAGCCTCCAGTATTTATACTGCAGTAGTTTATGTGTCGGGGGGCTAGGGTCAGTCTGTTACATCTGGAGTATTTCTCTTGTCTTATCCGGTGTCCTGTGTGAATTTAAATATGCTCTCTCTAATTCTCTCTTTCTCTCTTTCTGTCTTTCTCTCGGAGGACCTGAGCCCTAGGACCATGCCTCAGGACTACCTGGTATGATGACTCCTTGCTGTCCCCAGTCCACCCGGCCGTGCTGCTGCTCCAGTTTCAGCTGTTCTGCCTGCGGCTATGGAACCCTGACCTGTTCACCGGACGTGCTTGTTGCACCCTCGACAACTACTATGATTATTATTATTTGACCATGCTGGTCATTTATGAACATTTTAACATCTTGACCATGTTCTGTTATAATATCCACCCTGCACAGCCAGAAGAGGACTGGCCACCCCTCATAGCCTGGTTCCTCTCTAGGTTTCTTCCTAGGTTTTTGGCCTTTCTAGGGAGTTTTTCCTAGGGAGTTTTTCCTGGCCACCGTGCTTCTTTCACATGCATTGCTTGCTGTTTGGGGTTTTAGGCTGGGTTTCTGTACAGCACTTTGAGATATCAGCTGATGTACGAAGGACTATATAAATACATTTGATTTGATTTGATTTGACTTTGTTGTCCTTAAGCCATTTTGCCACAACTTTGGAAGTATGCTTGGGGTCATTGTCCATTTGGAAGACCCATTTGCGACCAAGCTTTAACTTCCTGACTGATGTCTTGAGATGTTGCTTCAATATATCCACATACGTTTCCTTCCTCATGAAGCCATCTATTTTGTGATGTGCACCAGTCCCTCCTGCAGCAAAGCACCCCCACAACATGATGCTGCCACCCCCATGCTTCACGGTTGGGATGGTGTTCTTCGGCTTGCAAGCCTCCCCATACGATGGTCATCATGGCCAAACAGTTCTATTTTTGCTTCATCAATCCAGAGGACGTTTATCCAAAAAGTAAGATTTTTGTCCCCATGTGCAGTTGCAAACCATAGTCTGGCTTTTTAATTGCAGTTTTGGAGCAGTGGCATCTTCCTTGCTGAGCGGCCTTTCAGGTTATGTTGATATAGGACTCGTTTTACTGTGGATATTGATACGTTTGTACCTGTTTCCTCCAGCATCTTCACAAGGTCCTTTGCTGTTGTTTTGGGATTGATTTGCACTTTTCGCACCAAAGTAAGTTCATCTCTAGGAGACAGAACGCGTCTCCTTCCTGAGCAGTATGACGGCTGCGTGGTCCCATGGTGATTATACTTGCATACTATTGTTTGTACAGATGAACATGGTACCTTCAGGTGTTTGGAAATTGCTCCCAAGAATGAACCAGACTTGTGGAGATCTACAATTTTTTTCTGAGGTCTTGGCTGATTTCTTTTGATTTGCCCGTGATGTCAAGCAAAGAGGCACTGAGTTTGAAGGTAGGCCTTGAAATACATCCACAGGTACACATCAAATTATGTCAATTAGCCTATCAGAAGCTTCTAAAGCCATGACATCATTTTCTGGAATTCTCCAAGCTGTTTAAAGGCACAATGAACTTAGTGTATGTAAACCTCTGACACACTGGAATTGTGATACAGTGAATTATAAGTAATATAATCTGTCTGTAAACAATTGTTGGAAAAATTACTAGTCATGCACAAAGTAGATGTCCTAACCGACTTGCCAAAACTATAGTTTGTTAACAAGAAATTTGTGGAGTGGTTGAAAAATGAGTTTTAATGACTCCAACCTAAGTGTATGTAAACTTCCAACTTCAACTGTATGTCTGTTTGTTTGAAATGTATGAGAACATTTTCTTTATCTTGAAAATTCTTAGTAATCTTCTGCAGCATTCTATAACTCTATTGGGGTCTAAATTAGTTGACAGTGAAAGATACACTTTAAAGAGTCAGATGCATTGCACAATCATATAGCTTACGCTGATTCCCAACATCAGTCCTTAGAACAAACAATATGACATGCAATTAATATGGATATGAATGACAGACAAAGAACGTATCTGTAGCGCCAAGGGTGTACTGTGAGTATATTATAATTCACACAAAGCTAAATGGACATTAAACCAGGCTCGAGTTCCAAGCCAATGCTTTGATCATATCATTGTGCATATCTCTGTTTGGTGTAGGTGTCTTCTGAAGGGAGAGATAGAGGGAGAGGGTGTATACCAGGCACATGATACCTGTCTCCACCTAATTGCAAGATCAGTGTCTTAATTACCATCTGTAATCAGCCAGCGGAATTACTGTTCTTTCTGCACATTACCTGAAGTGCTAGTGTCACAATAGATTTCCTATGGCTGCAACTGCTATTTGGCTATGCCAAATGAAATCTAAGTCAATTTCCCTCGCTTAGGTAAACTTCAACTGTAACTTGAAATAGCCCTGCATGAGGGGAAGGAGTAGGAGAGAAGAGGTAGCTAGAGCGAAATAAACAAATTGGCAAATTGCTTTGAGATGAAGCTGACACAAATAATTTAGATGAGCTGTCGGTGGATGTGTCCTGTCTGTTTACGTTTCAGTAGTGACTGTCGTGTTTCTCCATCAGTAGGCCTGAGGCTAGGGTAGGGAAGGAAGGCACTCTGGTCCTAGATGACTGACAGCAAGCCCTCTGGCTGGAGAACATGTCTAGGCTACAAACACTTACCACCTGAGGTCATGAGATGAGAGGACTGGACTGAACACATGTTGGAGTAAGCAGCATTGGTCATGTTTCTGTTCCTCTCACATGTGGTCTCTCTGGTGCCTAGTCTCTTGATGTAGAACAGACTGCTGTCCACAGTAGAGGTCTTCACAGGTCCATCCGAATCCGATTACCCGGGTCCGGCCCTGAAAATTCAGTAGATGACTCTCGGATCCAGGTCGGTTCTGATTTGATTGTCACTGGTCTCGGGTATGTGTAATTATAACTAATTTACCGGGAAGGACACGTGCAGACCCAATGCGACTGCTGCAGTAGAGAGAGTGCGAGAGAGCGAGAGAGAGAGAATTGTCTCATTCATGCTGGTGTTCAGGCTTTTCACGAGAGTGACACGTGTAGTTTATTGTTGTCAGCCAATCACAAAACATCAAAGCTGCACTAACTTCATGGCTCTGTGTGTGCCGTGGCAAGCAAGTTAGGAGATCAATGGAAGATGGAATTAAAATTATGGAATTAAAAGTTACATGAGAAGGATAGCCCCCATAAAAAAAACACTATAGTATACTTAAGCAATAAGGCATGAGTGGCGTGGCATATGGCCAATATACCACGGCTAAGGGCTATTCTTATGAATGATGCAATGCGGAGTGCCTGTACAGCCCTTAGCCGTGGTAAATTGGCCATATACCACAAACCCCAGAGCTGCCTTATTGCTATTATAAAGTGGTTACCAACGTAATTATAACAATAAAGAAATGTGTGGTCATACCCGTGTTATGTGGTCTGATATACCATGGCTTTCATCCAATCAGCATTCAGGACTCGAACCACCCAGTTTATAATATTGTATAAAAACTATAGTATTCACTGTAGTGTTTTGCAGATTTTACTGTAGTATTCACCATAGTGTTTACTTTAGTATACTGTAGTATTTACATTTAACTATAGTATAAATACTGTAGTAAAAGAGAACTGTAGTATATACTATAGTAATTAATGTAGTTTATTTGCGGATTGTAGTATACTGTAGTATTTACTGTGGTGTTTTTGCAGACATTACTGTAGTATTTACTATAGTGTTTTTGTTTTATTATCTTTGACATAGAAGTGGAGGCTTATGGACCAGGGTCTTGACAGATAGTTCAGAGCTTCTTTTCGATAACCTGTAGGGAACACAATATATGGTCTATACTTGGCATGAGGGTTTCTCACTTATGGGTGGCACATATTATGATATGGGGAGGGGAATGGGCATGGTATACGTTATTAAAATCATTAGTGTGTGTTTGCGGACATTATTGTAGTGTTTAATACAGTTCTTTTTTTTACGTATAACACTGAAGATTTTACTATAGTATTCTACAACATTCTATAGTGAGTACTACACATGAGAAATACTATAGTGTGTAGTATAGTATTCCACAGTATACAACAGTTTGCTATTGTATTATACAGTAAGTACTGTAAAAAAAAAATATTATATATATATATATATTTTTTTTTCACCTTATATATTATTTAACCAGGTAGTCCAGTTGAGAACAAGCTCTCATTTACTGCGACCTGGCCAAGATAAAGCAAAGCAATGCAACACAAAAAACACAGAGTTACACATGGGATAAACAAACGTAGAGTTAATAACACAATGGAAAAATCTATATAAAGTGTGTGCAAATGTAGTAAGATTAGGGAGGTAAGGCAATAAATAGACCATAGTGGCGAAATAATTACAGTTTAGCAATTAAACACTGGAGTGATCGATGTGCAGAAGATGAATGTGCAAGTAGAGATACTGGGGTGCAAAGGAGCAAAATATGTTATAATAATATGGGGATGAGGTAGTTGGGTGGGCTATTTACAGATGGGCTATGTACAGGTGCAATGATTGGTAAGCTGCTCTGACAGCTGATTCTTAAAGTTAGTGAGGGAGATATAAGACTCCAGCTTCAGTGATTTTTGCAATTCCTTCCAGTCATTGGCAGCAGAGAACTGGAAGGAAAGGTGGCCAAATGAGGAGTTGGCTTTGGAGATGACCAGTGAAATTTACCTGCTGGAGCGCGTGCTACGGATGGGTGCTGCTATGGTGACCAGTGAGCTGAGATAAGGCGGGGCTTTACCTAGCAAAGACTTATAGATGACCTGGAGCCAGTGGGTTTGGCAACGAATATGAAGTGAGGGCCAGCCAACGAGAGCATACATTTCACAGTGGTGGGTATTATATGGGGCTTTGGTGACAAAATGGATGGCACTGTGATAGACTACATCCAATTTGCTGAGTAGAGTGTTGGAAATAGGAAGCCGATTCTATATTTAATTTTGGATTAGAGATGCTTAATGTGAGTCTGGAAGGAGAGTTTACAGTCTAACCAGACACCTAGGTATTTGTAGTTGTCCACATATTCTAAGTCAGAGCCGTCCAGAGTAGTGTTGCTAGACGGGCGATCGGGTGCGGGCAGCGATCGGTTGAAGAGCATGCATTTAGTTTTACTTGCATTTAAGAGCAGTTGGAGGCCACGAAATTAGTGTTGTATGTCATTGAAGCTCATCTGGAGGTTTGTTAACCTCTATGGGCTAGGTGGGACGCTTGCGTCCCACCTACGTAACAGCCACTGGCAGCCTGTGGCGCGATTTTCAAAACGTTAAAAATCCTATTACTTCAATTTCTCAAACATATGGCTATTTTACAGCTATTTAAAGACAAGACTCTCGTTAATCTAACCACACTGTCCGATTTCAAAAAGGCTTTACAACGAAAGCAAAACATTAGATTATGTCAGCAGAGTACCAAGCCAGAAATAATCAGACACCCATTTTTCAAGCCAGCATATAATGTCACCAAAACCCAGAAGACAGCTAAATGCAGCACTCACCTTTGATGATCTTCATCAGATGACAACCCTAGGACATTATGTTATACAATACATGCATGTTTTGTTCAATCAAGTTCATATTTATATCAAAAACCAGCTTTTTACATTAGCATGTGACGTTCAGAACTAGCATACCCCCCGCAAACTTCCGGGGAATTCGCTAACATTTTACTAAATTACTCACGATAAACGTTCACAAAAAGCATAACAATTATTTTAAGAATTATAGATACAGACCTCCTCTATGCACTCGATATGTCCGATTTTAAAATAGCTTTTTGGTGAAAGCACATTTTGCAATATTCTAAGTACATAGCCCAGGCATCACGGGCTCGCTATTTAGACACCCGGCAAGTTTAGCACTCACCATAATCATATTTACTATTATAAAAGTTTGATTACCTTTTGTTGTCTTCGTCAGAATGCACACCCAGGACTGCTACTTCAATAACAAATGTTGGTTTGGTCCAAAATAATCCATCGTTATATCCGAATAGCGGCGTTTTGTTCGTGCGTTCCAGACACAATCCGAAATAGTAAAGAAGTGTCACGCGCATGGCGCAATTCGTGACAATAAAATTCTAAATATTCCATTACCGTACTTCGAAGCATGTCAACCGCTGTTTAAAATCAATTTTTACGACATTTTTCTCGTAGAAAAGCGATAATATTCCGACAGGGAATCTCCTTTTCGGCAAACAGAGGAAAAAATCCCAAAGGCGGGGGCGGTCGGGTCACGCGCCTAAGCCCAGTGTCCCTTGATCAGCCACTTGAGAAAGGCGATAATGTGTTTCAGCCTGGGGCTGGAATGACGACATTCTGTTTTTTCCCGGGCTCTGAGCGCCTATGGACGACGTGGGAAGTGTCACGTTAGAGCAGAGATCCTTAGTAAATGATAGAGATGGAAAAGAAGTTCAAGAAATGGTCAGACAGGCCACTTCCTGTAAAGGAATCTCTCAGGTTTTGACCTGCCATTTGAGTTCTGTTATACTCACAGACACCATTCAAACAGTTTTAGAAAATTTAGGGTGTTTTCTATCCATATGTAATAAGTATATGCATATTCTAGTTACTGGGTAGGAGTGGTAACCAGATTAAATCGGTTATGTTTTTTATCCAGCCGTGTCAATACTGCCCCCTAGCCCTAACAGGTTAACACAGTGTCCAAAGAAGGGCCAGAAGTATACAGAATGGTGTTGTCTGCGTAGATGTGGCTCAGAGAATCACCAGCAAAGAAAAGAGTCGGCCCGAGAATTGAACCCTGTGGCACCCCCATAGAAACTGCCAGAGGTCCGGACAACTGCCCCTCAGATTTGACACATTGAACTCTATCTGAGAAGTAGTTGGTGAACCAGGTGAGGCAGTCATTTGAGAAACCAAGGCTGTTGAGTCTGCTGATAAGAATGCGGGGATTGACAGAGTTCGAAAGCCTTGGCCAGGTCGATGAAGACGGCTGCACAGTATTGTCTTTTATCAATGGCGGTTATGATATCGTTTAGTACCTTGAGTGAGGCTGAGGTGTACCCATGACCAGCTCGGAAACCAGATTGCATAGCAGAGAAGGTATGGTGGGATTGGAAATGGTCGGTGATCTGTTTGTTAACTTGGCTTTCGAAGATTTTTGAAAAGCAGGGCAGGATGGATATAGGTCTATAACAGTTTGGGTCTGGAGTGTATCCCCATTTGAAGAGGGGGATGACTGCGGCAGCTTTCCAATCTTTGGGGATCTCAGATGATGCGAAAGAGAGGTTGAACAGGCTAGTAATAGGGGTTGCAATGATTTCGACGAATAATTTTAGAAAGAGAGGGTCCAGGATGTCTAGCCCAGCTGATTTGTAGGGATCCAGCTTTTGCAGCTCTTTCAGAACATCAGCTTTCTGGATTTGGGTGAAGGAGAAGCGGAGGGGACTTGGGCAAGTTTTTGCAGGGGGTGCAGAACTGTTGGCCGTAGTAGGGTTTGCCAGGTGGAATGCATGGCCAGCCATAGAAAAAATGCTTATTGAAATGATCGATTATCGTAGATTTATCGGTGGTGACAGTGTTTCCTAGCCTCAGTGCAGTGGGCAGCTTGGAGGAGGTGCTCTTATTCTCCATGGACTTCACAGTGTCCCAAAACCTTTTGGAATTAGTGCTCCAGGATGCAAATTTCTGTTTGAAAAAGCTAACCTTAGCTTTCCTAACTGACGGTGTATATTGGTTCCTAACTTCCCTGAAAAGTTGCATATCGCAGGGGCTATTCGATGCTAATGCAGTACGCCAAAGGATGTTTTTGTGTTGGTCAAGGGCAGTCAAGTCTGGGGTGAACCAGGGTCTATATCTGTTCTTAGTTCTACATTTTTTCATGGGGCATGCTTATTTAAGATGGTGAGGAAAGCACTTTTAAAGAGCAACCAGGCATCCTGTACTGAAAGTGATGTGGTCAATATCCTTCCAGGATACCCGAGCCAGGTCTATTTGAAAGGCCTGCTCATTGATGTGTTTTAGGGAGCGTTTGACAGTGATGAGGGGTGGTCATTTGACCGCGGACCCATTACGGATGCAGGCAATGAGGCAGTGATCGCTGAGATCCTGGTTGAAGACAGCAGAGGTGTATTTAGATGGCAAGTTGGTCAGGATAATATCTATGAGGTCGCTCATGGTTACCGATTTAGGTTTGTACCTGGTAGATTCCTTGATAATTTGTGTGAGATTGAGGGCATCTAGCTTAGATTGTAGGATGGCCGGGGTGTTAAGCATATCCCAGTTTTGTTCACCAAACAGTACGAACTCTGAAGATAGATGGGGGGCAATCAATTCACATAATGTGTCTAGGGCACAACTGGGGGATGAGTGGGGTCTATAACAAGTGGCATCAGTGAGAGACTTATTTCTGGAAAGGTGGATTTTTAAAAGTAGACGCTCAAATTGTTTGGGCACAGACTTGGATAGTATGACAGAACTCTGCAGGCTATCTCTGCAGTAAATTGCAACTCCGCCCCCTTTGGCAGTTCTATCTTGTCGGAAAATGTTGTAGTTGGGGTGGATTTTTGGTAGCCTTCCTAAGCCAGGATTCAGACATGGCTAGGACATCAGTGTTGGCGGAGTGTGCTAAAACAGTGAATAAAACAAACTTAGGGAGGAGGCTTCTGATGTTAACAGGCATGAAACCAAAGCTTTTACGTTTACAGAAGTCAACAAATGAGAGCACCTGGGGAATAGGTGTGGTGCTGGAGGTTACAGGGCCTTGGTTAACCTCTACATCACCAGAGGATAAGGGTACGGCTAAAGGCTATAAGAACTGGTCGTCTAGTGCGTTGGGACCAGAAAATAAAATGAGCAGATTTCTGGGCATGGTAGAATAGATTCAGGGCATAATGTACGGACATGATTATGGTAGGATGTGAGTACAGTAGAGCTAAACCTAGGCACTGAGTAACGATGAGAGCGGTTGTGTCACTGGAGACACCAGTTAAGCCAGGTGAGGTCTCCGCATGTGTGGGGGGTGGGACAAAAGGCAAGTTGGGCGAGGCTGGGGGCTCTATAGTGAAATAAAACAATAATAACTAACCTAAACAGCAGTAGACAAGGCATATTGACATTAGGGAGAGGCATGTGTAGCCAAGTGATCATAGGGTCCAATAAACAGCAATAGGTGTGTCAGGGAGCTTTTCGGTAGTGGCTACTACGCTAGGCGCGCTGGAGACACGGCAATTCAGAAAGCTAGCGGGCCGGGGCTAGCTGATGGGTCTTCGGCGACGTCGCAACGGAAAAGCCTTTTGAAACCTCCTCGGACGATTATGTCGGCAGACCAGTCATGATGGATCGGCGGGGCTCCGTGTCAGCAATAAAGGGTCCAGGCCAATTTGCAAAAGAGGTATTGTAGCCCAAGAATTAGCTGGTAGACCTCTTCGGCTAGCCGGGAGATGGGCCTAGCTCGAGGCTAGCTCAAGGCTAACTGGTGCTTGCTTCGGGACAGAGGCGTTAGCCAGCAGTAGTCACTCAGGTTGCAGCTAGCTAACTGCAATGATCCGGTGTAATGGTCCAGAGCTTGCGGTAGGAATACGGTGATGTGGTAGAGAAAAAAGCAGTCCGATTTGCTCTGGGTTGATATCACGCTGTGCAGACTGGCAGCTATTGACCGAGCTGAAGCTGGCTGGTGTCTGAGTTAACGGTGAAGACCGCTATCAGTGGCTAACTGACTACTAGCAAGTAGCTGGCTAGCTTCTGATGGGGGATTCCGGTTCTAAAGTATAAAAATAGCAGATCCATACCACGTTGGATGAGGCGGGTTGCAGGAAAGTATATTCAGTGCGTAGATGGAAAGTGAGATTAAAATATATACTAAATATATACCAAAAATGAGGAAAACAGCTATTTACATGGGACAAGACGGGACAAGACAAACACACGTCCGACTGCTACGCAATCTTGGATATATGAATTCTATAGTAAACTGTAGTATTTTTTTATGTGGGAGGCTACAATGACCAAGATCCAACAAGTAGGCTGCCACTTAATACTCTGAATGGAGTTGTTGAGTTGTTGTTATGATTGTGTAACACGGCGTAAAGCACAACCTATGTAGCCTCAATTATCCTACCAAGCTAGCAGTCAAAACAGGTACTATGTAATCAGATTGGATGATAACCTAGCTTTGGCAGCTAGAAGTTAGTAACTAGTGGGAGTCAGCTTGGTTGCTGCTGTCTCTCTCTCCCTCCTCACCATGCCTCGCGCAAGTCACACTCCACCTGCAGCTAGAGCTCCTTTGTGTCTTTCTTCCTCAGCTTGTGCATAAACAGCTTCAGTTAATAGCATAGTTAAAAAAATGGCTTTCTGCTGCTTCCCTCACATGGATCAGATCAGACCGGGCCTGGACCCGAATGGGTCTATATGAGAAATGGTCTCTTTGTACTTGGGTCCGTTTGGACCGGGTCTCCATATTAAAACAATTGGAGATATGGTTCGAACGGGTAGGATCTGGGGAGGAAAGCCCCGGGTCCATTTCAAAGAAGACCTCTAGTCCACAGGCAACCTCACAGGCTTTAGTAGCCATTACAAGGTGCTGCAGTCGTGACCTTTTGTTTTAGAGTGACTGCTTTTGTCAGAGCTTGCCGCCCCACTAGCCTGTTGCTGTGGGCTTATTCTCCACCTTAGCAACAGATCCATGCCCACGCTGCACAAAGACAATAGAGAACAGTCATCTAGGACACAACGCCACCGCAACTGCCGCCGCCACCATGCCAAGCTGCACAGTTAATTACCTTCGCTTTGTTGCCGTGGCACCCAAATGAAATATCCAGCCAACTGTAGAATTCAGTCACTGTAACATTCATCCTCCTTCACTTCCATCAATAAATCAAACAGTCAAATGTGTCTTTACTTGACGACATTTGACTGCCATCACAACATGAATCACAGCAATTCGAAAACATACTTTTGACGATCTATAAAAAAAATATATATATATATATATATACACAGTATTGAAACATGAAATGGATGTATTTGATTGCTGTGGGAGGAGTAATGTGTGCACACAGTTCCCCTCCTTATGATTCCCTAGGTAAACAATTACATATAATATTTTGGACTCCTAGCACTGTTTAATTTACTGTGAACATGGCTGTTTAGGAACAAAATAATAGAGACATTTTACAAATTGAGTACCCATGGGAGGAAGTGCGAGAGGAATAACGAAAGTGGGCCCATTATTTTTCATTGCAATTATTTCAGATACAAGACCAAAAGCAATTTCTGACTCATTTTAAGTGCTACACAAAACCAACTTTCCCATGAACAAAATATTTCCCCATCCTCTCCCACACACGACTCATGTTCTATTTGCGATTCAAAGTCATACAGTGGAGAGAAGAAAACACCTGTTCAAACCTTCAGCGGTCAGGTAGACATGCAGGGGCCTTAGAGGCATAACTAAGGGCCAACTTGTGTTTGGAATCTTTAACAATGTTGGTTGTTTTTGTCTCTTCTCCATGGTTCTCGTGGATTTGGGTAATTAGTTGCAGACAGGTGCTAATTAGCCCAGTCGAGGGGGATTCAGGGGATTTGGTTCTGATCCATCCTCGTACTGTATGTCTTCAGGAGCTCAGTGTTTCTTTGATCTCACCTGCAGGGCTGAACGCGCCACAGCGCTTGTCATTTCCAATTAGAATGTTAAACAGATCTCCCAATGATATCCTAAATGTTTCTATCTTTTCCTCTTCCCAATCAGGTGGGAGGAACAGTGTAGACGAAACATCTGTGAAGAGCTGGGGGGTTTCTGCTTGCATTTTTCTCTTTCAGCTGTCCGACGGGAAACTGTAGCTGGTGGTTGGAGAGACACAGGAGCTCCATGGTGAAGAAGAGAAATCAAAGTGAAAAAGGCCTTGAAACACTATTCATCTGGGTTGGAATATACTATATGAGTGCATAAATTATATTTGTCATTGCTGCTATTTCAATGACAGCTTTGAGAGGGCCTAATAAAGTTGTACTGGCCTACTTTGTCAGCTGCTCTTGATAGGTAATTCAAGGCCTCCTATTAAAATATGTTTTGAGAAAGAACATCAACACTGCCCTCTCTCAACCTTGGGAATAGCAATGGCATACCTTTTCCAATAGATCTGTATTGAGAAAGATGTTTTGGATAACATTGGTAGTTTATTATGAAAATAATAATCTAAATATAGTATTATTCTAAACATACATTATATTTCTCTGCAGCTCTCTGACATAGCCCTGATGAATCATGGTTCCTACATTTCTTTCTCACACAGTGCCTTCAGAAAGTATTCACACCCTTTGACCTTTTCCACATTTTTTTGTGTTACCACCTGTATTCGAAATGGATTCAATTGAGATTTTGTGTCACTGGCCTAATTTGTGTCACTGGCCTAATTTTATAAATTAATAAAAAATGGAAAGTTGAAATGTCCTGAGCCAATAAGTATTCAACCCGTTTGTTATGACAAACCTTAATAAGTACAAGAGTAAAAATATTCCTTTCAAGTCACATTGACTCACTCTGTGTGCAATAATAGTGTTTAACATGATTTTTGAATGACTACCTCATCTCTGTACCCCACACATACAACTATCTGTAAGGTCCCTCAGTCGAGCACTGAATTTCAAACACCGATTCAACCAAAAAGACCAGGGAGGTTTTCCAATGCCTCGGAAAGAAGGGCACCTATTGGTAGATGTGTAAAAAAAACTAAGCAGACATTGAATATCCCTTTGATTATGGTGAAGGTATTAATTACACTTTGGATGGTGTATCAATACACCCAGTCATCACAAAGATACAGGCTTCCTTCCTAACTTAGTTGCCGGAGAGGAAAAAAACCGCTCAGGGATTTCACCATGAGGCCAATGTTGACTTTAAAACAGTTTCAGGGTTTGATTCACTGAAGTAAAACTGCAAGAAATGTGGCAAAGAAATTCACTTTATATCCTGAAAACAAAGCTTTATGTTTGGGGAAAATCCAACTCAACACATCACTGAGTACCACTCTTTATATTTTCAAACATGGTGGTGGATGCATGCTTGTCATCGATAAGAACTAGGGAGGTTTTTTTGTTGTTGATTAAAAATAAACAGAATAGAGCTAAGCACAGGCAAAATCTTAAAGGAAAACCTGGTTCAGTCTGCTTTCCAACAGAGACTGGGATTCAAATTCACCTTTCAGCAGGACAACAACCTAAAACACAAGGCCAAATATACACTGGTGTTGCTTAACAAAACTAGATTGAATGTTCCTGAGTGGCCTAATTACAGTTTTGACTCTAGGTGTGCAAACTTTCAGAGACTTACCCAGAAAGACTCACGGCTGTAATCGCTGCCAATAACATGTATTGAGTCAGGGGTGTGAATACTTATGTAAATTATATATTTCTGTATTTCAATTTCAATCACGTACAAACATTTCTTAAAACATGTTTTCACTTTGTCATTTTGGGTTATTGTGTGTAGATGGGTGAGAAAAAAAAGTAATATTTCATCCATTTTGAATTCAGGCTGTAACCCAACAAGTAAGTCAAGGGGTATGAATACTTTCTGAAGGCACTGTAATTTTCCCTAATGAAATTGTGATTTATGAAAGAGACTACTGCATGGGAAGTAAGGCCTGGAAATAGATTAGAGGTTACAGTCTCGTTTGCATCTGCACAGACTCAAGCCATGTTCCTCATTTGCTACAGTGAATCATGTAAGGACCTTTGTTTTGTAAGTGATGAGGGATAGGTAGGGCGTTCCCAAATCCTCTGAAGCGCATGTAAATAGAGAATAATGGAGGATTAAAGAGTAGAATTTGCATATGAACTAGCAATTACCTTATGGGAAGTGCTTGCCTTGAAACTGTAATGTCTGAACACTACAGCCAGTAATGTGCCTTGTGCATGAACATGTGCAGAAATAGCTCATAATTTTTGCCCTCATTAAGGTCCTATTGATGGGTTTAAACAGAATTATCAGGTCTTTGCAATATAGCATTTGGCATTACTGAAATGTTGACAGGTCATTTAGCAGCTGTTGTCATGCTCTGGAGTAATGTGATCAATGTTTGTTTATGTAAATTTGAGTCTCTGTGCAATTCGGCACCATTTCAACAGCAAAATTATATTAACAAATCACATAGGAAAGGGCCACGTAACAAATGTCCTCCTATTTAGCACTGCTATGGTAATGAATGACTCTGTAATGTACTGTCAGGGGTAACGAAACATATTATAAGTAACAGAGCAAAGTAAAGTGTTACTTTTTCAAATTGGGTAATATTATTACAGTTACTTTGTCAAGTGACGTGTGTGTTACTTTCAGAATCAAATCTCTACAGGGCGCGTGTTTCCATGATCCAATCGTAACTTGTTTCCTCATTTAGTTCTAAAGCGAGTGTCACACCCTGATCGGTTTCACCTGTCTTTGTGCTTGTCTCCACACCCCTCCCTCCCATTATCCCCAATGTATTTATACCTGTGTTCTCGAGGCAGAGCTAGGCTGTCTCCAGCTGAACTGCTATACAGGACTCACACTAAGTGTTCCCTGTATTGCGGGACTACTCGTCATTTCGTCTCCACCTGTCCACTAAAAGACCAGGCTCACCGGTAGGAGCGAATACTCTGGTGGGCCATACGGAGAACTTTTCCTCTCCCCTTACTCGCACTCTTTTCATGGCATTTTGCTGTGGGGAAACCAGTCGAAATCTCCGTGTACTCATCAACTCTGGGGCCGATGAGAGCTTCATGGGCGCTACCCTGGCATCCGAGCTAGGCATCCCCACTCAGCCCATCTCCATTCCCATGGACTTTAGAGAGCTGGATGGGTGCTCTATAGGCTGGGTCACCCACAATACTACCCCCATCAACCTACGGGTGTCAGGGAACCACAGCAAAATGATCCATTCCAGCTCATTTAACCTGTTAGGGCTAGGGGACAGCATTGACACGGCTGGATAAAAAACATACTCAATTTAATCTGGTTACCACTCCTACCCAGTAACTAGAATATGCATATACTTATTACATATGGATAGAAAACACCCTAAATTTTCTAAAACTGTTTGAATGGTGTCTGTGAGTATAACAGAACTCAAATGGCAGGTCAAAACCTGAGAGATTCCTTTACAGGAAGTGGCCTGTCTGACCATTTGTTGAACTTCTTTTCCATCTCTATCATTTACTAAGGATCTCTGCTCTAACGTGACACTTCCCACGTCGTCCATAGGCTCTCAGAGCCCGGGAAAAAACAGAATGTCGTCATTCCAGCCCCAGGCTGAAACACATTATCGCCTTTCTCAAGTGGCCGATCAAGAGACACTGGCTTATGCGCGTGACCCCGACCGCCCCCGCCTTTGGGATTTTTTCCTCTGTTTGCCGAAAAGGAGATTCCCTGTCGGAATATTATCGCTTTTCTACGAGAAAAGTGTCGTAAAAATTGATTTTAAACAGCGGTTGACATGCTTCGAAGTACGGTAATGGAATACTTAGAATTTTATTGTCACGAATTGCGCCAAGCGCGTGACACTTCTTTACTATTTCGGATAGTGTCTGGAACGCACGAACAAAACGCCGCTATTCGGATATAACGATGGATTATTTTGGACCAAACCAACATTTGTTATTGAAGTAGCAGTCCTGGGTGTGTATTCTGACGAAGACAACAAAAGGTAATGAAACTTTTATAATAGTAAATATGATTATGGTGAGTGCTAAACTTGCCGGGTGTCTAAATAGCGAGCCCGTGATGCCTGGGCTATGTACTTAGAATATTGCAAAATGTGCTTTCACCAAAAAGCTATTTTAAAATCGGACATATCGAGTGCATAGAGGAGGTCTGTATCTATAATTCTTAAAATAATTGTTATGCTTTTTGTGAACGTTTATCGTGAGTAATTTAGTAAAATGTTAGCGAATTCCCCGGAAGTTTGCGGGGGGTATGCTAGTTCTGAACGTCACATGCTAATGTAAAAAGCTGGTTTTTGATATAAATATGAACTTGATTGAACAAAACATGCATGTATTGTATAACATAATGTCCTAGGGTTGTCATCTGATGAAGATCATCAAAGGTGAGTGCTGCATTTAGCTGTCTTCTGGGTTTTGGTGACATTATATGCTGGCTTGAAAAATGGGTGTCTGATTATTTCTGGCTTGGTACTCTGCTGACATAATCTAATGTTTTGCTTTCGTTGTAAAGCCTTTTTGAAATCGGACAGTGTGGTTAGATTAACGAGAGTCTTGTCTTTAAATGGCTGTAAAATAGTCATATGTTTGAGAAATTGAAGTAATAGGATTTTTAAGGTTTTGAAAATCGCGCCACAGGATAGCAGTGGCTGTTACGTAGGTGGGACGAATTCGTCCCGCCTAGCCTAGAGAGGTTTTAAGTCTCCTCAGGTTCCTGTGGTATTGGGATTCTCTTGGCTCCAGCGACACAATCCCCTTATTGACTGGTCTGCTGGTGCCATCATGGAGCACATTCTGCCACACTCAGTGCCTGAAGTCAGCGCAGCCTGCCCCTGGACGTCTTCCTGGGGACTCAGAAATTGCCCCGGACCTCTCCGCCATTCCCGCGGAGTACCACGACCTCCGGGAGGTGTTCAGTAAGGCTCGGGCCACTTCGCTTCCTCTGCACAGACCCTATGACTATGATTGCCCTTCTCCCAGGCACCACTCTGCCCCGGGGACGACTGTACTGTCTGTCAGCTCCGGAGACCAAGGCTTTGGAGACCTACATTGAAGACTCCTTAGCTGCAGGGTTCATCTGTCCTTCTGCCTCTCCCGCTGGAGCAGGATTTCTTCTTTGTGGAGAAGAAGAACAAAACCCGGCGCCCGTGCATCGACTACCGGGGTCCCAACGACATCACGGTGAAGAACCGCTACCCGCTACCACTCATCTCCTCGGCCTTCAACACGGCCAGCGGTCACTATGAGTATCTGGTCATGCCATTTGGCCTTACCAACACCCCTGCTGTGTTCCAGGCTCTGGTTAAGGATGTTCTTTGCAACATGTTGAAGCGGTTCGTCTTTGTCTACCTTGTGTAATGAACACGAGGGGAGACAGGGAGCTGGCTTCAAGCGCAGGGCGCAGCAGGTGTTTATTGCAAAGGACCACAGGAGGAGGCAGGTAGCTGGGTCCAGAGGCAGGCAGAAGGTCATACATAGGGGGTCCAAAAGGGCAACAGTACAGGCAGGGAAAAGGCTAGTAACGTAGTCCAGGAGATCAGGCAATAGGTAGATAACAGGAAATCCGATAGGCTAAAGTACAGGCAGGGAATAGGCAAAAGGCGTCATTAGTGAGGCAGGCAAAAAGTATCATACACGGGAAGAGTAAATCACAGGAAAAGCAGAGCTCTGAAAGACGTGTGTCACAAAACAAGCAATACCTCACAGTGATGGGGTGCATAGAACTGAACTAAATAGTGTGCGATAATGACATACAAGTGTGAACAGGTGATTAGAATTCAGGTAGTTGGGATCTGGAGAGTGAGCTGCGTTCAGGGGATCTAGGTGTTTGAGAGTGTGTGCTGGAAAGTGGGCTAGATAGTGAGCTGCGTTCAGGGGATCTACATGTTTGAGGGGGTGATTTTGAAGCAGACGTTACACCTTGATGACATCCTCATCTTCTCCCGTTCCAGCCAAGAACACGTGCTCGACGTCCGACAGGTTCTCCAACGCCTCCTGGAGAATCAGCTTTTTGTGAAAGCGGAGAAGTGCGAATTCCTTGGGTTACATCATCGCAGCAGGGAGTGTACAGATGGATCCCGGGAATGTGAGATTGGTGGTGGATTGGCTCCAGCCTACATCCAGGGTGCAGCTGCAATGTTTCCTGAAACGTTTCCTGGGATTCGCCAACATTTATCGGCGCTTTATCCGGGGTCACGGCATCCTGGCTTTCCCCTGTCTGCACTCACCTCTCCCAAGGTTCTGTTCACACGGTCCCCAGCTGCTGACTGGGCGTTCCGGGATCTCAAACACTGTTTCACCACAGCTCCCATCTTGGTTCATCATGACCCGTCCCGCCAGTTCGTGATGGAGGCCGATGATTTGGATGTCGGAGTGGAGGCTGTCCTGTACCAGCATTCTGTCCTGGACCTCAAGTTACATCCCTGCACCTTTTTCTCCCATTGCCTCAAAACCACGGAGAGGAACTACGATGTGGGGAATCGTGAGCTTCTGGCGGTGAAGATGGCGTTGGAGGAACTGGTTGAGGGCGCTTAACATCCGTTCATTGTGTGGACCATGGAACATGGAATATCTCCACACCGCCAAGCATCTCAACATGGAATATCTCCACACCGCCAAGCATCTCAATTTCAGGCAAGCTAGATGAGCCCTGCTTTTCACCTGGTTTAACTTCTCCCTGTCATACTGACTGGGATCCAAGAATGTCAAGCCGGATGTGCTGTCGCGCCGCTATAGCCCCTCGGCTACAACACCGGAACCCGAGACCATCCTTCCCACCTTGTGCCTGACGACGGCACACAGCTGGGGGTTAGGGAAGCATGTTCGTGAGGCGCAGCATTCCCAGCCGAACCCCAGGGGGGGGGGCAAGATAACCGGATGTTTGTTCCTGACGGAGTCCGCTCCTCAGTCCTGGAGTGTGCCCACTCCTCCAGGCTTGCCTGCCGCCCGGGCTCCCGTTGGACCCTGGCCTTTGTGTGACAACGCTTTTGATGGTCTTTCATGATTCCTGACCTCTCCGCATTTGTCGCCGCATGCACGGTCTGTGCGCAGAACAAGACTCCTCGACAAGCTCCAACCTCTGCCTGTCCCTCCCCGTCCCTGGTCTCACATAGCCCTGGACTTTGTCACGGGTCTCCCCCATCTGATGGCAACACCGACATCCTGACAGTAGTGGATCGGTTTTCCAAAGCCGCTCACTTCATTCCTCTCCCCAAGCTAACCTCTGCCAAAGAGACAGCCCAGCTCATGGTGTAGCACGTCTTCCGGATCCATGGACCTAGTAGACATGGTCTCCGATCGAGGTCCTCAGTTCTCGTCCCGATTCTGGAAGGTGTTCTGCACTCTCATTGGGTTGTCGGCCAGCCTGTCCCCCGGGTTCCACCCCCAGTCCAATGGCCAGTCAGAGTGAGCCGGGTTCCACCCCCAGTCCAATGGCCAGTCAGAGTGAGCCAACCAAGACTTGGAAATGACTCTTCGCTGCCTGGTGTCCACTAACCCCACCACCTGTAGCCAGCAACTAGTGTGGGTCGAATACTCCCGCAACACCCTTCCTTGCTCTGCCACGGGTCTCTCGCTCTTTGAGTGTTCCCTGGGCTATCGATGGCCAACCGACGTACACAGTGAGGCATCTCCTGAAGGTTTGACCTCGGGGCATGGGATTCCAGTATCTGGTTGACTGGGAGGGTTATGGCCCAGAGGAGAGGTGCTGGGTCCCTGCTAAGAACATCCAGGCCTCATCGCTGATTTCCAACGCCGGCACCCCGGTCAACCAGATATGCGCCCAGGTAGGACGCCAGGTGGCTCCCCTAAGGGGGAGGTACTGTCACACCCTGATCTGTTTCACCTGTATTTGTGCTTGTCTCCACCCCCCTCCAGGTGTCGCCCATCTTCACCATTATACCCAGTGTATTTGTAGCTGTGTTCTCTGTTTGTCTGTTGACAGTTAGTTTCCTGGTTTTGACCATTCTGCCTGCCTTGACCCTGAGACTGCCTGCCGTTCTGTACTTTTTGACTCGATCTGGATTACTGAACTCTGCTTGCCCTTGACCTGTCATTTTGCCTGCCGCTGTTCTAGTAATAAACTTTTGTTACTTCAACACTGTCTGCATCTGGGTCTTCCCTAAAACGTGATAGCAAGGGGAGAAATGCTGTTGGGAGAAATATCATGACAGCTGTCTCCATACACATGTATGGAGGGCACACCTCTGATCTTTGGCATTGATCGCTTCTATGATAGCAAAGTCCATAGCGGTCTTTCCCTTCTAGTGTCAAGGTCTGTGTACGTTCGGTCTATAACCAGAACTGGTGGCTCTAGAGAAAGATTTTTAATTAAAAGATAGGAAATCTATACAGATCTTTGATTTACAGTATGGCTAATTATTAAGCAACCCATACAATAGATTAGCACAGGAAAGGAGAAGGTTGTAATTGTGGCCCACAAGTCAGGACATTCCTGCATGTGGGCATTCCGGGCATCTGCAGGAACCCCTCTTTATACTTCTATTGGCCCATTTTTAAGCTAGGACTCTGGTACCCAGGTGAGAGCCAGGAATGCTCGAGTACAGTAGGTGGCGGTAATGCACCATAACGGTGGATACCATCTGCCAATAAACCCCACAGAAGAAGAAGAAGAGGCGGTGTCACAACGTTAGTAACCAATGGCCTGCACGAGGGGGGATGCAGGAATGCCTTGAATTGCCGGCTGCAATCACACAGTATTGCAGGAAAGCAACACCACAGATGAAACTAGAAACTAGTGATCAAACCTGAGTTAGTAAGTACTCGCCTTGCTCCCTCCAATAGTCAAATGGTGAGATTTATTTCATGAAGGTAACGCAGAGTAATATAACATGTTACTTTCCACACAAAGTCATTTTGCAAAGTAACATGTCAGAGAGAGAATGGTTGGATGAGAGGGGGGAAATCCATCAGAGATAAAGAGACATTTCACTCAACAGACAAAATCAGACAGCTTTATTCCCAGAGAGAGAGAGAGAGAGAGAGAGAGAGAGAAAGAAAAAGAGGCTGGTGGAAGAGGGGTAGAGAGACAGGGCTAGACAAAGGTTTTAAAATAAAGATCTTCAAATAGAGAAAAGAGAGAAGAGGGGTGCAAAGAGAGACAGTGAGAGAGGTTGCCAAGACTACTGCAGAGTGTTGAAAGAAATACTTAAACAAGAGAAGAGAAAAATAAGAAATTGCTTAAATTGAGAGTAACATATAACGTCCCTGGAGGATTTTCATCGCCATAGGTTTGTTTGTTTCCGCTTTCAACCCAACTCAAGTTCAGTGTTACATATTTGAAGCAAATACTTTCAATAAAGTTCAAAAGAAAACATATGAGAGAGCATACATACAGTAAAGTAAGCATCTGTGTCACCCTTCCCCATGGCCCCCAACTCCATAAGGTCCCACCATACTATACATTTTGCTTGAACCCTATAATCTTCTGCATGTGATGGCCTATTCATTTTTTATTTATCTTTTATTTAACCAGGAAAGTCAGTTAAGAACAAATGCTTATATACAATGGTGGCCTAACCCGGCCAAACCCTAACCCAGACGATGCTGGGCCAATTGTGCACCGCCCGATGGGACTTCCAATCACAGCCAGTTGTGATACAGCCTAGAATCAAACCAGAGTCTGTAGTGACGCCTCTAGCACTGAGATGCAGTGCCTTAGACTGCTGCGCCACTCGGGAGTCCATGTGATGGCTTTGCCACTTCATGACCCCTCTCTGTCAAACACAGCCTGTCAGTCTTAGGAGACTTTAAGTGAATGCAAAAGCCATTTTGGTTAAGCAAAGCATAGATAGTATTTTAGCACCATCTCAGATCACTGGCGCTCTCTGACAATAGAATGGCACCTGCCTCAAAGCATGCACACAAGCTCTATCCAAAACCTGTTTTCTGGAGTGGTCGTGGCAACCTGACGGCTTTTTTCAATCAATTTTCTTAGCAGAAAAAATTATGCCGAGATCCACTTCTAAACCCAAATAATCTCAATGCGTCGTCTTCTTGGAAATGTTAAGTGGCAAGGCTGCCATTCAATGGCGGAAATTGAAAAACATGCTGTCGCGCCTGAAGGACGGTTGAATGGTTTTGATAACAGAGGACCGGAAAATAGTTTATTTCTACCACTCACATCATCTGCACATCAGCTAATTGAGATGGGCTGAAATGTTCTCGATATAAAACACTAAAGATTTCTCTCCACAAAAGAACTTTCAATGATACATGAGATGAGTGTATGTGAATGGAAACTATCCACAGACCCTGAAAAAATATATATCCCATGGGTTTAATTCCAAGTGGTTAATAAGCATAGGGCATTTCTCTCTCTCTCGCTCTCTCTCGCTGAAAATAACATGGATTCCTCTATATCATTCTCCCCCCTTCCCTCCCTCCTTTCCTTCATCCCTTCCTTCCTCCCTCCTTCCCTTCCTTCCTCCCTTTCTCCCTTCCTCTCCTCTATATGCAGTGGAAATCAAAGAGTGCTGAGCCAGGGGGAAAAGATGCCATCAATCTCAACTTGTCTCTAACAGTCACATTTGCCTGACAGAATTAGACAGCATTCTCAGAGATGTGGATTTCTCCTCCCTTCCCAAGTCTTGAATAGTGCTCTGTTAGGAACCTTCTCATGTTATCCAGCACTTTCTATTTAAATACACACCATTGATGAAGGACTCACACAGCGGCCTTATCTTTACATAACCCTTATCTGTGTTTACCATAACTATGACTTATATTTCACATAATAGAAACCATGTGAAAATGTATTAATACACTCCAGTTGCTGAATCACATATGAGAGGAATTGAATATGAGTAAAGATGTATTTTTTTGCAGGGACTCTCCAAAGTTGGAAAAAAATCAGTTGTCATTGTTCTAATACGATATACTGTACCCCCTAAGACAGATCAGTCTGCAAAGCAGATCTTAGCCTCTCTGATAGGCTTAAATAACATGTTTTTTCCTCCCTGCTAGCAGAGGTGTCATGCCCATAGGGGTTACAGGTGTCATGACATGGCCCTCTTTGGGTATAGCTAGTGGCTTCCCCCTCTCTCCCTCCTACACCCAGGTTCTGTTATCTCAGGTCGTACATTCCTGGAGGAGACGCTCTCCTCCTGGCCATGCAGTATAGAGAGAGAGTTTCACAGTAGAACAAAGGAACTTCTTCTACATCACAGAACTTGAGAACTGAACACTATCCATGTTTTGGAGAATGTGTAAACGGTCGGTGGAGAAGCCAGCTACGACCCGGTCCGTTTTGTTTCATGTTTGTGACCTCATGAAAGACAATACAGCCACATTACCATAACTCTGTTTATACAGGTGCCTCCGTTATGAGGTTTGCGTCTAATTATTGTATAAAAGAATGAGTAAAGATGAAACTATTTGTGAAATGACATAAAAATGCTAGGTTTAACCGTTAATGTGAGAGAATTGTATTCCCTTTAAAGTTTAACTAAGTCATTGGCCTGCCCCCATGAGCACAGACATGATCTGGCTCATGGGACAGCCCTTTTCTACGTTTACAAATAAAACCTCCACCTGAAGAAATCCTCTTCAGACCACACGTACCTCGATGGACACCGAGGGGGATCAGGTTGAGTTCAGACCACAAAAACCTCAGTATAAGCTGAGGTTGTAATGGTTGTTGAATTCCTAACCATAGCATATGGAGCATTGGCTACATGGCGGAAAATGGTTAAACTCTGAGACTATCGATCCCAACAGAATAAGAGCAAATCTTAGATACTAATTACTACTCTGCAGCTAGAAATTATGTCAACCTGGGATGCGAAGACCGACAACCGCCGAAACCTCTATCCTATAAGAACATTTCTGAGTGGTACTCTGAAGTATCCATTTGTCACGTCCTGACCAGCAGATGGAGCTGGTGTAGTAGTTTGGGGGTCAGGACGTGGCAGTCTGGTGTGTGTCTTGTGACTCCTGATCAGGAACAGCTGGGAATCGTTGTTCCTGATTGGGAGTCACATATGTAGGAGTTGTTTGTCACTGGGGTTTGTGGGTAATTGTTTCTGTTTGAGCATTTTCCTCACAGGACTGTTTGCTGTCGTTTTTTTGTTCATTTTTGTAGTGTTCTCTTGTTTATTTGAATTAAAACTCTAATGATGAACACATCCTCTGCTGCACCTTGGTTCCCTCTTCAAGACAGTCGTTACACCATTCTAACCACGAAAGACTTCAGGGAAGCAGAGAGAGACGCTTGGATGAACGTAGTTTAGTTTAATCATGTAATAATAATTACAGAGAATTGATTTGATAAAAGTCTTCAATTTAATGATGCCAAAGACACAACACAGGGCTACGTGACCCCTCAGATTTGTCCAGTTTAATTTTGTTAATTAATTTAACAATTCTTTGTAATACTACTAGCCACCTATCAATGGGCTTTAGCTAGCCCAGATAGGTTCGCAATCTCCCAACAAGCTACCAATTACATGATATTATATTTTTTTTGTCTTTTAGCAGATGCTCTTATCCAGAGAGACTTACATGAGTAATTAGGGTTAAGTGCCTTGCTCATTGGCACATCGACAGATGTTTCACCTATTCGGCTTGGTGATTTGAACCAGTTACCTTTCGGTTACTGGACCAACACTCTTAACCTCTAGCCTACCAGCCAACTAAGAAGCCATATGAACCTATCAAGTTAGAGTAACTAGCTTGGCAAGATTGGTAGACTTTAGAAAAGCAACTAATAAATATACTGATCCCTCATATTTCTTTCAATCCTTTAACCAGATTTTAGCATACATGCAGAAAAGCATATACAGTACCATTCAAAAGTTTGGGGTCACTTAGAAATGTCCTTGTTTTCCATGAAAACATACATGAAATGAGTAGCAAAATGAATAGGAAATATAGTCAAGACGTTGACAAGGTTATAAATAAGGATTTGTATTTGAAATAATAATTGTGTCCTTCAAACTTTGCTTTCATCAAAGAATCTTCCATTTGCAACAATTACAGCCATGTCAATTTGTTGAGGTAATCTGAAGAGATTTCACCCCATGCTTCCTGAAGCACCTCCCACAAGTTGGATTGGCTTGATGGGCACTTCTTACGTACCATACGGTCAAGCTGCTCCCACAACAACTCAATAGGGTTGAGATCTGGTGACTGTGCTGGCCGCTCCATTATAGATAGAATACCAGCTGACTGCTTCTTCCCTAAATAGTTTTTGCATAGTTTGGAGCTGTGCTTTGGGTCATTGTCCTGTTGTAGAAGGAAATTGGCTCCAATTAAGCGCCGTCCACAGGGTATGGCATGGCGTTGCAAAATGGAGTGATAGCCTTCCTTCTTCAAGATTCATTTTACCCTGAACAAATCTCCCACTTTACCACCACCAAAGCACCCCCAGACCATCACATTGCCACCACCATGCTTGATAGATGGCGTCAAGCACTCCTCCAGCATCTTTTCATTTTTTCTGCATCTCACGAATGTTCTTCCTTGTGGTCTGAACAGCTCAAACTTAGATTTGTCTGTCCATAACACTTTTTTCCAATCTTCCTCTGTCCAGTGCCTGTTCTTTTGCCCATCTTAGTCTTTTTTTATTGGCCAGTCTGAGAAATGGCTTTTTCTTTGCAACTCTGCCTAGAAGAAAATAACAGCATCCCGGAGTTGCCTCTTCACTGTTGACGTTGAGACTGGTGTTTTGCGGGTACTATTTAATAAAGTTGCCAGTTGAGGACTTGTGAGGCGTCTGTTTCTCAAACAAGACACTCTAATGTACTTGTTCTCTTGGTCAGTTGTGCACCGGAGCCTCCCACTCCTCTTTCTATTCTGGTTAAATCCAGTTTGTGCTGTTCTGAGAAGAGAGTAGTACACTGTACTGTACGAGATCTTCAGTTTCTTGGCAATTTCTCACATGGAATAGTCTTCATTTCTCAGAACAAGAATAGACTGACAAGTTTCAGAAGAAAGTATTTTGTTTCTGGCCATTTTGAACCTGTAATCGAACCCACAAATGCTGATGCTCCAGATACTCAACAAGTCTAAAGAAGGCCTGTTTTATTGTTTCTTTAAATCAGGACAACAGTGTTCAGCTGTGCTAACATAATTTCAAAAGGGTTTACTAATGATCAATTAGCCTTTTAAAATTATAAACTTGGATTAGCTAACACAACATGTCATTGGAACAAGAGTGACGGTTGCTGATAATGGGTCTCTGTACGCCTATGTAGATATTCCATAAAAAAAAATGTGCCGTTTCCAGCTACAATAGTCATTTACAACATTAACAATGTCTACACTGTATTTCTGATCAATTTTACGTTATTTTAATAGACCAAAAAATTTACTTTTCTTTCAAAACCGAGGAGATTTCTAAGTGACCCCAAACTTTTGAACGGTGGTGTAAATATCCATATTTTTTACGAATATTTTTAGATATGAAAAAATATGGATTTTTATTTATTTTTTACATAGAATTAAGCATAATGATGGCTCTAGATTATAGGAAATAGCTGTTTCAGAAAAAGGCTAAATTCTCCAACTTCCCAAAGGGGTCCTAAACCTCCTCTGGACCACCCCCCAGCCGTCCTCACGTACTTTGTGCCCCCTCTGTTTTTTGGGGTACATAACGCCCATGCCTGCTAGGGTAATGCTATTTCCGATATTTTTATGATGATCTTTGTAAGTATAGAGAGCATATTTGCAGACAGAAATGCTTCTGTGTCACATGGCAGGTGTCACGGTCGTCCTATGAATGAGACCAAAGCGCAGCGTGTGTATTGTTCCACATCTTTATTGCTGTGAAACTATGCAAGACATACAGTAAACTAAAAAACAAAAACAACAAACCGTGACGAAGAGGTGCAACATACACTAACTCAAAATAATCTCCCACAAAATCTAGTGGGAAAAACAACAACTTAAATATGATCCCCAATTAGAGACAACGATAACCAGCTGCCTCTAATTGGGAATCATACAAAAACCCCAACATAGAAATGAGAACCAACATAGAAATAGATAAACTAGACAAAACCCCCAACATAGAAAAAAGAAACTAGAACCAACATAGAAATAAATAAACTAGACACTGTCACGCCCTGACCTACTCTACCATAGAAAATAAAAGCTTTCTATGGTCAGGACGTGACAGCAGGATTGTCCAGGACAGGTGAATGTTGGGCCGAGACACAAATTATGCATTATATTGACCAGATACTCAAGACGCCGCTAACAATGAAAATACATTTTTTCGAAAATGGAAGGCAGTCGAGAGGAGGCAAGATCAGGTGGGAACATTTTAGCCAATGAGAGAGCAGATACGTGTGTGAATAACTTTTACTCCTGCTATGTTAGGTTAGTGAGCAACTAGGCACAACTCCGATATAAAGTGGGTTTTTTTCTCAAAATTGCTGTGATGTCAAGTGTCCTAATTATATCAGTACACTCATAACAACTTAAGCATTACGAAACTTCTAACTCATCTAATAAACTTCACATAGCAAATAGCCCTAAAAAATGTTGTTGACCAACTTCGACACTCTCTCATTGACCTCCATACAAAAAAAAAGAAAAAACACCTGCCTACTGGAGAAGACAGATTTTGGGCCCAGTTATCCCTCATGATTCGCCTATTAATCTCTGGCCTAGATTCAGATCAAGCGTTAACTGGCGATAGCGGACACCGGCATAGCGAATGTTTTAGCAGTGTCAGAGGTGGAACTGATTTTGATCCTTCAAATCGCTGAGCAGCTGCTCTTGCGATAATTGTCAGGAAGCCTTACCGTCCCTCTCAGGTTAGAAGTTCAGAACGAGAAATAATGATGCTCAAATTTAAAAATCATTCAAGTAAATAATAAATATTTCTGTCATCTTACATCCCACATTCCAGTGTTCAAACTTATAAACAAGGCTGCATGGGATTTATTTTAATACGACTCTGTGTAGCCAATGCAATGTCCGCTGTAGGTATAATGCCAGGAGCCGCTTGTGGTTTTGACAGCTCTAATGCAGTTCCACCTCCGACACCGCCAAAACAACCACTATGCGGATGTCAGCTAAAGCAGATCTGATTGAATAGAGCCCTTGCTCGTAAAGTGATGTAACATCAGGAGTCTGCCGAGCAGAACATTGCAAGTCTAGCATAGCTATGGTCTGTTGGGCATTTGAAATATCCCCCTCTCTCTGTTGCTCAAGGCGGGATGAGACACAGTTGCTTTGTGTAGGTGTTTCTGTCATGAGATGACTGGAGCTGGCTGAGGCACTTCTTGTGTTTACAAAGAGATTAGCGATATTTTCCACACTACTGCACATAGGTGACAAAAGCCAGTTAGTTTGATGAGCAACATCTATTTTAATCACAATAGCCCGTCTTAATATGTAGCCTAGAAACAGTATATCAACCGATTTGGAAAGACTGGCAGGGTCTAATGGTGTTCCCAAGTCCCATTAATAGATTATGAACACAGTTCAAGGTGTGATTATGATAGATTGACAAAACCTGTGAACCTCTGGGGAAAAAACTGAAAAAGCACTTTCTGATTTCTGTACGGTACTTCTTTTATGAAGTTGTTAAAGATTGAGGCTACTCAAAGGGCTTTGTGTGAAAAGCTCATGGCAGACTCCTTGTCTCCAAGGCCCTCCTCTATTCTTCCTCATTGTGAGCTTTAATGGCAAAGCCTTTACTCTAACCACAACCAAGGAACAGTGAGAGGACTGAGAAGAGAGAAATGACATGTGAAATTAGCTATTTGATATGGGAGACCAACTACAGCCATTATCATCATGGGTTGTGAGGGGCATGTGAGAGAGAGAGAGAGCGAGAGAGAGAGACAGACAGAGACTGAGAGAGAGAGAGAGAGACAGAGAGAGAGAGAGAGACTGAGAGAGAAAGAGAAAGAGAAAGTAAAACTGAGGTTGGCACTGGCCCTATGCAGCTTCTGTGGTAAATTATAATGCATTAAGAGAGTTGGCCTCTTTTTCCAAATGAGAACATAAACAAATGATGGACAGCAGTCATCTGAGCAGTCAGCAGAGCACGTTGAAAGTCTCAGCGCCCACAGGGCCATGTTGAAACACTGGGAGGAGATAGATGGGGAGGGAACCAGGGAACCAAATTGGATGTTAAAAATAGCCCCTCTTCCAGGGTCAACATTATAATCCCTCCAGTATTCCAAACAGAGCTACGACACTGAAGACATGCCACAGCCTCTGAGCTTAAATACAGTATGCATATACAGCTGCATACTGGAGACATGAGCTGAGAGGAAATGTTTTCACTGCAGCTCTGTTCAAATGCTAACCATGCCATGTAGTACTCTGGGCCAACAGTGAGTGTGAAGCAGAAAGGTTAGATCTATTCCCCCTCAGTGTCTATCCATACAACAGAACACAACAGAACTTAACCTTACCCGCTCCCTCACCTTGGTATGAATGGACCATGTGTACTGTGATGTACTGTGTGGTTTAAGAAAGTTTAAGCCATGTCAGCTGGCTTAAATAATGCCATCACCCAAACAAGTAGGCATCAGCAGTGCAGTGCAGTGGGGGAGGATTAGCCATTGGGCTGCTGGCTGCTTCTTCTCTCGCCTGCTGAAGGGCAGATGGAAATTGCTTCTGGGAAAAATAATTTTATCACCAATGTCAATATTAATATTAATCACTCTGAGAGAAATTCTGTGAACAAAACACAGCCCAGGGTTGGCGAGGCAAAAAGACACCACACAAGAACCTCCTCACACACACACACACACACACACACACACACAAACATATTGTTTTGCTGGAAGATCCACTTGAGACCAAGTTTCAGCCTCCTAGCAGAGGCAACCAGGTTTTTGGCAAAAATATCCTGGTAATAGGTAAAGTTCATGATGCCGTTGATCTTAACAAGGGCCAAAGAGCTCTATTTTCCTGTCATCTGACCAAAGCACCATTTCCAGTCCAAGTACCAATGGTGTTTAGCAAAGTCCAGGCATTTACATTTGTTGCATGACATGAAAATCGACCTCTTTGGCCATGCACACCAGTGGTGGGTTTGGCGTGGAAATGAGAATGCATGGGCAGAAAGGACCCCATAGCTACTGTAAAATATGGTGGTGGATCTATAATGTTACGGGGCTATTTTGATTCTACTGGTCCTGGGGCCCTTGTTAAGGTCAACAGCATCATGAACTTTACCCAGTACCAGAATATGTTTGCCAAAAAACCTGGTTGCCTGCCAGGAGGCTGAAACGTAGCTGCAAGTGGATCTTCTAGCAAGACAATAACACCAAGCGCACATCAAAATGCTTAATAGGCCATCTCAGTTTCCGGACTTGAAACCGATTGAAAACCTGTGGGCATTCCATAAGCACAGGTGAAGGATGTCAAAGATCTGGAGCAATGGTCTAAGATCCCTCCCAATTTGTTCTCCAACTCATAAAACATTTTAGTAGACAGTTCAGTGCCTTTATCCTCGGCAAGGTTTTGAAAACAGAAAAAAATATATTACTTGTTAAAGAAAATCTCTGTCTCTGAGCGATTGTATTAGTATAAAATAATTGTAATTTCCCAAAAATGTTTAGCATACAATATAGTTATAGTATTTCAATTAGTTATTTTATACAAAACATTTTGCTCATCTTTATCAAGGGTGTCAATAACTTTGTACCCCACCGTACCATTAACCTTCAGTGTGTCAGTGCAAGTCATGTACACATGACCACCCCAAACAAATATAGCCAGGAAAGCTCCTACACCTTCTGTCACAATTGCCTTTTGAACTTCTGTTAACAGTATTCAACAGGTAACTGCCAAAATAAAGGAAACACTTGAGTAAATTAGGGATACAAAGTATAGTGAAAGCAGGTGCTTCCACGCAGGTGTGATTTCTGAGTTAAATTAACATCCCATCATGCGTGCATAAAAATGGCCAGTCACCCATTATTTTGGCTACCATGGCTAGAAGAAGAGATGTCAGTGACTCTGAAAGAGGGGTCTCAAATGAGCTAGGGGGTTTAAAGGATGTGTGTGTGTGTGTGCGCGCGTGTGTGTGCATGTGCGTGTGCGTGTGTCTCAGTCACCAGATCTCAACCCAACTGAACACTTCTGGGAGATTCTGGAGCGGCGCTTGAGACAGCGTTTTCCACCACCATCAACAAAACACCAAATGATGGAATTTCTCGTGGAAGAATGGTGTTGCATCCCTCCAACAGAGTTCCAGACACTTATAGAATCTATGCCAAGGTGCATTGAAGCTGTTCTGGCGGCTCGTGGTGGCCCAATGCCCTATTAAGGCACTTTATGTTGGTGTTTCCTTTATTTTGTCAGTCACCTGTATATTCTATACAAACAGTATATTCCATACAAACAGTGAGTGGGTTTCCAGGACATGGTATAAAAAAAACATTTATCCTGTGCCGGAAGACAGCATGATTGAATTCATGCATTTGTTTCCTGCTGTAGACATTTTATATTTGGGCTATCTAAAGGGATAAGGAGATCTAATGCATTGGGACATTAGCATTGTTTGGTCCAGTACATGGCCACCGGTATGTACAGTAGAGGGGATGGTAAAAGCACAGTTTTAAAATAAAATGTATCTCATTACCCCCTGGCTGTTGTTGTGGTAAGCGGACAGGGAGGCGGCATTATCTCCAAAGATATATGGCAGATGGCAGGATGTCTGAGAGGGCTGCTTTGGGGAGAGGGAACGAAGGAGTGGGAGAGAGAGAGACTCTCCCTCCCCTATCTCTTCTCCTCTTCTCGCGCCTCAAAGGATCCATCAGTAAGTTAAAATCAATTCAGCACTCTGTGGCACATTAGAATGCAAGTCGTCCGAATCCATCCATTCATTTGGCCTCTCGATATTCCAACAGGGGTCAGGCCAGAGTATGAGTCAGCGTGGAGAAAAGGAGAGGAGAGAAGAGGGGCTTCTCCATTTTAATGTGCAGAGAGAACAGTTACACCTGCTGCAGGATACACTTTCGCTTTTAACTTTTCGTTACTCATCATCTCCCTACTCTCTCGGTTGCTGTACTGTATAACTTACAAGTAGAATTCAGAATAACAGTTTTAAAATAGCTACTTTTCTTCCAATCACAACCAAAATCGCAATTGATTTCTGCCTGTAATGACGAATTCTCTGGGTAGGAGAGGTTGCTTGTGTAATAACTTGTGTAGTAACCCCTATAATATGGTAGTAGTAAACAGTTTTGCTACTCTAGCTCTCTTTTTCAAGTGTAAATTGTTCTTGAAATATGATATTACATTCTTGTCCTTGTCATAACAAACAAAACCAGGTAGGAGACTTTATTGCTTCAACTCAGCAATTGTAACCATCAGAGCAGCCCTCGTAATGTCTCTGAATCTCCTCTCCTTCATGCTCTCTCTTTTTCATTTTCTCTCTCTATTTTTCCTCTTTCTCCATATGTCTTCTCCTAACATTCTATAAGTCTCTGTCAGAAAAGCAGTGCTGATGGGCAGTAGAATCACCCCCCACACTTGTTGTTGTTGTTATTGTTATTAGTTAGATGTCTCTTTCTGACCCTTGTACTCCCGTCTGTCAACCGGCGCTGTGCCTGCAGGACACAAGAGAGAAGGACTTGCATCCTCAATGAGGAGGAAGCAGCAGTCGCCCTCACGCTCCACTGCCCACACAAAACCAGGGGAGCACAAGGAGAAGGGAAGGTGGAGATTGACAGGCCCCTAACACTCTGCTTTCGCTTTCACAAACGTATCATGTGAGCACGCATACACGCATGCATGTGCACATGCACACTCGCACACAAGCAAGCACACACGTGTGTGCATGCATACACGCATGCACACACATACACGCACACAGAACATGCAAAGAATATTCTGCAGTTTACATTTGGAGGGATGAAGCCTGACCAATGCTCAATGCATATTGCTTATTTTGAGTCATGAGCAATATGTCCAGTCCAGTTCCTTACATAATCCTGTTTGAAACCTAGCTTTTTCCATGGACATCAAGCCAACCTCACAGATTGACGGGGTGTCACATTTCTCAAGGAAGACATGTTGTGAGTAAGTGAACAGATTGCTGTTGCCCATCACAGCATGTTGCCACCTTGGTTCTCATTGCTGTAATTATGGCTCAGTGAAGTGAAAAACATGATGACAAATGGTTAGGAACAAATTATCAGAGGTGTAGGGTCCTTTTAATATACAATTACTTCAGCAGACTATGGATAATGACACATACAGGAAGAAACATTCTCTAGGATAGATGGAATATGTTAAAAAGAAGATGTGTGCGCAGGAGGAACCAGAAATAAAGCGAGAATGACCTCAGGATATGAAAAGCGGTGTCAGCTCCAGGAGGGGGAGCAGGAGAGGGGACAGTGTCTCTTGCGCTTGACTGCCTCCCGCCATTTTACAGGAGAGAAGGCGCAGGGTGGACATCTCTATTTCTCCCTTTCTCTTCCCCTCTCTCTCTCTCCCGCTCTTCCTCTCCCCCCTCCTCTCTCTCCCTCTGTGCCATGTCTTCCAGGCCTATTCCAAGCTGCTCTCTTCCTGTCAGGCACTGTTAGACTCAGAGACATTCCAGGTATTTTCCCCTGCAGAAAACCATTCCGTGCTGCTGCCTCCAACCCCCCAGTCTGACACATCCCACCCACTTTATGATGCTGCAATTTAACTATGGGCCTTATATAAACTCAGCAAAAAAAGCAACGTCCCTTTTTCAGGACCCTGTCTTTCAAAGATAATTTGTAATAATCCAAATAACTTCACATATCTTCATTGTAAAGGGTTCAAACACTGTTTCCCATGCTTGTTCAATTAATCATAAACAATTAATGAACATGCACCTGTGGAACGGTCGTTAAGACACTAACAGCTTACAGACGGTAGGCAATTAAGGTCACAGTTACAAAAACTTAGGACACTAAAGAGACCTTTATACTGACTCTGAATAACACCAAAAGAAAGATGCCAAGGGCTCCTGCTCATCTGTGTGAACGTGCCTTAGGCATGCCGCAAGGAGGCATGAGGACTGCAGATGTGGCCAGGGCAATGAATTGTAATGTCCATACTGTGAGATGCCTAAGACAGCGCTACAGGGAGACAGGACGGACAGCTGATCGTCCTCGCAGTGGCAGACCACGTGTAACAACATCTGCACAGGATCGGTACATCTGAACATCACCTGCGGGACAGGTCCAGGATGGCAACAACAACTGCCCGAGTTACACCAGGAACGCACAATTCCTCCATTAGTGCTCAGACTGTCCGCAATAGGCTGAGAGAGGCTGGACTGAGGGCTTGTAGGCCTGATATAAGGCAGGGCCTCACCAGAAATCACTGTCAACAAACCCACCGTCGCTTGACCAGACAGGACTGGCAAAAAGTGCTCTTTACTGACGAGTCGCGGTTTTGTCTCACCAGGGGTGATGGTCGGATTCACGTTTATCGTTGAAGGAATGAGCGTTACACCGAGGCCTGTACTCTGGAGCGGGATCGATTTGGAGGTGGAGGGTCCGTCATGGTCACGGGCGGTGTGTCACAGCATCATCGGACTGAGCTTGTTGTCATTGCAGGCAATCTCAACGCTGTGCGTCACAGGGAAGACATCCTCCTCCCTCATGCTGTACCCTTTCTGCAGGCTCATCCTGACATGACCCTCCAGCATGACAATGCCACCAGCCATACTGCTCGTTCTGTTCATGATTTCCTGCAAGACAGGAATGGCAGTGTTCTGCCATGGCCAGTGAAGAGCCCGGATCTCAATCCCATTGAGCACGTCTGGGACCTGTTGGATCGGAGGATGAGGGCTAGGGCCATTCGCCCCAGAAATGTCCAGGAACTTGCAGGTGCCTTGGTGGAAAAGTGGGGTAACATCTCACAGCAAGAACTGGCAAATCTAGTGCAGTCCATGAGGAGGAGATGCACTGCAGTACTTAATGCAGCTGGTGACCACACCAGATACTGACTGTTACTTTTGATTTTGACCCGCCCTTTGTTCAGGGACACAATATTCCATTTATTTTAGTCACATGTCTGTGGAACTTGTTCAGTTTATGTCTCAGTTGTTGAATCTTGTTATGTTCATACAAATATTTACACATGATAAGTTTGCTGAAAATAAACGCAATTGACAGCGAGAGGACGTTTCTTTTTTTGCTGAGTTTAGTATGTACTGTATATATACTGCTCAAAAAAATAAAGGGAACACTTAAACAACACATCCTAGATCTTTATGAAAGAAATAATCTTATTAAATACTTTTTTTTCTTTCTTTACATAGTTGAATGTGCTGACAACAAAATCACACAAAAATAATCAATGGAAATCCAATTTATCAACCCATGGAGGTCTGGATTTGGAGTCACACTCGAAATTAAAGTGGAAAACCACACTACAGGCTGATCCAACTTTGATGTAATGTCCTTAAAACAAGTCAAAATGAGGCTCAGTAGTGTGTGTGGCCTCCACGTGCCTGTATGACCTCCCTACAACGCCTGGGCATGCTCCTGATGAGGTGGCGGATGGTCTCCTGAGGGATCTCCTCCCAGACCTGGACTAAAGCATCCGCCAACTCCTGCACAGTCTGTGGTGCAATGTGGCGTTGGTGGATGGAGCGAGACATGATGTCCCAGATGTGCTCAATTGGATTCAGGTCTGGGGAACGGGCGGGCCAGTCCATAGCATCAATGCCTTCCTCTTGCAGGAACTGCTGACACACTCCAGCCACATGAGGTCTAGCATTGTCTTGCATTAGGAGGAACCCAGGGCCAACCGCACCAGCATATGGTCTCACAAGGGGTCTGAGGATCTCATCTCGGTACCTAATGGCAGTCAGGCTACCTCTGGCGAGCACATGGAGGGCTGTGCGGCCCCCCAAAGAAATGCCACCCCACACCATGACTGACCCACCGCCAAACCGGTCATGCTGGAGGATGATGCAGGCAGCAGAACGTTCTCCACGGCGTCTCAAAACTGTCACGTCTGTCACATGTGCTCAGTGTGAACCTGCTTTCATCTGTGAAGAGCACAGGGTGCCAGTGGCGAATTTGCCTATCTTGGTGTTCTCTGGCAAATGCCAAACGTCCTGCACGGTGTTGGGCTGTAAGCACAACCCCCACCTGTGGACGTCGGGCCCTCATACCACCCTCATGGAGTCTGTTTCTGATCGTTTTAGCAGACACATGCACATTTGTAGCCTGCTGGTGGTCATTTTGCAGGGCACTGGCAGTGCTTCTCCTGCTCCTCCTTGCACAAAGGCGGAGGTAGCGGTCCTGCTGCTGGGTTGTTGCCCTCCTACGGCCTCCTCCTATGGCCTCCTCCACGTCTCCTGATGTACTGGCCTGTCTCCTGGTAGCGCTTCCATGCTCTGGACACTACGCTGACAGACACATTTTACATTTTTTCCACAGCTCGCATTGATGTGCCATCCTGGATGAGCTGCACTACCTGAGCTCGCATTGATGTGCCATCCTGGATGAGCTGCACTACCTGAGCCACTTGTATGGGTTGTAGACTCCGTCTCATGCTACCACGAGTGAAAGCACCGCCAGCATTCAAAAGTGACCAAAACATCAGCCAGGAAGCATAGGAACTGAGAAGTGGTCTGTGGTCCCCACCTGCAGAACCACTACTTTATTGGGGGTGTCTTGCTAATTGCCTATCATTTTCACCTGTTTTCTATTCCATTTGCACAACAGCATGTGAAATTTATTGTCAAGCAGTGTTGCTTCCTAAGTGGACAGTTTGATTTCACAGAAGTGTGATTGACTTGGAGTTACATTGTGTTGTTTAAGTGTTCCCTTTCTTTTTTTGAGCAGTGTATAAAGTCTCACAGTTATCCTATTTATCATATGCACCTCCATACTATTTCAGAGCCATGATTAACTACCAATCTTCCAGCTGCCTACATACTGTACATAGACCTGCAATGATGCATTTGGCAAACTGTGATTATGTCGTCTACTTTTCCTCAGGCAGGTTTTCCCATATGGAAAATATACTTCTTGCTGAATGTTATTTTTGATCTTGCATAGTGAGATTCCTAGGTGTTTCTGCTGCAAATCCATACTGTGTGTGTACCCTGGCAGCTGGTATCAGTGAATAGCAGCGTCCTTTCTCAGCATGGTGAAATGACTGGCTCACAAGTCCCTGTGCCAGACTCCGTTCTCTCCAGACGCTAGTTAAAAAAGCAATGTTGACCTATGCATGGCTCCAGGACTGTATATCTCAGCCAGAACAGCACAGAGGAAATAATCTGCCTATTTTGAATTATTATGTATCGCTGAGTCCCTACATGGATTTTCTTTTGAGCAACGTAGCTGTGGCAGTAGGACATCAGAGTATTTTGCATTGATTTAGTATTATAGCTATACTTCCACGATACCACATATTTAATTGGATTTCTGCACCGTTTTTCTCTGATATAGGGGAAAAAATGATTAATCTGATTTGGACACATGTTGGAGATTAATTAGGCATGAACTCTAACAATGGGCTGCTTCATATGCACATTCAAGGGAAAAGGTTAACCTTTTTTATTTCAACAACCTACATGAGTTTAATTTCACTGCCATACTGTGTTTGTCTGACTCGAGGGTATTTGTTTTGTTGAGTGACCACGGTTAGGGTTTCTGAGTGTGTTTTATGACTGAAGCTTTAATTTGTGAGTATAATCTGATACAGACATGACATTTCCAGATGTGGCCTTCTCATTTCAAGAGCTCCATGTTTCAAAGGTATATTGGGCTCTGGGAAACAGGTGATAGTGTGTCTGGTCACATCCTCCCAATCTCTCAAAGGTCAGGCTGGACATCGCTCAGTGCTCTCATTATGTCTCTGTGAAAACTAGTGTCTGGGGAGCAACAGTTGAGCCTTTCTTTCATTGCAGCACTATCAGGGTATTAGTTTCTATTGGGGTGGCGGGTGGGAGTTCACCGGTAAAATTGTATCACTCTCTCTGTGGTCAAGAAGTGACCCCACTCCTCCGACAGACAGAATGTCTTGAGAGTACATGGTTGATTGCCTCCCTCGATCTTGTCCCTCTTCCAATTGATGGTATCAATTGTTGCCTGCTGTGATGGATAAACTTTCATCAAAAATACAACTCTGAAAAACCTTTAAAATCCTGAAAGCTGCTTTTTTTTACCTCTCTTTGCTTTTGATGTCTTGTTGTCTCCCCATTGGAAAATATGAAAGTGTCTCCTCTTCTCCCTGAAGGCAAGGCAGCCACAAAAAAAGCAAAAGCACCAAAAAAATCAATATGGAAATGCTTCAAAGAGGGCACCTGGGAGACAAAGGAGGAAAAGCTCAAAACACGTCTAAAAAAGTCTGAGATTGATCGTCCATAATCTTCCTCTTTACTTCAATCTTTCAGAATTGGGGGAGGGTCAGAAGACTTCAGCTATGTTCTGCTGATCGAGGTCACCTCCAAACACTTTACGTATCGCAATTAAACTTTGCAGCGTTAAACAACTACGGTAAACAACACCTGTGGATGTAGTGTAGAATCAAACCAGCAACACCTCATGTATGTCTATCAACTCCTTTCATGAAATAATAGATATCCATACTATCTCTCATGCACACATTCACACACAAGGATCTGTTTACAGATATGATAGGTAAGAGCGGGGGATGGAGATATATAGTAAGAGAGAGGCATCTACTCACATTCAATCCTCTGTAGCTCAGATTATGGTGCTTACAACACCAGGATAGTGGGTTCAATTCATGGGACCAGCTGATTCTAAAATGTATTAATGCATGACTGTAAGTCACTTTGGATAAAAGTGTCTACTAAACACTTCTATGAAATCTGAGTAAATAAATGAGTGCAAGAGGGTAAGCAAAGGAGAGTATGGTCAACTTAAAACGTTTTTTGTCCAAAGACCATCCTAAAATCCTTAGAAGCCTACTGTCAGACCAACTTCAGTGACGAATGTCTGGCAGCCTCCATCCCCAACATGGTAATGGCAGGGAAGGTGACCTCCACTAAACAAGTGTCACGGTTGTCTAAAGGATCAGATTAAAGTGCAGCGTGGTTGTAGTTCCACATTTTATTAAATCCGTGAAACTTTGCAAAACATAAATAACTGAATTTACAAAACAACAAACCATGACGCAGCGAGAAACAAACACTACTCAAAAGATAATCACCCACAAAACCCAGGAAGAAAAACCCCTACTTAAATATGATCTCCAATCAGAGGTAACAAGGACCAGCTGCCTCCAATTGGAGATCAACCCCCCCAAAAAACAGCATAGAAAGAGAAAAACCAGAACCTAAACATAGAAATAGAAAACATAGAAAAACACAAAACACCCCCTGTCACGCCCTGACCTACTCTACCATAGAAAATCACATCTTACTATGGTCAGGACGTGACAACAAGTGTCTGAACTCCGGCTTACCTTACCTGCATCTCTCTACTTCCACATGGGCAATCAGGGAGCCATGCACAATCCTCCATATCTAAATTGCTCTCCCTTAATGGAACACTTTGACTTCCTCCCCACATATATATAAATAGCTATGGGGAAATGAGCCCCTCAAACTTCGGTGGCGCCGGCTGAAAATTGGACTCGTCAAATAACACTTTTCTAGAATTGCTTGACAGATGCTTTCTCCTGGAAATCTTTGCTGAGAGGAAAATTAAGTTACCTGTTTGACATGGGGTGTAAATAGTACCTCGTCTTTCACAGCCTTTTCCAGACAATGCGTATGTCAACAGTTTCTGTAGCATTGCTCTTCAGGGGAGCTAAGGAGGCTCCCGTGTCTTGTTTCATAACTATTATTAACTGCTTCTCAGTTAACTCTGGTAAGACCTGTAGGTATTTTTTTGTTGCCTTTTCCCTTTTCCAAGAGCAAGCCTATACAGTATATCCTCCTTACAATAACTGGTTTTATGGAATTGAACAACAATTGAACAATTCCGCAGGCACTCTTGTTGCAATTTCCACCAGGTGGTCTGTAGGCGCTGAAAGCACAAATATCCCTTCAGATGAAAGAAAGGCCTGAGTCAATCTGATAAAGCTGCACAAATCAAAAAAAGCTGCACAAATCAGAGACATTGGGAGAAATAACATTTGAAACTCTCATGGAGACCAAGTCATGATATAGCTGGCCAAATACAGGCCAATGAAAATGTATAAGGGTTCATATACTGTAAGAGGGGATATACAAGTTACATTAGTCACACTGAGTAATTTTACCACTTTATATTTATAGAATAGGTATTTATCTTGCAATACAGCTATTTTCTACTTTTTCACTGATTTCTGACACAATCCATACTGTTAGAGAAGGGTACTCTTCTTCTAGTTATGTATAGTAGGGCAAGCAGGAGATTGTATATAGCAAGCATTAGGGATTTGCTAAAAAGCAGAAAATTAAGGCTAAGTATTATCAATGCCTTCATCTGACTGACCTGCCATGAGATTTGTATGCTATCCATGTCCCCAAATTACATGATGGGATGTACTTTCACTGCACACGAGTCTCGCCAAGTTCAGTTGGAAAACCTGAGAGAGCACCGAGCACTGTAAGGCATCCACACACATTAGATCATGCCAGATAGAATCGAATTAATAATGATCGCTGACTTTAGTGACAACTTATGCGACGCAGAGGGACATATTTGCCAAATGCAGGGAGATTAAATACATTAGGATTAGGAATCATTCCCATCAACTGGCTCAGTGGCAAAAGTCACCTTAATTAGCAATAATAACTATTTGACAAATAGATATTTCACTAAATTCGTTTACATCAGAATATCCCAAATAACTCTTTGGTAATGGGAATATGACCTCCCAATGCATCATGGGCCTGATTTTATTTGTCACATGTGCCGAATACAACAGGTGTAGACCTTAGCGTGAAATGCTTACTTACAAGCCATTAACCAACAATGCAGTTTTAAGGGGTGGGGGGTGGGGTGAATGCAAATAGTCCGGGTAGCCATTTGATGAGCTGTTCAGCAGTCTTATGGCTTGGAAGTAGAAGCTGTTAAGAAGATTTTTGGGCCTAGAATTGGCACTCATGTACCGCCTGCCGTGCGGTAAACGAGAAAATAGTCTATTACTTGGCTGGTTGGAGTAATAGGGCCATACATGCCATACATGCCCTCTTCACAACCGTCTTGGTGTGTTTGCACCATGATAGTTTGTTGGTGATGTGGACAAAAAGGAACTTGAAGCTCTCAACATGCTCCACTACAGCCCCGTCGATGAGAATGGGGGTGTGCTCGGCCCTCCTTTTCCTGTAGTCCACTGTAGTCCACGATCATCCCCTTTGTCTTGATCACGTTGAGGAAGAGGTTGTTGTCCTATCACCACACTTCTATGTCTCTGACCTCCTTACTACAGGCTGTGTCATCGTTGTCGGTGATCAGGCCTACCACCGTTGTGTCGTCGGCAAACTTAAAGATGGTGTTGTTGGATGTTCCGGAACTCCAATTTGAGCAGCAGCAGCAGCTGAAAAATGAGCTCCTACAAATATTGAAATGTACATGGTTTTTAGAGTGAAGTACATCGGAAAAAAGCAAAAGAAAACTGCAAGACTGAAGAGGAGAAAAAACAAGCAACAAACAAAGAAGATAGGCTTTTGAAAAATAACTATTTTTCATAAAATTGTAGTTATCTTAGCTAGCTGAATTGTTTACCAGTAGCTAAGCAGTTGCTAGGGACTCTTTTGGAAGAAGCTAGCTAGCTAACGAAGAACAACAAAGAATATCTAGTTAACAGAAGAAAAGAAAGAGAAAATCAGGACAGAAGAAAAAGGATATCAAAGTGAAACAGTTCTCTAAAGACACAAGAGACAATAATACAAGAAACAACACTTCTGTAACTTGTCAACTATGTGTCTGTCTATCCCTGTTCTCTCCCCTCTGCACAGGCCATACAAACGCTTCACACCGCGTGGCGGCTGCCACTCTAACCTGGTGGTCCCAGCGCGCACGACCCACGTGGAGTTCCAGGTCTCCGGCAGCCTCTGGAACTGCCGGTCTGCAGCCAACAAGGCTGAGTTCATCTCAGCCTATGCTACCCTCCAGTCCCTAGACTTCCTGGCGCTGACGGAAACATGGATTACCACAGATAACACTGCTACTCCTACTGCTCTCTCTTCGTCTGCCCACGTGTTCTCGCATACCCCTAGAGCATCGAGCCAGCGTGGTGGTGGCACTGGAATCCTCATCTCTCCCAAGTGGACATTCTCTCTTTCTCCCCTGACCCATCTGTCTATCTCCTCATTTGAATTCCATGCTGTCACAGTTACCAGCCCTTTCAAGCTTAACATCCTTATCATTTATCGCCCTCCAGGTTCCCTTGGAGAGTTCATCAATGAGCTTGACGCCTTGATAAGTTCCTTTTCTGAAGATGGCTCACCTCTCACAGTTCTGGGTGACTTTAACCTCCCCACGTCTACCTTTGACTCATTCCTCTCTGCCTCCTTCTTTCCACTCCTCTCCTCTTTTGACCTCACCCTCTCACCTTCCCCCCCTACTCACAAGGCAGGCAATACGCTTGACCTCATCTTTACTAGATGCTGTTCTTCCACTAATCTCATTGCAACTCCCCTCCAAATCTACGACCACTACCTTGTATCCTTTTCCCTTTTGCTCTCATCCAACACTTCTCACTCTGCCCCTACTCGGATGGTATTGCGCCGTCCCAACCTTCGCTCTCTCTCTCTCCCGCTACTCTCTCCTCTTCCATCCTATCATCTCTTCCCTCTGCTCAAACCTTCTCCAACCTATCTCCTGATTCTGCCTCCTCAACCCTCCTCTACTCCCTTTCTGCATCCTTTGACTCTCTATGTCCCCTATCCTCCAGGCCGGCTCGGTCCTCCCCTCCTGCTCCGTGGCTCGACGACTCACTACGAGCTCACAGAACAGGGCTCCGGGCAGCCGAGCGTAAATGGAGGAAAACTCGCCTCCCTGCGGACATGGCATCCTTTCACTCCCTCCTCTCTACATTCTCCTCTTCTGTCTCTGCTGCTAAAGCCACTTTCTACCACTCTAAATTCCAAGCATCTGCCTCTAACCCTAGGAAGCTCTTTTCTACCTTCTCCTCCCTCCTGAATCCTCCTCCCCCCCCCCCCCTCCTCCATCTCTGCGGATGACTTCGTCAACCATTTTGAAAAGAAGGTTGACGATATCCGATCCTCGTTTGCTAAGTCAAACGACACCGCTGGTCCTGCTCACACTTCCCTACCCTGTGCTTTGACCTCTTTCTCCCCTCTCTCTCCAGATGAAATCTCGCGTCTTGTGACGGCCGGCCGCCCAACAACCTGCCCACTTGACCCTATCCCCTCCTCTCTTCTCCAGACCATTTCCGGAGACCTTCTCCCCTACCTCACCTCGCTCATCAACTCATCCTTGACCGCTGGCTATGTCCCTTCCGTCTTCAAGAGAGCGAGAGTTGCACCCCTTCTGAAAAAACCTACACTCGATCCCTTCGATGTCAACAACTACAGACCAGTATCCCTTCTTTCTTTTCTCTCCAAAACTCTTGAACGTGCCGTCCTTGGCCAGCTCTCCTGCTATCTCTCTCAGAATGACCTTCTTGATCCTAATCAGTCAGGTTTCAAGACTGGGCATTCAACTGAGACTGCTCTTCTCTGTGTCACGGAGGCTCTCCGCACTGCTAAAGCTAACTCTCTCTCCTCTGCTCTCATCCTTCTAGACCTATCTGCTGCCTTTGATACTGTGAACCATCAGATCCTCCTCTCCACCCTCTCCGAGTTGGGCATCTCCGGCACGGCCCACGCTTGGATTGCGTCCTACCTGACAGGTCGCTCCTACCAGGTGGCGTGGCGAGAATCTGTCTCCGCACCATGCGCTCTCACCACTGGTGTCCCCCAGGGCTCTGTTCTAGGCCCTCTCCTATTCTCGCTATACACCAAGTCACTTGGCTCTGTCATATCCTCACATGGTCTCTCCTATTATTGCTATGCAGACGACACACAATTAATCTTCTCCTTTCCCCCTTCTGATAACCAGGCGGCAAATCGCATCTCTGCATGTCTGTCAGACATATCAGTGTGGATGACGGATCACCACCTCAAGCTGAACCTCGGCAAGACGGAGCTGCTCTTCCTCCCGGGGAAGGACTGCCCGTTCCATGATCTCGCCATCACGTTTGACAACTCCCTTGTGTCCTCCTCCCAGAGTGCTAAGAACCTTGGCGTGATCCTGGACAACACCCTGTCGTTCTCCACTAACATCAAGGCGGTGACCCGATCCTGTAGGTTCATGCTCTACAACATTCGCAGAGTACGACCCTGCCTCACACAGGAAGTGGCACAGGTCCTAATCCAGGCACTTGTCATCTCCCGTCTGGATTACTGCAACTCGCTGTTGGCTGGGCTCCCTGCCTGTGCCATTAAACCCCTACAACTCATCCAGAATGCCGCAGCCGTCTGGTGTTCAACCTTCCCAAGTTCTCTCACGTCACCCCGCTCCTCCGCTCTCTCCACTGGCTTCCAGTTGAAGCTCGCATCCGCTACAAGACCATGGTGATTGCCTACGGAGCTGTGAAGGGAACGGCACCTCCATACCTTCAGGCTCTGATCAGGCCCTACACCCAAACAAGGGCACTGCGTTCATCCACCACTGGCCTGCTGGCCCCCCTACCTCTGAGGAAGCACAGTTCCCGCTCAGCCCAGTCAAAACTGTTCGCTGCTCTGGCACCCCAATGGTGGAACAAGCTCCCTCACTACGCCAGGACAGCGGAGTCAATCACCACCTTCCGGAGACACCTGAAACCCCACCTCTTTAAGGAATACCTAGGATAGGATAAAGTAATCCTTCTAACCCCCCCCCCCCCCTTAAAAGATTTAGATGCACTATTGTAAAGTGGTTGTTCCACTGGATATCATAAGGTGAATGCACCAATTTGTAAGTCGCGCTGGATAAGAGCGTCTGCTAAATGACTTAAATGTAATGTAATGTGTTGGAGTCATGCTTGGCCATGCAGTGATGGGTGAACAGGAAGTACAGGAGGGGACTAAGCACGCACCCGTGTTGAGGATCAGCCTGGCAGATGTGTTGTTGCCTAGCCTTACCAACTGGGGGAGGCCCGTCAGGAAGTCCAGGATCCAGGTGCAGAGGGAGGTGTTTAGTACCAGGGTCCTTAACTTAGTGATGAGCTTTGAGGGCACTATGGTGTTGAACGCTGAGCTGTAGTCAATGAACAGCATTATCACGTTGGTGTTCCTTTTGTCCAGGTGGGAAAGTGCAGTGTTGAGTGCAATAGAGATTGCGTCATCTGTGGATCTGTTGGGGCGGTATGCAAACTGGAATGGATCTAGGGTTTCTGGGATGATGGTGTTGATGTGAGCCATAACCAGCCTTTCAAAGCATTTCATGGCTACAGACATGAGTGCTACGGGTCTGTAGGCATTTAGGCAGGTTACCTTGGTGTTCTTGGGCACAGGGACTATGGTGGTATGACTGAAACATGTTGGTATTACAGACTCAGTCAGGGACAAGTTGAAAATGACAGTGAAGACACTTGCCAGTACACATTCTGGTAATCGTTCTGGCCCTGCGGCCTTGTGAATGTTGACCTGTTTAGAGGTCTTGCTAACTGTTATGAATCCCTTTGGCCCTGCAGTCTAGGGGGATGGAAACGAGACCCTTAACATAACTCATGCAAATTATAATAGTGAAAAAGTAACAGTGAGAACAAATAACCACAGACAACTTAAATCTACCGTCAAACACTAATGGTTTATTTCTAAACAGACGGTAATGGGGGGTGAGAAAAGGGGCTGAGCTGGACCCAAGGAAAGAAACAATCCAAAAACACCCCTAAGCTAGACCAGCCTATTTCAATAACAGCTAGCTAACTAACCAAAAATACAGTGGGTGTTCCTCCCAGTTCTAACAAGGGTATTTAGACAACAATTACCTACAGGTAGTGTATGCCCATGGGCGACTTGTCTTGGTACACCCTTTTCCCACCAACAAGCAAACAGTCATGCACCACAACAAAACAATACTCACAGGTACCGGATAACTGTGACATGTATGGGCAAAACAAACGAGCGATCTGCATACAGAGAGAGAGAGAGAGAGATATAGCGAGAGCTTGAGACACAGAGAGATTTAACACAGAGAGATCGAGCTCACAGAGAGTGAGATTGAACTCTTGAGAAAACTACTGACTGGGTTTTTGAACCAAGGGAAAGGGGATGTGATTGGTTGAGAGAAAAGGAGGTGTCTTGGTTGGTGACTGATGATTGTCACCTGTGAGGGGAGAAGGAGAGAAAAGAAATACACACACAGGATACACACTACCTGTATCCATAACACTAACATCGGCTACGGCGAGCGTGATCACACAGTCGTCCGGAACAGCTGGTGCTCTCATGCATGCTTCACTATTGCTTGCCCGAAGCACACATAGTCATTTAGCTCGTCTGGTAGGCTTGTGTCCCTGGGCAGCTCATGGCTGGGCTTCCCTTTGTGGTCGGTAATAGTTTGCAAGCCCTGCCACATCCGACGAGCGTCGGAGCCGGTGCAGTAGGATTCAATCTCAGTCCTGTATTTACGCTTTGCCTGTTTGATGGTTTGTCTGAGGGCAGAGCAGGATTTCTTATAAGCTTCAGGGTTAGAGTCCCGCTCCTTGAAAGTGGCAGCTCTACCCTTTAGCTCAGTGAGATGTTCCCTATAATCCATAGCTTCTGGTTGGGGTATGTACATATGATCATTGTGGGGACAACGTAATCGATACACTTATTGATGAAGCCGATGACTGATGTGGTATACTCCTCAATGCCATCGGATGAGTCATGGAACGTATTCCAGTCTGTGCTAGAAAAACAGTTCTGTAGCTTAGCATCTACGTCATCTGACCACTTCCGTATAAAGTGAGTCACTGGTACTTTCTGCTTTAGTTTTTGCTTGTAAACAGGAATATAGAAATATGGTCAGATTTGCCAAATGGAGGGTGAAATGTACGCCTTTCCTAAGCACACCTTCCCTACGCACTTCTCAGTAGTTGGTATTCAGATATACCTTATGCAGGTGCATAACGGGCCTTGCAGGTATGGTTCATTGCTCGCGCTGAATACATTTTATTAAACCTCTGAAAACACTCCCACTTGCTGGCCAAAATATTTTCTTGCAGCGTTTTCATTCAATAGGGGTTTCAGTACATTTATTTAAAGCCATCCCTTTAAATTTGGTGTACCTTTATTTACAATTCGACAGACTCACTATAATATATGGAGAGAATGGTTCAGAATATTAGGGATCAGTTTAAGAAAGCCATGTAAATACACGCATAGGCCGTTTTCGTCTACCTTTCAGCACTATTCATTTCCTTTTCAGTATATATAAAAAATAATCTAATCTTGTATATTATTGAGAGCATTTTGAAGTATTTCTGAATAAAAAAACAGGTTTGGAGAGCCTTTACACACTAAATATACAGTGCATTTGGAAAGTATTCAGACCCCTTGACTTTTTCCACTGTCACGACCATCTAAAGGAGTAGACCAAGGCACAGCGTACTTAGAGTTCCACATGTTTAATAAATATGAAACTCACCAAAACAATTCAGACGAAAACGAAGCTTGACGTTCTGGGCTGCTCACATGCAGCTACACAAACACAAGATCCCACAAAGCACAGGTGGGAAAAGGCTGCCTAAGTATGATTCCTAATCAGAGACAACAATAGACAGCTGCCTCTGATTAGGAACCATACTCGGCCCAAAACAAAGAAATACAAAAACATAGAAAAAGGAACATTGAAAGCCCACCCCAGTCACACCCTGGCCTAACCAAAATAGAGAACAAAACCCTCTCTATGGCCAGGGCGTGACAGTACCCCCCCCCCCCCCCCCCCCCCCCCCTCCGGCCGCAAAACCTGACTCTAAAGGGGAGGGTCCGGGTGGGCCTTCCTTACGGCGGCGGCTCTGGTGCGGGACGTGGACCCCGCTCCACCTTCGGCTTGACCCACTTAGGTGGCGCCTCTGGAGTGGGGACCCTCGCCGCAGGCCCCGGACAGGCGGGCGACTCTGGCAGCTCCGGAGAGGCGGGCGACTCTGGCAGCTCCGGACAGGCGGGCGACTCTGGCAGCGACTCTGGCAGCTCCGGACAGGCGGGCGATTCTGGCAGCTCCGGACAGGCGGGACTTTCCATAGGCCTGTCTCTGGGCGCAGGCACAGGACTCACCAGGCTGGGGAAACTTGCAGGAGGCCTGGTTCTGGGAGCAGGCACAGGACGCACCAGGCTGGGGAGACTTGCAGGAGGCCTGGCTCTGGGCGCAGGCACAGGACTCACCAGGCTTGGGAGACATGCAGGAGGCCTGGCTAGGGGCGCAGGCACAGGACTCACCAGGCTGGGGAGACATGCAGGGGGCCTGGCTCTGGGTGCAGGCACAGGACTCACCAGGCTGGGGAGACATGCAGGAGGCCTGGTTCTGGACGCAGGCACAGGACTCACCAGGCTGGGGAGACATGCAGGAGGCCTGGCTCTGGGAGCAGGCACAGGATAGACCAGGTCCTGGAGACGCACTGGAGGTCTGGAGCGCACGGCCTGCACAACCCGTCCTGGCTCGATGCCCACTCTAGCATGGCACTTGTGGGGGGCTGGCCTATAGTGCACAGGGCTATGAGCGTGCACTGGAGACACCGTGCGCTTCACAGCATAACACGGTGCCTGACCAGTACCACGCTGCTTCCGGTAAGCACGGGGAGCTGGCTCAGGTCTCCAACCTGACTCTGCCACACTCTCCGTGTGCCCCCCATAATTTTTTGGGGGGGCTGCCTCTCGGGCTTCCTTGCCAGCCGTGTTCCCTCATACCGTTGCCGTTGGTCCTTTTCTCCTGCTGCCTCCGCTCTTCTGAGTGCTTCTACCTGTTCCCATGGGAGGCGATCCCTTCCGACCAGGATCTCTTCCCAAGTGTAGGATCCCTTGTCGTCCAGGATGTCCTCCCATGTCCTTTCTCTCCCTGGCCCAGGATCCTTGCTCCTCCTGGGCACGCTGCTTGGTCCTTCTTTGGTGGGATCTTCTGTCACGATCGTCTAAAGGAGTAGACCAAGGCGCAGCGTACTTAGAGTTCCACATGTTTAATAAATATGAAACTCACCAAAACAATACAGAAGAAAACGAAGCGTGACGTTCTGGGCTGCTCACATGCAGCTACACAAACACAAGATCCCACAAAACACAGGTGGGAAAAGGCTGCCTAATTATGATTCCTAATCAGAGACAATGATAGACAGCTGCCTCTGATTAGGAACCATACTCGGCCCAAAACAAAGAAATACAAAAACATAGAAACAGGAACATAGAACGCCCACCCCAGTCACACCCTGGCCTAACCAAAATAGAGAACAAAACCCTCTCTATGGCCAGGGCGTGACATCCACATGTTGTTATGTTACAGCCTTATTCTAAAATTGATTTTTTTTATAAATCTACACACAATACCCCATAATGACAAATATGAAAACAGGTTTTTAGAAATGCTAGCTAAAAAATAGTAATTAAATATCAAATTTACATAAGTACTCAGACCCTTTACTCAGTACTTTGTTGAAGCACATTTGTCAGCAATTACAGCCTCAAGTCTTCTTGGGTACGACACACACCTGTATTTGGGGAGTTTCTCCCATTCTGCTCTGCAGATCTTCTCAAGGTCTGTCAGGTTGGATGGGGAGCGTCGCTGCGCAGCTATTTTCATGATATCTCCAGAAATGTACAATCGGGTCCGGGCTCTGACTGGGCCACTCAAGGACAATCAGAGACTGGTCCCGAAGCCCCTCCTGCGTTGTCTTGACTGTGTGCTTAGGGTCGTTGTCCTGTTGGAAGGTGAACCTTCTTCCCAGTCTGTGGTCCTGAGCAGTTTTCATCAAGGATCTCTCTGTACTTTGCTCCATTCATCTTTCCCTCCATCCTGACTAGTCTCCCAGTCCCTGCCACTGAAAAACATCCCCACAGCATAATGCTACCACCAGCACGCTTCACCGTAGGGATGGTGCCAGATTCACAGACGATGTGATTGCTTTCACACTACACACTACCCTATCGCATCTGGACAAGAGGAATACCTATGTAAGAATGCTGTTTATTGACTATAGCTCAGCATTCAACACCATAGTACCCTCCAAGCTCATCATTAAGCTCAACGCCCTGGGTCTGAACCCCGTCCTTTGCAACTGGGTCCTGGGCTTCCTGAAGGGCCACCCTCTGTTGGTGAAGGTAGGAAACAACACCTCTACTTCGCTGTTCTTCAACACTGGGGCCCCACAAGGGCACGTGGCCAGCCCCCTCCTGTATTCCCTGTTCACCCATGACTGCGTGGCCAAGCATACCTCCAACTCAATCAGCAAGTTTGCAGATGACAGTAGTAGGATTGATTACCAACAATGACGAGACAGCCTACAGGGAGGAGGTGAGGGCTCTGGGAGTGTGGTGCCAGGAAAATAACCTCTCACCCAACGTCAACAAAACAAAGGAGATGATCGTGGAGTTCAGGAAACAGCAGGGGGAGCACCCCCCATCCACATCGACAGGACCGCATTGGAGAAGGTGTAATGCTTCAAGTTCCTCAGCATACACATCGCTGACAAACTGAAATGGTCCACTCACATAGACAATGTGGTGAAGAAGGCTCAACAGCACCTCTTCAACCTCAGGAGGCAGAATACATTTGGCATGGCACTTAAAACCCACAAACTTTTACAGATGCACAACTGAAAGCATCCTGTTGGGCTGTATCACCGCCTGGTATGGCAATTGCCCCGCCCACAACCGCAAGGCTCTTCAGAGGGTGATGCGGTCTGCACAACGCATCACCGGGGCAAACTACCTGCCCTCCAGGACACCTACAGCACCCGATGTCACACGAATGCCAAAAAGACCATCAAGGACAACAACCACCCGAGCCACTGCCTGTTCACCCTGCTATCATCCAGAAGGCGAGGTCAGTACAGGTGCCTCAAAGCTGGGACCAATACAATTTGATTTGATCGGATTCATAAGGAAATCAGTAAATTGAAAAAAAATCATTAGGCCCCAATGTATGAATTCCACATGACTGGGCAGGGGCGCCATGAGTGGGCCTGGGAGGGCAAAGGCCCACCCACTGGGGAGCCAGGCCCAGCCAATCATAATTAGTATCCCCCCACATAAAGGGCTTTATTACAGACATAAATACTCCTCAGTTTAATCATCTGTCCGGGTGGCTGGTCTCAGAGGATCTCGCAGGTCAAGAAATCGGATGTGGAGGTCCTGGGCTGGTGTAGTAACACTTGGTCTGCGGTTGTGAGGCCGGTTGGGCGTACTGCAAAGTTCTCTAAAACAAAGTTGGAGGCGGCTTATGGTAGAGAAATTAACATTAAATTCTCTGGCAGCACGCTCTGGTGGACATTCCTGCAATCAGCATGCCAATTGCACACTCTCTCATCTGTGGCAATTGTTGTGACAAAACTGCACATATTATTGTCCCCAGCACAAGGTGCACCGTGTAATTATCATGCTGTTTTATCAGCTTCTTGATATGCCACACCTGTCAGATGGATGGATTGTCTTTGCAAAGGAGAAATGCTCACTAACAGGGATGTGAACACATTTCTTGACAAGGTTTGAGTGAAATAAGCTTTTTGTGCATATGGAACATTTCTGGGATCTTTTATTTCAGCTCATGTAACCAACATGTTGTGTTTATATTTTTGTTCACTGTAGTTTACTCATTTACCTAGCTCTTATCAATAGCTATTATCAATTTATAAATTACAGTGTATGGAGAATGGTGTTATTTATATAGGAAAAAAATTAAGTAGATGTTGCTCCACTTGGAACTGACAAGCTGCTTGACCTTATTCATTCATTGTTTCATCGTGAGCGTAAAGTTGGTAGAATTATGAGGGAATTAAGTCAAGGTCAGAATTCGGTCAGAATCTGTAGACACACCTCTGCAACACATTTTCATTGATCTCCACGCCAAACGAATAGCAGGTAAATAGCATGCTATTCTCATGCTTAAGTTCAAGGTCAGAATACGTGTAGAGAGAAAAGTGCATAAAAGGGAATTACGTTCCGTTTACGCACGCTTAACTCGGGTCAGAATCCGCCCTCCATGTGCAGAAACTAAAACAAAAGCTGTTCCCCAAAGATGGCTACTGTCTCTATACATTCTTGCAGTGACAAGAGTTTAGTAAACTGAAAAGCATGTCAGTTTTCTCCTCTTTTCTATTTTCCATGTGCTGTAACTATCTTTCTGAACTTCTACCAAACCATCATTTCCGCCTTAAAAGCATCCTACTCTCACAAGAAGTTCAATTTCCCCTCTCATCCATTGTTGATGGGTTACCTCACCTTTCCCCATCAGGATTAGATTTGAGCAGAAAGCATGTGTGTAGTGGGATCTGCCAGGGCCCGCAGCATCCGTAATATATTTCTAAGAAGTCCTTCAGACCCTCTCTAATGTTAGCCCCAGTAGCTAACTGCATGGCACTTTCATTTCGTCTGGAGTTCCCTCGCCTGCTGAGCTGATTCTGATTCACATAGAGGAAGGGCTGAGAGAACCATCCCAGGCCCAAATGACCAGCAGAGACCAGCACCAAGCAGGATTAGCCTCAGATCAACAGCAAGACCACCAACCAGCCAGTCCCGGGGTGTAAAAAGGAAAACATGTGGACCTTGACTCATCAGAATAGACTCCGCAAAAGTAGAGCTGCACGGTCATCTGTTTGGTGATGATGACTTTCATGATCCGTGTCCAGTCTCAGACACTATACCCACACTGTTGATATTACCCAGGGCCAACCAGGCTGTGAGTGTTGTCCAGTAGCAGTCATTTCAAAGGGGACATCATTTTACTTGATGCCCTCATCAAAATACAAGCCTGGTGAAGGACAGATATCAAGGTGCAATTCTATTATTTTCTATTGTGTTATTGACTGTACGTTTGTTTATCCCATTTGTAACTCTGTGTTGTTGTTTTTGTCGCACTACTTTGCTTTATCTTGGCCAGGTCGCCGTTGTAAATGAGAACTTGGCCTACCTGGTTAAATAAAGGTTAAATAAATCAAATAAAATAACCCTTTTGGTTCCAGGTAGAACCCTTTCTGTTTCCATGTAGAACCCTTTCCACAGAGGGTTTTACATGGAACCAAAAAGGGTTATCCTTTGGGGACACCCGAAGAACCCTTTTGGAACCCCTCTTTGTAAGAGAATCGTTTATGAGGAACACAATTGATGTAGTGCTGAAAGTAATAAGCTACAATACTGTAAATTACAGTAGATTACAGACTTCACATTAAGCAATACACTTACTGTACATTACCCAATAAAATTGTCCAAAAATCTAAAATTTCCATAATCTCTATCCAATGTGTAATCAACAGTATAATCAATGAAGACATCCTCTACAATCTTCCATGCAAAAATATATATATACATTTTTCTGATATAATTTCAACATAGGTGTGCTGTCTGTAATCAAATGTAATAAATTAAAAGAAACAAATTAAATTAATGAAAATAAAACATAACATAACGTTTAGCATGCATTCATTTCCATCAAGCCTGTCTTGAGCATTTGGCCTTAAATTCTCATCCACATCACAGTGAATGTTCTCATTGTTCATGCACCGCAGAAAAAAACTTTTGGCATACCACCCTGCATCCCACTGCTGGCTTGCCTTTGAAGCTAATCAGGGTTGGTCCCTGGATGGGAGACCAGATGCTGCTGGAAGTGGTGTTGGAGGGCCAGTAGAAGGCACTCTTTCCTCTGGTCTTAAAAAATATCCCAATGCCCCAGGGCAGTGATTTGGGACATTGCCCTGTCTAGGGTGTCATCTTTCAGATGGGATCCCATGGCACTTGTCTAAAGAGTAGAGGTGTTAACTCCGGTGTCCTGACTAAATTCCCGATCTGGCCCTCATATAGTCATGGTCACCTAATCATCCTGAGCTTCCATTTGGCTGATTCATCTCTCCTGTCTCATTCATCTTCCCCAAGTTGTTGCTGTAAATGAGAATCTGTTCTCAGTCAACTTACCTAGTAAAATCAAGGTTAAATAAAAACAAAATAAAAATGGCTAATCTTAGCTTGACATTGATCTGCATTAATGTCATCACATGCCTCAGCCATGGCCAGAAGGAGGGTGGCACACTCATGGGGATGGTGATCATACACCTTCCACCTCCATGCTGAAAGAAATTCCTCAATAGGATTGAGGAAAGGAGTGTATGGGGGCAGGTATAGGGTCACGAATCGGGGATGGGCCCGAAACCATGCCTGAACCACCTCTGTATGGTGGAACCTGACATTGTCCCACACAATGACATAGGTGACCCCTTCACCTTGACAGGCCTGCTCAATTTCTCCCACGTTGTCCAGGCACTTGGATGGTCACCTGTTGGCCGATGAGGTTCCACCCAGGCGCCGAGTTTTGGCCAGGTTGAAGCCCGCTTCATCAACAAAGATGTACGTACTTGTGATGGTTCACAGCAGCATCAACCCTCTAAAAAAGACTGTATATTTTGGTTAGTTCTTTTTACAGTATAGTTCCAATATGATATTGTGAAGTAGTATGTGCATCATATAGTGACAGTAATAGACTATATAGTACTGTACCTGAACATACTTGGCCTGCAGTTGATTTCTTCCTCTCCCTTGCTGTCCATCCTGCTCCATGTTGAAAGAAATTGCAAGTGATCACACATACCCTTTTATATGGTGACCACTTGTGGTTACCACTATGTGAAATCAATTAGCAATAACGGGGAGTCATTATGTGTGTTTATCATGTATCATACATATCATTTATATGTTTATACTTTACAACCACATTTTATTTCTGTAGTTCTCAAAATGCATATATAGTAGACAAACCAGTTTAAATCTATACGTCTACCAAACGGTTAAGCGATTAACCATTAAGCAATGTTGGATTATGTGATGGTCAAATGTATTTAAACAAATGAGAAGAGAATCATATGGAAGGTGTTGTAAGCACTGCATTGTGAACGGCAATTACTTTATATGAAAGGTATTTCAAGACGAAACACTGATTAGGTTTGGTGAAAATTTTACTATGTGATTTTGTGTGTTGTTCTGTGTGAAAAATTGTAATATCAGTACCATGACTTGAATGGGAGTTGCACCACAAATGCAAAAATGTTAGCATGTGGAAACGGTGACAAGGAAAATAAACCAAGCTATGGATTTCTCTCATATCTTCTCCATAGACTGCTTACAGGGCAAGGAAATGAATATGTAATTTTGTAATTTGTGTGAACTATCCCTCTAAATGATCGATACATCCTTTATTTTTAAGTTTGCACATGAAAGTAACAAGTGTTTGATGCATTGCAAAACAAAATACACTCAACAGCAAAGGCTGCAGTAAAACGTAGCGTTTCTAATACATGGTAACTGTCATGCCCTGATCTGTTTCACCTGTCCTTGTGCTTGTCTCCACCCCATCCAGGTGTCACCCATCTTCCCCTCTTATCCTCTGGGTATTTATACCTATGTTTTCTGTCTGTCTGTGCCAGTTCGTCTTGTTTTGTCAAGCTTACCAGCGTATCCTGTCAGCTCCTGTCTTTTCCCAGCCTCTCTTTTTCTCGTGCTCCTCGTTTTTGACCCTTGCCTGTCCTGACCCTGTACCTGCCCGCCTGACCACTCTGCCTGTCCCTGAGCCTACCTGCCGTCCTGTACCTTTGCTCCTACTCTGGATTATCGACCCCTGCCTGCCTTAACCTGTCGTTTGCCTGTTACAATAAACATTGTTACTTCACACAGTCTGCACTTGGGTCTTACCTTGATACCTGATAGTAACAGGGTATTACACTTATACTCTTGTTGTTTCCCAGGCAAGTCCCTGAGAAAGCAGGTCTGCTGACTGACTGACCTCCGAGGGAGAATGGCATTAAAGTCTACTGTGGTGTGAAACTGACCTGCACCCGGCGACCAAGGTGACTGTTTCTGTTCCCCTCCCATTCTTCCACCTCCCTCTCTGCCTCGATGTTGTCACAGCATCTCTCTCGCTCTGCCCCCTACCTCCCTCTCGCCATCTCTCCTGATGAGTCGGGGATATTGAGTGGATGGACAGAGCGCCCTGGGGATGACATTGAATTCCCACACAGTGGTATGGTGCCAGTTTCATTTATGGGATGAGTTATAGATTTCCTTCCCTATGCATGGAATGGAAAAGTGAAAAAGTGCTAACTACATGACTGAGTTAGGATTTAATTACAGCAGGGTGCCACCGGCAGCCTTGGCTCTGTCTCCTAGTGAAAGCTTGGCTTGTCAACTACATGTTCTTGGTATTGGGGGAAATGAATTTTACAGTTGATTGACTCTGGACTAAGGAGAGGATGGAAGCTGAAATGTGTTTGATTTGATTGCTGGTAGGCTGATCTCTGACCTTTCAGTCCGTGTTGTTTGATCTGATGAGTTCTTATAATGTTTTTCCTGGGACATGTCAATGTTAAAAAGAAGGACAGCAGCATACAAACTCAGGCTCTGAATAATTTTTATTACGTGTTAGAGCCAGACATACTTAATGAGTGCATACATTAGATATGGTCAAACCCAGGCTGTGTCACATCCGGCCCTGATTGGGAGTCCCATTGGGGGCACAATTGGCCAAGTATCGTCCAGGTTTGGCCGGGGCAGGCCGTCATTGTCAATAATTGACTTCTTAATTGACTTGCCTAGTTAAATAAAGGTTAATCACAACCCTCTTCGTCAGAAGATATGTTGAAATCGCTGTGGACCAATATGTAGCGGATTGCGTGCTCATCATAATTTATTTTAAATGAGAACATGAGGAAAAAACAATAAACAAAACTCACGACAGGAACAGTGTAGCAGGCTAAACAAAAGCAGTGCTAACATACAACTACCCACAAGTGACAAACAAAACACACACCTACTTATAGGACTCCCAATCAGAGGCAACTAGAAACACCTGCCTCCAATTGAGAGTCCAGCGACCAAACCTGCACATAGAAAACTTAATCTAGAACCTACTCATACTGAAACATACACCACAAAACCCCGGAACACATAAATAACACAACCCTCTAAGCTATACACACAAAAAAAACACCATACAAAACAAACATACCTCTGCCACGCCCTGACCAAATAATACAAAATAATCCTCTATACTGGTCAGGACGTGACATAAATAAATAAAAATGGTGCCCTAGTGCAATTCCAGGAAGGAAAACAGATAACCAGGTAAGTTTCCCAATGAACAATGATTTATTTTGAAAAAGGTAGTAAAATATCTATGTAAAAATGGCCAGTCCAAAAATTTACAAAAGCTGAAGAACATATGCACATCCAGGTACTTTCCGCAAACTCATGGAAAACAGAAAGGAAAATGCAGCACACTGCTGCTCATGCTCCCAGGTGATATTTATTAACAACGTTTCGAACCTTAGGTCTTCATCAGGCATCCATATCCCAGGTGGGGGTGGATGATCCTATATATATATATATACAGTTGAAGTCGGAAGTTACATACACTTAGGTTGGAGTCACTAAAACTCGATTTCAAGCACTCCACAAATTTCTTGTTACCAAACTATACTTTTGGCTTTGTGCATGACACAAGTAATTTTTCAAACAATTGTTTACAGACAGATTATTTCACTTATAATTCACTGTATCACAATTCCAGTGGGTCAGAAGTTCACATACACTAAGTTGACTGTGACTTTAAACAGCTTGGGAAAAAACTGAAAATTATATCATGGCTTTAGAAGCTTCTGACAGGCTAATTGACATAATTTGAGTCAATTGGAGCTGTACCTGTGGATGTATTTCAAGGCCTACTTTCAAGCACAGTGTCTCTTTGCTTGACATCATGGGAAAATCAAAATAAATCAGCCAAGACCTCAGAAAAAAGTTGTAGACCTCCACAAGTCGGGTTCATCCTTGGGAGCAATTTCCCAACGCCTGAAGGTACCACGTTCATCTGTACAAACAATAGTATGCAAGTAGAAACACTATGGGACCAACCAGCCGTCATACCGCTCAGGAAGGAGACACGTTCTGTCTCCTAGAGATGAACGCACTTTGGTGTGGAAAGTGCGAATCAATCCCAGAACAACAGCAAAGGACCTTGTGAAGATGCTGGAGGAAACAGGTACAAACTGTCTACAAAAGGGGACGCTTGCAAGCCGAAGAACACCATCCCAACCGTGAAGCACAGGGGTGGCAGCATCATATTGTGGGGGTGCTTTGCTGCAGGAGGGACTGGTGCACTTCACAAAATAGATGGCATCATGAGGTAGCAAAATTATGTGGATATATTGAAGCAACATCTCAAGACATCAGTCAGGAAGTTAAAGCTTGGTCGCAAATGAGTCTTCCAAATGAACAATGACCCCAAGCATACTTCCAAAGTTGTGGCAAAATGGCTTAACCTCTTGGGGCTAGGTGGGACGCTAGCGTGCCACCCGTGGTGCACTCCATCAACAGCAGGTGCATTTCAAGAGCGGCAAATTTGAATCCAAATAAATGTCAAAATTCAAATTTTTCAAAAATACAACTATGTTACACCATTTGAAAGATAAACATCTCCTTAATCTAACCACGTTTTACGATTTCAAAAAGGTTTTACGGCGAAAGCATAAATTTAGAGTATGTTAGGACAGTACATTTACAAGAGTTGTGTGTAATGTTTTGTCAAGTCAAAGACAGGGTCACCAAAACCATAAAACCAGCTAAAATGATGCACTAACCTTTTACAATCTCCATCAGATGACACTCCTAGGACATTATGTTAGACAATGCATGCATTTTTAGTTCTATCAAGTTCATATTTATATACAAAAACAGCGTTTTACTATGGCATTGATGTTGAGGAAATCGTTTCCCTCCAATAACCGGCAGTCAAGTCAGCGTCAGAAATTAAATAATTAAAATTAGAAAACATTGGTAAAATATTATATTGTCATTTAAAGAATTATAGATTTACATCTCTTGAACGCAATCAACTTGCCAGATTTAAAAATAACCTTACTGGGAAATCACACTTTGCAATAATCTGAGCACTGCGCCCAGAAAAATACGCGTTGCGATACAGACTAGACGTCATGTTGGGGAGATCTAAAATCGAAAATACTATGTAAATAATCCATTACCTTTGATTCTCTTCATCAGATGTCACTTCCAGGTATCACAGGTCCATAACGAATGTAGTTTTGTTCAAAAAAGCTCATCATTTATGTCCAAAAATCTCCGTCTCGTTAGCACATGATGTAAGCCAGCCGGACTTCTCGTCATGAACGAGGGGAAAAAATATATTTCCGTTCGTTCAAACATGTCAAACGTTGTATAGCATAAATCATTAGGGCCTTTTTTAACCAGAACATGAATAATATTCAAGGTGGACGAATGCATACTCTTTTATAACGTATTGGAACGAGGGTACCCAACATGAAGTAGCGCGCCAGGTGTCTAATGGGACATCACCGTTCCATGGCTCTTGTTCGGTCAGATCTCCCTCCAGAAGACTCAAAACACTTTGTAAAGGCTGGTGACATCTAGTGGAAGCAATAGGAAGTGCCAAAATATTCCTAAACCCCTGTGTTTTTCAATGGGATAGGTTTAAAGTCAATACAACACATCAGGTATCCACTTCCTGTCAGAAAATGTCTCAGGGTTTTGCCTGCCAAATGAGTTCTGTTATACTCACAGACACCATTCAAACAGTTTTGGAAACTTTAGAGTGTTTTCTATCCATATATAATAAGTATATGCATATTCTAGTTACTGGGTAGGATTAGTAACCAGATTAAATCGGGTACATTTTTTTTATCCAGACGTGCAAATGCTGCCCCCTAGACCCAACAGGTTAAGTTAATACTTTGTAGCGCCACCTTTTGCTGCGATTACAGCTGTAAGTCGCTTGGGGTATGTCTCTATCAGTTTTGCACATCGAGAGACTGACATTTTTGCCCATTCCTCCTTGCAAAACAGCTCGAGCTCAGTGAGGTTGGATGGAGAGCGTTTGTGAACAGCAGTTTTCAGTTCTTTCCACAGATTCTCGATTGGATTCAGGTCTGGACTTTGACTTGGCCATTCTAACACCTGGATATGTTTATTTGTGAACCATTCCATTGTAGATTTTGCTTTATGTTTTGGATCATTGTCTTGTTGGAAGACAAATCTCCGTCCCAGTCTCAGGTCTTTTGCAGACTCCATCAGGTTTTCTTCCAGAATGGTCCTGTATTTGGCTCCATCTTCCCATCAATTTTAACCATCTTCCCTGCCCCTGCTGAAGAAAAGCAGGCCCAAACCATGATGCTGCCACCACCATGTTTGACAGTGGGGATGGTGTGTTCAGGGTGATGAGCTGTGTTGCTTTTACGCCAAACATAACGTTTTGCATTGTTGCCAAAAAGTTCGATTTTGGTTTCATCTGACCAGAGCACCTTCTTCCACATGTTTGGTGTGTCTCCCAGGTGGCCAGTGGCAAACTTTAAACAACACTTTTTATGGATATCTTTAAGAAATGGCTTTCTTCTTGCCACTCTTCCATAAAGGCCAGATTTGTGCAGTATACGACTGATTGTTGTCCTATGGACAGAGTCTCCCACATCAGCTGTAGATCTCTGCAGTTCATCCAGAGTGATCATGGGCCTCTTGGCTGCATCTCTGATCAGTCTTCTCCTTGTATGAGCTGAAAGTTTAGAGGGACGGCCGGGTCTTCGTAGATTTGCAGTGGTCTGATACTCCTTCCATTTCAATATTATCACTTGCACAGTGCTCCTTGGGATGTTTAAAGCTTGGGAAATCTTTTTGTATCCATATCCGGCTTTAAACTTCTCCACAACAGTATCTCGGACCTGCCTGGTGTGTTCCTTGTTCTTCATGATGCTCTCTGCGCTTTAAACGGACCTCTGAGACTATCACAGAGCAGGTGCATTTATACGGAGACTTGATTACACACAGGTGGATTCTATTTATCATCATTAGTCATTTAGGTCAACATTGGATCATTCAGAGATCCTCACTGAACTTCTGGAGAGAGTTTGCTGCACTGAAAGTAAAGGGGCTGAATAATTTAGCACGGCCAATTTTTCAGTTTTTTATTTGTTAAAAAAGTTTGAAATATCCAATAAATTTAGTTCCACTTCATAATTGTGTCCCACTTGTTGTTGATTCTTCACAAAAAATTACAGTTTTATATCTTTATGTTTGAAGCCTGAAATGTGGCAAAAGGTCGAAAAGTTCAAGGGGGCCGAATACTTTCGCAAGGCACTGTATATATATATATATGTAGGGGCAGTACTCAGTTACATCCCTTTCTGAAACAGGAGGTAAAAAAAGATTTATAACATAGTTGTAACGATCGTCTGACAGAGGGGACCAAGATGCAGCGTGGTAAGTGCTCATATTAACTTTAATGAATCACTTTAAATAACACAAGAAAACGAAAGTCAACAGTTCTGCCAGGTGAACACACAAGACAGAAAACAACTACCCACAAAACCCCAAAGGAAAACAGGCTGCCTAAGTATGGCTCCCAATCAGCGACAACGATGTACAGCTGTCCCTGATTGAGAGCCATACCAGGCCAAAACAAAGAAATACAAAAACATAGAAAAAAGGACATAGAATGCCCACCCAAATCACACCCTGACCAAACCTAAATAGAGACATAAAAAGGCTCTCAGGTCAGTGCGTGACAATAGTTTCACAATATTAACATTCGATGTATCAAAATATATGATCATGCACAGGGAATGTGATCAATGTTTACAGTAATATACACACAATATTCAATTAGTATTAAAAACAACACAATTTAGAAATATTAAACTATAAAAACGGTTTCAATCCAAACTCCACATTAAGGCCAAGAGGAGACAGTGTGTTGAGCCTGTGGATCCAGAAAGATTCCCTTTGAAGAAGTTTCCTCTCATTGTCCCCTCCCCTGCGTGACATCTTGACCATTTCTATTCCAATGTATCTCAGAGAACTAATAGCATGTTCAGCTTGTACAAAATGAGCAGCAACCATATTTTTTGTGCTCACTGATCTGTGTCTGAAGACTTCTACAGGTTTTCTCTATGTAAGACAGACCATAGGTACATTTCAACATGTAAATAACATTGGTGGACATGCAGGTAATCAGGCCCTTGATCTTAAATCATTGTCCTGTGCTGGGGTGGGTAAATGATTTGCATTTGTACATAAAGCTGCATTTAAAAGTTTCTCCTCCAAAATAGCAATTCCTCTTTGAAAAGGCATCTTGCATAATAATCCACCAAACATTCATCTTAATTTCCAACAGTCTATACTCATCCACATGTAGTTGAGTCTGCCCGTGACATCAGTTCTTCCACTTTTAGTTGGGAGAAAAGGCCTAAACTCTCCATTAAATCTCTTTCTCTACACAGGTTCCAGTCTCTGTGAAGGGAGGGTTCAGGTCCGTCCTTGGGAAGAAGGAGACAGTGTAAGTGTCCGAGTCAGGTGGTTATCACAATTTCCCCGTATTGATTCCATTTTACTTCTGTATCTTTAACAAAATATTAGCTCCTATCCTGTATAATCATAACTTATCCAAAGTGCACACATTACAAAAGTGACGTTGATCCGTAGATGATAACTTTGAGGGCGAGAGGAAAATAATACTTCACTTTAGTTAGTGTTGGGCACGACGAGTGCTCCGTGGTAGGCGTGGATACGAGCTCTGCATCCTAAGCCCAGGCAGCCACGCTCACTTGCTGTCTTTTAGGGAGTCCCGTTCATTTCCCTGTGCACAATCACGAGTGGAAAGAGAGGCATGCAAGAATGTCGCCTCTGAATTTGGGTTTGAGCATATCACTTGCGAACGAGCTTGTCTGTGTTTACAAAGGCAGCACAGTTCTGATCTTTTTCCACCAATTTGTCTTTTGACTAAACAGATCAGCTCTGAAAAATATTTAATGTGAAAAGATCAGATGTGATTGGTCAAAGGACCAATTAGTGGAAAAAATATCTGAGTTAGGCTGCCAGTTTAAACACAGCCATAGAGAGCTGGCTTGAGAATGCAGGACACGCATATTGGTAAAGTTAGGACATGCATTTTTGGTAGAACACATGAGATTTCACACTTCAATTCTGAATCACACAACACATTTACATACTAATTCAGCCCCTTAACTCAGTACTTTGTTGAAGCACCTTTGGCAGTGATTGCAGCCTAGAGTCTTCTTGGGTATGATGCTTAGTACACCTGGATTTGGGGAGTTTCTCCCATTCTTCTCTGCAGATCCTCTCAAGCTCTGTCAAGTTGTATGCGGAGCATCTCTCCAGAGATGTTCTATCAGGTTCAAGTCCGGGCTCTGGCTGGGCCACTCATGGACATTCAGAGACTTGTCCCGAAGCCACTCCTGCGTTGTCTTGGCTGTGTGGTTAGAGTTGTCCTGTTGGAAGGTGAACCTCAACTCAAATTATTTGTCACATACACTTACAAGCCCTTATTAACTAACAATGCAGTTTAAGAAATAGAGTTAAGAAAATATTAACTCATTAGATCATTTATTTCGGCAATGTCCATATGTAGCTTGTTTTTGGTCACAGGTCCAGGAATGGCTAAAGAATTTCAACATTTACCTTGAATTAGTCCATCGATCAATAATATAATTATTTTAGCAAAAATGTTTCTTTAATATACAATCTGTAGAAACTACTGTAGGAGAATAGAAAGGTTGATGTCACAAGTATCTTCGTCTTCTGACGATAATGCGAAATCATCATCAGAAAAGGTAGACCAATACGCAGCAGGTGTGCAGTTGTTCATTTTGAACATTTAATTAAATCAACACGAATACAAAAACAACAAACAAGAAAACGAACGATAAACTGACAGTCTGCAAAGCATAGGCTCAACACAGAACAATCACCCACAAATCACACACACAAACACACCCTAATATATGGGACTCTCAATCAAAGGCAGATAGACAACACCTGCCTTCAACTGAGAGTCCCAACCCCAATTAACCAAACATAGAAACACACACACCAGACTAACCATAGAATACAAACACATAGACCATCAACCAAAAACCCGGAAATACTAAATCAAACACCCTTTACACAAACACACCACCCCGAACCACATAAAACAAATACCCTCTGCCACGTCCTGACCAAACTACAAAAACAATTAACCTTATACTGGCCAGGACGTGACAGTTGAGTACTTTTGTGAAGCATCACAGCACAGTTGAAAAATATAGAGATCGATGGGAGGGGTTGAATAAAGCTGAAGGGTGGGACTAATAACAACAAGATAACAAATGTAAAACATACGGGGTCTGTAAAATGTATATAGGTTCAGAACTTTTGTGAAATAGCACAGTTACACATACATCGCAAATAGAAATCAAACTGGATGGACATCAGAAATAGAGGAAGGCCAGGACTAAAAACAAACAAAATATACTGCTCAAAAGAATAAAGGGAACACTTAAACAACACAATGTAACTCCAAGTCAGTCACACTTCTGTGAAATCAAACTGTCCACTTAGGAAGCAACACTGATTGACAATACATTTCACATGCTGTTGTGCAAATGGAATAGACAACAGGTGGAAATTATATGCAATTAGCAAGACACCCCCAATAAAGGAGTGGTTCTGCAGGTGGTAACCACAGACCACTTCTCAGTTCCTATGGTTCCTGGCTGATGTTTTGGTCACTTTTGAATGCTGGCGGTGCTTTCACTCTAGTGGTAGCATGAGATGGAGTCTACAACCCACACAAGTGGCTCAGGTAGTGCAGCTCATCCAGGATGGCTCATCAATGCGAGCTGTGGCAAGAAGGTTTGCTGTGTCTGTCAGCGTAGTGTCCAGAGCATGGAGGCGCTACCAGGAGACAGGCCAGTACATCAGGAGACGTGGAGGAGGCCGTAGGAGGGCAACAACCCAGCAGCAGGACCGCTACCTCCGCCTTTGTGCAAGGAGGAGCACTGCCAGAGCCCTGCAAAATTACCTCCAGCAGGCCACAAATGTGCATGTGTCTGCTCAAACGGTCAGAAACAGACTCCATGAGGGTGGTATGATGGCTCGACGTCCACAGGTGGGGGTTGTGCTTACAGCCCAACACCGTGCAGGACGTTTGGCATTTGCCAGAGAACACCAAGATTGGCAAATTCGCCACTGGCGCCCTGTGCTCTTCACAGATGAAAGCAGGTTCACACTGAGCACATGTGACAGACGTGACAGTCTGGAGACGCCGTGGAGAATGTTCTGCTGCCTGCAACATCATCCAGCATGACCGGTTTGACGGTGGGTCAGTCATGGTGTGGGGTGGCATTTCTTTGGGGGGCCGCACAGCCCTCCATGTGCTCGCCAGAGGTAGCCTGACTGCCATTAGGTACCGAGATGAGATCCTCAGACCCCTTGTGAGACCATATTCTGGTGCGGTTGGCCCTGGGTTCCTCCTAATGCAAGACAATGCTAGACCTCATGTGGCTGGAGTGTGTCAGCAGTTCCTGCAAGAGGAAGACATTGATGCTATGGACTGGCCCGCCCGTTCCCCAGACCTGAATCCAATTGAGCACATCTGGGACATCATGTCTCGCTCCATCCACCAATGCCACGTTGCACCACAGACTGTCCAGGAGTTGGCGGATGCTTTAGTCCAGGTCTGGGAGGAGATCCCTCAGGAGACCATCCGCCACCTCATCAGGAGCATGCCCAGGCGTTGTAGGGAGGTCATACAGGCACGTGGAGGCCACACACACTACTGAGCCTCATTTTGACTTGTTTTATGGACATCACATCAAAGTTGGATCAGCCTGTAGTGTGGTTTTCCACTTTAATTTTGAGTGTGACTCCAAATCCAGACCTCCATGGGTTGATAAATTGGATTTCCATTGATTATTTTTGTGTGATTTTGTTGTCAGCACATTCAACTATGTAAAGATAAAAGTATTTAATAAGATTATTTCATTCATTCAGATCTAGGATGTGTTATTTTAGTGTTCCCTTTATTTTTTTGAGCAGTGTAGATTGTGTCTGTAAAATGTGAATAGTATGTATAAGCTGGAAGTAGAAGCCAAAGTGTTATTGTTTATTAGTTTACTCCAATTGGGGGAGTGGTGGTAGGATTTGTGGGGAATAATAAAGGTGTCACGTCCTGATCCTAGTAAGATGTCATTTTCTATAGTAGAGTAGTTCAGGGCATGACAGGGGGTGTTTTGGGTTGTTCTATGTTTTCTATGTTTAAGTTCTAGTTTTTCTATTTCTATGTTGGGATTGTTTGGGTTGATCTCTAATTGGAGGCAGCTGATCCTCGTTGCCTCTGATTAGAGATCATATTTAAGTAGGGTTTTTTCTTCCTGGGTTTTGTGGGTAGTTGTTTTCTGTTTAGTGTATGTCACCTGACGGAACTGTTGTCGGTCGTTTTGTTTAAGTATATTCATTAAAAGTAAATATGAGCACTTCACATGCCGCACCTTGGTCTCCTTTATACGACCCATGTTACAGAACTACCCACCATGACTGGATCAAGCGGCGTGCCCGGCCATAAATGGACACCTGGTCTCATCAGGAGTGGATTGAGAGGAGGGACTTGGGGCCAGGTAATCGAGCGATATCGGAGCCTACCTGGGAAGAACGAGAGGCAGCTTTTTTGGGGGGGCACACGGGTAGTTTGGCTGGGCCAGGACTGGGACCTGAGCCAATTCCCCGTGCTTTTTGTGGTGAGCATGTGCCTGCCTCTATCACTCTCTCTCCAGTGCGCCTCCATAGCACAGTACGTCCTGTGCCTGCTCCTCGCGCTCTCCCTCCAGCGTGCCTCCAGAATCCAGTACGTCCTGTGCGTGTTCTTCGCACTCTCCCTCCGGTGCGCATCCATAACCCAGTACAGCCGGTGCCTGCTTTGAGCACTCGGACCTCAGTGCGTCTCCCCAGTCCAGTGAGACCGGTTCCTGCTCCACGTACAAAGCCTCCAGTGATAATCGATGGTCCGACGCCTGTAGAGATGATCCATGGCACTAAGCCTCTAGTGATGATCCATGGCCCGGAGCCTGTAGAGATATTCCATGGCACGAAGCCTGAAGAGGTAATCCATGGCCCGGAACCTGAAGAAATAATCCTTGGCAAAAAGCCTGGAGGGATTATAAATGGTCCAGAGTATGTATGGATAAACCATGGCACGAAACCTGTAGGAATAATCCATGGCCCGGCACCTGTAGAGATAATCCATGGTAAGAAGCCTCCAGGGATGATCCTTGGCACAGAACCTGTAGAGATGATCCATGGCATGGAGTCAGCAGCAACGGTCAATTGTCCGGAACCTATTATGACGCTCCCCAGTCCGGAGCCTCCAGCGACGCTCCCCAGTCCGGAGCCTCCAGCGACGCTCCCCAGTCCGGAGCCTCCAGCGGCGGCCCGCAGCCCAGAACCTCCAGCAATGATCTACAGTCCGGTTCCTTCGACGACGATCCACGGTCAGGTGGTAATAAAGCAGAAGGATCAGCGGGTGGAGCGGGGAGTACGCCCCGAACCGGAGGTTAAGGTTATGTGGACTGCATTTGAGCCGACATAGTCAAGTATCACCCTCCCTACCCTCCCTTTTGTTTTGTGGTTTCTTTTGTTTTTGTTGCATTCGCGGTCTGCACCTTTGGGGGGGGTACTGTCACGTCCTGACCCTAGTAAGATGTAATTTTCTATAGTAGAGTAGGTCAGGGCATGACAGGGGGTGTTTTGGGTTGTTCTATGTTTTCCATTTCTATGTTGGGATTGTTTGGGTTGATCTCTAATTGGAGGCAGCTGATCCTCGTTTCCTCTGATTAGAGATCATATTTAAGTAGGGGTTTTTCTTCCTGGGTTTTGTGGGTAGTTGTTTTCTGTTTAGTGTATGTCACCTGACGGAACTGTTGTCGGTCGTTTTGTTGTTTTGTTTAAGTATATTCATTAAAAGTAAATATGAGCACTTCACACGCCGCACCTTGGTCTCCTTTATACGACCCATGTTACAAAAGGAAGGTATATAAAAAAAAAAAGTGTGTGTGTGTACACAAACATTCATACATAGATGTGTGTGTAGTTGTCCTCCGGGGGCTAGCTAGCTAACTAGCAATTTTTTTCACTTATTTAACCTTTATGTTAACAGAGAAGACATTGAGATCTAGGTCTCTTTTCCAAATTTGAATATATACTATATATATATATATATAAACATTCATACATATATTTACTCAAAAAATATATGGGGGATAGGAAAAGATGCAGAAAATTACATTGATGGATGCAACAACCTATCCGCAATATTAAAGCTGATCCACCCCATAAAATGTAAAAAAAATAATGATAATTACTAAATAAATATAAACAATTATTTACTAAATAAACTAAAGTAAACAAAATAGAAAGTAATACAATAACAAGGCTATATACAGGGGGTACATTGACCGGTACCGAGTCAATGTGCGGGGGTACAGGTTAGTCGAACCTCCGCCCCAGTCTGCGGTCCTGAGCACTCTGGAGCAGGTTTCATCACGGATCTCTCTGCACTTTGCTCCGTTCACCTTTCCCTTGATCCTGCCACTGAAAAACATCCCTACAGCATGATGCTGGGATGATGCCAGGTTTCCTCCAGACGTGACACTTTGCAGGGGCTTCCGAGTGGTGCAGCAGCCTGAGGCACTGCATCTCAGTGCTAGAGGTGTCACTACAGACCCTGGTTCGATTCCGGGCTGTATCACAACCGGACGTGATTGGGAGTCCCATAGGGTGGTGTACAATTGGCCCAGCGTTGTCCAGGTTTATCCGGAGTAGGCCATCATTGTAAATAAGAATTTGTGTGACTTACCAGGTTAAATAACATTTTAAAATAAACTGCATTCAAGCCAAAGAGTTCAATCTTGGTTTCATCAGACCAGATAATCTTGTTTCTCATGGTCTGAGAGTCCTTTAGGTGCCTTTCAACAAACTCCAAGTGAGCTGTCATGTGCGTTTTATTGAGGAGTGGCTTCCGTCTTGCCACTCTACATAAAGGCCTGATTGGTGGAGTGCTGCAGAGATGGTTGCTCTTCTGGAAGGTTCTCCCATCTCCACAGAGGAACTCTGGACCTCTGTCAGAGTGACCATCAAGTTTTTGGTCACCTCCCTGACCAAGGCCCTTCTTCCCCGATTGCTCAGTTTGACCGGGCGGCCTGCTCTAGGAATAGTCTTGGTGGTTCCAAACTTCTTACATTTAAGAATGATGGAGGCCACTGTGTTCTTTCGGACCTTCAATGCTGCAGACATTTTTTGGCACCCTTCCCCAGATCTGTGCCTCGACACAATCCTGTCTCTTTGCTCTATGGACAATTCCTTCGACCTCATGGCTTGGTTTTTGCTCTGACATGCACTGTCAACTGTTGGACCTTATATAGACAGATGTGTTCCTTTCCCAATCATGTCCAATCAATTTAATTTAACACAGGTGGACTCCAAGTTGTAGAAATGTCTAATGGATGATCAATGGAAACAGGATGCACTTGAGCTCAATTTCGATTCTCATAGCAAAGGGTCTGAATATTTATGTAAATAAGGTATTTCTGTTATTGTTTTTTTTATATACAAATATGCAACAATTTCTAAAAGTATGTTTTCGCTTTGTCATTATGGGGTATTGAGAGTAGATTGATGAGGAAAAAATGTAATGTAAACAAAGGCTGTAATGTAACAAAATGTATAAAATGTCAAATGGTCTGAATGCTTTCCGAATGCACTGTATATAATACATAGCATTTGTGAGGTGTATGTATGTCATTCTCTCTAGTGTATTGGCTCACATCAATGTTGACGGATGAGCTGCTTTGACCCTCTATCTACACATGCCTAGAGTCGATGGAGATGATGATCGATGCTCCAAGTGACTTTTCTCAGGCAATAGCCTCTTATTCTGTTGATCCCTTAACAGATATCCTGCTCTTCTGTTTTTCAACTAAATCGATTTTTAGTCCCTTGCTATCTTTTTTTCATTTTCTTTTTCATGTTATTTTCAAATGTATTTTTAACATGGGACTGAAGGACCTTTTTTGTCTCTTAACCCATGTCATGCATCCCCCTGGCAAATTAAGGTCACAAATTTAAACCATATATTTATTTTAGTCACCCACTTCAAAAGTCACCCCGTAGTCTGCCTGGAGGAACATCTGTAACATTAGAAGTCATCACAGCAGCCAGTTGAAAGAGGCCTCTTCCAAAAATGTGGCCGCGGGGTGTAAGGATCAATGCAGTGCTCTGCAGAGGAGAGGACCGCCGCAGACCTCCCTCACCAAGGCACAACTGAGATAGTTTTAACCTCAGACCTACATGTATCTTAATTCAAACCTGTGGGCTTACCAGCTCCTCCTCCCTCTCCCCTACCATCCTTTCTCTTTCCAATAGGACAACCGCTCTTTCTTTCATGTTCTCTCCATCTCCCTTTCTATCTCTCTCTCTCTCTCACCCCATCTGCCCTCTCGGTTCACTGTGGCAGAACGTTGCCTACTGACACCTACCCCACTCCACCCACCCAACCACCCATGTCAGATCTGGGTTGCCCTTCCCCACCGGCCCTTGTGTCACTCGAAAGCAGCAGAATGCTCCATGAGGCCAGAATGTGTGAGAGCAATTACAGTGGACTGATTGCTCTGTTGGCCTTGTTAATCTCACTAATTGTACACTTCATACAAGAGGGGGCAGCACCCCCAGGGGTTTCTCTGGGTATAAGAGCCCCACTGTTGACAACACAGCCGGGTGGAGACACACAATGCTGAGAGAGTTAAGGAGAGAGAGAGAGAGAGAGAAAGGAAGAGAGAAAGAGAGATAGAGATAGTAAAATCAATGTAATGCACAACACCATTCTCTGTACAGCACCACTGCTAAGAGAGAGAGGAAAGAGAGATTGAAGCCCATGTTCTACCCTCTCCTTCCCTGCATAACACCACTAAGATAGTGAGAACAGCACTGTTCAAGCCAGCCTTTCTCTTAATGAGGTGGTTGTATAAAACTGTCAACAACTCAGCTTCAAACTTCTGAGAGGAGAGGTTGGTGTAGTCTGCTGTTTTTTTGTTTGATTTGGGTGTACAGCAATTAGCTACTATGCACTTCAGTGAGTATCAGATTAATTAACGAGGTGGATTTCTTCCTGCTAAAGCTTTGATTAGTCAACGTATTTGAAGTGCTTTATTCCCCTAATAATCTACTAATACACAATTCAATTAAATGCCTAAAACAACTTTTGTCACTGATATGTTTGTTTATGTGGGGGGGGGAGGGGGTGGGGGGGGTGGGGGGGGGGTTCAGGGTCACTTTGTTGTGAGATGTTCAGGTAGGTAGATAACCTACTTAGAGGAGTGTGATGATGACTTTGTTGATGTCAGTTTGTTCACCAACACACCATAATGTGTGAGAGTTGTGCTAAGTGTGCATAGGTAAAGAAAAGAAAACAGGAGGATGAACTTATATAGTAGGTTAGTATTGTAGATCCATCCTCAGTTTTCTCCTATCACAGCCGTTAAACTCTGTAACTGTTTTAAAGTGACCATTGGCCTCATGGTGAAATCCCTGAGCGGTTTCCTCTCCGGGCAACTGAGTTAGGAAGGACGCCTGTATGTTGGTAGTGACTGGGTGTATTGATGCACCATGCAAAGTGTAATTAACACTGTAACTTCACCATGCTCAAAGAGATATTCAATGTCTGCTTTTTAAATGTTTACCCATCTACCAATAGGTGACCTTCTTTGCGAGGAAAACTTTGTGGTTGGAATCAGTGTTTGAAATTCACAGCTTGACTGAGGGACCTTACAGATAATTGTATGTGTGGGGTAAAGAGATGAGGTAATTCAAATAATGCAAAAAAATATTATTGGAATGAGTCCATGCAACTTATTATGTGACGTGTTACTACTGAACTTATTTAGGCTTGTAATAACAAAGGGGTTGAATATTATTAATTAATATTATTAATTTGTACAAATTTCATCAAACATAATTCCACTTTGACATTATGGAGTATTGTGTGTAGGCCAGTGAAAAAAATATCTAAATTTAATACATTTTTTATTCACGATGTAAAACAACAACATTTTGAAAAAGTCAAGGGTGTGAATACTGTACATTCTGAAGGCACTGTATTGTTGCTTTGGCTGGTTAGCCTCAGCATAAGGTCACTGAAGGTTGGATTCCTGCCACACGTCAGACAGTTGCTCTTTGTGTGGTCACGAGAGGTCTAATCTAATCTTATTGTTTTGAATAAATGACGGCTGCTGGCCAGTCTTATATTTTCTACCTGTGGATTGCTGCTGCATTTAGATGGACTGCGGAACACATTGATAAGTGAACTTTTGACCTCTTGCTAGTCATCATGGTGGTTTAAACCATGATTAATATATAATGCAAATAATGAGGGAAAAACAAGTCCAATGGACCATTAACACATAAAACAGAAGGCATCTATAAATAGGAAAGGACATAGCAAGTTAAGCATGTCGTGACCCGTCTTGTATCTAACACACATGTTTTATGCATTAGTGTAGCTATCTGAAACTGATTATAACATGTTCAACAAAGTATCATTTCCTTAAATGAGCTGTTGCCGCCCCCGCCCCTCACACGCACGCTGGTGCACCCACACACACACACACACACACACACTGCCTTTTGCCCTGTGATTTCCTCTGTGATATACAGTACTTTGTTGTAGATCTACATATCTATGTTTTACACTGTACAGAGATTACTGTGTTTATGAACTTTTATTGTGTATTGTTAAATATTCATTATCCATTCATTTCCTGTGTTATTTCCAAGGAGAGAAATCATTAACTGGGAAGTGATCACTTGGAAGAGAGAAAACAAGAATGGAGGATGAAGGAGGAGAAAGAGATGACAAGGATGGAGAGAGAGCATCTCCCAAAAAGAAAGCCAACATCCTGTCTTCTGTGTCGCGGAGCACTTCATGCTTCTGCTTCCATTAACCTCCAGCGTGACGGGAGGAAAACAAGCTGATATTTCCCCCTCTTTCTTCCTCATAGTGTGTGAAGCTGAAATGGGCCGCGCTCACCAGAGGTGCGGGACGGATCACAGGCGACACAGATTAGGAGTCAACAGGGTTCCCTTCCTCTGATGGGGCGCTGCTGGAGGGACCATTAGAGAACCAGAGCTTGGGCACGGAAGGGGAGGCCCAACGCTATCAAAGCATTTCAAACAGAATTTCTATCAGGCAGCTCTGCAGACGGTAATGAAATCGATCAGGCCCCCTTGTCCTTATCTCAAAGTATGTGAGAGTGATGTGTGAGGGAAGGGAAATTTGCATAACTGCCATTCCCACAAGGAAGTGTCGAGAGTGTTCAGACGGCTGCCAAAGAGTTTAGGAGAATTTAAAGTGCTTGACCTAATGCCCTGTCTCCCTCAGTCTCGCTTGATTTATATTCTAAATAGACTCACCTTTGATAAGCTAACCGACAAAATCAGAGGCCAGAGCATCCATCCACAGGTGCACAGCTTACACCCAGCGTTCCACCAATGGAGAAGTATTTTCCCTGAGAGAAAACAGAAAATGTTTTCATTGCCCTTATTCACCTGTGTTCTATATTCAGGGTGTGTCTCTCTCGGTGATGTCCCACATAGACAGCAGATATGATCTTCCGTTCTGAGACCGAGGGAGCGATATGCATCTCTCGGGTCGGAATTTAGCATTTGGCGGAAGAGATTACCTGCCATGTTAGAAAAGCTCTCAGCCTCCTCAAAGCGATCTCCTGCCTAATCGTCCAAATTGAAAAAGTATTTATAGGCAATCTGCCGTGGCTATCTGAAATGGCCTAATCGGATCTCAGGGCTAGCTAGCTTGGTCCTGGTTGGTTTGTTTGGAGTTGGAGACTGGAGTGTGCTCTCTTTTCCCCTCTTATTTTTCCCCTCTTTATCCTGCTTTTGGGATTAGGTTTTAAAAGCCCAGTGCAGTAAAAATTCAGTTTTGCCTGTGTTTTGTATCATATTGTGCAACAGCTGATGAAACAAACAATGTAAAAGTGTGATTTAAAAAAAATCTGTTATTTCCTGATAGTTCCTGGTTGAAAGAAAAATCTACACAGGACCTTCTAATAGACATTTGGCTTGCCTGGTGACACTACCAGGAGGTAAATTGGTTAAAACCTCTTGAGCATCTGATCCCGTTAGCGGGATCAAAATCCAGCGAAAAATCATATCGCCAATTAGCATTAAAAAATTATCATAATTTTTAAAAAAAATAAAAAATATATATTTTTTTTTTTTATAGATACACCTCTCCTGAATCGACCCACGTCGTCCGATTTCAAAAAGGTTTTACAGGAAAAGCAAATCATTAGATTATATTAGATGAGTCCATCGTAAAAAGCAGCTTCATAGCCATTTTCCGACCAACCACTTCCATCACATATTATCAATAAACAGCTAAATGTAGCACTAACCTTTTACAAACTTCATCAGATGGCACCCCTAGGACATCATGTTATACAATGCATGCATTCTTTTGTTCAATAAAGGTCATATTTATATATAAAAACAGCATTTTACATCTCTGTCTGACGTTGACTACCTAATTTCCCCTCAAAAGCGTCCCGGTAAACAATGCTACGTTTCAATAAATTGCTATACTATAACGATTTTTTAAATGTATATTGTCAATCTAACATTTATAGATGAATATCTCTTGAGAACACCCGTCATACCAGATTTTAAATTAACTTTACTGGGTAATCACACTTTGCGATAAAAGGAGATGCGATACTCAGAAAATCAGCTAATATACAGTGCTCGGCGCCATCTTGGACGCAACAGTATGAACCATCTCATCTTCAATAATATTGTCAATAATCGCCTACCTTTAGTTGTCTTCATCAGAAAGCATCCCAGGTCCACAACAGATGTATTTTCGGTCAAAAAGGCCATACTTCACGTTCCATTAGCCTGATGTTGGTAGCGCGTCCTATGGCTCTCTCCAAACGCAGCTCTGCACTTCATACTGAAAGCAATCCTCGCGCATGTAGGTTCGTTCAAACATGTCAAACGTTGTATAAAATAAATGTTCAGGGCCTCTAACACCAAGAGAGCCAATAAGATTCGAGGGGGATGATTTCATTGCCTTTAAAACCGTTTCCAAAGGTGGGGGCAGACATGGCCGCCGGCGTCATAATGGTGATGGCCCATCCCCTGTGACCAATTTCAAACTCCTGTCATTCACTGAGTTTTGACTCTATAAGGCTCAAACCACTGTGAAAGGACTGGCGACATCTAGTGGAAGCAATAGGAAGTGCCAAAATATTCCTAAACCCCTGTGTTTTTCAATGGGATAGGTTTAAACTCAATACAACACATCAGGTATCCACTTCCTGTCAGAAAATGTCTCAGGGTTTTGCCTGCCAAATGAGTTCTGTTATACTCACAGACACCATTCAAACAGTTTTAGAAACTTTAGAGTGTTTTCTATCCATATATAATAAGTATATGCATGCCCTATCTTCTGAGTTTGATTAGTAGGCCGTTGAAAATGGGAACGATTTTTTTTCAAAATGCGCTGTGGCGCCCCCTATCCTAGGGTATCCTCAAGAGGTTAATAGGCCAATAACAAAGAGAGTTCCAAACGCTTCTGCCAATAGCAGCTAGTTCAAAGTTTTCCCCTCCTCACTCACACCACTTCCAGACAGGCTTGAGCAAAGTTATTGCTTGAGAAAATATGTTTTGCTAAAAAGCCATTTTTGTCCATCTTAATGGAAAACTATTCCAATACGATACTTAATTGTTACCCATAAATGATTTGACGTTGATATAAAAACAGCTGCATTGGGCGTTTAACTTTGTCTCCCCTGTCAGTCACTTAGCCCAAATAGCGGGTGAGCAGAGGTGACTTTTCCTTTGTCAAACACACCTCTCTACTAAAGGGACATGGCAGATAAGACATATTGCAAGGCACAGTGCAGCTTGGTTGTTCCCTAATCCAGACCAAATCTGTATGCTACCCAATTGCCATTATGACTCTATAGCTTTAAAGCACACCAAAGGCAGATACCATAGAACATCCTGACAGTCAGAAGGTGAAAGTCACTAAATACTGTATTATTTTACTTAAGAACCTGATTTGATGTTTGGGCTGCACTCTGTAGTCATATATTAACGACAAGATGGACGCAGAGAGATGTTACTTGTAGTCATAAACTGTCAATCATTCAGGTAAAACCACAGAGAGATGTCTGCTGCAGTGGAGACTCCTCAGAGAAGGAAGAGGAGGACCATCTTCTCAGTGAATTTCATAATAATAAAAATTTTGAAAAATATCATTTTTAGATAAAACTATGCTAAATATATTCACATAAGCAAATAATTGATTAAAACACACTGGGAACATTTGAGTATCATGTAGTAGCCTAAACCTATCAATGTAACATTGAGCTGGGTCACCCAATACATTGACAGTCACCCAATATGCTGTAAAAGAAATATAAAAAAATCCGCCTCCCTCATCTTAAACATCACCGACCACCACTGGTCTGCTGACTTGAACACTGTTGTATATTTAGCAAAACTGCAAAGTCAATGGGTGTAGTGTATGATATATGGATGAAGCTTACGTACATGATATACTTCAAACACTTGATATACTTACTGTCCTTTCCCACAATGAGGGCCATCCAGGTTTGTGCCCACGAGGGTGGGAATTGAGAAGGACCTATTGAGGATGAACCCTTGAAAAGGGTCATTTTGGAGTGTACAGTCCTATGCTCAAGTGTATTTGCAAGTGAATGTAGCTGAATGTGTCTGGGTTCGAGTTGGCTGGGCAATGGCCCTAAAAATCCTCAGTCTCAGTAGAGATGCAGCTTCTCTTACTCGCCATTTACATAACCCAATAAAGGGATAATGAGCCATCACTGAGCTGTCAGTTAAAGGCCCACTTATCTTCTCTATAGCCTGTTTGTTGTGTAGCTCGACAGACCATTGTTTCAGGTCTCTTTGAAGGTGGTGGTCCTCCAGAGGATACTAAGCTGTACTGAGGCTTGCTAGGCTGCTAAGAATAGAAAACCATGTTACCAACCTAATCAACAACCCTCTTCCCTCGCCACCCACAGATTGTCTGTTTCAGTATATCTATGTGTTCTTAGCAGTGGTTGAAGGGCATTAGAGGGGTAGTTTATGTTGCCATGACGATTAGTTACGGGGCACTAGAAAAAGGAAAAAGAACAGATGAAATCGTCCAGAGTCTGTGGACTTCTTTCCACTATGACAGGTTCTTTGCTTTGTCCCAGGGATATTTTCTCGATTACTCATCAGTCTCTGGCATTGAACTCTGGTGAATGACAGCCATCCTGACAAGCAGGGTTTAATTAAGCAAGTAGAAGCTCATTAGGTAAGCAGGCTGAAGTAATTGAAAGGAGTTGAAAAGTGTCGGGAGACTTGGATCCATATTCATCCATTCACTTTGCAAAGTGTTTCTGCTTCTGGTTTCACATTAGCCTTACCCCCGACTGGCCCCTAAGTGGAGGGGAGGCTTAACCCCCCCCCCCTCCCTCCAACACACACACACGAACAGGGGATATTAGTGAACAGGCTGCAACTAATGAACTGGATATGTAGTTGAAGATATATAGGGCATTGTCAATTAGGATGATGGTGTGACTCAATGTTCTGTGTTTGCTTTATGAACCATTCCAAACCAGTGTGATATTTAGAAAACTCATCAGCATACTGTCACGCCTTGACCATAGAGAGCCTTTTATTCTCTGTGTTGGTTAGGTCAGGGTGTGACTAAGGTGGGTTATCTAGGTTGTTTTATGTCTATGTTGGCCTGGTATGGTTCCCAATCAGAGGCAGCTGTTTATCGTTGTCTCTGATTGGGGATCATATTTAGGCAGCCATTTCCCCACTGGTTTTTGTGGGATCTTGTTTTGAGTTAGTGCATGTAGCACCTCTGATGTTTGTTTCCTTTTTGTTTTGTAAGTTTCACTAAATAAAATATGTGGAACTCAGAGCACGCTGCGCCTTGGTCCGTCTCTCCACACAATCGTAACACATACACAGTATATGTTTTCATCACACTAACTTATACAAAGCTGTTGTGCTCTGTGTCTCACCAGGCTATACTAAACACTGCTCTGCAGTGCTGCAGAGGCCCAGGCAGCAGACTGGGGAAGGCTGAGCTCCGCTGTGTGTGGTGATTAATCACGGTGTGACTTTGTGTCTTGGAGGCCTGTCAAACCCACAGGCCACATGGGGTCTGGGGATGTCTGGGGACATCTGGGATGACCGTGGCCATACGTCTCCCGGGGACAGCGGCCAGACAGTCCTTCTCACGTCCATGTTTCATGTCGCCCAGGGTCCCCGTCTCCAGCAGACCATTCATGGACAATAGATGTCCACATGAATTACATCAAATATAACAGTGGTCCAACTGTGAAAGAATCCTCTGGAGGTAGGGGTTATGTCTTTTAAGAGCATATCAGCAACAACAACAGATCCAGGCAGGTAGTATGCCTCTGGATGACAACATATAACAACACATAAAGCACAACCTGCTGGGGAATAAGCCCTTAGATAACATTCTGGGAGAAACAACTAAAGACATGGGTAGGGCTTAAAATAACTCTTAAAAAGGAGGCGCAGAGAAGTAGACTGATGTTGAAGTGTACACTTCAAAGTAATGCTTAAAGCAGCACATCAGTGGCCTGATACTGACAATATGCAGCTCTTGAAGAGGCAACAAAAGCTTGGGAGAAAACAAAGTGGTGTTGGAGGCTTCTTTCTCCTTGCAGGGCCGTAGAGAGAGATCAGTGGTGCTGCTAGAAATAACTCCACGCAGTCTAACAATGCTGCTTAAAAGGAGTTCAACCAACACTCTGTCACTTCATCTGACCAATAGATGTTCTCTGATAAACAACACTTCCTAAATTGTATTGTTTTACCCACCTTATATGACGTTTTCCACATTTTGTTGAGTTACAGCCTGAATTTAAACTGGATGAAATAGAGATTATTTGTGTCACTGGCCTACACACAATACCCCATAATGTTGAAGTGGAATTATGTTGCTAGACATTTTTACAAATTAATAAAAAAAATAAAAGATTACATTTCTTGAGTCAATAAGTATTCAACCCTTTGTTATGGGAAGCCTAAATAAGTTCACACATAAAAATGTCATATAAGTTGTATTGACTCACTCTGTGTGCAACAATGGAGGTTCCTCAGAGGAGGAAGGGGAGGACCATCCTCATCAGTGAATTATATAAAAATGAAAATAGTGAAACATTAAAAAAGTTATCCTTTTTAGATGAAACTATACTAAATATATTCACATGACACCAAATAGTTGATTAAAACACACTGTTTTGCAATGGAGGTCTACAGTAGCCTCAACAGCACCAAGGACAGCTAGCTTCCATCCTCCTCTGGATACATTGACTTCAATTCAAAACTTAGGAGGCTCATGGTTCTAACCCCCTTCCATAGACTTACAAAGTATTTATGACAACTTCCGGAGGACGTCTTTCAACATATCAGAGCTCTTGCAGCATGAACTGACACGTTGTCCACCCAATCACAGGATCAGAGAATGAATCTGGTACTGAAAGCATAAGTTATAGCTAGCTATCACTGCAGTACATTAAATGTGGTGAGTAGTTGACTCAAAGAGCAAGAAAGAAAGTAGTTGACCAGTTTTGAACAAATTAATTTCTTCCAAAATGAAGGAGACGTGAGAGAGAGAGCAAGAGAGATAGATTTGGTTGTATTTTTTTTAACTTTCACTTAGCTAGCTGAATGCAGCTAGCTAGTCTAGCCTACTCGATAACCTGGCTCAGAGAGGGATGCTATGTTAGCTAGCCGGCTATGGATATCCAACACTAATTGACAGAGTGAAAAGAAGGAAGCCTGTACAGAATAAAAATATCCTAAAACATGCATCCTGTTTTTTCAACAAAGTATTAAAGTGATACTGCAAAAATGTGGCAAAGCAATTCACTTTTTGTCCTGAATATAAAGTGATATATTTGGGGAAAATCCAATAAAACACATTACTGAGTACCATTCTCAATATTTTCAAGCAAAGTGGTGGCTGCATCATGCTATAGGTATTCTTGTAATCATTAAGGACTGGGGAGTTTTTCAGGATAAAAAATAAATGGAATGGAGTTAAGCACAGGCAAAATCCTAGAAGAAAATCTGGTTCAGTCTGATTTCCACCAGACTCTGAGAGATGAATTCACCTGTCAGCAGGACAATAACCTATAACATGAGAGCAAATATACAGTGGAGTTGCTTACCAAGAAGACAATGATTGGTTCCTGAGTGTTTTGACTTAAATCTACTTGAAAATGGTTGTCTAGCATTGATCAACAACCAACTTGACAGAGCTTGAAGAATTGCCCAGAAAGACACACCGCTGTAATCACTGCCAAAGGTGCTACAAAGTATTGACAGGGGTATGAATAGTAGAATAAGTCAAGGGGTATGAATACTTTCTGAAGGCACTGTAACTGCTGCTGTACACATCTTTTCTATTCATATACTGTCCATACTGTCTATACACACCACTATACTCTGACATTGCTCGTTCTGGTATTTATTAATGTATTTATTTTTTATTTGTGGATTATGTGTGTATTGTTTTGTATTGCTAAGCATTACGGCACTGCTGTGCTAGAAACACAAGCATTTCGCCCCACTTGCAATAACATCTGCATGTCTGTGTATGCGACCAATAAACGTAGACTTAAAAATAAAATTTTGATTTGATCATCCCCTCGTCTCTGTCTATAGCAACTCTGTTAAAGTGGCATGAGACACTCCACTTTTAGCACCGTTCTTACTACTGCTACTGCAACATATAGGTTATGCTAAACGCCCATAAAGGAGATCACTAGAATAAAAAAGAATCATGCTCAATATAAGAATATGTAAACACAGCTTTTACAGAGTAAAATTACTGCCTAAAAGTTACAATAGACAGCAAATGCCTTGTAAATGTTTTACATATATGATTTTTATATTAAGACATTGTCATCACAATGTTCTTTCAGATCGGTATAACCAGTGATTCACAGTCAATGAATTCAATAGATTTGTATGAGCTTCAAAGCATTTGATGCAAATTAGATAGTGTATCTCATGTTTAAAAGACCATGCTCATTATACAGTCATTCCTGTGCTTGTTCCAGGGGCTGTAAAAGCAGAGAAGTGTATGTTGTGCTCTCTGTGGTCTGGTCACTGATAGGACGGTATGATGAATGATGGCTGGGGGATAACTCAGAGAGACAGTGCCAGGGCAGGTCTGACAGACGATCCGTGGCTTTGTCTCAGAGAGCATGCTCGTCTTTGTCCATCTGTCCCAGCGGCTGCCGGTGGCACCAACGCAGGGCCTGTCGAGAGCCGCAACGGATTTAAAGAGCCTCCCGCCGGTGTGACTTTTGGCAGGTGGTGGCTTCAGAAAGCATTGTTTTCTCAGGGGGAGGGATGTCTGCAGTAAAACCCTGCCATGCTTACTGTTGTTGGACTGGCTGGGCATACACACTGAGGCTAGGGGAGAACACTGGATTAGAGAGGGACTCCAGGCAAACTGTACCACAATCCATACTGTTTCAGAGTTATTTTGTTGTGAATATCAATATTTCATTGCCACCCCCACATATATACAGTACATTCACAAAGATGGAGCAACATATGTGAGATTTCAGAAGTGTTGAAGTCTAGCTTCTCTGTTGATTACTCTTGGAGCTATGGAGATTACATGCACTGTCCTTGGTGTTGAAAACAGCATGTGTGGTTCAAGGACAAGATGGTCGCTGTCCATTCCTGAATTGTATGTAAGTTCTTGAAAATGTAAAGCTATGTTTATCTGCTATTTTTGATTCCCAAGGCTGCAGTGTTCTACACTGAATTCATTCTTTACTGGTATCAGTATGAAGACTGTAAGTGCCCTTCGTACTTTTGTCTCTGTGTGCTTATGGAAATGTTCTTTGTTCTAAACTCTGCGTACACAAACACACACATGCACGTATGCACTCACACACACACACACACACACACACACACACACACACACACACACACACACACACACACACATACACATACATACACATACACACAACCCCTCTATCACACACACAACCCGACTGACTTTGTTTGCTTAGTTTGGCAGCGCCTCGGTCAGGTTGAGAGACCTCTTGTCTCCAGGCGCCAGTGGAGTGAGTGGCCTTTCATTAATCTGCCTGTCTGCACTGGAGACCTCCCCTAATTAAAGGCAGTGTTTACCTTTGAGCTGGCACAACTGCTGAATTATTGATAATTAGCCTGTCCTGGTCACTCCACTGGGTCTGCCACTGAGAACACACAGGCCAGTGGATGGATAGATGCCAACACATATCCTACGTCTGTTGTATAGCCCAGGGGTATGGACATTCACAGAATGCATATGTAGCGTGAGATGTTCTCTTATTTTAACCACAATTCTGTTAACTAGAACACAATGATGTAGTTAGCAAGGCCAAGGTTATGTGTCTTGTTATTAGGGCTGGGAATTTGCCAGGGACCTCACAATATGATATTATCACAATACTTAAGGGCCGATACAATATGTATTGCGATTCTCACTATTTTCATGATTCTATATGTATGACGATTTGATACTGAGCAAACATATTGCTCACCATATTTCTTCTGCAGAGGGACAAGAGAGAGTCATGAGAAAACAAGTTTTGATCAGTAGCTAGGTTTCCATCCAATTGGCAACAGATTCTCATGCAAATATTGTAAAATCAGTGCATCAATCAAATCAAATCAATCAAATTTATTTTTATATAGCCCTTCGTACATCAGCTGATATCTCAAAGTGCTGTACAGAAACCCAGCCTAAAACCCCAAACAGCAAGCAAAGCATGTGAAAGAAGCACGGTGGCTAGGAAAAACTCCCTAGGAAAAACTCCCTAGAAAGGCCAAAAACCTAGGAAGAAACCTAGAGAGGAACCAGGCTATGAGGGGTGGCCAGTCCTCTTCTGGCTGTGCAGGGTGGATATTATAACAGAACATGGTCAAGATGTTAAAATGTTAAAATGTTCATAAATGACCAGCATGGTCAAATAATAATAATCATAGTAGTTGTCGAGGGTGCAACAAGCACGTCCGGTGAACAGGTCAGGGTTCCATAGCCGCAGGCAGAACAGTTGAAACTGGAGCAGCAGCACGGCCAGGTGGACTGGGGACAGCAAGGAGTCATCATACCAGGTAGTCCTGAGGCATGGTCCTAGGGCTCAGGTCCTCCGAGAGAAAGACAGAAAGAGAGAAAGAGAGAATTAGAGAGAGCATATTTAAATTCACACAGGACACCGGATAAGACAAGAGAAATACTCCAGATGTAACAGACTGACCCTAGCCCCCCGACACATAAACTACTGCAGCATAAATACTGGAGGCTGAGACAGGAGGGATCAGAAGACACTGTGGCCCCATCCGATGATACCCCCGGACAGGGCCAAACAGGCAGGATATAACCCCACCCACTTTGCCAAAGCACAGCCCCCACACCACTAGAGGGATGTCTCCAACCACCAACTTACCGTCCTAAGACAAGGCCGAGTATAGCCCACAACGATCTCCGCCATGGCACAACCCAAGGGGGGGCGCCAACCCAGACAGGAAGACCACGTCAGTGACTCAACCCACTCAAGTGACGCACCCCTCCCATGGACGGCATGGAAGAACACCAGTAAGCCAGTGACTCAGCCCCTGTAAAAGGGTTAGAGGCAGAGAATCCCAGTGGAAAGAGGGGAACCGGCATGATGACATAGTTCACACAAAATGTACTTTTTAATTTTGATTTGATCATCCCCTCGTCTCTGTCTATAGCAACTGCCAAACGGCAGTCAAGCATTGATCGTCATGTCTCCAGAATAAGACCCTCGATATTTATTGGAAAGGAGCATCAAGATCACCGTGCACTTTTACCACCCTGTGAAGTTCATCGTAGATTATTTAATCTATAGCCTAATAAACTGCATGGTTTCCCATGCAGCGGTAGGAGCACCACACACCATATCATTGCGTGACTCCAAGTTTACTTTGAAATTATGGTTATTATATTTGTGTATAAAAGGTGTTTCCACCACCTTTTCTTGCATAATTAATTTTACCGACACAAAAAGATCCCACCATGTCAAACAAACAAATTATCTGTCAGAATTTCTAATATTGTACCGAAACTACCTGTTTCCATCACAACTGCCGTTATTTTTTTTATATGGTATGACTTTACTCCCATAAAAACGGTGGATTTAAGCAAGGTTAGAAATTAAAGTTCTGCTAAAAAAATGGCTCCCTATTTAAAAAGAAGATGTAGATCAAGCTATGAAGGAAAAATACTGGAGTTTTGTTGCAGGTACAGGCAACTAGCGCAAAAAATAATATTGCGAAGTTGTCAAAACGATACAATATATCGTCAAAAAAATTATATCCCGATATATAACTGTATCAATCTTTTCGCTCATCGCTACATGTTATGTAAGCATGCATTGTTATAGTTATTAGGATGATAATGAGTCTGAAAGCTTGCTCCAGATGCAGTACAGTACTGTTCCATGGCACTGATGTAATATGTTCTTCATAATCTAATTACTGTAAAACTTGACCTCTGATAGCCAAAACTAAGAAATCTTATTTCTATATATTGTTCAATAAATCTGGTACATAATTAAAAAAAAACTGATGATCAAGGACAAAATGGTTGCTACAGTATCTAGAGTTGAATTGAAAAGTTCATGGAACATGAACGCTACCCTTAGTGCTGAATGACTACTGAAAAAACCTTTATTGGGCATACGTTTGAACCTATTGAATTATTTTTTAATCCACAGAACAAAAATTCAATTTTCAGAAATCCCACAGTCGTACTGCGAGACGCCATTCGAAGCTCATGAGGATTTGGACTTAAGACGACTTAGAGGTGATTTATGCAGCAAACCAAATGGGTATGCTGGGAGGAGAGGAGATAAAAGCGAGAGCGAGTCCCCGTCAGCCTTAAAGAGGGACTGCCTCTAAAAAGCTACTGATCCCTTTGACATTATCATTTGATAATAGCTAGCTAGCTAACGTTAGACTACAAGTTGGATTTGCAAATTAGTTCGTAGTTCATGCAAGTATTTTCTGTATTGTCTAGGGCAAAACTAAATAATGGATGCAGCTATGACATTAGCTAACTCATGTCTGAGTCTCACTAATACAGTATACTAGGAGCAACAAACCATAATCTGGAGCTACAGTCAGTCTGTAAAGCAGATAATTAGGGTTTCCACTAGTTACCACATCAGAAAATAAAAAATTGGCTATATTGTAAAGATTGATGAAAACAAAAATCTGCTTTTTGGTCTTAATTTAAGGTTAGGGTTAGGCATGAGGTTAGTAATGTGGTTAAGGTTAGGTTTAAAATCACATTTTAAGAAAAGAAATTGTAGAAATAGGTGGGCTTTATGTCTGTTGCAGTTGTTCGAGAGAGAAATGTAAATGTAAATGTAATGTCCAGTTTGCAGCCGAACATTCAACATAGAGAAGACCAGCAAGGGGACCCTTAGCATCACGAAGACATGCCCTCGCTGTGAGCATTCCTATAAAGGGACGTCAATGGGGAGACCAGAATTAGGTAGGTTTAGTCTGACCTGTTCAAACTTCAACATATTACCTGTTTGTGTGTCAGATATTACCTATCCTAACTGCTATTGGTAATAGAACAGTGACTATGTGTGTATGTGTTCACAGAAACATTTATGTGATTGATGTGATTAAGTCCAGACTGACTGTCAGACAGGCTTGATACTGATGGAGAGAGACCTGGCACTCTGCATTAACATTTTACTAGACAACTTTTACTTGTATTACCTTTTTTTATTATTGTATTGAATGGTATCGGTCAATATGGGGAGGGAGAAACCCTGTGTATTCGTAACCAGGATTAGGGAAGTCCTGTTGTATACGGGACATCGCACAGGAAGGTATGACCACTCTGACATGTTTGCCAAGGTAGCCCCATTACCACCAGACAAAATGTCGATAGGAACAGTGTCTTAATCAGCTGGGAAGACAATGAAAGGTGGAAGGTGCACTTTGTTATATTAGCAGAAAACAGCTTCTGTGGAATTATGTAAAGGGTTGCTTATTCTACATGGAGCTGTTGACAAAATTTGAAAGTTATCAAAACACTTAGTTTAGAATATCTACATAAATTCAGCAATTGCATTCTTCTCATATTACTCTGTAGGCTACTGACCTATTCAAAGCTTCCTCGAGCATCTCAATCTGCCTGTAGTTATTGAACACAACATGCAGGAGATTTGTTTGTTGTGATTGAGTGGGGGGAAACAGCGGCAGGCAAAGTTCTGATAGATGGGAGTGTCTTGGTGGTGGCAAGGACACCACCAAGAAACACCCACTACAAACCACAGCCCCAAGCCAACTCACGTTTGGCTTCTGTCGTGGCCGCCAGCATTTCTTGAGGAGCAAGCCAAAAAATGAGGTCAAATCAGCAAGTGCAGTTTCCTTTTAAAGAGAGAGCCTGTCTCTGTGTCATGACTCAAGCAATGCGCTGTATGACAAGCAAAGATGCCGGTGAGCATCAGGATGTGTTCCAGTGGGCGCTTCCAGTGTCTATTCCCCTCTAAATCAGCGCTTACCTCCTACCCTCCGTCATCAGAAACCAGTTGGTGCATGTGAAAGTATAATGGTGTAGGTTAAAGTGTCACTGGGCATGGGCATGACCATTCCAAATATATCTGACAAAAACGTTTACATTCATGTTTGAGTTTACTCACATCTGTGAACAAAATAGTCTTTTACAGAAAAAACATTTCTATAAAGAGAGCAGAACACAGCATGAATTAAAGTATTAGAGGGCTGCTCTTGATCTTGCCCTTCAGAGTATAAAGAGACAATTAAGAGGTTGAACCTCTGAGATCTGTATGTAACGCAAAGGTATTGTTAAGAGCATTAATTGATTGGCTTGGTTGATAGTTGGAATAAAAGAAGCTGCCTTAGGATATTGGAGAGCGTGGAGGCACATAGGTTGACGGATAGGATATATATGCAGAAGGATATGACAGAGTGGGAGTGAGGGTATGTAAAGAGAGATGGATGTACATGCTTGATGGGTGGTGATAATTGCCCTCTTTAAATAGTATTGAAGTAGAGCTGGATGGGAAGGGAGATTGGAAGGGTCCTTTCTACCGTGTGGAGTGCTCCTGCTGAGAGAGGAAAGAGAGAGGGCAAATGAGAGTTGAAGAAGAGAGACCCAACAATGGTCCTCTTAACCTGCCGCGCTATTAGCAGCCAGCGCTATCAGGCTCCCACATCCGCCAGGAGAGGTCAGAGCCTGATGCAGGAAGTCTTTCTAGGAGCCACTGCTGCAGTATGGGCAGAGTGGGCGAATAACAACCAGGGTTCTGGAGAGGCTGTACTCAAGTGCCAGCTAAACTATGCCATTCACATTTACAATGCAAATCAAGATAATGGGATTTGTTAAAAACATCTGATGGAAAGTTACTGCATCATGGGCTTGGGTTTCTTGATTGTGTTGCTTTGGTAGCAGGTGCACATAATGCTGGTTTGAGTGTCTGCTAAATGACTAAAAATGTAGAAAGCAGGAGCAAGAAAACAGGCGGGAGCAGGGAAACAAAACGCTGGTAGGTTCTACGAACAAAGCGAACTGGCAACAGACAAACAGAGAACACAGGTATAAATACACATGGGATAATGGGGAAGATGGGTGACACCTGGGGGGGTGGAGACAAGCACAAAGACAGGTGAAAGAGATCAGGGTGTGACACTCTGTACTGTTATGTTATGATATTTATAATTTTGGCACATTGCCAGTGGAAATCAAAGTCTTAAAGTAACTACCCAGTGAAAATCTCACTTTTAAAAGTTTATATTCTGTTAACTCATATCCAGATAATGTTGTTGACTCGTCCTATACTCGTATTTGTGGCCAAAGCATACATTGGAGAAAAAACACTTAAAAAACCCCACCTCAAAAATAGAACTTGATGTCATCTCCCTGAGGAGGATGAGCTGGCCAATCAGTGGTGTAGAGGAGGACGAGTGGGCCAATCATTGCATTAAAATGTTTCATGACCAGTATAAACCTTCAACCATTCTGTTGTTGGGGTATGGCCACAACATTCCAACACATAAAAACAGCTTTTTAACATACTTATTTACCTTTTTTTGGAAGGAAAATTATTTCACTGATATTGTAAGTAATTATAGGTCATATTTCATAGAAATCTGGAAACACAGGGCAGTTACTTTAAGCTGTCAATTCCGGTTCCCAGCATACATCCACCGACTCCAGTTGCTCTCTTGGCACAGAGATACACAAAAAAAGTCTGTGGTAATTTAATGCAGCCAGCCCAGCCACCCAGGCCTCTGCATGATCCTGTGGGAGTGCCGGTGCCCGTGTAAGTGAGGCTGAACACTTTATCCAGTGGCATTAGGCCTCCATGTTTGAGTTAATACCACAGAGTAGAGCCTCTATCCGCCAGCATTAGCGTCTGCCACTCCCCCGCAGCGCAGGGAGGGGGGAGATAACACTTTCACTCACACCAGCACCAACACACTATCTACTAGGTTTCCTCACTATGGGTCGTTCCACCAATTTGTGCCTTTTGACGTGTTACTTGGTCCAAAAAATAAAAATAAAATTCTCACCAAATTGTAACTGTAAATCTATCCACCAAAGACAAATATTAACTTGGTCACTGTCCCCTGAGGGTTTTGGGTTTATCCATGTGGTCACTCAAGTGTCCATCATCACTATACTTAACACTGGTGCTATTTTAGCCTTTTCTTACAGACCAATCAGCCCTTCTCTTCATACCACTAACAATCTTCTAGACCCCCTCTGATGTGGTTTCCATGGGATGGCAATGTGACATACTGGCCTGTGTCCTCTGTGCTGGAAGAGCGATGCCATCCCTGAATTAGATCTGACATGGTTGTTAAATTTGTGCTTGGTGGGTGGACCAATAAAAAGAGCAGGAACAAATTAATAGAGGAGATTCAGGGGAATTTTCATTCAGGAACGCATTTTCATTAGCAGGAGGGGAAGATGAATGAAACCACCTGAAATTAAGAAGGAATGTGTGTGTGTGTGGGGGGGGGGCATGCAGTGGTGTAAATATTTAAGTAAAAATTGAAAGAACCACTTAAGTAATTTTTGGGGTATCTGTACTTTACTATTTATATTTTTGACAACTTTTACTTTTACTTCACTACATTCCTAAGGAAGATTATGTTCTTTTTACTCCATACATTTTCCCTGACAACAAAAAGTGCTTGTTACATTTTGAATGCTTAGCAGGACAGGAAAATTGTCTAATTCACACACTTATCAAGAGCACATCCCTGGTCATCCCTACTTGTCATGGCCGTCGTAGTGAGTAGACCAAAATGCAGCGGGTACGTGAATGCTCATATTTACTTTATTGAGAACACTACACAAAACAAGAAAACGAAAAAACGAACGACACTAAACAGTTCTGCAGGCTAACCATAGTAGTGCAGAAACAACTTCCCACAAAAGACAGGTGGAAAAAGGGCTACCTAAGTATGGCTCCCAATCAGCAACAACGATGTACAGCTGTTCCTGATTGAGAGCCATACCAGGCCAACACAAAGAAATACACAACATAGAAAAAACATAGAACCATACCCAAAAACCCCGATAACACAAAACAAACACACCCCTGCCACGCCCTGACCAAACTACAATAACAAATAACCCCTTATACTGGTCAGGACGTGACACTACTGCCTCTGATTTGGCGGACTCACTAAACACATGCTTTGTTTGTAAATTATGTCTGAGCTTTGGACCATGCCCCTGGCTATCCGTAAATTAAAAAAATATATATAAAAAATGATGCCTTCTGGTTTGCTTTATATAAGGAATTTTTTATTATTTATACTTTTACTTTTGACACTTAAGTATATTTTAGCAATTACATTTACTTTTGATACTTAAGTACATTTAAAACCAAATGCTTTTAGACTTTTACTAAGGTAGTATTTTACTTGGTGACTTTTACTTGAGTCATTTTCTATTAAGGTATCATTACTTTTACTCAAGTATAGAAATTGGGTACTTTTTACACTGTGTGTGTGTGTGTGTGTGTGTACGTGTGTGTACGTGTACGTGTGTGTGTGTGTGTGTGTGTGTGTGTGTGTGTGTGTGTGTGTGTGTGTGTGTGTGTGTGTGTGTACGTGTGTGTACGTGTTTAACTATTCTTCTGTGGACCAGAATACCATAGTTTGACCAACTCGGGACATTTTGTTAGTCCCCACAAGGTCAAATGCTATTTATAGGGGTTAGAATTACATTAAGAGTTAGGAGCTAGGGTTAGTTTTAGGGTTAGGGTTAGGAGCTAGGGTTGGGTTTAGGGTTATGGTTAGGTTTTTGGATTAAGGTTGGGGTTAGGGTAAGAGTACGGGTTAGGGTTAGAGTTATGGAAAATAGAATTTTGAATGGGACTGAATTGTGTGTCCCCACAAGGTTAGCTGTGCAAGACCGTGGGTGCGTGTGTGCGTGCGTGCGTGTGTGCGTGTCCACAATGTCAAGCAAATGTCTATCTCGGGCCTCCTCCAATTACTGACCATCTTAATTATTTCCAGACAAAATGTCACAATACTGACCAGAACATTGTTTTTCCAGTAGAAGTGTTGCTCGGATTCTCTACTCTTTTCATTTAGTCTGCTTAGGGATACTTGTATCAGTCCCCTCAATAACTACTTAACTTGCTGTTGTTTTAGCATTAGTCTGTAAGGTCCCCCCACAAATGAAATTCTCAGTGGGTGTGATGGGTGTCTGGGTGGACGTTATGGGGGTGGGATTCGCTGGGAGTTAGCATCAACTGGCAGTTAGCTTGTACATTTAACAAGAAAATCATCCATATCTCCCAGCTAATGGCTTTTTAAATGAGTCCTGTTTAGAAATACTATATCAATCATTAGGTGATTTCCCTCATAGTCGAGGGATACCTAGTCAGTTGTACAACTGAATGCCTTCAACTGAAATGTGTCTTCTGCATTTAACCCAACCCCTCTGAATCAGAGTGGTGCAGGGGGCTTCCTTAATCGACATCCACAGCTTCACCGCCTGGGGAACAACGGGTTAACTGCCTTGCTCAGGGTAGAACGACAGATTTTTACCTTGTTCGGTTACTGGGCCAACGCTGTAACCACTAGGCTACCTACAACCCACAGAGAATGGTGGGTTGTAGGTTCCTGTCTGTTTGACCTGCTGTACTCTGCAGCTGGCCAAGAGGTTCCTGTCTGTTTGACCTGCTGTACTCTGCAGCTGGCCAAGAGGTTCCTGTCTGTTTGATCGGCTGTAAGCAAAACAAGATAGAGACTTCACCTCACCCTTCAGCTCTACAACAGCTCTACAATAGGCCACCAATCTCCAGCTTTTAAGCATTATCTGATGTCTTGTCACAATCTACCACAGAATCATCACCTCTTGACCAATACAATGAAGCCAGACACAGAGAGAGGAATACAGAGAGGGAAATGATTCCGAAGCAAAGATATAACAGGTGGTATGACAGGTGTCAGTCATCACTGTGATACTATTGTGAGGCATGGTGGCAACCTGGATGTGGTGATTTACTGCAACAACAGACTAAATAGTATAACAGAGGAAAGGTGTGTGTTGGTGTGTGTGTGTGGGGGGGGGGGGGTGGGGCGTACTATTCTTGTTTTATTTCTCCTTTATGCAACAGTGGAGATGGATGCGTGGTCACCTTCCAGACTGATGTATGAAAAACAGATGTGCTGCTAAAAAGCCTCAGACACACACGCACACGTTTCTCCTCCCTCGTCAGTCCATGTTGTCTTTCTGATCTGTCTCCTGTCCCAGCACTTATATTTACAGGGTGGAAATCTGAGCTGAAGGGCTTTCAAAACAAACACTGCTCAGGTCAGAGAGAAGGGAGGGGAAGGGGGAGTGAGAGAGAGAGAGAAATAGCGAGAGAGAGAGAGAGAGAGAGAGAGAAAGAGAGAGAGAGAGAGCGCGAGAGTGAGAGCGAGAGAGAGAGAGAGAGAGAGAGAGAATCCAAATGAGAATGAGAATTATAAAAAGAATGAGAGGAAAAAGAACGAGAGAGCAGGCAGTGTGTGGCTGGGAAACCCCCTAGGGATGGGTGAACTCAGTGCATCCCAATTTTAATTTCTCGCTGTACGACCCCAGATGATTATAGTGTAATGATGGTTATTTTAATTGGACCTTTGTTTCCTTCAGTTTTCATATTGCTGAAACCCTTGGGAACTTAAACATCTTCACGCCACACACACACACTCACGCATGCAAACACACACACATTCACACAGACAAGTCAAAGCCTCTGTGGCAAACCATGGCTATTGGACCTATTAGGCCTTCCTTCAGTGGGGGAAGATATCTTCCAAAACTGAGCTGCGCTTCAGGCTGCCACTAACACAGAGACAGCTCCCATACTACCAGCAACAACAACCACACTGCTTACACAACCTATGGTAGCCTAACACCATCACTATCACACTATTACCAAACACAGTGACATATCAAAGGATATGAGTTCGACAGGCTCGTGGTGCTGAAAGGACAGCGACCATAATACATGCACACTCCATATTTTTATTTATTTATATGTAACCTTTATTTAACTAGGCAAGTCAGTTAAGAACAAATTCTTATTTACAATGACAGCCTACCGGGGAACAGTGGGTTAACTGCCATGTTCAGAATGACAGATTTTGACCTTGTCAGCTCTGGGATTTAATCCAACAACCTTGCGGTTACTGGCCCAACGCTCTAACCACTAGGCTACCTGTCACCCCCATATACAGATGTAGGATCTTCATATGAGCCAGTTTGCTACAGCAGGAAAATAATCCTGCAGCAACAGGAAATGTGAATTATTATGTGGATTATAATTACGTTTCTGTATGTGTTGATACATTTTTAAGATGGGAAAATCAAGTCTGAAATTTCAAAGTGGAACTTACAAACTTCAGAAGCCTTTTTGAATGTAAAACACACTACAAGTTCAAAATGTCCTGCATTGCAGGAAGGTTCTCCTGCAACAGGGTCTTCTAAGTAAGATCTTACATTTGTAGGAGAGCACACTTCTTGTAAAACACATGATGGGTGATAGAAACACAGTAGCATGCTCAGCATGATGTTAAAGAATTTAAGTAACCCATTCACTCAGACATAATAAACCAGTAGCCTAGGACCCAATCATACAATGACACAACCATCAGGCTAAGCATTTCCAAATCAACTTAAACAACTATTACTTTCCATTGTAAACATCTTGATCATGTTCAGCACACAAAGTAACCGGTGATCTAAAGTTTAAATGCAACAATGTTTCACACAGATAACGCATTATTTTCAAAGAGCCAAAGCAAGTGAGCTGCAATAAAACAAAATGTTCCAGATTATGATCATTTAAAAGGTAAAGTCATGTTTGAAGCTCATCTAGAAAAGGGCAGCCGCACACTAGCCTACAACAAAACATAGCTTGCTTAGATCTTGGGAAAACTGGATTGGTTGAACAGCGCAAAAGAGAACCTCCCCTGACAGTTTTTTAATCTTAACGTTGCAGGAGAAAAAAAAAATATGCCTGAGTGGAATTTGCACATCCGGTTTTCAGCAGAAAAGGAGGCTAGGTTGAATTAGCTGTATCCCTGAAAACTGGATGCATCCCGTTGTTGGCAACTCTGCTAAGGGTGCCCCAGATACAACCAATGAAAACTCCTTCTCTTCACAAACTGAAGAGATTAAAACAGAATTTAACTGAAATATTATTGAAAAGATTAAATAGAAATTTAAAATACATTTATATTTTAACCCTTGGATGCGTACGATCACATATTTGTGATCATTGTTGAGTGGTCCCTGCAGCGTACCATCGCAAATATGTGATTGGAACAATAGCAACAGAACATATGATGCAACAAACACGTCTAAACAGCATTGTTGTCTGATTGTACTGATGGGAAATTAAGGTCTTCACAACTTTATTCCTCAATTTCACCTTTTATTGTTAAAGATAAATGTGAACTTCATTATCCAAGCATCACACGGAACACATCCACAGTCAAACTCATTCCATAAACCAGTATAAATAACAGTTTGCGCTGACAAGAAACAAAACATAAGTTAGCGACCTAACATCTAGACTTGTTTACAATGTACCACATCTCAGGTGAGCACAAGGCAGAAATATAATATTGTTTAGAAAAGAACTGTGTGTCAGCTTAGCTAACAGCAGCTAAATTCTTTATGATGGAAGCCATGTTTGTTTATGTTTGACAAACAAAGACTCCCTAATCCCAGAATGCTATTCACTGTAAGATGCAAATAAACAAAGTCAAAGATGGCTGCGCCCATTGCCTGAAAAAATTAACTTAGTTTGGAGATTTTTCAAACTTACAAATCTTCAATGTACTTCTTACAGTGTGTATAAGAACCGGAGCACTCGACTTGACAAGTCGTTTACAATTTTTGACAAATCACAAAGGATATAAAATGTTAGCATCTCACAGATCATCACCCCAAATACAAGCCTACTGCCTAGCCTAACCGTAGGGGTCTGAGCTGGCAAACTTGAGTAACAATAGTTACAATCTAAGTCGGTCAAGTGAACCATCCCTTCACCTCATTTTGTTATAACATCTTTGGATTTGTCACCAATACTTGAAAACGTGAATAAAACAGTAAATAAATTATGCTCCATACATGCATACGGTGTGCTACAGTAGAAACGACAGCACGATATATAGAAACTATAATGATAATGTTATAAGGCACTTACTTTAATAGGAATGTTCACATGTCAAAATGTATTATTAATAAGGAAAACAACAATGAAAGCAATGTGTGCGCCAGTCAGAAAATGTGGCAGGTGTTATTTTCTGCAGGTTCTGTTCTGACTGGAGATGCGCAAATGTCTGCATGCTTAATCTGTGAAAACACTAGGGAAATGCTTGGGCTCTTGTAGGAGAGAAGTTTGTCAGGCTCAGTAATTCCTCAAACGAAAATTGTCCGCAACAGTGAAATGGGCTACTTCTATGTGAATTAATGAGGAAGGGGAACACACCTCAATTCAAACTGTTGTTAGAAAAGAAAACTTATTAGAAATTAATTTGAAATTGACAAGTTGATACATAGCCTGTAGATAATTAGCAGGCAGTGTGCTTTGGTTTGAGGGCAGCGCGGGTTAAATGTCCTGTTGCATAACAATGACATTTTGGTGCATTCTGACATCACGCGCATAACAAAACTCACGCTAGGGCAACCGTTACAGATATTTGGAACTCACACGTGAAAAGGTTAAAAATGAAACAATTATTTTATAAATTATCAGGCCTTCTATGAAGGCCAAGAAGGCCTTGATGGTTCGTTCCCCACTTCCCACAAGCCTCCATTTAAATATTTGTTCAAGGTCATCCATGTGTGTAGTGTGTGAGGCTGGAGAGAAAGCCTTGATGTATTTATTTTGGAGAGTTCCAGAGTTTTCCTTTGGAGATGGCCTAACATCCAATCATCCATTTTGAAACACATCTGAGACGATAAGTGGAGGGCTGCTGTTATCCAATCACCACTCACCTCAAGATCAAAACACAAGTATGTCTGTCTGTCTTTGCCTCAATCTCTCTGATATAAGGCTACTTGTGCATTGATGTCGACTGCGCACATCTTCCTCAACCAACCGTAAACACACAGAAACAAAGAGCCAGGCATGCAGCGTGACTAGGCCTACTCATTCAGATGCTGCCTGTTGAAAGCCAGTTAATCCCTATCTTCTGATCATCGTGGCATGGTGTCATGTGCATGCATACAATGTAATAGACACTAGCTTCTATACTAACTCATTCAAGCAATTCAGGTCTGCTCTCCTGGGACCTCGTTATGCAGAGCATTCTATAGAGTAGCATACAGCTACTGTACAGGGCTGACTGAACAGGATATGAGGGTATTTTCATGTATGTCATTCCCCCATTTCAATGCAATTTGTGTTTTTGAGAAGATCTTACATGAAGTACCGGGAGGGTTTTCAACTGCAGCTGCTGTTTTTATGGTTCAGTCCATATTTGATGGTGAAGATTAAAACCCATCACCCATGCAGAGTTGAAGTGAGCGTAGCTGTGGCTGCTGGGTTGTTTTGTGCTGTGCTGGGTTGTGCTGTGCTGTGCTGTGCCATGCTGTGACGTGCGGCGAGGCAGGCCTGTGCTGAGAGGGCGGTCATCTCTGATGTCTTCTGAACCCTCCCGGTCCTTCATCATCCACAGGGGAGCAGAACCGGTGAGCTGTTTGGAAAGGAAGGCTATCATCAGAGGACACGTTTAATTTCAATGAAGACGACTTTGTTTCCTAATTAATCTCCTGGCTCCGGCTCCCTGCTCCACTCCTGTCACTTCCTCGGAATTAAACACGGCCGGCAATTTGTTAAATCAATTATCAAGAGAGGGCTTTCAGTTAGCACACACACACACACAGAGGCTACGCTGCACACATGCATGAGATAGCTAGACGGTAGAAGAGACATGCTGCTGTGGAGAGGCAGGAAGGCCTTCAGAAGAAAGGTGGAATGTGTTGTTGGGATGACCAACTGAGGAGCAGGAAAACAGGAGAAAGAAGGAGCTTGTCCTTGTTGACATGGCGGAGAGCTTTGTAAACAAGAGTCTGATGAGGACTCTCCAACAAAACAGAATGGCGGCTCCCCAAGAGACATTATCCACAGAGAGAGATGAAGAGAGGGGACATAGAGAGGGAAAGAGTGGGGGCAAAAGAGAAAGGTAGATGCTGAAGAGGAGACGAGGCAAAGGGAACAGAAGCAGGGGTGGAGAGGGGAAAAAAACGATTGTTCCATATTGTCCTTGTCTCATACATCTCTTTCTCTCTTTGTCCCTCACTGTATTCCGCAAAGTTTTGAATGAGGAGTTTCACTGTGACTCATTTGTATGGTAAAAGTGCTATTTTCCATGTGTATGTGGTAGGTATTTATTTTGTCTGCTAGTGTGAAGGTGGTCCTCCATTGAAACAGCTTAACAATGACACTTATTGTTGTAAATTGATATTCTAGTTTGTCCTGTAACCTCCCCCCCCACCCCCTCACTTACGTACATTGGAATGCTTAGAATGTTTTGTCCTGTGAAACGCATTAAACAATGCCCACGTTACTTTCTACTCCCGTCTCATGTCCTGTCCTTATATTAGTTGTATAAGTAATACAGTGTGCCATACAACACTTGTGAATTCAAGCTAGTCCTCTCTCTCTTTCTCTCTTACTGTATGTTTTGAAACCATCTAAATATAATAGCTCTGACTTGAATAGAATAAAGAAGAGGAGAGGGACAGGCCTGAACACAAAACACATTTGTAGATTCTGTTTGACTCATAGTTGATCCAAAGACACGAAAAATGAACACTATTCATTTTAGAGACGAGAGATACCTGAGGGGTGCAAAATGAAAAACCTGAGTTTCAAATTGAAAGACAAACAGTAGAGGAAGCGAGGCTGATGGCTGTTCTTTCAGGCTGTATTTGAGGAAAGAGGAATAGACATTGCATGATGTGTTTAAATCACGGCGTTCCATCTTCCAGTGGGACACATTTCATTAAGCCTAGCAGCTGGGGCCAGCGCTCCACTCATCTATCATAGAAATCCATCAGGCCTGTCCTCTTCCTGCTCCGACAGCATGTATGTGACTGGACCCTGTCCATCTGATCAGATGACTGACTGCCCACACTTATTCATTTTCTCTTTCCATCTTTCTTTTCCTTTTTCTCTCTCTCCCTCCATTGCAATCCCTGGCCTCCTCCCTCCATTGCTCGCTCCTCTTTCTCCCTCACGCCTTCTCTGACTGACCTAAACGACCACTGCATATAATCCTGATTCACAACCCTGCTGCTTTCTTTGTCTTTGATTTTTCTGCAGTCTCTCTCTCTTTCTCTTTCTCTCCCTCTTTCTCGCTTTCTTTCTCTTTTTCTCTCTCTGTGTTTCTCTCTCTCTCTCTCGCTCTCTGTGTTTCTCTCTCTCTCTTTCTCTCTCTCGCTCTCTCTCACACTACTGTAATTGGTATGGGAATGAAATCTGAGGGAGAAAAGCAGTCAATGAATGCCCTCAACTGGAGCATTCAGGTCAAAGGTCACAGTGATGACGGGCCAAGATGATTTGAGAAGAGGTGGTTTTGCTAATTTTCGTATATTTATGATGTCATTGTTGTTACTCCTGAAAGGAAACAATGGCTCTGTCGTCTATTAACAAACTCAAAGAAGCAGAGTCCCACGGGAGCTATGACCAGGGTCATCCCAACATCTCCACAGGTACTCGATGCAGACAGATCTAAGTAAAGAAATAAGCTGGGTGGATGAAAGAGTTAAATCAACAAAAGGTAGGAGGAAAAAAACAAGAATAAAAAGATACATTTCAAAGCATTGAAGAGGGTTTGAAGGGACCCGGGAGAGATGTGGAGAAAGGTAGAGAGATGACATAGAAGTGGAAAATGAAATTGCAAGTAAATCCCTGGTTCAGTCTGCCTAGGCTGGTTAGAGGGGTGAAGGTTGAGGTGTGTGTGAGTACCGGTGTATACATGTGGGTATACGTGTGTGTGTGTGTGTGTGTGTGTGTGTGTGTGTGTGTGTGTGTGTGTGTGTGTGTGTGTGTGCATGCGTGTGTGTGTATGCATGGCGTGTGTGCATTCGTGTGTGTGTGCTTTTGGCTGGTGGCAGGAGAAATCAGAGGATGGGCTCTTTGTATTGGCTGGAATGGAATGAATAGAAAAGTATCAAACACGTCAACCAAATGGAAATACACACACGACGGTGCAGTCATTCCATTCCAGCCATAACAATGAACCCGTCCTCCATTTTAAAGTGACACCAGCCTCCACTGGTGTGCACGTGCATAAATATGCAAATGTGACACAAGCAGATGAAAATCACCCAACGAACAGGCTGCTGTATTAATCCCTTCAGGACTCAGAAATATGGTCATAACTGTACATTTCAGTGAGATTTCCTGTACACAGGACCTCCTCACTGCTGCCCCAAAACAAGGCTCCCTGTCACTCCATGACATGACCCGGCTGTCTGGCCTCAGCCTTTTGGATATCAGAGTGTCAGTAACTCACCAGCATTACCAGCATTACGACAAGGAATACGACTTTCTCAAATTTGACCCTTTGTTCGTACGCCCCAGGACAATTGAACTGATTACAGAGCCTGATCCAAAACACCGCCGGCGGAGAGGAGGTATTCGGAGTGGACTTCTAGTCCAACTCAGGAGGCACGCACACCACCCACTGCTTCTGAGTATTTTACTTGCGAATGTTCAGTCTCTGGATAGTACATTTGACGAGCTCAGGGTGAGTATTTTCTTCCAGAGAGACATCAGGGATTGTAACATACTCTGTTTCACGGAAACATGGTTCTCTCGGGATATACTGTCTGAGTCTGTACAGACAGTTGGGTTCTCAGTTCATCGCGCAGACATGAATAATTATCTCTCCGTGATGGGGTGCACAGTTGAAGTCGGAAGTTTACATACACCTTAGCCAAATTACATTTAAACTCAGCTTTTCACAATTCCTCACATTTAGTCCAAGCAAAAATTCTTAGGTCAGTCAGGATCACCGCTTTATTTTAAGAATGTGAAATGTCAGAATAATAGTTGAGAGAATTATTTATTTCAGCTTTTATTTCTTTCGTCACATTCCCAGTGGGTCAGAAGTTGACATACACTCAATTAGTGTTTGGTAGCATTGCCTTTAAATTGTTTAACTTGGGTCAAACATTTTGGGTAGCCTTCCACAAGCTTCCCACAATAAGTTGGGTGAATTTTGGCCCATTCCTCCTGACAGAGCTGGTGTAACTGAGTCAGGTTTGTAGGCCTCCTTGCTCGCACACGCTTTTTCAGTTCTGCACACACATTTTCTATAGGTGAGGTCAGGGCTTTGTGATGGCCACTCCAGTACCTTGACTTTGTTGTCCTTAAGCCATTTTGCCACAACTTTGGAAGTATGCTTGGGGTCATTGTCCATTTGAAAGACCCATTTGCGACCAAGCTTTAACTTCTTGACTGATGTCTTGAGATGTTGCTTCAATATATCCACATAAGTTTCCATCCTCATGATGCCATCTATTCCCTACGGCAGCAAAGCACCCCCACAACATGATGCTGCCACCTCTGTGTTTCCTGGTTGGGATGGTGTTCTTCAGCTTGCAAGCCTCCCTCTTTATCCTCCAAACATAACGATGGTCGTTATGGCCAAACAGTTCTATTTTTGTTTCATCAGACCAGAGGACATTTCTCCAAAAAGTACGATCTTTGTCCCCATGTGCAGTTGCAAACCGTAGTCTGGCTTTTAAATGTGTCATGACTTCTGCCAAAGTCGGTCCCTCTCCTTGTTCGGGCAGCACGCGATCATGTTGCAACATCTGGGCACCGCCATGGATCGCGTGCTGCAGACGATGGATAGATGGGAGAGAGGTCTTCCAACGCCTCCACCAGCCCCACTACAGCAGGCCCCACTGTCCACCCCTCCTTCACCTGGTTCCAGCGGGTTTTGGCTCTCGCTCTCGAGGGAGTAGGATGGGACGGCTGCCGGATGCCAGGGGTTCCTACTCCAGTTGGAGCTCTACCTGGCGACCGTCCACCCGGCTACTTCGGGATGTGAGAGCGTGTCCGCCCTCGTCTCCTGCCTCTCAGGCAAAGCCCTGGAGTGGGCCAACGCCGTATGGAGTGGAGGAGACGCGGATTTGGACCATTACGCAGAGTTCACTGCCGCTTTCAGGCAGTTTTCAACCACCCGCCTGAGGGTCGAGTGGTGGGTGAACGTCTGATCGACCTGAGGCAGGGGACGAGGAGCGTGCAGGATTTCACTTTGGACTTCCGGAACATGGCCGCCAGCGCGGGATGGAACTACAGGGCCCTGATCGATCATTACCGGTGCAGTCTGCGCGAGGACGTCCGTCGGGAGTTGGCCTGCCGAGACACCACCCTCACGTTGGACCAGCTGGTGAACCTGTCCATCCGGCTGGACAACCTGCTGGCTACCCGCAGACGTCCAGATTGGGGCCTGTCAGTTCCATCCCCCAGCACCTCCGCTCCGACGCCCATGGAGCTAGCAGGTGCTGCGCTTAGGGGAGGGGCCATTCCCTGCACCATCTGTGGCCGCAGAGGGCACACTGCTGGTCGGTGCTGGGGGGGTTCCTCAGGAAGTCGAGTCAACAGGCAGGGCATTATCGTGTCACCCCAGGTGAGTTGGCAACAGGCTCAACCAGAGCCCCCTGTTGCTCACATGTATGTGTTTATTACATTTCCTGAGTTTTCCCCACATTCCCAGCATAAGGCGCTCGTAGATACAGGCGCAGCTGGGAATTTTATTGACCGTTCATTTGCCCATAGTTTAGGGATCCCCCTTGTTCCTGTAGATATGCCCTTCCCTGTGCACGCCCTAGATAATCGACCATTAGGATCAGGGCTGATTAGGGAGGCCACCGCTCCACTAGACGTGGTTACGCAGGAGGGTCACAAGGAGAGAATCAGTCTCTTCCTTATTGATTCTCCTGGGTTTCCCGTGGTGCTGGGCCTACCCTGGTTGGCCTGTCATGACCCCACTATTTCGTGGCAACAGAGGGCTCTCAAGGGGTGGTCACGAAAGTGCTCAGGGAGGTGTGTAGGGGTTTCCATCGGTGCGACTACGGTGGAAAGTCCAGACCGGGTCTCCACTGTGCGCATCCCCTCAGAATATGTCGATTTGGCTTTCGCCTTCTGTAAGAAGAAGGCGACTCAATTACCACCCCATCGACGGGGGGGATTGTGCGATATATCTCCTGGTAGACGCAGCACTTCCCAGGAGTCCTCTGTCACAGGAGGAGACGGCGGCTATGGAAACATATGTCTCCGAATCCCTGAGGCAGGGATATATTCGTCCCTCCACTTCACCTGCCTCCTCGAGGTTCGTTTTTGTTAAGAAGAAGGATGGAGGTCTGCGCCCGTGTATTGACAATTGGGGTATCAATCAGATCACGGTGAGGTACAGCTACCCGCTGCCTCTCATCGCCGGTGCGATCGAGTTAATGCATGGGGCATGCTTCTTCACAAAATTGGATCTCAGGAGTGCTTACAACCTGGTGCGTATCCAGGAGGGGGACGAGTGGAAGACGGCATTTAGTACCACCTTAGGGCACTATACACTATACGAGTACCTCGTCATGCCATATGGGTTGATGAATGCTCCATCAGTCTTCCAGGCCTTTGTTGACGAGATTTCCGGGACCTGCATGGGCATGGTGTAGTGGTGTATATTGATGACATTCTGATATACTCCGTTACACGCGCCGAGCATGTGTCCCTGCTGCACAAGGTGCTTGGTCAACTGTTGGAGCATGACCTGTTCGTCAAGGCTGAGAAATGTCTGTTCTTCCAACAGTCCGTCTCCTTCCTAGGGTACCGCATTTCCACGTCAGGGGTGGAGATGGAGAGTGATCGCATTTCAGCCGTGCGTAACTGGCCGACTCCCACCACGGTAAAGGAAGTGCAGCGGAGGTTTATCCGGAGCTTTGGTCAGGTAGCGGCTCCCATTACCTCACTGCTAAAGGGGGGCCCGGTGTGACTGCAGTGGTAGGCTGAGGCGGACAGGGCTTTTGGTCACCTGAGGGCTCTGTTTACCTCGGCTCCCGTGCTGGCTCATCTGGATCCCTCTTTGGCGTTCATAGTGGAGGTGGACGTGTCCAAGGCTGGGATAGGAGCCGTGCTCTCTCGCCACCGAAGCTCCGCCCCTGTGCCTCCTTTTTGAAGAAGCTCAGCCCGGTAAAGCAAAACTATGATGTGGGGGACTGGGAGCTGTTAGCTGTCGTCAAGGCTCTGAAGGCGTGGAGACATTGGCTTGAGGGGGCGAGACACTCTTTTCTCATCTGGACTGACCACCGCAATCTGGAATACATCCGGGTGGCGAGGAGACTGAAACCTCGCCAGGCAAGGTGGGCCATGTTTTTTTACCTGTTTTGTGTTTACCTTGTCCTACTGACCAGGTTCCCAGAACGCCAAAGCAGACGCATTGTCCCGGATGTATGACACAGAGGAGCAGTCCATGGATCACACTCCCATACTCCCGGCCTCTTGCCTGGTGGCACCGGTAGTGTGGGAGCTGGACGCGGACATCGAGCGGGCATTACGTACAGAGCCCACTCCTCTCCAGTGTCCAGCAGGGCATCTGTACGTTCCGTCTGCTGTCAGCGACCGGTTGATCTATAGGGCCCACCCGTCACCCTCCTCTGGTCATCCTGGCATCGGTTGGACGGTGCGCTGTCTTAGTGGGAAGTACTGGTGGTCCACCTTGGCCAAGGACGTGAGGGTTTATGTTTCCTCCTGCTCAGTATGCGCCCAGTGCAAGGCTCTCAGGCACCTACCCAGAGGGAAGTTACAACCCCTACCCGTTCCACAATGACCTTGGTTGCACCTGTCGGTGGACTTCCTGACGGATCTTCCTCCCTCACAGGGCAACACCACGATCCTGGTCGCTGTGGATCAGTTTTCTAAGTCCTGCCGTCTCCTCCCTTTGCCCAGTCTCCCTACGGCCCTACAGACTGTGGAGGCCCTGTTCACTCACATCTTCCGGCACTACGGGTGCCTGAGGGCATAGTCTCTGATCGGGGTCCCCAGTTCACATCCAAGGTATGGAGGGCGTTCAAGGAACGTCTGGGGGTCTCGGTCAGCCTCACCTCATCTCGGTCAGTTTTCACCCCAAGAGTAACGGGCAGGTGGAGAGATTTAACCAGAATGTGGGTAGGTTTCTGTGGTCATATTGCTAGGACCGGCCCGGGGGAGTGGGCGGCGTTCATCCCCTGGGCAGAGATGGCCCAAAACTCACTCCGCCACTCCTCCACTAACCTCTCCCCCTTCCAGTGCATACTGGGGTATTAGCCGGTTCTGGCACCTTGGCATCAGAGCCAGATCGAAGCTACTGCGGTGGACGAATGGTTTAAGCACTCGGAGGAGACCTGGGACGCCGCTCATGTGCACCTGCAATGGGCCGTGAGGCGGCAGAAGGTGAGCGCCGACCGCCACCGCAGTGAGGCCCCGGTGTTTGCACCAGGGGATCGGGTCTGGCTCTCAACCCGAAATCTGCCCCTCCGCCTGCCCTGCCGGAAGCTGGTTCCGCAGTTTGTGGGGCCATTCAAAGTCCTGAGGAGACTGAACGAGGTATGCTACAGGTTACAGCTTCCCCCAGATTACCGTATTAATCCCTCATTCCATGTGTCTCTCCTCATGCCGGTAGTGGCTGGTCCACTCCAGGATTCTGAGGTGCGGGAGGTTCCTCCGCCCCCTCTGGACATCGAGGGGACCCCGGCGTATGCTGTTCGAGCCATCCTGGACTCGAGGCGTAGGGCGAGGAGAGATGCTGGTTGCCGGTGGAGGACATCTTGGACCCTTCGTTGCTGCGGGACTTCCACCGTCTCCATCCGGATCACCCTGCGCTTCGTCCTCTGGGTCGTCCCCGAGGTCAGTGTCAGCGCGTTGCTGGAGCCGCGCGTCAAGGGGGGGTACTGTCACGACTTCCGCCAAAGTCGGTCCCTCTCCTTGTTCGGGCGGCGTTCGGCGTTCGACGTCATCGGCTTTCTAGCCATCGCCGATCCACTTTTCATTTTTCATTTGTTTTGTCCTTGTCTTACACACCTGGTTTCAATTCCCCAATTACTTGTTCATTATTTAACCCTCTGTTCCCCCATGTTTGTTTGTGAGTGATTGTTTTTCTGTTCATGTATGCGCATGTTAGGCTGGTTACGCTGGGTTATGTTCAACCCTCATTTCTATTTCGTGTTAGTTTGTGCCGTGTGCTTTTTGGTCGCGAAATAAAAGGCTCCATTTTGCAATCAACTATCTGCTCTCCTACGCCTGACTTCCTACAGCCCTTCACGCATACCATTACAAAATGGCAGTTTTGGAGCAGTGGCTTCTTCATTGCTGAGCCGGCATTTTAGGTTATGTTGATATTGGACTCGTTTTACTGTGGATATAGATACTTTTGTGCCTGTTTCCTCCAGCATCTTCACAAGGTCCTTTGCTGTTGTTCTGGGATTGATTTGTACTATTCGCACCAAAGTACGTTAATCTCTAGGAGACAGAACGTGTCTCCTTCCTGAGCGGTATGATGGATGCGTGGTCCCATGGTGTTTATACTTGCATGCTATATTTTGTACAGATTAACGTGGTACCTTCAGGCATATGGAAATTGCTCCCAAGGATGAACCAGACTTGTGGAGGTCTACAATATTTTTTCTGAGGTCTTGGCTGATTTCTTTGGATTTTCCCATGATGTCAAGCAAAGAGGCACTGAGTTTGAAGGTAGGCCTTGAAATACATCCATAGATACACCTCTAATTGACTCAAATGATGTCAGAAGCTTCTAAAGCCATGACATCATTTTGGGGAATTTTCCAGGCTGTTTAAAGGCACAGTCAATTTAGTGTATGTAAACTTCTGACCCACTGGAATTGTGATAAAGTGAATTATAAGTGAAATAATCGGTCTGTAAACAATTGTTGGAAAAATTACTTGTGTCTTGCACAAAGTAGATGTCCTAACCGACTTGCCAAAACTATAGTTTGTTATTAACAAGATATTTGGTGGTTGAAAAACTAGTTTTTTTTACTTCCAACCTAAGTGTATTTAAACTTCCGACTTCAACTTCCGACTTCAACAAACTTCCGACTTCAACAAATTTATGAATAACTTATCATGGTGTGATTGTGATAACATACAGGAACTTAAGTCCTTTTGTTCACCCGACCTAGAATACCTCAAAATCAAATGCCGACTGAAGAGAATTCTCTTCAGTTATAGTTAAAGTCACAGCAGTGTATATTCCCCTTCAAGCGGATACAACGACGGCCCTCAAATAACTTCACTGGACTTTATGCAAACTGTAAACAACATATCATGAGGCTGCATTTATTGTAGCTGGAGATTTTAACCTGTAGCATCTAGACGTTCCGCTAGCGGAACGCCTCGCCAAATATCCAATGGAAGAACGTGGCGCGAAATACAAAACCCTCAAAAATGCAATAATTTCAATTTTTCAAACATATGACTATTTTACACCATTTTAAAGACAAGACTCTCGTTAATCTAACCACATTGTCCGATTTCAAAAAGGCTTTACAGCGAAAGCAAAACATTAGATTATGTTAGGAGAGTACACAGCCAGAAATAATCACACAGCCATTTTCAAAGCAAGCATATATGTCACATAAACCCAAAACACAGCTAAATTAAGCACTAACCTTTGATGATCTTCATCAGATGACACTCCTAGGACATTATGTTATACAATACATGCATGTTTTGTTCAATCAAGTTTATATTTATATCCAAAAACCGCTTTTTACATTAGCATGTGATGTTCAGAACATGCATTCCCACCCAAAACTTCCGGTGAATTTACTAAATGACTCATCATAAACGTTGACAAAATACATAACAATTATTTTAAGAATTATAGATACAGAACTCCTTTATGCAATCGCGGTGTCAGATTTTAAAATAGCTTTTCGGCGAAAGCACATTTTGGAATATTCTGAGTACATAGCTTAGCTATCACGGCTAGCTATTTTGACACCCGCCAACTTCGGGGCACACTAAACTCAGAATTACTATTAGAAAAATGGTGTTACCTTTGCTGATCTTCGTCAGAATGCACTCCCAGGACTGCTACTTCCACAAGAAATGTTTTTGTTCCAAATAATCCATAGTTATGTCCAATACCTCCATTTTGTTTGTGCTTTCAGGTCACTATCCAAAGGGTAACGCGCGAGCGCATATCGAGACACAAAAATTCAAAATGTTCCTTTACCGTACTTAGAAGCATGTCAAATGCTGTTTAAAATACATTTTTATGGTATTTTTCTCGTAAAATAGCGATAATATTCCAACCGGACAATAGTGTTTTTTTCAAAGACGAAAAGAAAAAAGAGCATGGTCGCGGGACCGCGCATCTCCAATCTCTTAGTCACTAGGCAGACCACTGACAAACTGAGCTACCATACTCTGCCCAGAGACAGGAGACACCTCAATCTGCATTCTGAAGGTTTTAGAGAGCCAATGGAAGCCTTAGAAAGTGCCACATAACAGCTCAGATACTGTAGTTTCGATAGAGAAGCAAAAGAAGGACTACAAATTCGCAGACAGGCCACTTGCTACTTGGAATCTTCTCAGGTTTTTGCCTGCCATATGAGTTCTGTTATACTCACAGACACCATTCAAACAGTTTTAGAAACTTTAGAGTGTTTTCTATCCAAATATACTAATAATATGAATATTCTCGTTTCTGGGCAAGAGTAGTAACCAGTTTAAATCGGGTACGTTTTTTTCATCCGGCCGTGAAAATACTGCCCCCTATCCGAAACAGGTTAACAAAGAAAAATTGCGGAAAACACTACCGAAGTTCTATCAACACATTGTAAAACTCGCACTGCTATAACACTCAACTGCTGCTACTCCTACAAGGCCCTCCCCCGCCCTCCCTTCGGCAAATCTGATCATGACTCCATTTTGCTCCTCCCTTCCTAAAGGTAGAAACACAAACAGGAAGTACCCGTGCTAAGGTCTATTCAATGCTGGTCTGACCAATCGGAATCCATGCTTCAAGACTGTTTTGATCACGCGGACTGGGATATGTTCTGGGTATCCTCAGAGAATAACATTGATGAATACACTGATACGGTGACTGTGTTTTTCAAGACGTGTACCGGAGATGTTGTACCCACTGTGATAATTAAAACCTACCCTAACCTGAAACCATGGATAGAAGGCAGCATTCACACAAAAACTGAAATCGCGAACCACCGCATTTAATGATGGCAAGGTGACTGGGAATACAAACAGTGTAGTTATTCCCTCCGTAACGCAAGTATAGATAAAGTGGAGTCGCAATTCAGTGGCTCAGACATGAGACGTATGTGGCAGGGTCTACAGGCAATCACGGACTACAAAAGGAAAATTTGCATACCGACCCAATAGATTCACAGACGATGCAATCGCCATCGCACTGCCTTTTCCCATCTGGACAAAAGGAATACATATGCTGTTACATTTACATTTACGTCATTTAGCAGACGCTCTTATCCAGAGCGACTTACAAATTGGTGCATTCACAAGGGTGCGTGCTCAGCCCCATCCTGTACTCCCTTTTCACCCATGATTGTGTGGCACACGCCTTCAACTCAATCATCAAGTGTGCAGACGACACAACAGTAGTAGGCCTGATTACAATGACGAAACAGCGTACAGGGAGGAAGAGAGGGCCCTGGGTGTGTGGTGCCAGGAAAATAACCTCTCACTCAACATCAACAAAACAAAGGAGCTAGTCATGGACTTCAGGACACAGCAAAGGGAGTACAGGAGGGGGCTGAGCATGCACAACCCTATCCACATTGACGGGACCGCAGCCCTGACAAACCTTTACAGATGCACAATTGAGAGCATCCTCTCGGGCTGTATCACTGCCTGCTATGGCAAGTGCTCCGCCAGCAACCACAGGGCTCTCCAGAGGGTGGTACGGTCTGCCCACCAGATCACTAGGGGCAAACTAGCTACCCTCTAGGACACCTACAGCACCCGATGTCACAGGAAGGCCAAAAAGATCATCAAGGACAACAACCACCCGAGCCACTGCCTGTTCACCCCGCTATCATCCAGAGGTCAGTACAGGTGCATCAAAGCTGGGACCCAGAGACTGAAAAACAAATAAAATAGCCATCATTAGCACATTAGAGGCTGCTGTCCTATATACATAGACTTGAAATCACTGGTCACTTTAATAATGTTTACATATTTTGCATTACTCATTTAATATGTATATACTGTATTCTATTATATTCTACCGTATATTAGTCTATGCCGCTCTGACAATTCTCGTCCAAATATTTATAAATTCTTAATTCCATTCCTTTCCTTATATTTGTGCGTATTGTGTGTATTGTTGTGTAATTGTTAGATATTACTTGTTAGATATTACTGCATTGTTGGAGCTAGAGACACAAGCATTTCGCTACACCCGCAATAACATCTGCTGAACACGTGCATGTGACCAAGAAAATTTGATTTGATTCGATTAGGAATGGCATGCTGCTTTCTCTCATACCTTCAGGTCAACAGAGCTCAGCTCTGTGTTTGAGCAGGATAACCTCGTCCCTCTTCATCACTGTGTAATCCCTCACCGTCTGTTCTTCTATATTCCTTGTGAATGGCAGATGTGAGCTCATCTCAGACAGGGCTGATATGGTCTCTGATTCCATCTGGCTCAAAAACCTATCTCTCTCCTTGTGAGTTGCTGCTGCTCTATCATAAGCACTTGGAGGAGTATTAGTACTATTTTATTCACTGTAGTCATTTTATGGATTAAAGTCTGCAAAAACACTACAATGAATACTGTAGTATACTGTAATATACAGCAGTATTAATAGTTAGCTATAGTATAAATACAGTAGTAAAAAGTAAATATACTGAGCAGAAATGTGAACGCAACAATTTCAAAGACTTTACTGAGAAATCAGTCAATTTAAATTAATGAATTAGGCCCTAATCTATGGATTTCACGTGACTGGGCAGGGGCCCAGTGGGGCGCATCCACCCACTGGGGAGCCAGGTCCACCCACTGGTTACACGTGGTCTGCGGTTTTGAGGCCGTTTGGACGTACTGCCAAATTCTCTAAAATGATGTTGGAGCCGGCTTACGGTAGAGAAATTAACATTACATTCTCTGGCAACAGCTCTTTTGGACATTCGTGCAGTCAGCATGCTAATTGAACGCTCCCTCAAAACTTGAGACATCTGTGTCATTCTGTTGTGTGACAAAACTGCACAGTTTAGAGTGCCTTTTATTGTCCCTAGCACAAGGTGCACCTGTGTAATGATCATGCTATTTAATCAGCATCTTGATATGCCACACCTGTCAGGTCAATGGTCCCATGTGGCTCAGCTGGTAGAGCATGGTGTTTGCAACACTAAAGTTGTGGGTTCAATTCCCATGAGGGACCAGTATGGAGAAGAAAAAAAACACTTGTATAAGAGTGTCTGATAAATGACTAAAATGTTTTTAAAAAAACTAATAACTATGAAATAATATGTTGGTGCGTGTGGAACATTTCTGGGATTTCAGCTCATGAGACATGGGACCAACACTTTACATGTTGCATTTATATTTTTGTTCAGTATGATATTTACTAAAGTAATTAATGTAGGTTCTTTGCAAACTGAAATATACTGTAATATTTACTGTAGTGTTTTTGCAGACTGTGGTATTTACTGTAGTGTTTTTGTGGACTGTGGTATACTGTGGTATTTACTCTTGTGTTCTTGTGGACATTACTGTAGTATTTAATGTTGTTTTTTGTTGTATTATTTTCGACATAGAAGGGGAGGCTTTCTCCTTGAGAAAACCTACTGAAGAAATACTAAAATAGCAAATGTTCCATAACCGGTAGGTAGGTAGGTATTTCTGTAACGTGAGGGGAACACAATATATGATCTATACTTAGCATGAAGGTTCCTTACTTATGGGTGGCACATATTGGGATATGGAGGAAGGGAATGGGCAGGTTATATGCAAGAAGTGTAGTTTTCTTGCGGACATTGCTGTAATATTTACTACAGTGTTTTTGGGGGGGATAATAGCGTAGTATTGACTATGGTATTCTACAACATTCTATAGTAACTAATACACATGATTGTGGGATACTACAATGTGTACTATAATATTCTACAGTACACTACAGTTTACTACAGAATTTTATAGTAAGCACTGTAGTATTCTATAGTAAACTAATATTTGTTAGTGTGTGTCACGTTGTATAAATGATTTGAGACAGGCGCAGGAATACGTAATGGGGGGTTTTAATACTTCATCCAAATTACACAACATGCCATGAAAGGCAAAACAAACACATATACAAAACACACAGGGATGTAACTCAAACAAAAGAGCGAGGTTAAACCTCTAATAAATACACGGGATGAGAACCATAATAACAATTGCACGGGACGAGCCCCGTAATAACATTTGCACAAAATGTTATCTAGGTGGCTAACATAGGCTAGGGGTTAGAGTTATGGGTTAAGGATAGGGTTAGGGGATGGGTTAGCTAACATGCTAAGTAGTGGCAATGTAGCTAAAAATTTGTAAGAAATAACAAAGTTACTAAATTCCTAAAGTAGTCTGTGATTAGGCTCGAACATGCAACCTTTGGATTGCTAGACGTTCACGTTATACGCCCATCCATCCATCCATCCATCCTCTTTGAAAGCCATAAGCAACTGGAGAGCTGAGTGGTCAGTCCTTACAGTGAAGGGCAGGCCATACAGGTAGTATTTGAAGTGTTTGATAGACTCCACTATAGTGAGGAGCTCTCACCGGGTATCACAGTATCGGCGTTCGTGTTTGTTGAATGTTTTTCTGAAGTACGCCACCACTCTCATCCCCTCTGGCCCCACCTGGGCCAGCACTCCACCCATGCCCACATTGCTTGCATCTGTGTCCAGGATAAAGGGCAAGGTGAGGTCAGAGGGGACGAGCACAGGGGCCTCGATCAGTACATGCTTGAGGATGTTGAAGGCCTCCGTGCACTCTGCTGTCCATGTGAAGGCCTAGTCCTTCGGCAGCAAGCGGAAATGCTGAAGAAGCCCTGTACAAACATCCTGTAGTTCAAGGCCAGCAGGATACAGCGGGGATGCATTTTGATGGGTCTGACCCACATCCTCCTCACTCAGAGGAAAGATGTCTCTGAACTCAAACAGCAACTGTCACAGCTGTTCCTGCTGCTAGGGGTCAAGACCATCACAGTACCTCCCCATTATCTCGCTCAATACGGTATCCTCTCCTGGGTCTCTGCTGCCTTGACAACCTGAGTAAGGGGGTTCTAGAACAGTGTGAATGTCACATTAAGGGGGGCCATGGTGACCGCAGGCCAGCTCAGTGTGCGCCCGTCTAGGTCTAGCTGGCAGCCTGTGCTCCTAACAAAGTCCACCCCAGGATACAGAGTTCCTGCACAGGTGCGACACACACAAGATTCACATAGTCCTGCCCCTATTGTAAGAGTAATTACCCTCTTCCTCTTCATGGGTGCCAGCTCAACTGTGACTGTGCAGAGCTACACAGTTCTTATTCAGTCCAACCTGGTACAATGTCCGGCCTCACCAAGGTTACTGTGGACCCAGTGTACATCAAGGCAGAGCAGGGCACCCCTTCCACAGTGACAGGGACGTGTCAAAAGATCCTAACACAGGTCCAGCCCACCACTACAACAGGCTCCATCCGCATGCAGTCATCTGCTTCTGGGGGAACTGGAGCTTTGCTCCCCCGTCTGTGCCGTTGTACTACTCATGGCGATGGTGGGGTTTGGGAAAGAGAGCCAGGGGTCAGCACTGCCCTGTCTATGTGGACCCAAGCCATTTCCCTGAGCTCTGGGAGACATGGGGCAATCCCTGTGCAAATGGCCTGGCTGGCCACACCCCCAGCAAACTATGGAGCTAGAGTGCTTGTTGCGTGCTGTCTGTAGTGTTACTGCATGAATGAGTTCAGTAATTTCAGCCACCCATGCTCTGCACCACAGCCAGAACAGTGGGTGTATCTCCACACGTCCCCACTGAAGCCCCAGTACACAGAATCTCCCTCTCCAAAGCCATCTCCAAGGCTTTCTGTAATGCCGCAGGATGAGCCACCCGGGTCTCTGTACGAAGCATCCGTAGCAGTTCTCCAAGCTGTCTGTGTCTATTACTCAGTCCGGAGCGTAGCAGCCCAGGTTGTAAACAATGTCCAAAGTGCCTCTCCAGTGCCCCAACTCAAGTCCCATAATCACGTCTGTCCTCCGGGCTAATCAATATCAAACAGGACAGAGATCATCTGTGAGGCACAAAGCTAGCTGAAGTGCCTAATCTTCATCCGACCACCCCTCTGAATAAGCTAAAAGTTCAATCTGGGCAAGAAAAGCTTCCCAATCCGCTTTAACGGAGTACTTTGGGGTCTTAACAGCTACGGATGCGACTGGGGACTGGGCGTACCGTGTTTGTTTACATTCTGAGCCCCAGCCTTCCCGTCATGCAGCATCGACATCACAACTTCGGTTCGCCCACCAGAATCTGCGCGAAGAGGAGACGAAGATGCACCCATGCCCGCTTCAGCCGCCATCCATATAGCGGCCTCTCTCAAGTGGGTCTTGTGCACTGATGCCCTTGCAGACTCCTCGACTTGATCCTCCGATGTCCATCCACAAGCAACCCCATTTCCATGATTGTCCTCTACCGCTTCCTTTGCTCATGGGCCACCTCAAAGCATTTTCAGTCCCCTTTCAACGCTAGGCTAATCTGCGTAGCCAGCCACGGTAGTCAGCCAGCTAGCTCAATTTTACTTTTTACTTCTGACAACTATGTAATGACCTCAATAGATCATGAATAAACAAATGTCCAGGGCATAGGATCAAGCTCTTGAATCAAATGGTTTATTCCTAAACTCTTAACAGGCTACTGTAGGGACATAGCCTACGCCAAAACAATCTGTCAAATATACACTCAACAGTTATCTATCACACTTGTCGTGGACATAACAGAGAGAACAAAATAAAAAGCCTGGTCTTATATCTTGCGGTGCCCGAACCCTCTCGCAGTGATGTGGGGAGTAAGAAAATACCCTCCCTCTGACTAGAAACTCATTGCAGGTTTTGAAAATCACAGTTTTTCTTACTTTTAATCCTACCCTGTAATGTCACATAGAAATATTTTTTAGAACCTTCATCTTTTTAACCCCAAATAATAGAAACGTGCCATTTTCACATATGTAGACACTGGTATGGTGCTGTAGGTAATGAATATGACTTTGAAAAGTGAAGGAATTGCCCTTTAAGTTACCTTCTGTCTTACGTAACCATACGAAATGTGAAATATTATACTAATTTGAGTGTGCCTATATGTTACATCTAGTCTATGAGACCAGGCTGGCCTCTGTCTCTCACTCCCGCCTCTCTCTCTATCTATCTCTATCCTTTCCTCTCTCCCTCTATCTCTATTCCTCCCTCCATCATATGATTGAGGGGGTGCAGCCTTGTAAGACCACAGCACTCTTGGAGAGAGGATAACCAAATCCCAGCCGGAGGTGCTTGACTAAATAACCGTGGGAAATGGTGTACTTTAGATGCTGCAGCAATACCAGGGACATGTGGGTAGCCTTGTACACTAAATCCCCCCTTTGACCCTGTCTGGGTCTTCACCCCAAGTGCCACATCACTCCCGATCTGGAGTTCTGGCTCTCTTGAAAACCCCATTGCAGGCGCTAATCCCCAGCCGTGCTCCCTGCACGCTTTTTCGCTCCTCCCCGCTCATGGAGACCCAGGGTGGGCTAAATAATTCAGGTACCGCTGCTGCAGCTTGTCCAAATCTATAGAGGATTCTGCATCAAAATGTATTTGTATGTTTTTTTTCTCTACCTCTATCTCCTGTTATCCTCCTGTCTTTATCGTCTGTGGTAAAGAATGGCATTGAGAGGCTTCTGAATCTTGTTTGCAGTGGGAGGGAGGCATACTGAGAAGCATACTGAGAAGCAGCAGGGGGCCACATATGACACTTTCAAGCTAAGCATGTTTATCGATGTGGAGGATGAGAAATAAAGCATTAGATATGTTTAATTCTTAATAAGACTGCGCCAAATAAGTAACGTTACTACTACCAGTAATGTGTCTATGTTGTGTTTGTGTTGGGCTCTCATTAAACCACTGTATTTTTCCACAGTGAGAGAAAAGAGGGGAAGGAGAGCAAAAGGAGAGAGTGATGGAGCCAGGTTCCCTTGGGGGCTGTGCCAGACTGACTCATTTCTGCAAGATCGATCTAAATGGATCTGGTGTGTAAAATAGCCTCGGTCTGATGGGAGTTGGGAGGCACAAAGAGGAGAAGAAAAAAACATAAATACAGACAACATATCGTTGTTGAGGCTGAAAACTAGGCTGACTGAGATGATCCTAACAGATGAAAGACACTGATCCGACTGAAATGCAAAGGCGTTGCCAGAGTCAATGCTGCAGCAGATGAAAACAGTGCCGTGAAAAATGATTTGCCCCCTTTAAAATGTTCTCTACTTTTGCACATTTTTGATACTGAATGTTATCAGATCTTCAACCAAAACCTAATATTAGATAAAGATAACCTGAGAGAACAGATAACGCAACAATTACATACTTATTTCATTTATTTCATAAACAAAGTTATGCAACACCCAATGCCCCTGTGTGAAAAAGTAATTGTCTCTTTACACTGAATAACTGGTTGTGCCATTTTTAGCTGCAATGACTTCAAACCAAACACTCCCTGTAGTTGTTGATCAGTCTCTCATGCCGCTGTGGAGGAATTTTGGCCCACTCTTCAATGCAGAACTACTTTAACTCAGCAATATTTGTGGGTGGGTCCTGAGGCAGCAAAACATCCCCAATCCATCACACTACCACCACCATGCTTGACCTTTCATATGAGGGTTTTACTATGGAATTTAGTGTCAGGTTCCCTTTATCTAATTTTAGGTTTCGGTTGAAGATCTGATAACGTTAAATATCAAAAATATGCAAAAATAGAGAAAATCAAAAAGGGGGCAAATACTTTTTCACGGCTCTGCATTACTGGTACTGACATGAACTGCTGGGCTTTTTAATATAATCTTTATTTAATTAGGCAGGTCAACAAATTCGTATTTACAATGACGGCCTACCCTGGCCAAACCCAGACGACGCTGGGCCAATTGTGCGCCTCCCTATGGGACTCCCAATCACAGCCAGATGTGATACAACCTGGATTTGAACCAGGGACTGTATTGACACCACTTGCACTGAGATGCAGTGCCTTAGACTGCTGCGCCACTCAGGAGCCAACTAGGCCTATCTGACCATATAGCTTACTGTATATAGTAGCTGCCTTGGTGCATCACAGTTTGGTACAGTATCTGAGCTCGGGTATAATCGACTTGCTGTTAGGGAGAAAAAAAATCAACAATAGCATGTAGACTTCTCTGGAAACATGTTGAGCTATTATATTTATTTTTCTTTGCTCTTTAAACTAGCTTTATTCAGGTCTTAGTGCAAGGCTATGAGTTTACATCTCGGTCACTCATCACACACATAGAGCCACAGAAGAGTACAAGTACTCAAGAATAATGGCTTATTAAAGAAATAACCAATTGGAAATATTGTTAATGGTTGACCAAGCGTGGCGAGTACAATATGAAGAGTGCTGGGTTCTCAGAAACGGGGGGATATAAAATACCTGATCTGTTTTTCTGATGTAAAGAGGGAACTAACTTGTTCTTAGTAACAAAGCATATTTACAGTAAATATTGTGTTTCTGATGTATTCATCAAATATTGATATAGGCAAATACCAGCAGAGGAATAAAGGGGGGTATGGCTGGATTCTGGCAAGGGTTATTGCTAAGGGAATGAGTCATACAATTGCTTTGAACTGAGAACATGAATGGTCTGAAAAAGCTCTCTAAACATCAGAGCCACCCTATGTGCTGTGAATGAAACCGACTGACGCACATTCACGCCAAAGCCGTTAGAGGCTGGCCAAAACATGAAATGCAAGACTTCTCCTCACCTAGGCCTATTACTAATTACAGTCTCTCTCCTCTAGGATCTCCACCAGGCATGTATTGAGCTGTCCAACAGACCTGCTTTGGGCTGGCCTCCAAGGCTGTGGAGATCAGATGCTGTGCAATGCTGCCACAGCAACTCTTTTGGAAATGACACATTATTGCAAAGCCTCATAGGATAGGGACCCATCTGAAAATAGGTGTCCAGATCCATAAATGAATAATGAATGGCATGCAAGTATCAATAATTGGTTTTCTTACAAGATTAGGGCCACACAGAATGAGAGGTGTGAGTGAGTAGCAGACGTGGCAAGGTCTGTGGGCACATTGTGAGTACCATCTCTTCCTGCATCCCGCTTTAAAGCCTCCTCAGGGGGCCCTTAATGGAACAACAGCTGTGCCGGCACTATTTCTCATTTAGTTCACTTACTGTAGAGGCTGTTTCCTTATCAGCAGCTCAGAACAACACAAGGTTGCCCTTCCTGCGCTCCTCCTTTTCTCTAAGGCTCCCCTAAGGTGACTGTAAACTTTTTAAATCACAAATTTGATCAAATCCTCTAGAAATCTAAAGCAGCGGTCTCTTTGAGGCAGCCCCCTGATCGCCCCAAACCAACAGCCCCAAACCAGCTCGCACACACAAATAAGCACACACGCAATCATACACACACACATCCAAGAGGACACTCTAATATAAGTAGGTGCAAGGAAATTATTCAAGCACTGAGGCTCAGTTTGATTATGTGTCAAACTGCTTGTCAGTCTTTCCCACACGTATTCCCCAGGTTGCATCAGTGATGCTACAATTTGCTCTCAATGGGGATTTAAGTAATCATCACACATTGCTGACCTCACCGTCTCTTTAATCATTCGACTTTTAGCCATAGCGGAGGACCTGGAGGAAAGAGGTCAAAAGTTCTGCTGATGACAGATTTATTACAAGGGGCATTGGGATGGCTGTATTATACTGTATGTCTGTAAAGTTTCCCGTTGTCAATTAGAATGCATGTCTGCATGACTAAGAGCAATTTTGGAAACAAATAGACGGGGAATGTAGGTGGGAAAATACAGTGAGTGTACAAAACATTAGGAACACCTTCCTAATATTGAGTTGCACCCCCTTTTGCCCTCAGAACAGCCTCAAGTCATTGGGGCATGGACTCTACAAGGTGTCAAAAGTGTTCCACAGGGATGCTGGCCCATGTTGACTCCAATGCATCCCACAGTTGTGTCAAGTTGGCTGGATGTCCTATGTATGGTGGACCATTCTTGATACACACAGGAAACTGTTGAGCGTTAAAAACCCAGCAGTGTTGCAGTTCTTGACACACTCAAACCGATGTGGCTGGCACCTACTACCATAACCTGTTCAAAGGCACTTAAAACTTTTGTCTTACCCATTGACCTCTGAATGGCACACATACACAATCCATGTCTTAAGGCTTAAAAATCCTTCTTTAACCTGGCTACTCCCCTTCCTCTACCCTGATTGAAGTGGATTTACAAGTGCCATCAATAAGGGATCATAGCTTTCACCTGGATTCACCGGGTCAGTCTATATCATGGAAAGAGTAGGTGTTCCTAATGTTTTGTACATTCAGTGTGTATTGGGAAGATATAGATAAGGAGGATATATCTGAATAGGGAGACAGAGATATAAAAGGGTGGGAAGAGTGAGTAGAGACAGAGAGAGATGCAGGAAGTAGGTTGAATAGTAGAGAACATGACATGACTAGAGTATAGTCCTCCCACGCATGACATTTCCCTTTGACTGTGGAGCAGCTCAGTCCTGACTCTGTGAAAGGAAGTTATCCAAATTTCAGAGATCATTCCCCTGGTTTCATGACCCTTGCCTAGTGCTGAGCGATTAACCAAAATGTTAGTTATTCTTCGGTTTTTAAACAATTAGTTTGGCTGAGGTCAGTTCAATTATTTGAATTCCATTTCATATCCGTGAGATGGATGCACAGTTTCCATAGAGATAAATCAGATCAAGCCTGAAATGTGCAATGTAGCAGGGAGTTGTAGTTTCCAACAGGCCAATATTCTACATAGTTTAGTGCAGAAAATGTGGTAAATAATTACAATAACTGTCAAGGATTTCTTCGTCTTCTGACGATATAACGAAATCATCGTCGGAAAAGGTAGACCAATACGCAGCAGGTATGTGATTGTTCATTTTGAACATTTATTCACTTCAAAACGAATACAAAACAACAAACAAGAAAACGAACGATTCACTGACAGTCTGCAAGGCACAAGGCTAACACAGAACAATCACCCACAAAATACAAGACAAAACACACCCAACTAATATAGGACTTCCAATCAAAGGCAACACCAAACAGCTGCCTTCAATTGGAAGTCCAACCCCAATTAACTCAACATAGAACCAGACACACTAGACTAAACATAGAAATACATAAACCAAAACCCGGAAATACTAAATCAAACACCCTTTTAACAAACACACCACCCCGAACCACATAAAATGAATACCCTCTGCCACATCCTGACCAAACTACAATACTAATTAACCCTTATACTGGCCAGGACGTGACAGTACCCCCCCCCCCCCTTAAAGGTGCTAACCCCGGAAGCACCTTAAAAAACGAAAACAACAAAAAAAACAACCCCCAAACAACAAAACCAAAATTCCCCTCTACTAAAGGGAGGGAAGGGAGGGTGGCTGCCGTCAACGACGGCACTGTGCTACACCCCCCCTCCCCAACCCACCTATATCTGGAGGTGGCTCTGGTTCCGGCCGTTCCAGGCTGTCGGGCCACTCTGGCATCGCCGAGGGGCAGTCGGGCCAGTCTGGCATCGCCGGTGGGCAGTCGGGCCAGTCTGGCCGCTCGGGACAGTCTGGCCACTCGGGACAGTCTGGGCAGTCTGGCCACTCGGGGCAGTCTGGCCACTCCGGCAGTTCAGGGCAGTCTGGCCACTCCGGCAGTTCAGCGCAGTCTGGCCACTCCGGCAGTTCAGCGCACGACTGTTGACTGGCGGGCAGCTCTGACAACTGTTGACCGGCGGGCAGCTCTGACGACGACTGTTGACCGGCGGGCAGCTCTGACGACGACTGTTGACCGGCGGGCAGCTCTGACGACGACTGTTGACCGGCGGGCCGTTCTGACGACGACTGTTGACTGGCGGGCAGCTCTGACGACGACTGTTGACTGGCGGGCAGCTCTGACGACAACTGTTGACTGGCGGGCAGCTCTGATGACGACTGTTGACTGGCGGGCAGCTCTGATGACTGTTGACTGGCGGGCAGCTCTGATGACTGTTGACTGGCGGGCAGCTCTGATGACTGTTGACTGGCGTGGCTGGGTTTACACACTTACATTTACATTTTAGTCATTTAGCAGACGCTCTTATCCAGAGCGACTTACAGTAGTGAATGCATACATTTCATACATTTTTTCCCGTACTGGTCCCCCGTGGGAATCGAACCCACAACCCAGGTGTTGCAAACACCATGCTCTACCAACTGAGCCACACGGGACCACTTGTAGCCTGGTGCGTGGTGCTGGTACTGGGCTTAGCAGATTATGAACACGCACCTCCAGGCTAGTGCGGGGAGCGGGAACAGGACGAGTCGGACTGGGTTGACGCACTTCCGGGTCCGCACGAGAGACAGGAGCTGGAAACCCAGGGCTATGGAGGCGCACAGTCGGTCTAGATCTTACCTCCTGCACAACCAGCCTTGGCTGGATGGAACTAGTAGCCCTGTACGAGCGGGGTGCTCGTACAGGGCAGACTGGGCTGTGCAGGGGCCTGATGGTAGCCGTGCGTAGAGCGGGAGTTGGGTACGTACCGGCGACCAGATGCGCTGCGCAGGCATCCTCCTACCAGGCTGGATGCCCGCTCTAGCACGGCACCTGGAGGGACTGGAATACCGCGCACCGGACTGTGCGTGCGTATGGGTGAAACATAGCGCTCTCCACCCCATACGCTCCTCCATATAACCACGAGTAGCTGGCTTCCGGCTCTTCTTACGCCTAGCCAAACTACCCGTGTGCCCCCCCAAATTTTTTTATTGGGGGTGCCTCTCGTGCTTCTCCCTCAGCCCGTCCATGGCCTCGTACCTACGCCTCTCTGCCTTGGCTGCCTCAATTTCCCACTGCGGGCGGCGATACTCCCCAGCCTGGTGCCAAGGTCCGGCCCCGTCCAGAACTTCCTCCCAGGTCCACTTCTCCCGCCAGTCCAACTCGAATTCCCTCTGCTCCTTCCTCTGCTGCTTGGTCCTTGAGTGGTGGGTGATTCTGTCAAGGATTTCTTCGTCTTCTGACGATATAACGAAATCATCGTCGGAAAAGGTAGACCAATACGCAGCAGGTATGTGATTGTTCATTTTGAACATTTATTCACTTCAAGAAAACGAACGATTCACTGACAGTCTGCAAGGCACAAGGCTAACACAGAACAATCACCCACAGAATACAAGACAAACACACCCAACTAATATAGGACTTCCAATCAAAGGCAACACCAAACAGCTGCTTTCAATTGGAAGTCCAACCCCAATTAACTCAACATAGAACCAGACACACTAGACTAAACATAGAAATACCTAAACATAAACCAAAACCCAGAAATACTAAATCAAACACCCTTTTAACAAACACACCACCCCGAACCACATAAAACGAATACCCTCTGCCACATCCTGACCAAACTACAATACTAATTAACCCTTATACTGGCCAGGACGTGACAATAACAATAATCCATTGAGCGCTCGCCAATTTTTGCGGTCTGTGTGGAGCAGACACAGAGATCCCGTAATCAATTGTGCTATTGTGTATGTTTTTTTGCGTTATATGTAACTTATTTTGTACATAATGTTTCTACCACTGTGTCTTATGACCGAAAGAGCTTCAAGATAACAGGAAAGCGATTACTCACCCCGTACTGGAGGAAAACCTTTTCTTCATTCAGTCGGATGGGAAGGATTTACTTCAGACGCCCGACAAGGTCCTCATCCCCGTCATTCGCAGGAGAAAGAGATGGAGGTATCAAGGATGAAGGTCCGGGTGCCTTGTAAGGAGCCGTCGCTGAGAGGGTAATGTACCTTTACCATCGGTCCTATTAGCCAATGTACAATCAATCGATAATAAAATAGACAAAATATGATCACGTAGATCCTACCAACGGGACATTAAAAACAATAATATCTTATGTTTCACGAGTCGTGGCTAAACGACAACATGAATAACATACAGCTGGCAGGTTTTAAGCTTTTTTGGCAGGATTGAACAGCGGCCTCTGGTAAGAAAAGGGGTGAAGGTCTATGTATATTTGTAAACAACAGCTGGTGCACAAAATCTAAGGAAGTCTCAAGGTTTTGCTCGCCTGACGTAGAGTATCTCATGATAAGCTGTAGGCCACACTATTTACCATGAGAGTTTTCATCTGTATTTTTCGTAGCTGTCTACATACCACCACAAATCGATACTGGCACTAAGACCGTACTCAATGAGCTGTATACGGCCATAAGCAAACAGGAAATCGCTCATCCAGAGGCGGCGCTCCTAGTGGCCAGGGACTTTAATGCAGACAAACTTAAATCAGTTTTACCTAATTTCTACCAGCATGTTAAATGTGCAACCAGAGGGGAAAACAACTCTAGACCACCTTTACTCCACACTCAGAGACGGGTACAAAGCTCTCCCTCACCCTCCATTTGGCAAATCTGACCATAATTCCATCCTCCTGATTCCTGCTTACAAGCAAAAACTAAAGCAGGAAGCACCAGTGACTCAGTCAAAAAACAAGAGGTCAGAGGAAGCAGATGCTAAGCTACAGAACTGTTTTGCTAGCACAGACAGGAATATGTTCAGGGATTCTTCTGATGGCATTGAGGAGTGCACCACATCAATCACTGGCTTCATCGATTAGTGCATCGATGACGTCGTCCCCACAGTGACCATACGTAAATACCTCAACCAGAAGGTACTGGGCTAAAGGGTAGAGCTGCCGCTTTCAAGGAGAAGCTTATAAGAAATCCCGCTATGCCGTCCGACAAACCATCAAACAGGCAAAGCGTCAATACAGGACTAACATTGAATCGTACCACACCGGCTCCGACGCTCGTCGGATGTGGCAGGGCTTGCAAACTATTACAGACTACAAAGGGAAACACAGCCTTTAGCTGCCCAGTGACACGAGTCTAACAGATGATCTAAATTACTTTTATGCTCACTTCGAGGCAAGTAACACTGAAGCATTTAACCTCTATGGGCTAGGTGGGACGCTTGCGTCCCACCTACGTAATAGCCACTGCCAGCCTGTGGCGCGATTTTCAAAACCTTAAAAATCCTATTACTTCAATTTCTCAAACATATGACAATTTTACAGCTATTTAAAGACAAGACTCTCGTTAATCTAACCACACTGTCCGATTTCAAAAAGGCTTTACAACGAAAGCAAAACATTAGATTATGTCAGCAGAGTACCAAGCCAGAAATAATCAGACACCCATTTTTCAAGCCAGCATATAATGTCACCAAAACCCAGAAGACAGCTAAATGCAGCACTCACCTTTGATGATCTTCATCAGATGACAACCCTAGGACATTATGTTATACAATACATGCATGTTTTGTTCAATCAAGTTCATATTTATATCAAAAAACAGCTTTTTACATTAGCATGTGACGTTCAGAACTTGCATACCCCCCGCAAACTTCCGGGGAATTCGCTAACATTTTACTAAATTACTCACGATAAACGTTCACAAAAAGCATAACAATTATTTTAAGAATTATAGATACAGACCTCCTCTATGCACTCGATATGTCCGATTTTAAAATAGCTTTTTGGTGAAAGCACATTTTGCAATATTCTAAGTACATAGCCCAGGCATCACGGGCTCGCTATTTAGACACCCGGCAAGTTTAGCACTCACCATAATCATATTTACTATTATAAAAGTTTGATTACCTTTTGTAGTCTTCGTCAGAATGCACACCCAGGACTGCTACTTCAATAACAAATGTTGGTTTGGTCCAAAATAATCCATCGTTATATCCGAATAGCGGCGTTTTGTTTGTGCGTTCCAGACACTATCCGAAATAGTAAAGAAGTGTCGCGCGCATGGCGCAATTCGTGACAATAAAATTCTAAATATTCCATTACCGTACTTCGAAGCATTTTTACGACATTTTTCTCGTAGAAAAGCGATAATATTCCGACAGGGAATCTCCTTTTCGGCAAACAGAGGAAAAAATCCCAAAGGCGGGGGCGGTCGGGGTCACGCGCATAAGCCCAGTGTCCCTTGATCGGCCACTTGAGAAAGGCGATAATGTGTTTCAGCCTGGGGCTGGAATGACGACATTCTGTTTTTTCCCGGGCTCTGAGCGCCTATGGACGACGTGGGAAGTGTCACGTTAGAGCAGAGATCCTTAGTAAATGATAGAGATGGAAAAGAAGTTCAAGAAATGGTCAGACAGGCCACTTCCTGTAAAGGAATCTCTCAGGTTTTGACCTGCCATTTGAGTTCTGTTATACTCACAGACACCATTCAAACAGTTTTAGAAAATTTAGGGTGTTTTCTATCCATATGTAATAAGTATATGCATATTCTAGTTACTGGGTAGGAGTGGTAACCAGATTAAATCGGGTATGTTTTTTATCCAGCCGTGTCAATACTGCCCCCTAGCCCTAACAGGTTATTAAGAGAGCATAAGCTGTTCGGGACGACTGTGTATTCACGCTCTCCGTAGCCGATGTGAGTAAGACCTTTAAACAGGTCAACATTCACAAGGCCTCAGGGTCAGGATGTGTACTCCGAGCATGTGCTGACCAACTGGCAAGTGTCTCCACTGACATTTTCAACCTGTCCCTGACTTAGTCTGTAATACCAACATGTTTCAAGCAGACCACCATAGTCACTAAGGTAACCTGCCTAAATGACTACCGACTGTAGCCATGAAGTGTTTTGAAAGGCTGGTCATGGCTCACATCAACACCATTATCCCAGAATCCCTAGACCCACTCCAATTTGCATACCGCCCAAACAGATCCACAGATGATGCAATCTCTATTGCACTCCACACTGCCCTTTCCCACCTGGACAAAAGGAACACCTATTTGAGAATGCTTTTCATTGACTACAGCTCAGCGTTCAACACCATAGTGCCCTCAAAGCTCATCACTAAGTTTAGGACCCTGGGACTAAACACCTCCCTCTGCACTTGGATCCTGCACTTCCTGACAGGCCGCCCCCAGGTAGTAAGGGTAGGTAACAACGCTGATCTTCAACACGGGGCACCTTGGGGGTGCGTGCTCAGTCCCCTTCTGTACTCCCTGTTCACTCATGACTGCATGGCCAGGCACGACACCAACACCATCATCAAGTGGTAGGCCTGATCATCAACAACGATGAGACAGCCTATAGGGAGGAGGTCAGAGACCTAGCCGTGTGGTGCCAGGACAACAACCTCTCCCTCAATGTGAACAAGACAAAGGAGATGATTGTGGACTACAGGAAAAGGAGAACTGAGCACGCCCCCATTCTCATCGACGGGGCTGCGGTGGAGCAGGTTGAGGGCTTCAAGTTCCTTGGTGTCCACATCACCAACAAACTATCATGGTCCAAACACGCTAAGACAGTCATGAAGAGGGCATGACAAAGCCTATTCCCCCTCAGGAGACTAATCCTCAAAAGGTTCTACAGCTGCACCATAGAGAGCATCCTGGCTGGTTGCATCACTGCCTGGTATGGCAACTGCTCGGCCACCGACCGCAAGGCACTACAGAGGGTAGTGCGTACGCCCCAGTACATCACTGGGGCCAAGCTTCCTGCTATCCAGGACCTCTATACCAGGCGGTGTTAGAGGAAGGCCCTAAAAATTGTCAAAGACTCCAGCCAGCCTAGTCATGGACTGTTCTCTCTGCTACGGCACGGCAAGCGGTACCGGAGCGCCAAGTTTAAGTCCAAGAGGCTTCTAAACAGCTTCTACCCCCAAGCCATAACATTTTACATTTACGTAATTTAGCAGATACTCTTATCCAGAGCGACTGAAGACTCCTGAACAGCTAATCAAAGGGCTACCCAGACCCCTTTTTTACGCTGCTGCTACTCTCTGTTTGTTATTTATGCATAGTAACTTTAACTCTACTTACATGAACATATTACCTCAATTACAATGCCTTGCAAAAGTATTCATCCCCCCTTTGTGTTTTTCCTATTTTTTTGCAATACAACCTGTAATTTAAATAGATTTTTATTTGGATTTCATGTAATGGACATACACAAAATAGTTCAAATTGGTGAATATTTTACCTCTTCAAAGTGTCTACACAAAGCATGTTGTGTAAATCAAATGATACAACCCCCCCCCCCAAAAAAAAAATCTATTTTAATTCCAGGTTGTAAGGCAACAAAATAGGGAAAATGCCAATGGGGGTGAATACTTTCGCAAGCCATTGTGAGCAGTAATGGGGGGTCACTATCATCATGGGGCTTTTATTAATTGTTTTATTGTGTTGTTACAGCATTCAACGTACATTATGCAATGTGCAATTAATGAAGAAAAAAAATCGAAACTGTATTTCAAAAACCATGATTCTTTTTTCATAATCGAACTGAAACCGATCCGTCCTCCAAAAACACTAATCGTGAGCACTACCCTTGCCAAGTCTTTATTACAGGAGAGTGTGCTTTTGGACGGAAAGTCTATGCCGTGATTTTATCCAGCTCCCACTGAGTGCGGCCCTCAATAACCAGTCGATTGCTGGTTACCCAGGAGAAAAGCAGAAACTGCCATTAAAAATAACTTTTCCCTTCATCTTAGACGATGACTCAGCCACAGTACGGTGAACCTGGCTTTACCCACTGTTTTTTTTCTTTCTTTTTCTTTTTTTCTCAAATTTTATGGTCTGAATATTTTGCAACCTTCTCTGAACATTTGAAAAAAGCATTATGTCTTGATACTTAAGGTGCACATCAACATTTCTACTCATTACTAGGATTTAAAAGTTCTGAGAGAGGTTGGTGGCTTGAGGAACCTGAAAGATTTTCTGAGTGCAATTACAGAGAAAATTAAAGATGTAAAGTAGCCTGAATTTATTTCCCATGATTTATTCAATTTCACTCGAAAGTGGACAACCACATACATTACATGGCCAAAACTATGTGGACACCGCTTCAAATTAGTCGATTTGTCTATTTCAGCACACCCACTGCTGACAGGTGAATAAAATCGAGCACACCGCCATGCAATCTCCATAGACAAACAATGACATTAGAATGGCCCGTGTTGAAGAGCTCAGTGACTTTCAACGTGGCACTGTCATAGGATGCCACCTTTCTTCAAATTTCAGTCCTGCTAGAGCTGCCCCTGTCAACTGTAAGTGCTGTTATTGTGAAGTGGAAACGTCTAGGAGCAACAACGGCTCAGCCGCAAAGTGGTAGGCCACACAAGCTCACAGAATGGGACCACCGAATGCACTTAGCATGTAAATATTGTTTTTCCTTGGTTGTAACACTCACTAGCGATTCCAAACTGCCTATGGAAGCAATGTCAGCACAAGAGCTGTTCGTCAAGAGCTTCATGAAATGGGTTTCCATGGCCGAGCAGCTGCACACAAGCCAAAGATCACCATGCGCAATGCCAAGAATTGGCTGGAGTGGTGTAAAGCTCACCGCCATTGGACTCTGGAGCACTGAAAACTCGCTGTCTCGAGTGACGAATCACGCTTCACTGTCTGGTAGTTCGACGGACGAATCTGGGTTTGGCAGTTCCCAGGAGAATGCTACCTGCCCCAATGCATAGTGCGAACTATACGTTTGCTGGAGGATGAATAATTGTCAGGGGCTGTTTTTCATGGTTCGGGCTAGCATACAATGACATTCTAGACGATTCTGTGCTTCCAACTTTGTGGAAACAGTTTGGGAAGGCCCTTTGCTGTTTCAGAATGACAATTCCCCGTGCACAAAGCGAGGTCCATGCAGGAATGGTTTGTTGAGATCGGTGTGAAAGAACTTGACTGGCCTGCACAGAGCCCTGACATCAACCCCATCAAACACCTTTGGGATGAATTGGAATGCCGACTGCATGAGTGCCCAACCTCACTAAATCTCTTGTGGCTGAATGGAAGAAAGTCCCTGCAACAATGTTACAACATCTTGTGCAAGGGTGGGCAATTCCAGTCCTCGAGGGCCTGATTGGTGTCACAGTTTGGCCCCAGCTCCAGCAAACACACCTGACTCCAATAATCACCTAATCATGATCTTCTGTTTAGAATGCAATTTTATTAATCAGCTGTGTTTGCTAGGGATGGAGAAAAAGTGTGACACCAATCAGGCCCTTGAAGACTGGAGTAGGCCCACCCCTGATCTAGTGGGACGCCTTCCCAGAAGAGTGGAGACTGTTATAGCAGCAAAGGGGGTACCAACTCCTTATTAATGCAGATGATTTTGGCCATGTAGTGTCGCTATACACTCAGATTGTCATATTAGCCACCGTCAGCAAATCATACTTTTTTAAACATTTTCTATTGTGTTATTGACTGTACGCTTGTTTATTCCATGTGTAACTAGCTCTGTGTTGTTGTTTGTGTCGCACTGCTTTGCTTTATCTTGGCCAGGTCGCAGTGTTAATGAGAACTTGTTCTCATTTTAAAAAATACCAAAAATGGAAGGTACTTTGCAGCATGCAGATGTCAACACCCAACACCTCACCTAAACTAACCCGGAAGAGACAGCAGGCACGCAGAGATTACAGTATCAGAATAGCACTGGACTCTCCTATCAGTGACCACAGAGACACTGGGACTCTGGTGCTTGATTGGCATGTCTGCAGTCCTATCTTTCCGTCATTTCTCATCCCTTTAAAGCCTGAATTATTCAAACAAAAGAAATTGATTTCTTGATAGTTTAATCTCATATCAAAACCAAATCTCAGGCTCTGTCCATTCTTTAGGCAATTTTTGACAATCAAATATTCATGGGGGAATAAATGTTTGGAGATAATTTGGTTTCTGGCCAGATTAAGAAGACACATTGAAATTCAAATTAGGAGAATCAGGAAACGTTAAATTAACTATGACAATATGCAGGTCCAGAGTAATGAAAAACTGAAATAATTAAGTTTTTTACCATTTCATTCTATTCATGATCCCTTTTATCTTTCGACTCTTTTGAATCACAAAAACAACAGTTTTTCAGTTAAATTAGGCTTATTATGGTTAAATCATTATCTTCAAATGTGTTGTTTTGGTGTAAATTACTGACTCTATCAATTCAGGGTACCCTGCTGATTGTTTGATATGATCACTGTGGCAACCAACACATGTGAGACCCAGCCCCACTCTTCCCATTTCAAAATACAACAAGACCCCTGAAAACCTTTCAACTCACACAGATACAACATACACACGTCAACACAGACACGCAAACACACACACACACAAAGGAATTGCCTGGCCATTACCAAACAAAAGGAGATCCAAGAAGTCAATAGGGGATTTGATTTTGAACAGATTGTGTGTCATTCGAACACATCTGAACCATGCTCTTAAATTTCTACATGGATGCAAGAAAGTGATCAGACCTTAAGAGAAAATGAACATGATGGGGAGGGAGAGAAAGAGGAAGGGCAGCCTACCCCATCACAGGGAATGAATGAGTAAGAAGTACTCAAGAGACTGTGGTTTTGATTTCCAAGAGTGTACTGCTAATGTATTAATGAACTCTCCCAGTCTTCAATGAAAGGCCGACGTAGGGTAGGCCTCATCAATCGCTGATTGATTCAGGACATAGAGGGATAAAACAGCAGAGATATTAGTGATACCGATAACCAGTGGTGTTAAGTACTTAAGTAAAAATACTCTAAAGTACTACTTTGGTAATTTTTTGGGGTATCTGTACTTTACTTTACAATTTATACTTTAACTTCACTACATTCCTGAAGAAAATTCTGTACTTTCTACTCCATACATTTTCCCTGACACCCAAAAGTACTCGTTACACACTAATCAAGAGAACATCCCTGGTCATCCCTACTGCCTCTGATCTGGCGGGGTCAGTAAACACAAATGTTTTGCTTCTAAATGATGTCTGAGTGTTGGAGTGTCACCCTGGCTATCCGTTAAATAAAGAATTGTGCCGTCTGTTTAGCTTAATATATGGAATTTTTAATTATTCGTACTTTTACTTTTATTTTTGATACTTAAGTATATTTAAATCAAATACTTTTAGACTTTTAATCAAGTAATATTTTACTGGGTTAACTTTTACTCAAGTATGAGAATTTAGTACTTTTTCCACCACTGCCGGTAACATCAGTACTCGAATCAACAGAGAACCATTGCGCAATTATATGAAATCACTGTTTGCGTTTCACATCTTTTCCCTCCCCGTTGTGCATGATGACATTGGAACATTGCATCTGAAAGTAGAGCAACATTCCAGCCAGGCTGAAGCTCAATGCTAAGACCTAACAATATGTAATTTAATTAACAGATAGTGTTCTCTCCTTGGGACTGAAGGCATGACATAAGGCCTTCAATAATGAAAAATGCTGTGCTCGGTGTGAGGCTAGACATGCAATAGCTATGGGATCATGACATGCATTAGAGAAAAAAGGTTTTCTCTCATGTGTTGTCACCAGGGTCAGCATAACACACAATAGTAAAATACACTGCTCAAAAAAATAAAGGGAACACTAAAATAACACATCCTAGATCTGAATGAATGAAATAATCTTATTAAATACTTTTTTCTTTACATAGTTGAATGTGCTGACAACAAAATCACACAAAAATAATCTATGGAAATCCAATTTATCAACCCATGGAGGTCTGGATTTGGAGTCACACTCAAAGTGGAAAACCACACTACAGGCTGATCCAACTTTGATGTGATGTCCTTAAAACAAGTCAAAATGAGGCTCAGTAGTGTGTGTGGCCTCCACGTGCCTGTATGACCTCCCTACAACGCCTGGGCATGCTCCTGATGAGGTGGCGGATGGTCTCCTGAGGGATCTCCTCCCAGACCTGGACTAAAGCATCCGCCAACTCCTGCACAGTCTGTGGTGCAATGTTGCGTTGGTGAATGGAGCGAGACATGATGTCCCAGATGTGCTCAATTGGATTCAGGTCTGGGGAACGGGCGGGCCAGTCCATAGCATCAATGCCTTCCTCTTGCAGGAACTGCTAACACACTCCAGCCACATGAGGTCTAGCATTGTCTTGCATTAGGAGGAACCCAGGGCCAACCGCACCAGCATATGGTCTCACAAGGGGTCTGAGGATCTCATCACGGTACCTAATGGCAGTCAGGCTACCTCTGGCGAGCACATGGAGGGCTGTGCGGTAGCCCAAAGAAATGCCACCCCACACCATGACTGACCCACCGCCAAACCGGTCATGCTGGAGGATGTTGCAGGCAGCAGAACGTTCTCCACGGCGTCTCCAGACTCTGTCACGTCTGTCACATGTGCTCAGTGTGAACCTGCTTTCATCTGTGAAGAGCACAGGGCGCCAGTGGCGAATTCTCTGGCAAATGCCAAACGTCCTGCACGGTGTTGGGCTGTAAGCACAACCCCCACCTGTGGACGTCGGGCCCTCATACCACCCTCATGGAGTCTGTTTCTGACCGTTTGAGCAGACACATGCACATTTGTGGCCTGCTGGAGGTCATTTTGCAGGGCTCTGGCAGTGCTCCTCCTGCTCCTCCTTGCACAAAGGCGGAGGTAGAGGTCCTGCTGCTGGGTTGTTGCCCTCCTACGGCCTCCTCCACGTCTCCTGATGTACTGGCCTGTCTCCTGGTAGCGCCTCCATGCTCTGGACACTACGCTGACAGACACAGCAAACCTTCTTGCCACAGCTCGCATTGATGTGCCATCCTGGATGAGCTGCACTACCTGAGCCACTTGTGTGGGTTGTAGACTCCGTCTCATGCTACCACTAGAGTGAAAGCACTGCCAGCATTCAAAAGTGACCAAAACATCAGCCAGGAAGCAAAGGAACTGAGAAGTGGTCTGTGGTCACCACCTGCAGAACTACTCCTTTATTGGGGGTGTCTTGCTGATTGCCTATAATTTCCACCTGTTGTCTATTCCATTTGCACAACAGCATGTGAAATGTATTGTCAATCAGTGTTGCTTCTTAAGTGGACAGTTTGATTTCACAGAAGTGTGATTGACTTGGAGTTACATTGTGTTGTTTAAGTGTTCCCTTTATTTTTTTGGAGCATATATATATATATATATATTCACACACACACACACACACACACACACACACACACACACACACACACACACACACACACACACACACACACACTGAGTGTACAAAACATTAGGAACACCTGCTCTTTCCACGAAAGACTCCAGCCACCGTAGTCATAGACTTTTCTCACTGCTACCGCACGGCAAGCGGTACCGGAGCGCCAAGTCTAGGTCCAAAAGGCTTCTAAACAGCTTCTACCCCCAAACCATAAGACCCCCTCTTTTACACCGCTGCTACTCTCTGTTGTTATCATCTATGCATAGTCACTTTAATAACTCTACCTACATGTACATATTACCTCAATTACCTCGACTAACCGGTGCCCCCGCAGAGTATATAGTCTTGCTATTGTTATTTTATTGCTGCTCTTTAATTACTTGTTACTTTTACACCTGCATTGCTTACTGTTTGGGGTTTTAGGCTGGGTTTCTGTACAGAAGTTTGTGATATCAGCTGATGTACAAATGGCTTTATAAATACATTTGATTTGATTTATTATTCGATTTGTTTTAGACTGTCCATGTGAATCCAAGTGAAATCCCTTATTGATGTCACCTGTTAAATCCACTTCAATCAGAGTAGATTAAGGGGAGGAGACAGGTTAAAGAAGGAATGTTAAGACTTGAGACATGGATTGTGTACTGTATGTGTGCCCTTCAGAGGGTGAATAGGCTAGACAAATGATTGAAGTGCCTTTGAACAGGGTATGGTAGTAGGTGCTAGGCACACCGGTTCAGTGTGTCAAGAACGGCAACACTGCTGGGTTTTTCACACACAACAGTTTCCAATATGTATAAAGAATGGTCCTCCACCCAAAGGACATCCAGCCAACTTGACACAGCTGTGGGAAGCAATGGAGTCAACATAGGCCAGCGTCCTTTTGGAAAGCTTGACACCTTGTAGAGTTCACGCCCCAATGAATTCAGGCTTTTCTGAGGGCAAAAGGGGGTGCAACTCAATATTAGGAAGGTGTTCTTAAGGATTTGTACACTCAATGTGTGTATTTATACATATAAACATAGTGTTTTATTTATGCACTGCAAAAACAGCATATGGGCTGTACATGATATGAATGCATGAGACATGCAACCATTCGGTAGGTTGCAGGTTCCATTTTTGTTACTTTTATTTTACGAGGCAAGTCAGTTGAGAACAAATTCTTATTTGCAATGACGGCCTACACCGGCCAAACCCGGACACTGGGCCAATTATGCGCCGCCCTATGGGACTCCCAATCACAGCCGGTTGTGATACCCCCTGGATTCAAAATAGGGTGTCTGTAGTGATGCCTCTAGCACTATAACAATGAGCGCTGAGAGTCGGGAAGCAAGTTCAGGGAGTGAGTGTTTTTAATAAAATAAATGGAACGAATACAAAACAAGAACCTTGAACAACACGCAGATGAGAAACAGAAACAATGACACCTGGGGAAGGAACCAAAGGGAGTGACATATATAGGGCAGGTAATTAAGGAAGTGTTGGAGTCCAGGTGAGTCTGACGACATGCAGGTGTTCATAACGATTGTGACAGGTGTTTGACATAACGAGCAGCCTAGTGACCAAGAGGCCAGAGAGGGAGCACACGTGACAAGCACTGAAATACAGTGCCTTAGACCGTTGCGCCACTTGGGCCACTCATTCCATTGCTCAAAGAGCTGTGCTTTAAACCTACCCACATAAAAGAAGCTGCATCATTCCTGGGTATATAACTGTTAAATTCCACAGTACAAATGTTTGGTTCACTACACAACACAAGAGCAATTGCAAGGGCATGCTATGAATAAAAATGTGGTTATTATTGTCTCTCTATTTGTTACGTTCCCCAGTTTCTGTGTTGTTGTAGGTTTGTATGTGTGTGTATTTCAGGAAATGGCTTCCTGGATTCCTGAGGCAGCTAACTGGTCGGCCCCATCGCTGATTAGAGCTCTGACCCCTCCCTCTCGTCAGGGGATACAGCTGTCTCTTCATTACCAACTCCTTCTCCAGCTTGATAAAAGCCAGTATTCCTTTGTTAGGGAGGAGAGTTTTCTTTTTATGTTCTGTGTTGGTTAGTGAAGGTTTGTTGATATTATTTTGTAGACTCCTGCAGAGGTATGTGTATGACAATAGGACTTAGTGTTTTTGGTTATTGAAATGTTTCACTTAAAGTATTGGTAAATAATTCTGTTTCGTTTGTTCCCTGGGGGGAAGGGGAACACACCTTGGGAGTTTTTAGGCAAGAGGCCTGCGGGCATACATAAACCCTAGTATTTAATCTGTCTATGCACACTAGGTAAGACCTGGGCAGACCACCCCCTGTATTTTGGTTAGCGCGCCAGGTGGTGCTTAAGGTTAGGTAAGAAGTGGGAAGGCAGGTAAGGTAGGAGAGGGGACTTTTACTGTCTTTGCTTTGGTTCCATCCAGCCCCTTTTCCCCCACTTTATTGTGTTTAGGAAAAATTATAAATTCCCTGTAAACTGTATTTTTCTCTGCCTATGTTGTCCTTCCCTGCACCTATGATCACATACTTTTTTTGCTCCATGGGGAGTTGAGATGTGCTGAGATGTAGCAGGGTGTTGCGTTCCCTCCTCGAAGAGGCGTACGTAACAATATTGTTTGGTTGACATGGTAAGATATGCAATGTGTATCACAGAAGGTTGGAGGCACCTTAATTGGGGAGGACAGACACATAGTAATTGCTGGTACGGAATAGAATGGTTTCCATGTGTTTCAAACCATATCATTCAATACACTATGAGCCGTCCTCCCCTCAGCAGCCTCCTGTGAACTGTATGCTATGTGTATCTAATTTCAGTCAAGCATAACCGTACGTACAGTGCCTTGCAAAAGTATTCATCCTCTTTGCATTTTTCCTATTTTGTTGCATTACAACCTGTAATTTAAATTGATTTTTATTTGGATTTCATGTAAATGGACATACACAAAATAGTCCAAATTGGTGAAGGGAAATGAAAAACATTACAAAACGGAAAAGTGGTGCGTGCATATCTATTCACCCCTTTGCTATGAAGCCCCTAAATAACATCTAGTGCAACCAATTACCTTCACGGAAGAGTGTCCAGAAAAAAAACATTGCTTAAAGTTAAGAAATAAGCAAACTTTTGGCCATCAAGGAAAATGTTACGTCTGGCGCAAACCCAACACCTCTCATCACCCCGAGAACAGCATCCCCACAGTGAAGCATGGTGGTGGCAGCATCATGCTGTGGGGATATTTTTCATCAGCAGGGACTGGGAAACTGGTCAGATTTGAAGGATGCTGCTAAATACAGGGAAATTCTTGAGGGAAACCTGTTTCAGTCTTCCAGAGATTTGAGACTGGGATGGAGGTTCACCTTCCAGCAGGACAATGACCCTAAGCATACTGCTGAAGCAACACTCGAGTGGTTTAAGGGGAAACATTTAAATGTCTTGGAATGGCCTAATCAAAGCCCAGACATCAATCCAATTGAGATTCTGTGGTATGACTTAAAGATTGCTGTACACCAGCGGAACCCATCCAACTTGAAAGAGATGAAGCAGTTTTGCCTTGAAGAATGGGCAAAAATCCCAGTGGCTAGATGTGCCAAGCTTATAGAGACATACCCTAAGAGACTTGCAGCTGTAATTGCTGCAAAAAGGTGGCTCTACAAAGTATTGACTTTGGGGGGGTGAATAATAATGCACGCTCAAGTTTTCTGTTTTCTTGTCTTATTTCTTGTTTGTTTCACAATAAAAAATATTTTGCTTCTTCAAAGTGGTAGGCATGTTGTGTAAATCAAATGATACAATCCCCCCCAAAATCTATTTTAATTCATGGTTGTAGGGCAACAAAATAGGAAAAATGCCAATGGGGGGTGAATACTGTACTGTACTTTCGCAAGCCACTGTAGGTCTACAGCGAGCCCCAACGTTCCTACACTGTCCCTTGGACAACATAGTCACGTCCATTTGTACTGAGGAAAATATAAACTCAGCAAAAAAATAAACGTCCTCTCACTGCGTTTATTTTCAGAAAATTTAACCTGTGTACATAAATATTTGTATGAACAAAACAAGATTCAACAACGTATATAGACTTTATTTTTTTCTATTGGGTAATTGACTGTATGCTTGTTTATTCCATGTGTAACTCTGTGTTGTTTGTGTCGCACTGCTTTGCTTTATCTTGGCCAGGTCGCAGTTGTAAATGAGAACTTCCACAGACGTGTAACGCCCTGGCCATAAGAGAGGGGTTTTTGTTCTTTATTTTGGTTAGGCCAGGGTGTTACATTGGGTGGGCATTCTATGTTCCTTTTTCTATGTTTTGTATTTCTTTGTTTTGGGCCGTGTGTGGCTCCCAATCAGGCACAGCTGAAGCTCGATGTTGCTGATTGGGAGTCACACATAAGGAGCATGTTTTCCTTTGGGTTTTGTGGGTAATTGTTTCTGTTCAGTGTGTTTCCTGTCAGTACTGTTTGGCTGTCGGTTTTCCAGTTTTTTTGTATAGTGTTCTCTTTGTTTGAATTAAATGTCAAGATGAACACTAACTCCGCTGCACCTTGGTCTTCTTCCGACGACAGCCCTTACAGAATTACCCACCAAAAACGGACCAAGCAGCGGAAGAAGGAGAGGCACCAGGAGAAGGACTCATGGACTTTGGAGAAAATGGAGAGGATCGTTCAGGATTCCTGGAGATGGGAGGAATTACTGGACGAAGGTGGACCATGGGCTCAAGCTGGGGATTATCGCCGCCCGCAGTGGGAGATCGAGGCGGCGAGAGCTGAGAGGCGCTGGTATGAGGAAAGGGAGCGCAACGGACACGGGAGGCAGCCGGGGGGCACACGGGGAGATTGGCGGAGTCAGGCGGTAGACCTGAGCCAACTCCCCGTGCTTACCGGAAGCAGCGTGGCACTGGTAAGACACCGTGTCATGCTGTGGAGCGCACGGTGTCCCCAGTGCGCGTTCAAAGCCCGGTGCACTACATACCAGCCCCCCGCAAGTGCCATGCGACTGCAGGCATCAAGCCAGGGCAGATAGTGCCAGCTCAGCATGTCTGCTGCCAGCCAGTCAGGAGCCGTCAGAGCCGCCCGCCAGTCAGGAGCCGCCAGAGCCGTCCGCCAGTCAGGAGCCGCCAGAGCCGCCCGCCAGTCAGGAGCCGCCAGAGCCGCCCGCCAGTCAGGAGCCGCCAGAGCCGCCCGCCAGTCAGGAGCCGCCAGTGCCGCCCGCCTGTCCAGAGCCGCCAGAGCCGCCCGCCTGTCCGGAGCCGCCAGAGCCGCCCGCCTGTCCAGAGCAGTCACAGGACTCACCGGACTCGCCAGCCCGGTGAGTCCTGTGCCTACGCCTAGGGCCAGGCCTGTTTCATGTCTCCCCAGCCTGGTGAGTCCTGTGCCTGTGCCCAGGGCCAGGCCTCCTTCATGTCTCCCCAGCCTGGTGAATCCTGGGCCAGAGCCGCCAGAGCCGCCCGCCAGCCCGGAGCCGCCGGAGCCGCCAGAGCAGCCCGCCAGATTGGTGAGTCCTGTGCCTGCGCCCAGGGCCAGGCCTCCTTCATTTCTCCCCAGCCTGGTGAATCCTGGGTCAGTGCTGCCGGAGACGCCAGGGACGCCCGCCAGCCGGGCGCAGCCAGGGACGCCCGCCAGCCGGGCGCAGCCAGGTTCGCCCGCCAGCCGGGCGCAGCCATCACCGCCCGCCAGCCGGGCGCAGCCATCGCCGCCCGCCAGCCGGGCGCAACCAGGTTCGCCCGCCAGCCGGGCGCAGCCATCACCGCCCGCCAGCCGGGCGCAGCCATCGCCGCCCGCCAGCCGGGCGCAACCAGGTTCGCCCGCCAGCCGGGCGCAGCCATCACCGCCCGCCAGCCGGGCGCAGCCATCGCCGCCCGCCAGCCGGCGCAGCCATCGCCACCCGCCAGCCGGGCGCAACCAGGGCCGCCAGCCAGCCGGGCGCAGTCAGGGTCTCCCACCAGACCTTCGGCGCGGCCAGGTGCGCCACCTAAGAGGGCGATGCATAGGGTGGAACAGAGGTCACGTCCCGCACCTGAGCCGCCGCCGTAAGAAGGCCCACCCGGACCCTCCCCTTCAGTGTCAGGTTTTGCGGCCGGAGTCCGCACCTTGGGGGGGGGGTGGTACTGTAACGCCCTGGCCATAGAGAGGGGGTTTTGTTCTTTATTTTGGTTAGGCCAGGGTGTTACATTGGGTGGGCATTCTATGTTCTTTTTCTATGTTTTTGTATTTCTTTATTTTGGGCCGTGTGTGGCTCCCAATCAGGCACAGCTGAAGCTCGTTGTTGCTGATTGGGAGTCACACATAAGGAGCATGTTTTCCTTTGGGTTTTGTGGGTAATTGTTTCTGTTCAGTGTGTTTCCTGTCAGTACTGTTTGGCTGTCGGTTTTCCAGTTTTTTTGTATAGTGTTCTCTTTGTTTGAATTAAATGTCAAGATGAACACTAACTCCGCTGCACCTTGGTCTTCTTCCGACGACAGCCCTTACAAGATGTGACTAACAGAAATGGAATAATGTGTCCCTGAACAAAGGGGGGGTCAAAATCAAAAGTAACAGTCAGTATCTGGTGTGGCCTCCAGCTGCATTAAGTACTGCAGTGCATCTCCTCCTCATGGACTGCACTAGATTTGCCAGTTCTTGCTGTGAGATGTTACCCCACTCTTCCATCAAGGCACCTGCAAGGTCCCGGACATTTCTGGGGGGAATGTTCCTAGCCCTCACCCTCCAATCCAACAAGTCCCAGACGTGCTCAATGGGATTGAGATCCGAGCTCTTCGCTGGCCATGGCAGAACACTGACATTCCTGTCTTGCAGGAAATCACGCACAGAACGAGCAGTATGTCTGGTGGCATTGTCATGCTGGAGGGGCATGTCAGGATGAGCCTGCAGGAAGGGTACAGCATGAGGGAGGAGGATGTCTTCCCTGTAATGCGCAGCATTGAGATTGCCTGCAATGACAACAAGCTCAGTCCGATGATGCTGTGACACACTGCCCCAGACCATGATGGACCCTCCACCTCCAAATCGATCCCGCTTCAGAGTACAGGCCTCGGTGTAACGCTCATTCCTTCGACGATAAACGTGAATCCGACCATCACCCCTGGTGAGAAAACTGCGACTCGTCAGTGAAGAACACTTTTTGCCAGTCCTGTCTGGTCCAGCGACGGTGGGTTTATGCCCATTGGCGACATTGTTGCCGGTGATGTCTGGTGAGGACCTGCCTTACAACAGGCCTACAACCCCTCAGTCCAGCCTCTCTCAGCCTATTGCGGACAGTCTGAGCACTGATGGAGGGATTGTGCATTCCTGGTGTAACTCTGGCAGTTGTTGTTGCCATCCTGCACCTGTCCCGCAGGTGTGATGTTCGGATGAACCGATCCTGTGCAGATGTTGTTTCACGTGGTCTGTCACTTCATTGAACAAGCATGGTTAAAGCATGGTTTAAACCCTTTACAATGAAGATTTGTGAAGTTATTTGGATTTTTATGGATTATCTTTGAAAGACAGGGTCCTGAAAAAGGGACGTTTCTTTTTTTGCTGAGTTTATGTCCCCTGTCTGTCACGAATGATGAGTAAAATTGGGGGAGATGGCATTGGTACATCACGACTAGCCTACAGCATGAGAGCATTACACAATTAAACTCTTAAGTGATTAGCCAGATACACCAACCTGGTCTCAGAGCATTTCATAGTATTCTGTTAGTAAATCTGAGACACTCCATTCGGTTTGATATGTTACAAAATACAATTTGTATGATTATTTAACTAATTGAAATTCATACAAAATGTTACGAATTGCTGTTCTTACAATATGTTACGAATTTCCAAAAGTATGACATGTTACAAATTCCAATTTGTTGTGGCTAACGTTAGCTAGGTGGCTAATGCTTACGTTAGCTACATGGCTAACATTAGCTAGGCTAGGCGTTAGGGTTAGGAATTAGGTTAAAAGGTTAAGGTTAGGGCTAGGGCTGTGGCGGTCATGACAATTTGTCAGCCGGTTATTGTCATGCAAAAGACTGCTGGTCTCATGGTAATTGACCATTTAGAACATCTGCATAATGTACACATTTGGAAAATCTGCATTTAAAAAAAGTCAAATAAATAAATGTAATATACACCATCACAATAAATCCATTATTTATTTTAGTCAGGTCTTAAGAAACATGATATGAGGTGGCATGTTATCTGTGTCACGACTTCCGCCGAAGTTGGTTCCTCTCCTTGTTCGGGCCGCGTTCAATGGTCGACGTCACCGGTCTTCTAGCCATCGCCGATCCACCTTTCTTTTTCCATTTGTTTTGTCTTGTTTTCCCACACACCTGGTTTACATTCCCTCATTACTTGTTGTGTATATAACCCTCTGTTCCCCCCATATCTGTGTGTGGAATTGTTTGTTGTAAGTGTTTTGTTGGAATTTAGACTGGTTTACGACGGGTTATTTCAACCCATATTTTGCTGTTCTGGGTGCCATTTGTTTTTGCATTATTAAAGTGCTCCGGCTGTTACCCATTTCTGCTCTCCTGCGCCTGACTTCCCTGCAGCCAGTTACGCACCGCTTACAGTCTGGCTATGCCCAATGCCATAGGCTGTAGGCTTGTTCATTTAGCGGACAAGATATGCTTATAAGTCCCATGCCATTATTTTTTTTATATGGTTTAATAGTAAGAAGAATAGAATTGAACGTTGCTGAATAACAGGATATTTTTCCCATTACAGAGTAAGAGATCATATGAAGTAGCTATGTTGAGAATATAAGTGATCATTTCAAACAGGTCCTACATGCTAGATTTTGAGTTATCTGGAAACTTTAGTTGTAAATAATACAAACCCTATGTCTTACAAATCGAAACATATATGGGCTGCATGGTGCAACTATAGGCTGTTGATGATTTGAGAAAGTTGAAGAAAAAAAAAGCTTGCCTCCGGATGCACAGCTGTCCTCTCATCAAGTGATCATATTTTCACCCATCAGACTATTCTCAATTTAATCTTGTCTTTACTAATATGTCAAATTTGTTTCGATTTAGAATGGCCCATTTTCAAATGGGCAAGAACAGGGACAGGGGAAAAAAGACATAATCTATATGCACTCGAAAAGTGAATGGAGGCAGCTTTCCAACCCGTCCGGTTTTTAATGATGCCTGTCAGGCTACTGTGGTTTTAGAGCAGAGCATGTGCTTAATATGAGCAGCTGATAAATAAATATAAGAACACTTATTTCACTCCACGCATCAACCACTCTTTGAGGAGCATGCTCTCGCTGCTCGACAGGTGATATTACGTCCAAACTCTGAATGCCATGGGCTCTCCAACTGTCAAGGTGTTGGGTGCGTACTGGTAGCGAAGTCAGATGCAGGAGAGCAGAGAGTTGTGAACAGGCGCACACTTTATTGAGGCAGGAGAAAACAGCAGACGGATGCAACTGTATCAAAACCTCCAGCCACAATAGCAGAAGTGCAGAGCGCAAAACACAGTCACAAAAGCTAATGAATCAAATAAACATACTACGTGCAATAACACGGATCATAAACACCAGCCTGGCGCGTAACCTCAAACACACAAAGACATGGGGGGAACAGAGGAATAAATACATGCAGTGTGATTGGGAATGTAAACCAGGTGTGCAGGGAACAAGACAAAACAAATGGAACAATGAAAAATGGAGCGGCGATGGCTAGAAATCCGGTAACGTCGACCGCCGAACGCCGCCCGAACAAGGAGCGGAGTCGACTTTGGCGGAAGTGAAGTCGTGACACCAACCCTGTTCCTGCAGCTACCCAGTGCTAAATTTGGGAAACCAAGTGAAATATGTTCGGGAACTTCGATATTAACATGTTTTCACAATTAAACATATTTCACTAAACTGTTGACAGCCCCTCTACACACTTGAGAAAGGAATAAAGGAGAGGAGGAGATGAAAGTGCATGGTGGTGAGATTTTATATTTAGCTAAAGGTAATGTGTCACCCAATTAATTGTTAAAATATAAAAATCCCCTATTATTAGGCTATTCAAAATCAAATAAAAATTAACTTTAAGTATAGGCTAACTGTAAGCCGCCCGGCACAATCAATGAACGAACAGCATCACCTAGGGATACACTTCTCTCCCAGACTCATTGACAGACATTTTAGAGTGTAGCATAAAGTAACCAGTCCATCCAGTATGCATAATAATAAAGTCCACACTCAAAGGTGACAAATTGAGTTTGTTTACACCGCGTGCACAATTATTAGGCAAATTGTATTCCTCAGTATTAATTTTATTGTTGAACAAACACAATGCTCTCAGTCAATTCAAAATGTATTGAACCTCAAACCTGAATGTTAAACAAGGGAAAAGTGAGTTTTGTCTTTCTCAGGGTAATATATGTGTGCACAATTATTTGGCAACTATTAGTGTGCAAAATTATTAGGCAACTAAATTGCAAATATAATTTCTTCCAACTCACTTGTTCATTCAACATTTTTTGAGTAAGTGTAACAAATAAGTAACACAAAATTACAATTAAACAAAAAATGTGGCCTTTCAAAAATATTCAGTGACCAATATAGACACCCTTCTTTTCAATAACTGCCATGAGCGTTCCATCCATGGAGTCTGTCAGTTTCTTGATCTGTTCACGATCAACTTTCGCTGGAGCAGCAACCACAGCCTCCCAAATGTTGGTCAAAGAGGTGTATTGTCTTCCCTCACTGTAAATCTCACATTTGAGAAGGGCCCACAAGTTCTCAATAGGATTTAAGTCGGGTGAGGAAAGGGGGCCAGGTCATTATTCGGGCATCTTTGAGGCCCTTGCTGGCTAGCCAAGCAGTGGAGTACTTGGATGCATATGATGGAGAATTGTCCTGCATAAAGAGCATGGCCTTCCTGAATGCTGAGGACTTCTTCTTCTACCACTGCTTGAAGAAAGTATCTTCCAGAAACTGGCAGTAGGTTTGGGAGTTGAGTTTCAGTCCATCTTCAACCTGAAAAGGTCCAACTAACTCATCCTTAATGATAGCAGCCCATACCAGTACCCCTCCTCCACCCTGCTGGCGCCTGACTCGAAGTGGTGCCCTGTGTCCATTATTGATCCAGCCACAGGCCCATCCATCTGGTCCATCAAGAGTGACTCTCATTTCATCTGTCCATAAAACCTTTGAAAAATCTGTCTTCAATTCATCATCACCTTAGAAAGTGCTGGCCATTTTGTTGTGTTAGGCTTTAAAACAACATCCACAATAACCTTATTTTACATTCAATTTCAACCTGCTGTTGAACTTCATTTATAAAAAAAAAAAAAATGTACGCAGTAGATCAGCTTTAATATTGCAGATAGATTGTGGCTTCTATCAGTGTAATTGTCTGCATCATTTCCAATCCCCCATATATTTTGGATAAATACATTATTTAAAATATATATATATACAGTTGAAGTCGGAAGTTCACCTTAGACAAATACATTTAAACTCAGTTGTTCACGGTTCCTGACATTTAATCACAGTAAAAGTTCCCTGTCTTAGGTCAGTTAGGATCACCACTTTATTTTAAGAATGTGAAATGTCAGAATAATAGTAGAGAGAATGATTCATTTCAGCTTTTATTTCTTTCATCACATTCCCAGTGGGTCAGAAGTTTACATACACTCAATTTGAATTTTGTAGCATTGCCTTTAAATTGTTTAACTTGGGTGAAATGTTTTGGGTAGCCTTCCACAAGCTTCCCACAATAAGTTGGGTGAATTTTGGCCCATTCCTCCTGACAGAGCTGGTGTAACTGAGTCAGGTTTATAGGCCTCCTTGCTCACACACACTTTTTCAGTTTTGCCCACAAATTTTCTATAGGATTGAGGTCAGGGTTTTGTGATGGCCACTCCAATACCTTGACTTTGTTGTCCTTAAGCCATTTTGCCACAAATCTGGGTGTATGCTTGGGGTCATTGTCCATTTGGAAGACCCATGTGCGACCAAGCTTTAACTTCCTGACTGATGTCTTGAGATGTTGCTTCAATATAGCCACATAATTTTCCATCCTCATGATGCAATCTATTTTGTGAAGTGCACCAGTCCCTCCTGCAGCAAAGAACCCCCACAACATGATGCTGCCATCCCCGTGCTTCACAGTTGGGATGGTGTTCTTCGGCTTGCAAGCCTCCCCCTTTTTCCTCCAAACATGACGATGCTCATTATGGCCAAACAGTTATATTTTTGTTTCATCAGACCAGAGGACATTTCTCCAAAAACTACGATCTTTGTCCCCATGTGCAGTTGCAAACCGTAGTCTGGCTTTTTTATGGCAGTTTCGGAGCGGTGTCTTCTTTCTTGCTGAGCGGCCTTTCAGGTTAGGTCGATATAGGACTCATTTTACCGTGGATATAGATACTTTTGTACCCGTTTCCCCCAGTATCTTCACAAGGTCCTTTGCTGTTGTTCTGAGATTGATTTGCACTTTTCGCACCAAAGTACGTTAATCTCTAGGACACAGAACGCGTCTCCTTCCTTAGCGGTATGACGGCTGCGTGGTCCCATGGTGTTTATACTTGCGTACTGTTGTTTGTTCAGATGAACGTGGTCCCTTCAGGGGTTTGGAAATTGCTCCCAAGGATAAACCAGACTTGTGTGGAGGTCTACAATATTTTTTCTGAGGTCTTGGCTGATTTCTTTTGATTTTCCCATGATGTCAAACAAAGAGGCACTGAGTTTGAAGGTAGGCCTTGAAATATATCCACAGGTACACCTCCAATTGACTCAAATTATGTAAATTAAAGCCATGACATAATTTTCTGGAATTTTCCAAGCTGTTTAAAGGCACATTCATCTTAGTGTATGTAAACTTCTGACCCACTGGAATTGTGATACAGTGATTTATAAGTGAAATATTCTGTCTGTAAACAATTGTTGGAAAAATGACTTGTGTCATGCACAAAGTAGATGTCCTAACCGACTTGCCAAAACTATAGTTTGTTAGCAAGTAATTTGTGGAGTGGTTGAAAAACGAGTTTTTATGACTCCAACCTAAGTGCATGTAAACTTCCGACTTCAACTGTATATATTAAAATATATTTTATTTCTTTATTTTTTACCCTAACGCTGCCACCCCTCCCCTAATTGGAGTAAACTAATTAAAAATATGTTACTTCTAACCCTACCATTCCTCCTCTAATTGTAGTAAATTAATGGACAACAATAATTAGGCTTCTACTTCCAGTTTATACATACATTTCATGAACAGTATATTTTACATGAGTTATCTTTTATTTGTTTTTAGTCCCATCCTTCAGCTACCTTCAACCCCTCGCATCTATCTCTGAAGACCATCCTGTTTTGATTTCTAGCTGCCATATAATTTTCTACTGTGCTGTGATGTTTCACAAAAGTTCTCAACCTTTCAATTGTCACAGTTGCTACAGATTGTATATTAAAAAGAAGCACCTTTGCCATGCTATTTGCAGAGTTAGCAGCAAGTAAATGTTAAAAATGTTCAGCCATTCCTGAACCTGTGACCAAAAACTAGCTACATATGGGCAGTACCAAAAACATGTCATCTAAGGATTCAGTCTCTTCGCAGCAAAATCTCCAGAGCTGGCATGGTTGCATCCCCCACAATTTTAACATTCTATTGGTTGCAAGAATTTTGTATAATAATTTAAATTGAAAAACTCGACATTTTGAATCCAGCGTCGTTTTGTATATCAGTTCATAAACCATGTGCTTTGGAATCGGTACATCAAAAATCTCATCCCAACTATTTTGCGACCTGTATGGCAAAGCTGTCCATTTTTTGGTCCTTAAATTAAAGTGGTATTGTCACGGCCGTCGTAGTGATTGGACCAAAACGCAGCGGGTACGTGAATGCTCATTTTCTTCTTTATTAAACAAATGAACACTGAACAAAAAGAACGACGAAAACAGTCCTGTCAGGCACACAGCTAAACAAGAAACAACTACCCACAAAAACCCATGAAAAATACCCCTACTAAATAGGACCTTCAATTAGAGGCAACGAGGAACAGCTGCCTCCAATTGAAGGTCAAAAAATAAACTAAACATAGAAATAGAATAACTAAAAAATAGAACATAGAAATACAAAACATAGAACACTACCCAAAAACCCCGACAACACAAAACAAACACACCCCTGCCACGTCCTGACCAAACTACAATAACAAATAACCCCTTATACTGGTCAGGACGTGACAGGTATACTTTTTTTATCACAAATTTATTTTGCCAATTTTAGTCTTTAATGCAGGGCCGACAGACAAGTTCCTTACCTTCTCCCTTTTCCACTTGCCTCCTCCCTTTCTGCAGTAATACTGCAATCAGTTGGTTGTAATTTTGGATAGAGCACACAGTTCCATATATCTTTGTCAACTGCATGTGTGACATCTCCACCAGTCCTATTGAGGATATAATGTACAAAGATTATACCGTATAAAAAAATATATATACCAAAATAATGTTTTTTAATCATTTTGTATATTTAAGTTTAACCATAATATTTGTTATAATATGTTTTATGTCTTTTCTGGTGGATTAAAGTGAGAGGTCCAATGCTTTAACGTTTCATAATTGTTGCCCTGGTTAAGGGCTTGTAAGTAAGCATTTCATGGTATGGTCTACACCTGTTGTATTCTGCACATGTGACAAATACACTTTCATTTTCAATTTCACCATAACATTGAATGCAAGGGAAGACAGCGAGCATTTGGCCTTCCTTGATCAAAAAATAATACAATAATAGCCAATCAGCGTTGAGCGAAACTGTGAATGGTCCTGGCGCACCAAAAATAGTGGCAAGGGAACTGTTTTGATTTGGCTTCACACCAATCACATCACATCAAACCAAATGTGATTCACAGAAAAACGTGAATTGTTGCATCTCATTGTGTTGCTGTCCTCTGGTGGCTAGCTAGTTAGCTAAAATTGGCCCTTTCCTAAATTAGCCATGAGTGGAGATTGGGATTTGGACTTGTGGTTTTACTTAATTTTCCATACTGGCCAATGATTATAAATGTGATTCTGATCCAACCATTAATTCAGACATTGTGCCTCTGGCCTGAGGGGATGAAAGTTCAATATGTAGTAGGCTAATGTTAACTAGCTAATCGTTGCACATGAAATAAAATTAGGCTAGCGAGCAATCTTTTTTGCCAGGTAGCCAAGTTCAACAAAAATTAAAAGCGTATATTGTATGACAGAGTTATAGACAGTTTCGGCAACATTTAAGAGAGGAGGACGGCATTGGTGTTTCTCTACAAGTAGGGTGAGTCAACATGTTTTTCTACTTACGCACAGACACACAAAGACACACAGAAATCAGTGCCATGGACAGCCACATGATATTTAGCTTACGTTGATTGGACTAAATTGTTTTTGGAATATTGTAGTATTAGACTAAGCATAGGGGATTTGATTATGTTGAAATGTTGAAGTTAAAATGATGCTGGAATAGTGGAGGCACAATTGGGCTAGCGTCGTCCAGGTCAGGGAAAAGGTTTGGCCGGCCGGGATGTCCTTGTCCCATCGCGCTCTAGCAACTTCTTGTGGCGGGGCGGGCGCATGCACGCTGACTTCGGTCAATAGCTGTACAGTGTTTCCTCTGACACATTGATGCGGCTGGCTTCCGGGTTAAGTGAGCAGTGATTCAAGAAGCAGTGCGGCTTGGCAGGGTCGTATTTCGGAGGACGCATGGCTCCCAACCTTTGCCTCTCCCGAGTCTGTACGGAAGTTGCGCGATGGGAAAAGATTAACTACCAATTGGATATCACGAAATTGGGGAGAAAAGGGGGTATAACATACCCCCAAAAAGTATAACAATAATAATGTACTAATTAGCTAAAATGCTAACGTTGTCTCTGATGAGATTCGAACAGACAACCTTTGGGTTGCTAGACGTTCACATTATACACCCAGGCCAATCCATCCATCGATCCAACCTTCTATCTTAAGTAACCATAATAATTCTGCAGAAATCTGCTCTAAAGCAGTATCCACACCCATCAGAGGTAGTGATCACTATCTAATCGCCATATAAAGAGGAACCAAAGTTCCAAAGGCTATACCTAAAATACTGTTTAAGCAATCATACAAGGGGTTTTGCAATGATTCCTGTTGAAGATGTGAAAAATATTTGTTGTTCTGATGTGTGTAATGAGGAACATCCTAACGCTGCACTTGAAGCATTTACGAAATTGCTTCTTCCGGTTACTGACAGGCATGCCCCATAAAAAGAACTGACCGTTAAAACTGCCAAATCCACATTAATTGAACAACTGTATGGCTGAGAGACATGAGGCTAAGGCAATGACAAATTAGTCTGTCAGCACATCAGATTGGCAAACATGCAGAGCATTTTGAACTCACGTAACTAAACTAAACAAAAAAAAGAAGACACTATACTAAGGAACAAAGATAAATGACGTTCAGCATATAAAGGCTTCATAATGCTTTCATAATGCCTACATAAGCACCACATTCATGTGTTACAAAGTATCTATAACTGTATGTCATACTTTATAAAGGGTTCAGAAATGTGACATAACCCACTATGTCCAAAATTATATAAACATGTGCTTTATAAAGGGTGACATGTTGTGCTGAAGGATGGCATATGCTATAAAGTGAAGTCATGTTAACCACATTACACCTAATCTCATTCCCAGACACTTCTTCCCAAATGTTGCGGAAGGTCTGCTGGACCAACACATTAAACTTGGCCTTCAATAGTTAGGGTTAGGTTAAAAATCAACATTTTAGAAGAGAAATTGTGGAAACGGTTTAGCCATAATTATGACTTTGTGACTGTGTTAACTAGTCGCATACTCCATATGTATAACCTCCCAGTAATTTATTTGCAAAAAAACACCAACGTTCCGACATGACTGTGCATCTTCAGGGTAATGTCATGAATGAGTGAACCAAGTTATGTAGACAAACAGTGCAATTAGTGCAACCAATGACAAGAGTGAGGGGTGTGTCGTCATTGCTAACTGTTTGTCTACATAACCTGGTTAAAGCATTCATGACATTGCCCTGAAGAAGGCACAGTGATGGTGAAATGTTTTTTTTCCCAATAAATGACTGGGAGGTTACACATATGGAGTGCACGACTCTCTTTGTTTTTATACAGTAGCTTACAGTTTATTCACCATTAGTCAGCACCTCTACACTAAATCATTTTCTCTGGGTGTGCGCCAGCTTGTGCTTTTTATTAAACTAATGACAGAGACAAATACTTTACTCAATAAGGTCACTCCCAAAGTATTCTATGGTCACTCCCACTAAGGCCAACTTTGAATGGTTGATATCCCAGGCTTATATGTGCTGTGTGCGCAATAGCCTGGGAACGATGTTACACCAAGAAACACTAACCTTGATGAAAGCCCCCAACATAAGGAAATTGAAAGTGGCTTTCTTCTGCAGCCAAGTTACCAAGTACACAAACACAACAAAAACAAGCCATGCTGTGCGGGGCCCAGTTAGAGCTTTGACACATTCACACAGTCCCCAGCTTAAAGATCCTACACAAAATGTTAGCACCATGGTAACAGTTTGTAATCAAGCCCTGGTCTCCAGCATGGGAACAGAAGAGAAATACCTGGTGCAGTAGTCTCAGGTTGGACTACTCCAAATCATCTTGGCTCTGACACACACACACACAAAACACAAGCTTTGCAGGTTCGTCAACTCATTTAAATTTCCTTTCACACCATACAGTAACCAGTGGATCGATAGCAGAATGTTAATAACCTATTTATTGACAATTTATGTAGTGTCCTGTAATATTTCGTACAGGAATCCTACAGAATATACAGTTGAAGTCAGAAGTTTACATACACCTTAGACAAATACATTTAAACTCAGTTTTTCACAATTCCTGACATTTAATCACAGTAAAAATTCCCTGTCTTAGGTCAGTTAGGATCACCACTTTATTTTAAGAATGTGTAACGTCAGAATAAAGTAGAGAGAATGATTTATTTCAGCTTTCATTTCTTTCATCACTTTCCCAGTGGGTCAGAAGTTTACATACACTCAATTAGTATTTGGTAGCATTGCCTTTAAATTGTTTAACTTGTGTCAAACGTTTCGGGTAGCCTTCCACAAGCTTCCCACAATAAGTTGGGTAAATTTTGGCCCATTCCTCCTGACAGAGCTGGTGTAACTGAATGAGGTTTGTAGGCCTCCTTGCTCGCACACGCTTTTTCAGTTCTGCCCACACATTTTCTATAGGATTGAGGTCAGAGCTTTGTGATGGCCACTCCAATACCTTGACTTTGTTGTCTTTAAGCCATTTTGTCACAACTTTGGAAGTATGCTTGGGGTCATTTTCCATTTGGAAGACCCATTTGCGACCAAGCTTTAACTTCCTGACTGATGTCTTGAGATGTTGCTTCAATATATCCACATAATTTTCCATCCTCATGATGCCATCTAGTTTGTGAAAGGCACCAGTCCCTCCTGCAGTGAAGCACCCCCACAACATGATGCTGCCACCCCCGTGCTTCACGGTTGGGATGGTGTTCTTCGGCTTGCAGGCCACCCCCTTTTTCCTCCAAACATTACAATGGTCATTATGGCCAAACAGTTATATTTTTATTTCATCAGACTAGAGGACATTTCTCCAAAAACTATGATTTTTGACCCCATGTGCAGTTACAAACCGTAGTCTGGCTTTTTTATGACGGTTTGGAGCCGTGGCTTGTTCCTTGCTGAGCGGCCTTTCAGGTTATGTCGATATAGGACTCATTTTTCCATGGATATAGATACTTTTGTACCCGTTTCCCCCAGTATATTCACAAGGTCCTTTGCTGTTGTTCTGAGATTGATTTGCACTTTTCGCACCAAAGTACGTTCATATCTAGGAAACAGAACACGTCTCCTTCCTGAGCGGTATGACGGCTGCGTGGTCCCATGGTGTTCATACTTGCGTACTATTGTTTGTTCAGAGGAACGTGGTATCTTCAGGCATTTGGAAATTGCTCCCAAGGATGAACCAGACTTGTGGAGGTCTACAATTGTCTTTCTGAGGTCTTGTCTGATTTATTTTTGATTTTCCCATGATGTCAAGCAAAGAGGCACTAAGTTTGAAGGTAATACATCCACAGGTACACCTCCAATTGACTCAAATTATATCAATTAGCCTATCAGAAGCTTCTAAAGCCATGACATTATTTTCTGGAATTTTCCAAGCTGTTTAAAGGCACAGTCAACTTCTGACCCACTGGAATTGTAATACAGTGAATAATAAGTGAAATAATCTGTCTGTAAACATTGTTGGGGAAATGACTTGTGTCATGCACAAAGTAGATGTCCTAACTAACTTGCCAAAACTATAATTTGTTAACAAGAAATGTGTGGAGTGGTTGAACTGCTGTAAGTGCCTCTACTCTACTGCTCTATGCCACTACGCAAATGTGATGATATACATGCGATGCTGTATTTTAATGGTGATTTTACAAATGTGACAAAGAATCAGAAACAGATTAATTAGTAAACGTATTGTTTCTCATGCGCTTACTAACTCTAATGTGATGTGATGGCATTCTGCTAAACTGTTAGAAATACAAGGTAAAGAATTACAGTGAAATGTGTGTGTGCGTGTGTGTGTTTCTGTGCTCCCTGTAGTCTAAACTGTAAGGGAATAGAAGAGAACTCACATCGTGGAAGTGAGGAAATTGCCCAAGATAAAAGTAAAACAGAGGGAAAGCCTTGTTAAAATGATACATTTCTATTTAAATCAAACTATTTGAAATGGGGCCTCCTGAGTGGCGCAGTGGTCTAAGGCACTGTGCCACTAGAGATCCTAGTTCAAGTCCAGGCTCTGTCACAGCTGGCTGCAAACAGGAGACCCATGGGGCGGTGCACAATTGGCCCATCGTCGTCTGGGTTAGGGGAGGGCTTGGCTGGCAGGGATGCTCTTGTCCAATCGTGCTCTAGCGACACCTGTGGGCCAGGGCGCAATGCACACTGACATGGTCGCCAGGTGTACGGTGTTTCCTCTGACACATTGGTGCGGCTGGCTTCCGGGTTAAGCTGGCATTGAGTCAAGAAGCAGTGTGGCTTGACTGAGTTGTGTTTCGGAGGACGCACGGTTCTTGATCTTTGCCTCTCCTGAGTCCGTACGGGAGTTGCAGCAATGAGACAAGACTGTAACTTCTAATTGGATACCACAAAACAGGGGTAATAAGATAATACAATTAAACAACTATTTGTATATTTCAGTGAAAATAATGTGATATTTAAAAGAAAAACAATGTTTTGAACCCATCTTTGCTATTTAAACTTCCTTATTTACATGACAGGTCATGATCGGTTATGTGACTTGGTTACCGTCATCAAGTGCTAGCCAAAAAATCGAATCTATTACCATCCATTTCCAAACACTTAAAAAGTATAGCTTAACATGTGACAACAGTACTAAAGAGACATAGCAAGAGGGATATCAAACCTCATTTGTCACTTTCCACCGAAGCAAAAGTTTGAAATGTTGTTTTGTCAAAGCTAGCTAGGTAGCTAGCAGCCAGTGGTAGAGAACATTCAAGCTAAGCTAGCTGACTTATTCCTTAAAAATATTCTGTGAACACAACACGTTAAGGATAACTATGCTATAACTATGATAACTAGGATGGAATTATGTTTTCTTCTGTCTTTCAAATGTAAATTGGATGGTTCTGGAGGCAGGATCACAGTCAAAAAGGTCTATATGGAGACAAAATACCGTGTAAAAAAATATATATTTCGGGAAGTGGACCAATAAATACATTTTTAAGTTGCCTACAGTGAAAAATACATTAACTGGTTAAGTGAAATACATAACGCAACATCAAAAGTCACATTTTAAGTGGTAAATTGAATAAAACATTATGCTCTTTATTATAAACTGGGTGGTTTGAGCCCTGAATGCTGATTGGCTGACAGCTGTGGTATAGCAGACTGTATACCATGGGTATGACAACTAACATGTTTATATAGACATTTGTTGGAGGTTTAGTATATTTCTCTGACTCCTTACCTGTTAAAAAAACAACTTGAACCAGCTAAACCAATTGGCAACCATTTCTTCAACTGCCAACTGTCAACCATTGCTATAGTGACCAAGATGTCACATCGTTTGTCTTCTTATTGTAATTTGTAAAGTAGAGTTAAAAACACTTTTTATATAAAAAAATAGTTAGCAATATACAAAATGATGTGCACTCACCTCCACGCACACTTTATCTCCTCCTTCAGCAGTTTGGCTATCTGATATGAATATCAACATTTGTGCTGGAATTGGTCCTGCAGGAATTGCCATATCCTGCAGGAATATCAAAATCCTACAGGTTTCAGTCCTACGTGATTCCTGCAGGAATATACATACTTGGTCATACAAGAATTGCCATATCCTGCATGAATATCAAAATCTTTTATGTTTCGGTCCTGCAAGATTCCTGCAGGAATTGTCATGGTCCAGCAGGAATTGCCAAATCCTGCAGGATTATCAAAATCCTGTAGGTTTCTGTCCTGCAGGATTCCTGCAGGAATTGTCATGTTTGTGTTGGATTTTCAACATTTATGCAGGACAAGTCATACTCCTGGCAAGAGTGTGCAAAGCTGTCATCAAGGCAAAGGGTGGCTTCTTTATATATTTTGATTTGTTTAATACTTTTTTGGTTATTAAATGATTCCATATGTGTTATTTCATAGTGTTGATGTCTTCATTATTAAAAATAAAGAAAAACCCTGGAATGAGTAACTATGTCCAAACGTTTGACTAATACTGTATATATATATATTTTACCTTTATTTAACTAGTCAAGTCAGTTAAGAACAAATTCATATTTTCAATGAGGGCCTAGGAACTGTAGAATAACTGCCTTGTTCAGGGGCAGAACAACAGATTTTTACCTTGTCAGCTCAGGGATGTGATCTTGCAACCTTTCAGTTACTAGTCCAATGCCCTAACCACTAGGCTACCTGCCACCCCAATACATACAGTGCATTCGGAAAATATTCAGATCCCTTGACTTTTACCATAAGGAAGACACAGAGAAAAAAAAAAAAAATGTAAAATGTAGATACCTCTGATGCAGAGGATAAGTTCATTAGAGTTAACTGCACCTCAAATTGCAGCCCCAAAAAATTATTCACAGAGTAACAGACACATCTCAACATCAACTGTTCAGAGGAGACTGTGTGAATCAGGCCTTCAAGGTCTAATTGCTGCAAAGAAACCACTACTGAAGGCCAGCATCAAGGAGTCGCCTCTTCACTGTTGATGTTGAGACTGGTGCTTTGCGGGTACTATTTAATGAAGTTGCCAGTTGAGGACTTGTGGGGCGACTGCTTCTCAATCTAGACACTCTAATATACTTGTCCTCTTGCTCAGTTGTGCACCGGGGCCTCCCACTCCTCTTTCTATTCTGGTTAGAGCCAGTTTGCACTGTTCTGTGAAGGGTGTAATACACAGCGCTGTACGAGATCTTCAGTTTGTTGGCAATTTCTCGCATGGAATAGTCTTCATTTCTCAGAACAAGAGTAGACTGATGAGTTTCAGAAGAAAGTTCTTTGTTTCTGGCTATTTTGAGCCTGTAATCGAACCCACAAATGCTGATGCTCCAGATACTCAACTTGTCTAAAGAAGGCCAGTTTTATTGCTTCTTTAATCAGAACAACAGTTTTCAGCTGTGCTTACATAATTGCGAAAGGGTTTTCTGATGATCAATTAGCCTTATAAAAAGATTTTAAAAAGTAAAAAATGTACAACAGACTTGCTTATAAGGAAGAGCACTCAACATGCTTGGCACTGACATAAATGACTGATGATTGAAATTGATAATAAGAAGATTATGAGAACTGTTTAGTTAGACTTCAGTGCAGCCTTTGATATCATTGATCAAAACAGTTTGCAGAAAAAAATGTAGGTGTTATGGCTTAACATCCTCTGCCTTATTGTCTAAGGGCCATACACACCACAAAAAAAAAAAACACAAAGACGCAGACCCACACATACACAATGACAAATTGAGATTATGTGTGCTACTGATTGAACTCAGCCAGCAGCTCCTGAAGAGGAAGATCACCATGGTTGGCACAGTTAGAAAGAACAAGCCGGAGCTCCTTCCTGCACTCCTCGCAACAAGGGGGAGAGAGGCCTTCTCATCAAAGTTTGCCTTCACCCCCACCACCACTCTAGTTTCTTACCTCCCAAAGAGGAACAAGAATGTGGTCCTCCTGAGCACACTGCACAAAACGGCTGAGATCAGTGATCGTGAGGACAAGAAGCCAGCCATCATCCTGGACTACAACCACAACAAAGGAGGTGTGGACAACCTGAACAAGGTGATTGGAACTTACAGCTGCAGGAGGATGACTGCCCGCTGCCCGCTGGACCCTGGTCATCTTTCATCACATCAATGATATGTCCTCATACAATGCCTTTGTGATATTGAACAAGATCAAGCCTACCTGGATGCCTGATAAGCGGAACAAGAGGAGGGTGTTCCTGGAGTAGCTGGGAAAGGCACTTGTAACCCCACACATTCAAAGCAGTGAGCGCCTCCCCCGCACAGCAGCCTCTGCAGTGCTTGTGAAAGCTGTTCAGGGGGCTGAATCTAGTCCTGATCCAACTGAAGCTGCAACTGAGGCAGGCAAGAGAAGGAGATGCCAAATATGCCCCCCAAAGAAGGACTGTAAAACAAATACTATGTGCTGCACATGTGAAAAATACATCTGCAATGTCCATGCACACACACTTGCATACTGTCCTATATGTTCTAATTAGAGTTGATTGATTTATGTTTTTCACGTTTTTGTGTTGTATCTATTATCTTATTTTATTCTTATTTATTGTTGTTGTTTATAGACCTTGTGGGTGGGGGCAATGGTTAAAAAATGGGAGAAGACTAGTATTTTGTAGTTGAATTCCTCATTGTACAGTATATAAGAATATATCACTATGTTGCCAAAATAGTTCAAGACTGTTATTGTTTCCCTTCAATAAAATGTATTTCTGCTACTTTCTTAGGCTATACAAGTGCTATTTCTTGCACAAAAAAAATGTATGTTTACATCTATGCAGTACCTTTAGCAATAATAATAATACAAAACCTCTACTTTAGTAAAGAAAACAATTAAGGCAGGTGTGTTGTAATAAAAATGAGTGTTGTCCACAATTTTTCTGCATTGTGAAGAGGGAAAACCCAGATATTCACAAAGTTTGTAATGAATGACAGGTTGTTTCTTCATGCAAAATAGATTTGGGGTTTATTTGAGGGGTTTAGTGAAGGCGGGTGAGTTTTTCAATGGGTAACTAGCAATAGGCTGGTGCTAAATATCTCAAAAACTAAAAGCATTATTTTTGGGCAAATCACTCGTTCAACCCTAAACCTCATCTGGATCTATTATTGACTAATGTGGCCATTGAGCAAGTTGAACAGACTAAACTGCTGGGTGGTACCCTAGATAGCAAACTATCATGGTCAAAACAAATGGTTGCTAATATGGGAAGAGGTTTGTCTCTGTTAAAGTGTTGCTCTGCTTTCTTGATTTCTCATTCAACCAGACAGCTCCTACAGGCTCTAGTTTTGTCATACCTGGACTACTGTCCAGTTTTGTGGTCAGGTGCGACAAAGAAGGACATAGGCAAATAGCAGTTGGTCCTAAACAGAGCAGCCCGTATTGCACTTAGATGTACATGGAGGGTGAATGTCTATGACATGCATGTCAATCTCTTCTGGCTCAAAGTTGATTGACTGCATGACTATTGGTTTTTGTGTTAGGTGTTGATGTGTTGAAGGTACCGAACTGTCTGTTCAAGCTGTTGGCACATGGTACAGACGCTCATCAGTATCACACAAGACATGCAAACAGAGGTCTCTTCACAGTCCCCAGGTCTAGAACAGAGGCTGGGAAACACATAGTATTAAATAGAGCCATGAGTACATGGAACTCTGCCACCCCAGATCACTAAAGCGAGCAATAAAAACAGATTAGAAAAACTTACAAAATAACAACTTATAGCACGACGGGGACTGTGAAGAGACACACAGACATTTTTATGCATTTTGTATTGTACACTACATGACCAAAAGTATGTGGACATCTGCTTGTCGAACATCTCATTCCAAAATCATGGGCATCAATATGGAGTTGATTCCCCCTTTGCTGCTATAATGGCCTCCAATCTTCTGCGAAGGCTTTCCACTAGATGTTGGAACATTGCTGCATGGACTTGCTTCCATTCAGCCACAAGAGCATTAGTGAGGTTGGGCACTGATGTTGGGCGATTAGCCCTGGTTCGCAGTCTGCGTTCCAATTCATCCCAAAGGTGTTCAATAGGGTTGAGGTCAGGGCTCTGTGCAGGCCAATCAATTTATTCCACTCCGATCTCGACAAGCCATTTTTGTATGGACCTCGCTTTGTGCACGGGAGCATTGACATGCTGAAACAGGAAAGGGCTTCACCAAACTGTTGCCATAAAGTTCGAAGCACAGAATCATCTATAATGTATGTTGTAACTTTAATGGGTTACAGAGTTAATGTTTAAGTTAATTAATTGAGCTGTATCTAAAGATATTTTCTTTACAGTTATTTACATATGTAATTGTATTAGAATTTGTGTGTTGGAGATTGAGAGAACCAAATACATATTTTGTTGTATTGGTTAGTATTGGAGTACGCTTTTGACTGCAAGTTCCAGAATGCCTTGCGACAGGTAGAAAGAGAGAACACGCCAGTTATGTACAAGTGACAAGTGATTATCCTGACTTTTGCTAGCAACTTTCTTTTATTGTTTCGTAGAATCTAAAGTTGTTAAATGTAACGTGAACAAGTAGTATTACTAAAAGAAGCTTTCATTTCAAACCCGACGTCCTGAGTCATTACTTTGAAGATAGTTATTCTATACTGTATGCTGTAGCGATAAGATTTCCCTTCACTGGAAGTAAGGGGCCTAGGTCGAACCATGAAAACAGCCCCAAACCATTATTCCTCCTCCACCAAACTTTACAGTTGGCACTATGCATTCGGGCAGGTGACGTTAACCGGACTGCCAGATGGTGAAGCATGATTCATCAGTCCAGAGAAAACATTTCCATTGCTCCAGAGTCCAATGGCGGCAAGCTTTCACCACTCCATCCGATGCTTGGCATTGTGCACGTTGTTCTTAGGCTTGTGTGTAGATGCTTGGCCATGGAAACCCATTTCATGAAGCTCCCGATGAACAGGTATTGTGCTAACGTTGCTTCCAGATGCAGTTTGGAACTCGGTTGTGAGTGTTGCAGAGGACAGACGTTTTTTACGCACTGTGCGCTTCAGCACTCTGTGGTCCTGTTCTGTGAGCTTGTGTGGCCTATCACTTTGAGGCAGAGCTCTAGTTGCTCCTGGACGTTTCCACTTCACAATAACAGCACTTACAGTTGACAGGGGCAGCTCTAGCAGGGCAGAAATTTGACAAACTGACTTGTTGGAAAGGTGGCATCCTGTGACAGTGCCACGTTGAAAGTCACTGAGCTCTTCGGTAAGGCCATTCTACTGCCAATGTTTCTCTATGGAGCTTTCATGGCTATGTACTCCATTTGATACACCTGTCAGCAGCAGGTGTGGCTGAAATAGCCAAATCAACTCATTTGAAGGGGTGTCCACGTACTTTTCTATATATAGTGTACTTTGCATTGTATTATGTATGTGATACGTGGTTGGGATATGACTGGCTATGCTAAGTTGAATGCCCTAGTTGTGGGTTGCTCTGGATGGGAGCTTCTGCTGAATAGCAAAATTTTAATGTCAGTGTAGTGCTATGTATGTACAGTATATTTATGTATATTATGTATTTTATTTGTTGTGTTATTTCCTGTTTGGACCCCAGGAAGTGTAACATATCATACTTTTTAACTGTACCGGATTAACATTTAGTATGTTACTTTTAGACTGATATCAAGCTGGATCAACATAAAGGCTACTATAGGCTACTACAGTAAGAGAAGTATAAGGCTGTTGTTTAAACTGGTGGATAGCCCTGCACCCGCAAGACTAGGGGTCACATTGCCCTTAATTAAAACAAGGTAAACAGAAATAAATGGATATTGTATGCAAAGATGAATCAAGGTAATACTTCACATTTGCTAGCTAACAAGCAAGCCTATCCATGGGTGTAAGCAACTAGCTGCGCTTTTATCATTTTTTCCTTATTTTTTGGTCATTTCGTTTTTGTCATTTTGTTTTTTTGGGCTCATTTTGTCATTGGCTGGCTAGTAATGCCACAAAATCCTTTTTAAAAACGGTTCATGTAATTTCGAATATTCAAAATCCTGAATTCACACTTGTTTAGTTTAGCTGTTCATCTAATAGTTGATAATGATATTATGTAAATTAATTCTAGCTAGCAAGCATAACACACAAACGCACAAGTAAGCAAACACAATTGGACACATCTAATCATCTTACCTATTTTGACATTGTGAATGTTCCCTTTTCATGTATTGCTTTTGGCACCCGTTCGTACATCTTTATTTGTCCTTCTCTGTGGCACATTTTGCAAGTTTCTAGATCATATAGTACCAACCATTACTTTGAAATGCAACTCCTGGCAAAATCCAATATCACCGCCAGCTGATATATAAGAGCTGTGTCCCAAATGGCAGCCTATTCCCTAGTGCACCCTATCCATTTTACACAGCAAAGGTTTTACGCTGAGATATTTTGTATTTCCTCATTTTATGGTAGCTGCTGCTTAAGTCAACGGTTCCCAGGTAAGGTCATTTGACATGGAGCCCAGTCTACTGTCTCTGCTCCAACATATTTTCATTGTATTTGTTATGCTGGGTTTTAACAGGATGAAGGTGCTGCTAACTGTGAGTCATTCCAGAATCTATATCATTCATGTATGAGACGGGAGGCAACCAATGAATCTTGGCGTTGAGATTCAGATGAGAGTGTAACGCAATGTGAAAAACATAATGGATATACATTTTTATGAAAAACAAACACACAGCAAAGAAACATCTTCCATTGACCTTGATTGGGATTATGAATGTTCCATTCAAAACTGTGAATAGCATCCTTCACCACATACACACATACATTCACACTTCATCGATACGTGATAATTTAGTATAGGGCTCACAGAAATCAATGATTTTCAATTGTAAAACCGCCTTGTAATCAATTGCCTTTGCCGGTTAAATTGAATCAATGGGGATTACTCGATTTGGCTCAAGAGATACATTCTGTTATGGGAGAATACTAATTTACTGGAAGGATCATGTGGGCTCATCAGGGCCAATGTCACATTCCCTTTATTCAGGCCCTCCTAATTTCTCTATTGATCGCTGACTCTGCCAGTACCTGCACTTCCATTTTTCTCATGAGTCATATTCATGCCGGGGTTAATATTGGTACCTTTCCGTTTTCACTTCTCTTTAATAACAAACCAAGTTTTTTTTATTGCTGTGGTGTTTATTAAAAGCAGCACACTTAACAGTGTGATCAATCAAATTAGAAAACATCTTTATCGTGTAAATAGTGAATTTGTTTGTATTCCTCAATAATCTTCCCCTTATCTCTGATTTACAGTACATCGCAAGTGCCCAGGTAATTGAAGGCTTAACATCAGTTCCAGACTTTCAGAGATCAAATCAAAACAAATGTTATTGGTCACATACACATGGTTAGACACATGTTGTCGTTTAAAGACTCACACCAGCTATTTGTTTTACTTTTCCTGTTGAAAAACAATATTCCACGTATAAATACAGTAATGTACACACACACTTAAGGGTAAAAACACATATACTGTATGTTTTGAGCAAAATAGTGGTTTTTAGACACAAGTGCAAACTTCATGGAGTACACAATTCAAGGAGTTGGTCTGATGGTGCCCTCTGATGTCATCAGCTTCCCCCTTGCTTGAGGAACAATAGAGTAATAGAAAAACAAAATGGAAGTCCACCCCTTCCACACATGTGCCATGTCAGAGGACACCTGGACCGCCTTTTGTTACCTAAATCAGGTGATAAATTAGCTGAAAGAAGAGACTGGAGTAGGACTTTATTAAGGACATGCTCTTTGATCAGCAGTTAACAACATGTATTTTCTTTGTTCTTACTGACATGAACTGTGTGATGAATCTTGCACCTCCGATATCATGTCTGGTATCACCTGCCACTGTCCATCTAGACACACTATATACAGTATCATACCACGACATGAGTGCATAAGTGCCCTTTGATATTTTAAGTAGAAATTGTGCACAAATATTAAATAAAAAAGAATGTTACATTAAATTAAGTGATCTTTTGTACAGACCAATTGAACATTTTTAAAATCTGCATTTTGACATGTCCTGCTGTGGTTTCTATGGAGATTTTAACCACAACATTTCTCACTTTCCACCATCATTGTAAGATCCTAGTTATGTCGTTACTTTGACAAAGAACACTATTTATTTCATGTTATTAGTGATTCATTTTAATAACCTCTTGAGATGGGAAGTTAAGCTGAACGTGTTTTTTATGACAGCATGTTAAAATTAAGTTTTTTACCAAGTTACGCTACTCGAAAGGTACCTAATTAGTGGAATGACCCATACCACTTCTCTATTGAAGGTTGATATCTCAGAGACCAAATACTGTTTCAGACATTAGTGAGATAATTCATGCCCCCAGTTCAACTTTGTGTGACTCGTTTCATGGAGGTTGAAGGTGAATGGTTCAGCTGTCTCCTCTAAAAGTGGGGTAGCCAATCTTTCAAGGCACTCTAGTTAATCTACTGTCTGTGTCTATTGAATATAATGAACCAGCAATGCTTTGTTCTGGGAAGAGTTTCTTTGATCGGGGTGAAATTTATAGTTAATCAGTGACAACATGGGTGTGGGCAACAGAAACAATGGAGCAGTTCCTCAACAAACACACTGAAAAATCATTGCTGTGGCAGATTACATTACATTTCCAGTCATTCCAAGTAAAAGGATTACAAATAATCCTTTGTTTTTATGTGTTCCCTGTGTGCAGTTTTAGTGTCTGACTGTAAGCACTGCAGTCCCTGCCACGGGCATAGGGCGGAACAAGGCGATCATGTTATTAGTGATTCATTAGTCCCTCAGTTTAATGTCAACCCTGTTACGTGAACTGAACTCTCATTTTAATATGGTGAAACTATTCCTTAAAAAAAAAATCAAAAGAGACTGAACATATAATAGTCAATCATAGTGTAAAAGCATGTGAGCTGGATCTAGTCTTTTTAGAAATTTTCTGGAACTTTGTGGTGGAAAACTGTGGGTTGAGCATAATACTTCAACCCTGTTACAAGACCTTTGAAAGTTTCTTCAAGTGCAGTCGCAAAAACCATCACGTACTATGATGAAATTGGCTCTCATGAGGACTGCCACAGGAAAGTTAGAGCCAGAGTTACCTCTGCTGCAGAGAGTAAGTTCATTAGAGTTAACTGCACCTCAGATTGCAGCCCAAATAAATGCTTCACAGAGTTCAAGTAACAGACACATCTCAACATCAACTGTTCAGAGGAGACCGCGAGATTCAGACCATGGTCAAATTGCTGCAAAGAAACCACTACTAAAGGACACCAATAAGAAGGAGAGACTTGCTTGGGCCAAAAAACATGAGCAATGGACAGTAGACTGGTGGAAATCTGTCCTTTGATCTGATTAATCCAAATTTGAGATTTTTGGTTCCAACCATCGTATCAAAAATATATCATTTTTGTATTTTTGGGGGGGAACTCAGTCAGGGTCTCAACTTAGTGTTGCGAGTTAGAGTAGTAGAATAGACAAGGTGCAATTTCGAAATGTGGTTGCCATGAACAGATTTTGTCTTTTTATGTCACTGATAGTCACTCATTTAGCCCATGTCAACAAAACATTTTTAGATTGGTAAGTTAGTCTCTCGGTCAGCTATCTAAACTTAGAAATCATGGTCGAATTACCATCTGGGGGACCCCCATTGATTTTGCTAGACAGTCTCAATCAGATATCATATTAAAAACAGCAAACATTTCACACCACCCTATGGTAGAATTTGTAGAATTTAATGGAATTAGCTGTAAAACAGCTCATTTTTCTCTCGGCCCCCTTGGCAAAGTGAGTAGAATTGCATGAAATGAGTTATAAAATTGCCAAATCTTCTGTCCACCCCACGGTAAAATGTGTAGAATTGCAGAAAAATTGCTTTTAAACTGCATAATTTTCTCTATGCCCCATGACAAAATGTGTAGATTTGCACTCAATGAACTCTAAAATGTACACATGTTCTCTCCGCTGTCAAGAGGGGGGCCGCTAAACTGTTTTGCTCGCAATGTGTGTGGGGTATCGATCTGAGTACGCAGATCCACAGCCGCTCATGATGAGTTGCAATTGTTTGTGTCCCCCACCCCTATTACATTTTAGCCAGTGAGCAGACGCTCTTATCCAGAACAACTTACAGTAGTGACTGCATAAATGTTGATACTTTTTTAATTCAATACTGGTCCCCAGTTGGAATCAAACCCACAACCCTGGCATTGCAAGCACCATGGTCTACCAACTGAGCCACACGGGACCCTATCAAAGTTGCCCATCTCTGGTCTAGCTGGTCAAGCTATTCTGACTAGCATGGTCTAACTGGAAAAACCAATGCACATCCTTATTATATTTCCCAGCATGCTCTATTGTTGTTTGATTTTTAAGAATTGTTTGTTTCAATATCTGTGTTTTTGCATCTACATTGATTGATTCATTAATCTTATGGTACACAATATAAATAACATACATTTTTCTAAACTGATCCAATCTGTTAGTTGGATTTATTGCATCTGTTAATGAAATGGTCCACTCACACAGACAATGTGGTTAAGAAGGCGCAACAGCACCTCTTCAACCTCAGAAGGTTAAAGACATTTAGCTTGTCACCCAAAACCCTGACAAACTTTTACAGATGCACAATCGAGAGCATCCTCTCGGGCTGTATCACAGCCTGGTACGGCAACTGCACCTCCCTCAATCGCAAGGCTCTACAGAGGGTTGTGCGGTCTGCATAACGCATCACCGGGGGCAAACTACCTGCCCTCCATGACACCTACAGTCATGGCCAAAACTTTTGAGAATGACACAAATATTAATTTCCACGAAGTTTGTTGCTTCAGTGTCTTTAGATATTTTTGTCAGATGTTACTATGGAATACTGAAGTATAATTACAAGCATTTCATAAGTGTCAAAGGCTTTTATTGACAGTTACATGAAGTTGATGCAAAGAGTCAATATTTGCAGTGTTGACCCTTCTTTTTCAAGACCTCTGCAATCCGTCATGGCATGCTGTCAATTAACTTCTGGGCCACATCCTGACTGATGGCAGCCCATTCTTGCATAATCAATGCTTGGAGTTTGTCAGAATTTGTGGGGTTTTGTTTGTCCACCTGCCTCTTGAGGATTGACCACAAGTTCCCAATGGGATTAAGGTCTGGGGAGTTTCCTGGCCATGGACCCAAAATATCGATGTTTTGTTCCCCGAGCCCTTTTGCCTTATGGCAAAGTGCTCCATCATTCTGGAAAATGCATCGTTCGTCACCAAACTGTTCCTGGATGGTTGGGAGAAGTTGGAGGATGTGTTGGTACCATTCTTTATTCATGGCTGAATACTTAGGCAAAATTGTGAGTGAGCCCACTCCCTTGGCTGAGAAGAAACCCCACACATGAATGGTCTCAGGATGCTTTACTGTTGGCATGACACAGGACTGATGGTAGTGCTCACCTTGTCTTCTCCGAACAAGCTTTTTTCCAGATGCCCCAAACAATCGGAAAGGGGATTTATCAGAGAAAATGACTTTACCCCAGTCCTCAGCAGTCCAATCCCTGTACCTTTTGCAGAATATCAGTCTGTCCCTGATGTTTTTCCTGGAGAGAAGTGGCTACTTTGCTGCCCTTCTTGACACCAGGCCATCCTCCAAAGGTCTAAATAACGGCACTTTAATAATGTTTACATATCTTACATTACTCATATCACATGTACTGTATATACTGTATTTTATACCATCTATTGCACCTTGCCTATGACGCTCAGCCATCGCTCATCCATATAATTCCATGTACACATTCTCATTCACCCCTTTAGATTTGTCTGTATTAGGTAGTTGTTGGGGAATTGTTAGATTACTTGTTAGTTATTACTGCACTGTCGGAACTAGTATCACAAGCATTTCGCTACACTGACATTAACATCTGCTAACCATGTGTATGTGACAAATAACATTTGATATGATTTGATTTGATTTGGTTGTTCCAGTTTAGATGTTTTAGGTGTCATTTATTTATCTTTCTAACCCTGGAAGTAATTCTGAAAGCAATGTGTAGGTGAATAAAAGTTCCAATTGTTGGATATCCCAACTCTGGCTGGATTCCAATAGGAATTAACATTAATTTGCAAGCCAGGCCAGCATAATATGAATTGCATTCACCAGCATACCAGTATCACCAGCAAACCAGCAAGTGTCCAAAGCACAATGAATGCTTGTCACCAGCAAAACCCACTCTGGTCACCAGCAGGGTGACTATTAAATGCAAATATTTCTAGGGCTTCTATCTGTCTGTCTGTTAACAGATGTAACATGTTACACACATGGGCATTGGTCCGGTGATTTAAGCTCTCCTTTTTTGAAAGGTAACGTTTGTGATGGGATTTGTCTCTTGTGTGTACACTACATGACAGTTTACAGATATCCCATATGCAGTCATGATATTCAACGCTGATGCTCCAGTGCCATCAAGTGAAGCTACATGAAATTACACTGAAATAAAACTTGTGTTAAGTCCTCTCATGTGTAGAGACTACTTTATGTACATAATATTCTCCATAATAGGACTTCATGAGACCCATAATGCAACATCACATAATAGTGTAACAGAAAGTGAAAAGCATAATGGATACCATAAAAAAAAAAAAAAAACAACAACAAAGAAGCACCTTGATTGGGATTAAGAATGTTCCATTCAAAACTGCAAACAACATCCCTCCCCAAATTCATGCTCACAAACTGTCACGTCCTGGCCAGTATAGGGTTAATTGTTTTGGTAGTTTGGTCAGGACGTGGCAGAGGGTATTTGTTTTATGTGGTTCGGGGTGGTGTGTTTGTGTAAAGGGTGTTTGATTTAGTATTTCCGGGTTTTTGGTTGATGGTCTGTGTTTGTATTCTATGGTTAGTCTAGTGTGTGTGTTTCTATGTTTGGTTAATTGGGGTTGGGACTCTCAGTTGAAGGCAGGTGTTGTCTATCTGCCTTTGATTGAGAGTCCCATATATTAGGGTGTGTTTGTGTGTGTGATTTGTGGGTGATTGTTCTGTGTTGAGCTTTGCCTTGCCAGACTGTTTGTTAGTTGTTCGTTTTTTCGGTTTTGTTATTTTGTATGTTCATTTTTGAAGATAATTAAAAATCAAGATGAGCATTCACGTACCTGCTGCGTTTTGGTCCATTTCTACCAACAACAACCGTGACACAAACACATTCACACTTCGTCGATAAGTGGTAATTTAGTATATGGGCTCACAGAAATCAATGCCTTGTAATCAATTGCATTTGCCGGTTAAAATGAATCAATGGGGATTACTTGACTAAAATGTGGAACATCGCTTTGGCTCAAGAGATACATTCTCTTATGGGAGAATACTAATGTACTGGAAGGATCATGTGTGCTCATCAGGGCCAATGTCACATTCCCTTTATTCAGGCCCTCCTAATTTCTCTATTGATCGCTGACTCTGCCAGTACCTGCACTCCCATTTTTCTCATGAGTCATATTCATGCCGGGGTTAATATTGGTACCTTTCCGTTTTCACTTCTCTAATAAAAAATACAAGTTTTTTTATTGCTGTGGTGTTTATTAAAAGCAGCACACTTAGAAATGGAATAAATCACATTAGCAAAGATTTGTATCCTGTAAACAGGGAATTTGTTTGCATTCCCCTTATCTCTGATTTACAGTAAATCGCAGGTGCCCAGATAAATGAAGCCTAAACATCAGTTCCAGACTTTCAGAGATGGTAGTTTAAAGATGCACTCCAGCTTTTTGTTTGACTTTTCCTATTGAAAAACAATACCCCACGTATAAATACATTAATGTATATACACACACTTAAGGGTAAAGAAACATGTTTTTTAGACACAAATGCAAACATCATATAGTAGGCCATTCAATGAGTTGGTCTGATGGTGCCTTTTGCTTGAGGAACAATAGAGGAGCATCTATCCACACTTGTGCCACGTCAGAGGACACCTGGACCACCTATTGAGCAGTGCCTTTTAAGTAAATCAGGTGATAAAAGAGCTGAAAAAAAAGGCTAGAGTAGGACTTTAATAAGGACATGTTCTTTGATCAGCAGTTATCAACATGTATTTTCTTTGTTCTTACTGACATAAAATGTGTGACGGATCTGGCACCTCTGGTATATATGGGGCGGCAGGTGGCCTAGTGGTTAGAGTGTTGGGCCAGTAACTGAAAGGTTGCTAGATCAAGCTGACAAGGTAAAAATATGTTTTTCTGCCCCTGAACAAGGCAGTTAACCCACTGTTCCTAGACCGTCATTGTAAATAAGAATTTGTTCTTAACTGACTTGCCTAATTAAATAAACGATACATTTAAAAAATTCTGGTGTCACCTGCCACTGTCTTTCTTAATGCACTGTATGTCACTTCTCTATTGAAGGTTGAGATATCAGAGAGCAAAAAGATACTTAAGTATCAAAAGTAAAAGTATAAATAATTTCAAATTGATTATATTAAGCTAACCAGATGGCACAATTTTTTATTTTTTATTTAAGGATAGCCTGGGGCACACTACAACAAGCAGACATCATTTCCAAATGAAGCATTTGTGTTTAGTGAGTCCGCCAGATCAGAGGCAGTAGGCATTTATGGAGATAAAAGTACATGATTTATTTAGGAATGTAGTGAAGTAAAAGTAAAAGTTGTCCAAAATATAAATAGTAAAGTAAAGTACAGATACACAAAACAATTACTTAAGTACTACTTTAAAGTATTTTTTACTTAAGTACTTTACACCACTGGTGTCATGCAGGATGGTATCACCTGCCACTGTCCTTCTTAATGCACTATATGTCACATCTCTTTTGAAGGTTGAGAAATCAGAGAACAGATACTGTATCAGCATTTAGTGAATATTGTGGGGGTTTTCTCTTTTCAATCTTTCAAGGCCCTATAGTTAATCTACTGTCTGTGTCTATTGAATATAATGATCCTGCATTGCTTTGTTCTGGGAAAAGTCTCTTTGATCAGGGTGAAATGTACAGTTAGTCGGTACATGGAAAAACAAAAAATCAATGACCACTTCTGATATTCAGAGACAGACTCAACTATCTTGGGAGATATTAGCTATCCATCTTCAGTGAATCACATTTGGGAGAGAGAAAATGTAATCTGAACGCAACCAATCAACTTCCTCAAATACCTTCCCCAGACACACCCAATAGCCCTGTAAGAAACCTTTAAGCTCTAAATTAGCATCATGTATTACATACAGGCATTACTAGTTTTTAACTGTCATAAATAACTCCATCTTTATCCTAGGAGACACCCTGGAAGTATATATATTAATAGGCATCATTCATGCAAACACTTGTTTTAAGTGTATCATGTTTGAATGGGAAGGCCATTTTAACACTGTGGGATTAGTTAAAAAATGTTTTATTAATAACCAGCTGCAAGCAAGCTGGTACATCCTTGTCTGAACCTGAATGCAGGGTTTGATCTCTGACAATGTATTCCTAATGACAATGTGCTGTTGAATAATATTGTGGTTTTGTATCTTTGCCAAATGTATAATCCTGTGTTGTGTAAAACAGCTCATCCTGACTCATTTATTTAGGGCTTACCCATGTAGCAGAGGAGGCTGGTGGGAGGAGCTATAGGAAGACGGGTTCATTGTAATGGCTGAAATGGAATAATGGAGCAGAGTCAAACATGTGGTTTCCATATGTTTGATGCATTTGGCAATGTTACACTTATTCCATTCTAGCATTACACATGCCTTTCCTCCTATAGTTCTTCCCACCAGCCTCCTCTGCTAAACGGGTAAGCCCTAAAACTATTTTATTTAACTAGGCAAGTCAGTTAAAGAACAAATTCTTATTTACTATGATGGCCTACCCCTGCCAAACCCTAACCCCACTGGGCCAATTTTGCACCACCCTATGGAACTCCCAATCAGCGACGGTTGTGATACAGCCTGGAATTGAACCAGGGTCTGTAGTGACGCCTACAGCACTGCAATACAGTGCCTTAGACCGCTGCGCCACTCAGGAGACATGTTGGAAACAAATCAAATCAAATCAAATGTATTTATATAGCCCTTCTTACATCAGCTGATATCTCAAAGTGCTGTACAGAAACCCAGCCTAAAATCCCAAACAGCAAGCAATGCAGGTGTAGAAGCACGGTGGATAGAAAGGCCAAAACCTAGGAAGAAACCTAGAGAGGAACCAGACTATGAGGGGTGGCTAGTCCTCTTCTGGCTGTGCCGGTTGGAGATTATAACAGAACATGTTCAAATGTTCATAAATGACCAGCATGGTCAAATAATAATAATCACAGTGGTTGTCGAGGGTGCAACAGGTCAGCACCTCAGAAGTACATGTCAGTTGGCTTTTCATAGCCGATCATTGAGAGTATCTCTCCCGCTCCGTTCACGTCCGGTGAACAGGTCAGGGTTTCATAGCCGCAGGCAGAACTGTTGAAACTGGAGCAGCAGCACAGCCAGGTGGACTGTGGACAGCAAGGAGTCATCAAGGTAGTCCTGAGGCATGGTCCTAGGGCTCAGGTCCCCCGAGAGAGAGAGAGAGAGAGAAAGAAAGAAAGAAAGAAAGAAAGAAAGAAAGAAAGAAAGAAAGAAAGAAAGAAAGAAAGAAAGAAAGAAAGAAAGAAAGAAAGAAAGAAAGAAAGAATTAGAGAGAGCATACTTCAATTAACACAGGACACTGGAGAAATACTACAGATATAACAGACTGACCCTAGCCCCCTAACACATAAACTACTGCAGCATAAATACTGGAGGCTGAGACAGGAGGGGTCAGGAGACACTGTGGCCCCATCCGATGATACCCCTGGACAGGGCCAAACAGGCAGGATATAACCCCACCCACTTTGCCAAAGCACAGCCCACACACCACTAGAGGGATATCTTCAACCACCAACTTACCATCCTGAGACAAGGCAGAGTATAGCCCACAAAGATCTCCGCCACGGCACAACCCAAGGGGGGGCGCCAACCCAGACAGGAAGACCACGTCAGTGACTTAACCCACTCAAGTGACGCACCCCTCCTAGGGACGGCATGGAAGAACACCAGTAAGCCAGTGACTCGGCCCCTGTAATAGGGTTAGACGCAGAGAATCCCAGTGGAGAGAGGGGAACCGGCTAGGCAGAGACAGCAAGGGCGGTTCGTTGCTCCAGTGCCTTTCTGTTCACCTTCACACTCCTGGGCCAGACTACACTCCATCATAGGACTTACTGAAGAGATGAGTCTTCAATAAAGACTTAAAGTTTGAGACCGAGTCTGCGTCTCTCACATGGGTAGGCAGACCATTCCATAAATATGGAGCTCTATAGGAGAAAGCCCTGCCTCCAGCTGTTTGCTTTGAAATTCTAGGGACAATTAGGAGGCCTGCATCTTGTGACCGTAGCGTACGTGTAGGTATGTACGGCAGGACCAAATCGGAAAGATAGGTAGGAGCAAGCCCATGTAATGCTTTGTAGGTTAGCAGTAAAACCTTGAAATCAGCCCTTGCCTTAAAAGGAAGCCAGTGTAGAGAGGCTAGAACTGGAGTAATATGATCAAATTTTTGGGTTATAGTCAGGATTCTAGCAGCCGTGTTTAGCACTAACTGAAGTTGGCGAGGTCGGGGTTGAGACCTGAGCCAACTCCCCGTGCTTACCGTGGGGAGCGAGTGACCGAGCAAGCACCGTATTATGCGGTGAGGCGCACTGTGTCGCCGGTGCGCACTAACAGCCCGGTGCGCTCGGTGCAAGCTCCTCACAGTTGCCGTGCTAGAGTTGGCCGTCAGCCAGGAAGAACTGCGCCGGCTCTGCGTGTCTGTAGCTATAAATAGTGATTGAATAGGCTGCATAGCTTTCATGACTAGAAGCTCAAAAGACGAAAACGTCGTTTTTGTTTTTGTAAATTGAAATTTGCTATCGTAAATGTTAGCAACACCTCCGCCTTTGCGGAATGCGTGGGGGATATGGTCACTAGAAACCCCTTAACCAGAGCCATGTAGTCTCATGAGCTGGACTGATCTCCTAGACTAGGTCAACAGGTGGGTCAGTCCCTCTACCTCTGTCTTGGTGATATGCTTGCAAGTGACAACATTGGTGTTGGCAACAGAAACAATGTAGTACAGTACTACCTAAACAAAAACACTGAATAAACATTGCTGTGGTAGATTTAATTAATTTACAGGCATTCCAAGTGAGAGGATTAGGAATAATCCTTAGTTTTTATGTGTTCCCTGTGTGCAGTTTTACTGTCTGATTGTAAGCACTGCAGTCCCTGCCACGGGCCTGGGCAGAACAAGACGATGGCTGCATCATCATTATATGGACTGCAGTTTTTGCTGGCTAGATAACATATAACAAAAGTTATATAGAAACAAAGGAAGGTGAAAACTAAACAAACATTTGCCTCACTTTATCTCTGTCAATGGGGCACCACACACTTACATTTCATGCATAACATATGTAACCTATATATGTCTTCATGTAGTAGCCCAGGGTCGGACTGGGACCAGAAACTGTTCCTGGCATTTCTTACACACTGTAATTTTTAACCCCTTTTCCTCCCCAATTTCATTCTTGTCTCATCACTGCAACTGCCCAATGGGCTCAGGAGAGGTGAAGGTCGAGTCATGTGTCCTCCGAAAAATGACCAACCAAACCACGGTTCTTAACACCCGCTCGCTTAATCCGGAAGCCAGCTGCACCTAATACTGTTCAACTGATGACCGAAGTCAGCCTGCAGGCGCACGGCCCACCACAAGGAGTTGCTAGAGCGTGATGAACCAAGTAGAGACACCCCCCCCCCCCGGCCAAACCCTTCCATAACCCAGACAACGCTGGGCCAACTGTGCGCCACTCTATGGGACTCCCGGTCACGGCCGGTAAAGACACAGCCTGGGATCAAACACACAGCCTGGGATCAAATCCCTGGCTGTAGTGACGCCGCAACACTGCAAGGCCGTAACTTAGACCACCTTACCACTCGGGAGGCCACACCTGTCTGTTTTTTTTTTCTTGAGGCCACCACACCGGCCCATTTTTCCCCTTGAGGCCCCATTATTAATCAGATAATGTTTATGTTGTGCTAAAAACCCAAGTTAGACAAGCCCACTGGGCTTAACCTGTTGGGGCTAGGGGGCAGTATTTGCACGGCCGGATAAAAAACGTACCCGATTTAATCTGGTTACTACTCCTGTCCAGTAACTAGAATATGCATATAATTATTGGCTTTGGATAGAAAACACCCTAAAGTTTCTAAAACTGTTTGAATGGTGTCTGTGAGTATAACAGAACTCATTTGGCAGGCCAAAACCTGAGAAGATTCTTTACAGGAAGTGGCCTGTCTGACCATTTCTTGCCCTCCTTGATCATCTCTAACAAATACAGGGGATCTCTGGCATGACGTGACACTTCCTACGGCTCCCATGGGCTCTCAGAAGGCGGGAAAAAGCTGAACGATGTAATTCCATCCCCAGGCTGAAACACATTAGCGCGTTTGGCAAGTGCTCTATCAGAGGGCCATTAGACTGAGGCTCGTGCATGAGGGGATAGCATGCTTTTACTTTCACTCTCTTTGTAATAAAAAACGATTTCCCGGTCGGAATATTATCGCTTTTTTACGAGAAAAATTGCATAAAAATTGATTTTAAACAGCGGTTGACATGCTTCGAAGTACGGTAATGGAATATTTACAATTTTTTTGTCACGAAATGCGCCGTGCTCGTAACCCTTATTTACCCTTTCGGATAGTGTCTTGAACGCACGAACAAAACGCCGCTATTTGGATATAACAATGGATTATTTGGGACCAAACCAACATTTGTTATTGAAGTAGAAGTCCTGGGAGTGCATTCTGACGAAGACAGCAAAGGTAATAACATTTTTCTTATAGTAAATCTGACTTTGGTGAATGCTAAACTTGCTGGGTGTCTAAATAGCTAGCCCTGTGATGCCGGGCTATCTACTTAGAATATTGCAAAATGTGCTTTCACCGAAAAGCTATTTTAAAATCGGACATATCAAGTGCATAGAGGAGTTCTGTATCTATAATTCTTAAAATAATTGTTATGTTTTTTGTGAACGTTTATCGTGAGTAATTTAGTAAATTCACCGGCAGTGTTCGGTGGGAATGCTAGTCACATGCTAGTCACATGCTAATGTAAAAAGCTGGTTTTTGATATAAATATGAACTTGATTGAACAAAACATGCATGTATTGTATAACATAATGTCCTAGGGTTGTCATCTGATGAAGATCATCAAAGGTTAGTGCTGCATTTAGCTGTGGTTTGGGTTTATGTGACATTATATGCTAGCTTGAAAAATGGGTGTCTGATTATTTCTGGCTGGGTACTCTGCTGACATAATCTAATGTTTTGCTTTCGTTGTAAAGCCTTTTTGAAATCGGACAGTGTGGTTAGAAAAAGGAGAGTCTTGTCTTTAAAATGGTGTAAAATAGTCATGTGTTTGAAAAATTGAAGTTTTTGCATTTTTGAGGTATTTGAATATAGCGCCACGGGATTACACTGGCTGTTGAGTAGCCCATAGAGGTTAAAATGGCAAGGCCAAAATGCCAGATGACCAGTCCGCCCCTGTAGCTTAAACATGCCATTAGCAGCAGTAGTTTCGACTACTATTATTATGCAAAATAACATTGGACCATCATCTAAGCCTATTTTTTTTGCCAGTCATGCAATAAATCCTTATCTATGCCTACTGATATAAAGTTATAAAGGTAAAACACACATCATATCTCTCTGTATTGTTATTAATAAAATGTAAACCTAGGCTATGTTGGAAGAAGGTGCATTGCGCTTAGCAGGCAACAATGTTGATGATAAATTTACAATAACAGTATTGAGTAGCCTAATGTCTGGAAATGTCTTGCCTGTTGATCACGTCTTGCCTATTGATCAGTCACAGTGACTGCTCTGATTGGCCAGGGTGGAGACAGGCGAAACAGTTCACGCGAAGAATCAAAAGCTGAGGGCAAGAGTAGTACCTTTATTAAATAGCGCGTCAATTTCTCGATAGAGAAATAATTAGTGTGGAGCGTCGAAAGGGGTGATACATTTAGAATGGAAACAAGTGGGCGTTGATTTTTCCGACACTTTCTCAGAGTGTTCCTCTTTTCTTATGTTTTGCAGATGGACTTCATCGAATTTGGAGTGAATTTTCCGCAAGTATTCTATTTGCCTGAAAACTTTATTTTCACAAATTACCTCCGCATGATTTTGCATTGGTTGTTCACTGCTAAAATGATCAGCTGATGCACGCTTTCAATTGCAACCTTGTTCGATGGCACTGGCCACATGTCACTCTGACCCTGGGTCATAAAGCTGAATTCCGTGGAAATTCACAGGCTTTTTGTGGTGCCTCACGGGTCATTTTGCACGACTGACCACACCTGTCTCGAAATGTTTTTGTCAGTCATTCCTCATGTTTCAACTTAACTCGTTTTATCTTTAGCTTCGTTGATTTTCCTTTATTTTGGTTGAGGTCTTCACAAAAAGTTACATTTTAGAATCAATTGTGTCTTGACGCGCAAGGGCAACTTGTATTTGTGGGTTTTTAATTATTTTGGGTCCATGCTAGAACATCCTGACCTTTCCACAACTTTCAGCTTGATAAATTATTTCATGGATTTATGAGACGTGGCTTAAGGGTATTCCATAGCATCTGCATTCGAGAACTTGTGGTCTTGCTAGAAGTTAGAATCGGTAGACTGCTCTGAATGTAGAACTGCTGTTTGCATTGTCTAACAGTGAACATGAAACTAGTCTTTAGATGCTATACCCCTTTTCCGCAAAATCTAATATGGATAGCAGTCTTGTTCTGTCTTAGCTGACACGTTTCCTTATTAATTACATAAATAATTTGGGCTCCCGAGTGACGCAGTGGTCTAAGGCATTCCATCTCAGTGCTAGAGGCATCACTACAGACCCTGGTTTGATTCCAGGCTGTTTCACAACCGGCTGTGTTTGGGAGTCCCATAGGGCGGCGCACAATTGGCCCTGTGTCGTTAGGGTCTGGGTAGGTCGTCATTGTAAATAAGAATTTGTTCTTAACTGACTTGCCTAGTTAAATATATATTTATTTTTTAAAAGAGTGGTTAAAAATGGTCCATCCCCTCAAGCATTTTAAATTCTCATCTAAGTCTAACCTTATCCTCGTCAACATTGTTCCCTTTAGAGCGCTTCAAGCATTTAGAGACCACTCCATACCACAGCAGTCAGCCATGCCAGTGGACCTTGCCATGCAACTGTGTCTGAGCTAGAGTCCTCCCCTCTGTCACCTACTGGGTGTGTCTCCTCTGAAGGCCCTGAGACCTGCCCTTCTGACAAGAGATTTCCAGACTCCCAGGGCAAGCCTCCGCACTGCACCGCCCTTCTCTTCATCCTTTTCCTCCTCACCAAAGTGGTCTCGGAGCTGTGTCCACAGGAACTGTGCCATCCCAAAGAAGAAACGTGTGGTGTTTGCTGATACTAAGGGTCTGTGTCAGCGTGAACGAGCGCTCCTTGAGTGGCACCGTGCGTGTGTGCAATGTTGGCTTTGAGAAGTCTGTGCACGTGCGGGTAACCTTTGACTCATGGCGGAGCCATCGTGACATCGCCTGCTCCTACCTGCACCGGCACTACAGCGATTTTAGGACTGATGTGTTTGCATTTGACGTCCCCCTCCCCCAGAATCTGGATCCCAGCGAGTGTCTTGAGTTCTGTGTGTCCTTCCGGCTAGGCAGCGGGGACACACCTTGTTGGGACAACAACAAGGGACAGAACTATAGGGTGTGTGTGACACCTGACGAGTCAGGCTACAGCCAAGCCCAGGCCCTGTTACGGAACCATATCACCCCCTTCCTCCTCCAGTGTCCCCCTAACGGCCAAGGAGCGGAGGAACCAGCCTGAAGAGCCCCATGTACCCTGATTTCTAACACCGCTCAGAGGCCTTTATCAGCCAGAGTGGGAGGCGACTGGAGAACTCTGTCCCTTTCTGGTAGAGGGAAATGGCCCTAATCTGGTCAGGAAATGAGACAACTTTGCCAATCTGATTCTGGCTGCCTGAACTTGGCAATGGAGCTGGACAAACTCTTGCCAAGAATACGTGCAATGTTTAAACCTGTTTTAAATTTTAATAGAGGAAGTGCATCACTAAATGTAATTGACTCAACTGAAATGGAATTGAACCCGTCTGATGGTAGAAGTTTGAAAGACAACCATGTTTGCCTTTGTCGCGGCCCTTAATTCTACTGCTCAACTGGGCCCCAACTAAAATGTGAAATAGATTTGCACTACTAGTGTACTTTTCATAGAATACAGCCCTGTGCTACCCTCAACATATTCCAGATCACTCGGGGGAGTTTCCTAAATACCAAGCACCAAGATCATAATTTTATCTTATTTATTGGTTCTTAGAACTAAGGCTGCGTTTAGAGGCAGCCCAATTGTGAAATTGTTTCACTAATTGGTCTTCGGAATGATCACGTCAGATATTTCACATCCAGAAATTTTAATTTGACCAATCAGATCAGGTCAGAAAAAGATTGGATGTGAAAAGTTCTGACGTGATTGGTCAAAAGACCAATTAGTAGAAAAAAGAGAATTGGGCTGCCTGTTTAAATGCAGCCTATGACGCTTCTTAAACTCTTCACAGAGTTAGTTTCCAGGTGTTTATTAGTACTGATTGCACACAAAGGCCCTCTCAAGAAGACTGCCATGCAGACTTCAACTTCAGCCACCATAACTCGCCTTTTAACAAATGAATGTGTGCCTTGAGTTATTAAACATTCAAAAATAATATTGTCTTCACTCTCATTATTCTGAAACTGCATGGCTAGCAACTGACAAATCATACCACCACCTACTGTATATAGTTATCACAAGCCCTCTAACGTGACTAGTTGGTATACAAAGGGGAAAACTAATTTAAGGCTAATTCATGTCAAATTTGTGTGGAATCATTAACCTTCTGACTGACTCTACCATTAATGGAATAGTCTTTTTTGTGGTAAGTAGTGAGAAAACTAAGCAAATGTTTTGTGCTATATGCACCAAGTCTTGAACCAACAGGACCCTGACCAGATTCTACCCACAAGCCATAAGACTGCTAAACAGTTAGTCTGGGTAGCTATTTGGTTAACCATTTAACTATTTGCATTGACTCTTTGTGCACAAACTTTTTTGACTCATCACATATGCTGCTGCTACTAATTACGATCTGCTACTTTATTCCTAGTTATATGCACATACAGTATCTACCTCAATTACCTCGTAGCCCTGCACATCAACTCGGCACTGACACTAAACATTGCAGGTGTACCCCTTGTATATAGTCATGTTATTGTTACTCACTGGGTATCTTTTATTAAGTTTTTTACTTTTCTATTATTTCTCTATTTTCTTTCTCTCTGCATTATTGGGAAGTGCCTGTAAGTAAGTACTTCACTGCTAGTCAAAATCAAATTGTATTGGTCACATACACATATTTAGCGGATGTTATTGCAGGTGTAGTGAAATGCTTGTGTTCCTAGCTCCAACTTATTGTTTATGAAGCATGTGACTTAAAATTTGATTTGACTGATTTGATTTTATAGATATGCCGTTTGTTAACGTTTCTGATTCTAAGGGCTTGTTCTTCTGCTCAAAATGGTACGCAGCATCATCTGGATGTGTGTGCAACAAAAGTTCAACATTCACCTTCTTCTACCATTTATGTCAAGTCGTCTACGCATACAATTTGATGCATACGTTCGATTAATCCAACGTATGAACCACACAGAATGCACAGCCTCTGCAATGCAATGCTGCAAGGAAAACACAGCGTTCCATTGTAAATTAATGTACTCGTGTACCAAAACGCAATGACGCTGTAGGTGTGATCGAGGCGTAAGGCTCAGATTTCCCTGGGTGTCTTCCTATCAGCTACATCATGCATTCCTAACAGCCTGTGTCAGTAGAGGATGTTCTGGGTGGAGGAGTGATACACACACACTGACATGCCTCCCTGACTGGCACGCCCACCTGTCTTCTTGACAGTACTGATGTAATGCTCTAGACTCTAGAGCCTCAAGCAACATGAACATCAACTCACTTGGGCGGTAGGCACAGCAATCGTTTGGTAACCATGGCAGCATCAGAGCCTGTGTTTACATGCAAGGTTGGAGGTCACCGTGTTGGGAATAAGGAGTGATGTGGTGACAAAGTGTCAGTCTGCCTTTCACTTGACCTCTCGCTCTAACTCACACCCTTTCACTCTATAGCTATAATGTCCTGGGACTGACGCTTTGGTGAATAGTTCCAGGTAGTTGAATGAAGTCAGCCTATTGTGTGTCTCTGTACACTGTTCTCACATTGTATGGTCATCTTGAAAGGTAATGCCATGTGTCATGACCCCTCCCCCCAAAATGTAATCATGAAAGTTCTCAGTTTCCTTTTATCTGGAAATATGACTCAAAAGCCAGCATGGCATGTGTTACTATTGTCAGTTCTGGCAGACATGTTCAGAAATGAGTTCCAATCCCACAATAAAACAGCATGTCCTGTTCAAAAGCACCGAAACACCATATATTACCCAAAAATTATGCCGACTTAAAATGTCTGTACTTGTGTAAAGCTCTTCCAGTGAAGTGCTAGTCGTGGGCTGTTAAGGGCAGGCAAGTGATTTGAAGCCAACTCAGTTGTGTCACGGCTGTCGAAAGGATCGGACGAAAGTGCAGCGTGGTTGTAGTTCCACATTTTATTACATCCGTGAAACTTTGCAAAACATAAATAACTGAATTTACAAAACAACAATCCGTGACGCAGAGAGAAACAAACACGACTCAAAAATATAATCACCCACAAAACCCAGGAAGAAAAGACCCTACTTAAATATGATCTCCAGAGGTAACTAGGACCAGCTGCCTCCAATTGGAGATCAACCCCCCCAAAAAAACATAGAAATAGAAAAACACAAAACACCCCGTCACGCCCTGACCTACTCTACCATAGAAAATCACATCTTACTATGGTCAGGACGTGTAGAGCAAGGTTTCCCAAACTCGGTCCTGGAGCCCCCTCTTGATGCACGTTTTAGTTGTTGCCCTAGCACTACACAGCGGATTCAAATAACCAACTTATCATCAAGCTTTGATTATTTGAATCAGGTGTGTAGTGCTAGGGCAAAAAACAAATTGTGCACCCAGGTTGGGCCCCAGGACCAAGTTTGGAAAACCCTGCTGTAGAGAACAATATTTGGGTCCTTTTTGAATTATAATCTCCTTGCCTCCCTCTTTCTTAACTTCTGAATCTCTCTCTATCTAAATAGAGAGAGATTCAGTGACACTGTTGTGAGTTTCTCAATCTGTTTATTCAGTTTCATCTGTTACTCAGTTTATCTTCCACACTGTCTAAAAGATAAATAAATCCCAGAGTAAAACTGGAGGTGATTCATAGAATGACTGGCATGTAGGTCACAACCAGATATAGGAAACGACAGACAGTGAACACCAACAGGTGACAACCAGATAGATTAAACTCAAAATGCATTGCATGAGTCACGACTTGAAAATATGTGGTGGTTTTAGCAGGGGAAAGCAATTCAACAAGTCATACATTGCACTGAAGGAGCTATCTGAACGATGTTGTGTGGTGATTCTGGGTCTATACAGAAAAAGCAGGTTCCTCTGTGGACCTTAATGGCAACTGCTACTGGGAAGGTGCTCGTGCTCAGGGTTCCAGGGGCTCCTGGCGAAACAGTCCGCAGCCTTCCTGTCACACTCGCAGATGAACATCTCACAGGCGTCATTGTTGCCTGAGGTTGTGAGAGAAAGAACAATAAGGAGGGTATAGTAAGAGAATAAAATGGAAAGAGCAAGGTAAAGTGTACTGTGGGCAGCACTGTATGTAACGTAGTATAAAGCTAATCATTGTGGTGTATGCTACTCACTCTTGCAAGTGACCTTTCTGAGGTTCTCGTCACAGTCGTAGGCATAGGATTCAGTGTAAGGGTTGTCAATGATGGGCCAACATTCATCATGCTGCATGGCATCAGAGTAGCACAGGTCATGGACCTCACAGCACCTGTAGGATGACACCATAGAACACACCAACTCTGAGACAAACTCATACTTACACATTCACACTGGCAAAACTTTGGCCAGAACTTTGGTGGCGGCAGCAATAAGCAACAAAGAACCCAAACTTTCAAGCAAAACATGAATTGATGTCAAGTCAACAGAGATTCATTAGTGGTCGGGATAGTGTGTAGACTGTAGTGGTTTCAGCCCTATTGACATATAACCCTTGTCCCTTGACCCTTAACCCCTGACCTTTCCAGTTCGTCCACAGGGGTACCAGAGCCTCCCTTGCCACAGTAGCAGCCGTAGTCCGCATAGTCAAAGATGGGCCAGCTATCAGGCACAGTGCAGAGGATCATGTTTCTGAACTGCCACAGGGCCCTGTAGTTAAGGTTAGTTGTCTGGGCTGTAAGAAAAGTTTGAGTTTATTGATTTCTTGCTCACATAAAACTGAAGAAATACAGAATTTACACAGGCTAATAAAAAAATTGCTAGAAAAAGACAACACTCACTTAAATACATAAATGGCATGCATAGAATACAACACACTTAAAACATTACTGGGAAAATAAGCAAAGATGGAAATGCTAAAATGTGATTGTTCAAGATTAATATAAAGACTGAGCCAGATCAGATGAGTACGCTAATCCTGCGTTTAGACGAGGGACACAAAAACGTTCAGTCAGCATTGCGGGATAAGAATGCAAGAAAGCAAGCCAGCACGACAGCACAGATAGAACAATGAGACAGATATTTCACCGGATGTACAAATGTGAAGCAACTACTTGGCGTTTCCACTCACTACCAAATATGGTAGTGAGAGGAAGCCCAGTGGCCGGCAGTGGGAGAAGCTGGATTTTGGCAGACATTCTGCAAATTTTCTTATTGATGAATAATTTGATCTCAATATAGTTTTCTGTTCCCAAAACTAAAATATTTTACGAACAGAGTGGACTAAGTTTTGTAGACTTTACCCTTGCCAAAGTTTTTTTTTGAAATTGCGTTGTTTAGAGGAATACCAAGGTGAATTTTAGTTATTGCACACGCGACTTCAGAGTAGGCGTTCTCTAACAGAAATATGCAAATGTATACTAGAACGCGCCAATAGGATCTTGCTAGCTCGTGCATGGCTCTGCCCACCTCCTTGCTTGTTCCGCCCACTATGACTATTTGTTCCCATTTGAAATGATAGGCTGTGGTTTGTCTTGGTTTGTTATAAAAAATCTTTGACGACAATATGCGTTGCTATGGTGATTTCAGTAAACAAACAGTGCAAATCAACATCTGATAGAATATATCTTTGCCGTATCGTTGTTTTCTAAGTCTGGCGGCAAATCCTGTATACCGTAGCGGCTGACAACATTCCCCTCCATTTTGTCATTTAAAACAATTACATCCTGTTTGCCGTTTACCTCGTTCCATGTAAACTCAGCATAATATTAGTCAAATCTGTGTATGTAAATATACGTACAAATCTGTTAACAATTGATCCCTTTTCAGTTTACGACATATTCACAAATATTGGATTATGCTAACGAGTATGATGATGGAGACCTATCATGACAAAATGCAATTGAAACTATTGCAGGTAAATTTGCCCGATTTATAATTAGACTGTATACAGCTGTGACTCACCAACAGAGAGGCGCAAAGCAACAATGAATACTGCTTGGAGGGAGTTCATGTTGCTAGCCAACGACAAGTGAATTCATAGACCTAAACCTCTGCATTGAGGTCTATTTATACTACCTGTAACTCAGTGACCTTGAGGCTCTTTCCCAGACAAACCTGGGGTCTCCCATATCTGCATGCTGCGCAGGTACAGAATAAATCGGAGCACTTAACATATGTGGCAACATATACAGGGGCACATGGAAAGTCCCACTTTCTGGTGCTCTGGTGTATTGGATTTCATGTACATTAAATAAAGTTGGTGTTCCATTACATGTAATTATCTTATGTCATTAATGTCTGTTATGACTACTCATAGTAAAATGTGCATTCTGAAATTGTGTTGACATTGAGACAGATTAGTGCACAAATATGACTTTCTTGGAGCACATTATACAGTACGCATTCCCAGAAAATGTGCAGTGTTTGATATTCCATATAGTTGTGTATACAGTATAGTGACAATAGCAAATATGTGCTTCCATGTGTGTGTGCACGATGCTCAGCATATGGAAAACCATACATTTTATTAAGGTCACAGAATTGTGTATATGCAAAATAATTGGCAAAAACACATGACCAAAAGTATGTAGACACCTGCTTGTCCAACATCTCATTCATAAATCATTAATATGGAGTTGGTCCCCCCTTTTCTGCTATAACAGCCTCCACTCTTGTGGGAAGACTTTCCACTAGAAGTTGGAACATTGCTGCAGGGACTTGCTTCCATTCAGCCACAAGAGCATTAGTGAGGTCGGGCACTGATGTTGGGCTATTAGACCTGGCTCACAGATCGCGCTTGTGCTCTGGGGCTTTGTCATGCTGAAACAGGAAAGGTCATTCCCTAAATTTTTGCCACAAAGTTGAAAACAGCCCCAGACCATTATTCCTCCTCCACCAAACTTTACAGTTGGGACTATGCATTGGGGCAGGTAGCGTTCTCCTGGTACCCGTCAAACCCAGATTCGTCCGTCCAACTGCCAGATGGTGAAGCAGGGCAGAAATTTCACAAACTGACTTGTAGGACAACATTTGTAAATAAGAATTTGTTCTCTATTTAACTAGGCAAGTCAGTTAAGGTTAAATAACCCAAAAAATAATTTCAATATTTGTTTTCTTCTCAAAAAGATAGAGGTCAAAATAGTTGGCACACCTGTTTTCAATACCTTTCAATAGTTATTGCGAGGATAACGGCACAGAGCCTTTTTGTAATATGTTTTATGAGATTGGAGAACACATTGGGAAAGGGAAAGGAGATACCTAGTCAGTTGTCCAACTGAATGTACTCTACCGTACAAAAGTTTGGGGTCACTTAGAAATGTCCTAGTTTTTGAAAGAAAATCGAATTTGTTGTCCATTAAAATGACATCAAATTGATCAGAAATACAGCGTAGACATTGTTAATGTTGTAAATGACTATTGTAGCTGGAAACGGCTGATTTTAAATGGAATATCTACAGTGAGGGAAAAAAGTATTTGATCCCCTGCTGATTTTGTACGTTTGCCCACTGACAAAGAAATTATCAGTCTATAATTTTAATGGTAGGTTTATTTGAACAGTGAGAGACAGAATAATAAAAAAATATTTAAAAAACGCATGTCAAAAATGTTATAAATTGATTTGCATTTTAATAAGGAAAATAAGTATTTGACCACCTCTCAATCAGAAAGATTTCTGGCTCCCAGGTGTCTTCTATACAGGTAACGAGCTGAGATTAGAAGCACACTCTTAAAAGGGAGTGCTCCTAATCTCAGCTTGTTACCTGTATAAAAGACACCTGTCCACAGAAGCAATCAATCAATCAGATTCCAAACTCTCCACCATGGCCAAGACCAAAGAGCTCTCCAAGGATGTCAGGGACAAGATTGTAGACCTAAACGGCTGGAATGGGCTACAAGACCATCGCCAAGCAGCTTGGTGAGAAGGCAACAACAGTTGGTGCGATTATTAGCAAATGGAAGAAACACAAAAGAACTGTCAATCTCCCTCGGCCTGGGGCTCCATGCAAGATCTCACCTCGTGGAGTTGCAATGATCATGAGAACAGTGAGGAATCAGCCCAGAACTACACGGGAGGATCTTGTCAATGATCTCAAGGCAGCTGGGACCATAGTCACCAAGAAAACAATTGGTAACACACAACGCCGTGAAGGACTGAAATCCTGCAGAGCCCACAAGGTCCCCCTGCTCAAGAAAGCACATATACATGCCTGTCTGAAGTTTGCCAATGAACATCTGAATGATTCAGAGGCCAACTGGGTGAAAGTGTTGTGGTCAGATGAGACCAAAATGGAGCTCTTTGGCATCAACTCAAAGTGTTTGGAGGAGGAGGAATGATGCGTATGACCCCAAGAACACCATCCCCATTGTCAAACATGGAGGTGGAAACATTATGCTTTGGGGGTGTTTTTCTGCTAAGGGGACAGGACAACTTAACCGCATCAAAGGGACGATGGACGGGGCCATGTACCGACAAATCTTGGGTGAGAACCTCCTTCCCTCAGCCAGGGCATTGAAAATGGGTCGTGGATGGGTATTCCAGCATGACAATGACCCAAAACACACGGCCAAGGCAACAAAGGAGTGGCTCAAAATGAAGGACATTAAGGTCCTGGAGTGGCCTAGCTATTCTCCAGACCTTAATCCCATAGAAAATCTGTGGAGGGAGCTGAAGGTTCGAGTTGCCAAATGTCAGCCTCGAAACCTTCATGACTTGGATAAGATCTGCAAAGAGGAGTGGGACAAAATCCCTCCCGAGATGTGTGCAAACCTGGTGGCCAACTACAAGAAACGTCTGACCTCTGATTGCCAACAAGGGTTTTGCCACAAAGTACTAAGTCATGTTTTGCAGAGGGGTCAAATACTTTTTTCCCTCATTAAAATGCAAATCACTTTATAACATTTTTGACGTGTTGTTCTGGATTTTTTGTTGTTGTTATTCTGTCTCTCACTGTTCAAATAAACTTACCATTAAAATTATAGACTGATCATTTCTTTGTCAGTGGGCATGTCTTCACTATTAATCTAAAATGTAGAATAGTAAAAATAAAGAAAACCCCTTGAATGAGTAGGTGTGTCCAAACTTTTGACTGGTACTGTATATACAGGTACAACGGTGTAGGCTGTGCTGTGTGAAGCAGTGGTGTCTGTGGTGGGAAGGCAGAGGCTGAGAAGCCACAGGCCTCTGGTCAGACAGGCTTATACAGCCACAGGCCTCTAGCCAGATAGGCTTATAGAGCATAGAGCCACACGCCTCTGGTCAGACAGGCTTATACAGCCACAGGCCTCTTATCAGATAGGCTTATACAGCCACAGGCCTCTGGCCAGATAGGCTTATACATCAGGGTGGTGACATACTTCTTCTTGTAGCGATGAGTCGCACTAAGCACCATCACACCATCCTGAGAGGAGAAAGAGAGAAAAACTCCATTAGCACATACTTGACATTTCCCTTTACCTCTCCAAAAGCAACTCTTCTGGGATTCATTCTGTTCCATCTTGCAGACTTTGAATCAATCTACTAATGCTTCATGGCTTTTATTTAATCTTTCTGATCTCTCTCTGGTCTTACCTTAATGGACAGGGAGTAGAGGTGATTGAGCATGACATGGTTGGGTTCTGGAAGCAATGCAGGATCACACTGATGAGGGAAAGCGAAAACATCTTACTCCAGTGCATGCACATTACTGTCAATGACATGAACAGCTCTGTCATGTCTTCATCATTGATATTCCTATGAGGGTTTGGATTCAGTTGTTGTCATCTTGTACTCAGAGATTCCTGTGTGCTTGTTTAGGATGACCTGTAGCAGGTGAGGTGGCAGAATGGGCAGAGACTTAAACTTATCTTCCTGCTTGGGAATGTAGGGTCCTGCTGGTACGGTCCGGGAGGGGAGCTGGACAGGTCTAACTCACAAACAGATGGTAAATACAATGCGAGATTGAACACCAAGATTTGTGTAGTTAATATTTTGCTATTACCAGTTACCATCTAACTTTCTAGCATCATGGAGACATTTTCCAATACAGTAGCATAACTTGGTTACACTCATTAGTGTTAAGCAGAGCCTGTATTTAGAGAGTTTTGGCCAACTCTTAGAATGTTGTTCTAATTCTAGACATTCAGTTACATAGCATGAAATATTAATGGGGTGCTAACATGGCTGCCATAGAATGTTAGATGCATCATTAACGCAGAAAGCAGTCGTGGGTGACCCAGGACCGACGTCATCACCAACCGGAATGCCAGTACTCCCCGATGCTTCATGTGTTGGCTGCTGCATTCTATCACGGGACGACGCTGGAGAGGCGAAGCAGGTACGGGGAGTCAAACATTTAATAGGGAACGGACATAGAACGAGACAGGAACAGCATCAGCAAACGGGTAACAAAGACATAACAATCAATGCAGCAGCGGGGAACAGAGCTGGGGAACTGGGGCATTATGGACATAGAAATGTGGGCACACATGACATCCAAAGACTACACATAACGTTAGCTAGCTAGCTACAGTGCCGTGAAAAAGTATTTGCCCCTTTCTGATTTTCTCTATATTTGCCTGTTTTTCACACTGAATGTTATCAGATATTCAACCAAAACCTAATATTAGATAAAGGAAACCTAAGTAAACAACACATGGATACGCATTTCATTTATTTAATTAGCAAAGTTATAAAATACCCAATACCCCAGTGTAAAAAAGTAATAACACTCAATAACTGGTTGTGCCACCTTTAGCTGCAATGACTGCAACTAAACGCTTTCTTGTAGTTGTTGATCATTCTCTCATATCGCTGTGAAGGAATTTTGGCCCACTCTTCCATGCAGAACTGCTTTACCTCAGAGACATTTGTGGGTCTTCGCACATGAACTGCTCGTTTCAGGTACTGCTACATCTCAATTGGGTTTAGGTCTGGACTTTGACTAGGCCATTCCAAAAAGTTTATATTTGCTGCTTTTCAGCCATTCTGATGTAAAATTTATTGTGTGTTTTGGATCACTCTCTTGCTGCATGGTTGCCTATAAATGGTCAGTGAAACGCCCCTAATTAATATTCATCCATACTGACTGCATGACGGCAAATCCCAACAGAAAGGCTAAAAAACGAAATTTCACCCAGTGTGAAATGGAAGTTCTTGTAGGGGAGGTTGATGCAAGAAAAAATATATTGTTTGGTGGACACAGTGTGGGCATTACAAATGCCAAAAAGGCGTTAGAGTGGCAGCATGTAGCGGACGCTGTGAATGCTGCTGGCTCAGAAGGTCAGACCCTCTCAGAAATAAAAAAGAAGTGGAGGCTTCTCCAGCCCCCGTGTCCTCACAGATGCAGTCCTGCAAACGCAGAGACACCATCAACGCTATTAACGAGGTTTCCAAGGAGTTGCAGTGGGAAAGGCACAGCTTGGTTTCTGCGGGTGCTTCTCTGTAAAGCTGGGCCCACTACAGCACAGAGATCCAAGAGAACAGCTCTTGGTAATCGGAACCGGCTCATAAGCCACTCATCATCGGACAGAAAATCTGTCTGTTCTCTGAAAATCCGCTCTCTCTGAATTCTTCCATTCGCCAAATCTTCCAACAGTGCCAAAGCAGCCATTGTGTGTCATTACTCATTGTAATTGCATGCCTTTTTATACCCACCCATTTGATTGTCAAAGCTACCCAATTGCGTAACACCTTCGGGTGTGGTAATTACCTTGATTGTAATTGACAATGACAGGGCCATTATCACATCGACAGTTCTGTGCAACGAACATATGATAACAATATATGAAACTGTGCACTCGTATTTGTACATGTCGGTAGGGGTGAAGTGACTATGCATAGATAATAAACAGCGAGTAGCAGCAGTGTACAAAACAAATTCAGGAGGTTGGGGGCATTAGCTATTCAATGTAATAGTCCGGTGGCCATTTGATGAATTGTTCAGCAGTCTTATGGCTTGGGGGTAGAAGCTGTTAGCCTCTATGGGCTAGGTGGGACGCTAGCGTCCCCCCCGTGGTGCACTCCATCAACAGCAGGTGCATTTCAAGAGTGGCAAATTTGAAACCAAATAAATGTCAAAATTCAAATTTTTCAAACATACAACTATCTTACACCCTTTTAAAGATAAACATCTCCTTAATCTAACCACGTTGTCCGATTTCAAAAAGGTTTTACGGCGAAAGCATAAAGTTAGATTATGTTAGGAGAGTACATTGACAATAGCTGTGTGTAATGTTTTGTCAATTCAAAGACAGGGTCACCAAAACCATAAAACCAGCTAAAATGATGCACTAACCTTTTACAATCTCCATCAGATGACACTCCTAGGACATTATGTTAGACAATGCATGCATTTTTAGTTCTATCAAGTTCATATTTATATCCAAAAACAGCGTTTTACTATGGCATTGATGTTGAGGAAATCGTTTCCCTCCAATAACCGGCAGTCAAGTCAGCACCACAAATTAAATAATTAAAATTAGAAAACATTGGTAAAATATTATATTGTCATTTAAAGAATTATAGATTTACATCTCTTGAACGCAATCAACTTGCCAGATTTAAAAATAACCTTACTGGGAAATCACACTTTGCAATAATCTGAGCACTGCGCCCAGAAAAATATGCTTTGCTATACAGACAAACGGCCATGTTGGAGAGATCTAAAATACTATGTAAATAATCCATTACCTTTGATTCTCTTCATCAGATGTCACTTCCCGAAATCCCAGGTCCATAACGAATGTAGTTTTGTTCAAAAAAGCTCATCATTTATATCCAAAAAGATCCGTGTTGTTAGCACATGATCTAAGCCAGCCGGACTTCTCGTCATGAACGAGGGGAAAAAATATATTTACGTTTGTTCAAACATGTCAAACGTTGTATAGCATAAATCATTAGTGCCTTTTTTAACCAGAACATGAATAATATTCAAGGTGGACGAATGCATTCTCTTTTATAACGTATTGGAACGAGGGTACCCAACATGAACTCGCGCGCCAGAGTCTAATCGGCCATCACCGTTCCATGGCTCTTGTTCGGTCAGATCTCACAGTAAAAGACTCAAAACACTTTGTAAAGGCTGGTGACATCTAGTGGAAGCAATAGGAAGTGCCAAAACATTAATCAACCCCTGTGTGTTTCAATGGCATAGGCTTAAAGGTAATTCAACACATCAGGTATCCACTTCCTGTCAGAAAATGTCTCAGGGTTTTGCCTGCCAAATGAGTTCTGTTATACTCACAGACACCATTCAAACAGTTTTAGAAACTTTAGGGTGTTTTCTATCCATATATAATAAGTATATGCATATTCTAGTTACTGGGTAGGATTAGTAACCAGATTAAATCGGGTACGTTTTTTTATCCAGCCGTGAAAATACTGCCCCCTAGCCCCAACAGGTTAAGGAGCCTTTTGGTCCTAGACTTGGTGCTCCAGTACCGCTTGCCGTGCGGTAGCAGAGAAAACAATCTATGACTTAGGTGACTGGACTCTCTGACAATTTTATGGGCTTTCCTCTTACACCGCCTATTATATAGGTCCTGGATTGCAGGAAGCTTGGCCCCAGTGATGTACTGGGCCATACGCACTACCCTCTGTTACGCCTTATGGTCAGATGCCGAGTAGTTGCCATACCAGGCGCTGATGCAACCGGTCAGGATGCTCTCAATGGTGCAGCTGTAGAACCTTTTTAAGGATCTGGGGACCCATACCAAATCTTTTCAGTCTCCTGAGGGGGAAAAGGTTTTGTTGTGCCCCCATCACGACTGTCTTGGTGTGTTTGAACCATGATAGATTGTTGGTGATGTGGACACCAAGGAACTCTCGACCCACTCCACTACAGCTCTGTTGATGTTAATGGACGACTGTTCAGCCCGCCTTTTCCTGTAGTTCACTATCAGCTCCTTTGTCTTGCTCACATTGAGGGAGAGGTTGTTGTCCTGGCACCACACTGCCAGTTCTATGACCTCCTCCCTATAGGCTGTCTCATCGTTGTCGGTGATCAGGCCTACCACTGTTGTGTCATCAGCAAACTTAATGGTATTGGAGTTGTGTTTGGCTAGGCAGTCGTGGGTGAACAGGGATTACAGGAGGGGACTAAGTACACACCCCCGAGGGGCCCCAGTGTTGAGGATCAGCGTGGCAGACGTGTTGTTGCCTACCCTTACCACCTGATGGCGACCCATCAGGAAGTCCAGGATCCAGTTGCAGAGGGAGGTGTTTAGTCCCAGGGTCCTTAGCTAAGTGATGAGCTTTGTCGGCACATGGTGTTTAACGCTGAGCTGTAGTCAATGAACAGCATTCTCACATAGGTGTTCCTTTTGACCAGGTGGGAAAGGGCATTGTGTAGTGCGATTGAGATTGCGTCGTCTGTGGATCTGTTGGGGCGGTATGCAAATTGGAGTGGGTCTAGGGTATCCGGGAGGATGCTGTTGTTGTGAGCCTTGACCAGCCTTTCACAGCACTTCATGGCTACCGACGTGAGTGCTACGGGGCGGTAATCATTTAGGCAGGTTACCTTCGCTTCCTTGGGCACAGGGACTATGATGGTTTACTTGAAACATGTAGGTATTAAAGACAGTCAGAGAGAGGTTGAAAATGTCAGTGAAGACACTTACTAGTTAGTCCGCGCATGCTTTGAGTACACGTCCTGATAATCCATCTGGCCCCGTGGCTTTGAGAATGTTGACCTGTTTAAAGGTCTTGCTCACATCAGCTTCCGAGAGCGTTATCACTCAGTCATCCAGAATAGCTGGTGCTCTCGTGCATGCTTCAGTGTTGCTTGCCTCGAAGCGAGCATAAAAGACATTTAGCTCGTCTGGTGGGGTCGCGTCACTGGTAAGCTTGCATCTGGGTTTCCCTTTGTAGTACGTAATAGTTTTCAAGCCCTGCAACATCCGGCAGTAGGATTCAATCTTAATCCTGTATTGACGCTTTGCTTGTTTGATGGTTCGTCTGAGGGCATAGCGGGATTTCTTATATTTGTCCAGACTTGTGTCTCGCTCCTTGAAAGCGGCAGCTTTAGCCTTTAGCTTGATTCGAATGTTGCCTGTAATCCACGGCTTCTGGTTGGGATATGTACGTACGGTCACTGTGGGGATGACGTCGTCGATGCACTAATTGATGAAGCCGATGACTGAGGTGGTATACTCCTCAATGCCATTGGATGAATCCCGGAATATATTACAGTCTGTTCTAGCAAAACAGTCCTGTAGCGCAGCATCCGCGCCATCTGACCACTTCCGTATTGAGCGAGTCACTGATACTTCCTGCTTTAGTTTTTGCTTGTAAGCAGGAAGCAGGAGGATATAATTATGGTCGGATTTGCCAAATGGATGGCGGTGTAGCGCTTTGTATGCATTTCTGCTTGGACATGCTGGTAAAAATGGGGTAAAACTGATTTAAGTTTTCCGCTTCTGGGTGAGCATTTTCTTGTTTGCTTATGGCCTTATAGAGTTGGTTGAGTGCGCTCTTAGTGCCAGCATCAGTCTGTAGTGGTAGATGGCTACTAATAATATAGATGAGAGCACTAAATAAACTTCAGTTAGTGCTAAATACGGCTGCTAGAATCCTGACTAGAACCAAAAAATGTGATCATATTACTCCAGTGCTAGCCTCCCTACACTGGCTTCCTGTTAAGGCAAGGGCTGATTTCAAGGTTTTACTGCTAACCTACAAAGCATTACATGGGCTTGCTCCTACCTATCTTTCCGATTTGGTCCTGCCGTACATACCTACACGTACGCTACGGTCACAAGACGCGGGCCTCCTAATTGTTCCTAGAATTTCTAAGCAAACAGCTGGAGGCAGGGCTTTCTCCTATAGAGCTCCATTTTTAAGGAATAGTCTGCCTACCCATGTGAGAGACGCAGACTCAGTCTCAACCTTTAAGTCTTTACTGAAGACACATCTCTTCAGTAGGTCCTATGATTAACCTGTTATGGATAGGGGGCAGTATTTTCACGGCCGGATAAAAAACGTACCCAATTTAATCTGTTTATTACTCCTGCCCAGAAACTAGAATATGCATATAATTGTTTGATTTGGATAGGAAACACCCTAAAGTTTCTAAAACTGTTTGAATGGTGTCTGTGAGTATAACAGAACTCATATGGCAGGCCAAAACCTGAGAAGATTCCAAACAGGAAGTGCCCTCTCTGACCATTTCTTGGCCTTCTTTAGCCTCTTTATTGAAAACAGAGGATCTCTGCTGTAACGTGACACTTTCTAAGGCTCCCATAGGCTCTCAGAGGGCGCCAGAACGTTGAATGATGACTTTGCAGTCCATGGCTGAAAAACAGTAGCGCATTTGGATAGTGGTCGATCTGAGAACAATGAGACGGGCGCGCGCGTGCACGTGAAGAGTCCATTTTACATTTTCAGTCTTTGAACGAAAACAACGACTCCCGGTCGGAATATTATCGCTATTTTACGCGAAAAATCGCATAAAAATTTATTTTAAACAGCGTTTGACATGCTTCGAAGTACGGTAATGGAATATTTTGAATTTTTTTGTCACGATACGCGCGGGCGCGTCACCCTTCGTTACCCTTCGTTACCCTTCGGATAGTGTCTTGAACACACGAACAAAACGCCGCTATTTGGATATAACTATGGATTATTTGGAACCAAACCAAAATTTGTTGTTGAAGTAGAAGTCCTGGGAGTGCATTCTGACGAAGAACAGCAAAGGTAATCCAATTTTCCTTATAGTTAATCTGAGTTTGGTGAGTACCAAACTTGGTGGGTGTCAAAATAGCTAGCCTGTGATGGCCGGGCTATCTACTCAGAATATTGCAAAATGTGCTTTCACCCAAAAGCTATTTTAAAATCGGACACCGCGATTGCATAAAGGAGTTCTGTATCTATAATTCTTAAAATAATTGTTATGTTTTTTGTGAACGTTTATCGTGAGTAATTTAGTAAATTCACCGGAAGTGTTCGGTGGGAATGCTAATGTAAAAAGCTGTTTTTTTATATAAATATGAACTTGATTGAACAAAACATGCATGTATTGTATAACATAATGTCCTAGGAGTGTCATCTGATGAAGATCATCAAAGGTTAGTGCTGCATTTAGCTGTGGTTTTGGTTTTTGTGACATTATATGCTAGCTTGAAAAATGGGTGTCTGATTATTTCTGGCTGGGTACTCTCCTGACATAATCTAATGTTTTGCTTTTTGAAATCGGACAGTGTGGTTAGATAAAGGAGAGTCTTGTCTTTAAAATGGTGTAAAATAGTCATATGTTTGAAAAATTGAAGTTTTCAGATTTTCGAGGAGTTTGTATTTCGCGCCACACCCTATCATTGGATATTGGAGCGGTGTTCCGCTAGCGGAATGTCTAGATGTAAGAAGTTAAGTGTAGTCTGGCCCAGGGGTGTGAAGGTGAACGGAAAGGCTGGAGCAACGAACCGCCCTTGCTGTCTCTGCCTGGCCGGTTTCCCCTCTCTCCACTGGGATTCTCTGCCTCAACCCCTATTACGGCTGGGTCACTGGCTGAGTCACTGGCTTACTGGTGTTCTTCCATGCCGTCCCTGGGAGGGGTGCGTCACTTGAGTGGGTTGAGTCACTGACGTGGTCTTCCTGTCTGGGTTGGCGCCCCCCCTTGGGCTGTGCCGTGGCGGAGATCTTTGTGGGCTATACTCGGCCTTGTCCCGGGATGGTATGTTGGTGGTTGGAGATATCCCTCCAGTGGTGTGGAGGCTGTGCTTTGGCAAAGTGGGTGGGGTTATATCCTACCTGTTTGGCCCTGTCCGGGGGTTTCATCGGATGGGGCCACAGTGTCTCCTGACCCCTCCTGTCGCAGCCTCCAGTATTTATGCTGCAGTAGTTTATGTGTCGGGGGGCTAGGGTCAGTCTGGAGTATTTCTCTTGTCTTTTCCGGTGTCCTGTGTGAATTTAAATATGCTCTCTCTAATTCTCTCTTTCTCTCTCTCTTTCTTTCTTCCTTTCTTTCTCTCTCTCGGAGGACCTGAGCCCTAGGACCATGCCTCAGGACTACCTGGCTTGATGAATGGTGTCTGTGAGTATAACAGAACTCATATGGCAGGCCAAAACCTGAGAAGATTCCAAACAGGAAGTGCCCTCTCTGACCATTTCTTGGCCTTCTTTAGCCTCTTTATTGAAAACAGAGGATCTCTGCTGTAACGTGACACTTTCTAAGGCTCCCATAGGCTCTCAGAGGGCGCCAGAACGTTGAATGATGACTTTGCAGTCCATGGCTGAAAAACAGTAGCGCATTTGGATAGTGGTCGATCTGAGAACAATGAGACGGGCGCGCGCGTGCACGTGAAGAGTCCATTTTACATTTTCAGTCTTTGAACGAAAACAACGACTCCCGGTCGGAATATTATCGCTATTTTACGCGAAAAATCGCATAAAAATTTATTTTAAACAGCGTTTGACATGCTTCGAAGTACGGTAATGGAATATTTTGAATTTTTTTGTCACGATACGCGCGGGCGCGTCACCCTTCGTTACCCTTCGTTACCCTTCGGATAGTGTCTTGAACACACGAACAAAACGCCGCTATTTGGATATAACTATGGATTATTTGGAACCAAACCAAAATTTGTTGTTGAAGTAGAAGTCCTGGGAGTGCATTCTGACGAAGAACAGCAAAGGTAATCCAATTTTCCTTATAGTTAATCTGAGTTTGGTGAGTACCAAACTTGGTGGGTGTCAAAATAGCTAGCCTGTGATGGCCGGGCTATCTACTCAGAATATTGCAAAATGTGCTTTCACCCAAAAGCTATTTTAAAATCGGACACCGCGATTGCATAAAGGAGTTCTGTATCTATAATTCTTAAAATAATTGTTATGTTTTTTGTGAACGTTTATCGTGAGTAATTTAGTAAATTCACCGGAAGTGTTCGGTGGGAATGCTAATGTAAAAAGCTGTTTTTTTATATAAATATGAACTTGATTGAACAAAACATGCATGTATTGTATAACATAATGTCCTAGGAGTGTCATCTGATGAAGATCATCAAAGGTTAGTGCTGCATTTAGCTGTGGTTTTGGTTTTTGTGACATTATATGCTAGCTTGAAAAATGGGTGTCTGATTATTTCTGGCTGGGTACTCTCCTGACATAATCTAATGTTTTGCTTTTTGAAATCGGACAGTGTGGTTAGATAAAGGAGAGTCTTGTCTTTAAAATGGTGTAAAATAGTCATATGTTTGAAAAATTGAAGTTTTCAGATTTTCGAGGAGTTTGTATTTCGCGCCACACCCTATCATTGGATATTGGAGCGGTATTCCGCTAGCGGAATGTCTAGATGTAAGAAGTTAAGTGTAGTCTGGCCCAGGGGTGTGAAGGTGAACGGAAAGGCTGGAGCAACGAACCGCCCTTGCTGTCTCTGCCTGGCCGGTTTCCCCTCTCTCCACTGGGATTCTCTGCCTCAACCCCTATTACGGCTGGGTCACTGGCTGAGTCACTGGCTTACTGGTGTTCTTCCATGCCGTCCCTGGGAGGGGTGCGTCACTTGAGTGGGTTGAGTCACTGACGTGGTCTTCCTGTCTGGGTTGGCGCCCCCCCTTGGGCTGTGCCGTGGCGGAGATCTTTGTGGGCTATACTCGGCCTTGTCCCGGGATGGTATGTTGGTGGTTGGAGATATCCCTCCAGTGGTGTGGAGGCTGTGCTTTGGCAAAGTGGGTGGGGTTATATCCTACCTGTTTGGCCCTGTCCGGGGGTTTCATCGGATGGGGCCACAGTGTCTCCTGACCCCTCCTGTCGCAGCCTCCAGTATTTATGCTGCAGTAGTTTATGTGTCGGGGGGCTAGGGTCAGTCTGGAGTATTTCTCTTGTCTTTTCCGGTGTCCTGTGTGAATTTAAATATGCTCTCTCTAATTCTCTCTTTCTCTCTCTCTTTCTTTCTTCCTTTCTTTCTCTCTCTCGGAGGACCTGAGCCCTAGGACCATGCCTCAGGACTACCTGGCTTGATGACTCCTTGCTGTCCCCAGTTCACCTGGCTGTGCTGCTGCTACAGTTCCAACTGTTCTGCCTGCAGCTATGGAACCCTGACCTGTTCACCGGACGTGCTACCTGTCCCAGACCTGCTGTCCCAGACCTGCTGGAACCCTGTCCTATTCACCGGACGTGCTACCTGTCCCAGACCTGCTGTTTTCAACTCTCTAGAGACAGCAGGAGCGGTAGAGATACTCTCAAAGATCGGCTATGAAAAAGCCAACTGACACTTACTCTTGTGTTACTGACTTGTTGCACCCTCGACAACTACTATGATTATTATTATTTGACCATGCTGGTCATTTATGAACATTTGAACATCTAGGCCATGTGCTGTTATAACCTCCACCCGGCACAGCCAGAAGAGGACTGGCCACCCCTCATAGCCTGGTTCCTCTCTAGGTTCTTCCTAGGTTTTGGCCTTTCTAGGGAGTTTTTCCTAGCCACCGTGCTTCTACACCTGCATTGCTATTTGGGGTTTTAGGCTGGATTTCTGTACAGCACTTTGAGATATCAGCTGATGTAAGAAGGGCTATATAAATAAATTTGATTTGATTTGATGAGAACTCTTGGTAGGTAGTGTGGTCTACAGCTTATCATAAGGTACTCTACCTCAGCAATACCTCGAGATTTCTTTAATATTAGACATCGCGCACCAGCTGTTATTCACAAAAAGACACACACCCCCACCCCTCGTCTTACCAGACGCAGCTTCTCTGTTCTGCGGGTGCATTGAAAATCCCTCCAGGTCTATATTGTCTGTGTCGTCGTTCAGCCACGACTCGGTGAAAAATAAGATATTACAGTTCTTAATGTCACTTTTGGTAGGCTAATCGTAAGTCATTCATTTTATTTTCCAATGATTGCATGTTAGCAAGTAGAATTGATGGCAATGGGAGTTTCAAAAGGCAGCCTGATCTGTGTCCTCTTTTCTTCACGCAACTGACATGGACCTGGGCCTGTTCCCGGGAGAGCAGTATCTCTTTCTTGTCGGACTCGTTAAAGGAAAAAGCTTCTTCCAGTCCGTGGTGAGTGATCACAGTTCTGATGTCCAGAAGTTATTTTCAGTCATAAGAGACAGCAGCAGCAACATTATGTACAAAATAAGTTTAAAAAAAAAAACAATTACAAACAAAGCAAAAGAAATGAACGGAAGGCCATCCTCTTTGGTGCCATTTTAATATTTGAGGGGGTTCTTTTGCAAAAACAAATATCTGTTTGTATTTATTATCCTAAATCATGTTTTGTGTGTTTTTTTGTGTGCCTTCCAGGGAACTCTTAATAATATATAATACGTGACAGGTAATATTTAGATTTATTTTACACAATGGTATCAATTTCAAAGCGTTTCTCGAGTTTCATCCTTCTGCCTTCAGAGTCGCAGTTCCTCATTTCTCCAGTTTATGCGCGTACGTATGGGTCAAAGTGTCCTTAGAGGACCGCACATTCTCCCGTCAAGTTACTTTTTTATAAATCCCAAAGTTTGTTTAGAAAGTGGCTTATGCCTTCTTTTGTGCTTACGCAACGTTTATAAATGAGGCCCCTGGTCTTCCAGGTCATTTCAATTAAAAATTAAAAAACGAAGTGACTACGGCACTAAAGGACCAAGGTTGCCTACCCCTGCAGTAGGTAGGGCTAGAGTGAGTGACGCTACCACCTCCCTCTACGGCTATACAATTATCTGGTTAACGTTGACAATAAGCACATCAACTAAGAAACACAGTTTGTATTGTAGCAACCCGCACAGACAGTTGTGTGTTATGAGTTATGCTGTTTGTTGTGTTGTACTTAGCAGTAACCAGTGTTCGCGGGGTCCGACACGCCAGTCAACCTGCTATCTGCCAACCACAGGAATGCCTGGAATGTTCCGGTGCCGAGCATCTTTGTGGTTGGTGGAGCGGCGTGGGGGGGTGGAGCACCGCATGCTTAGCCATTGTTGTCTCTCTTTACGTGTGGTCTTAACAAGAGATGGGTCATCGTTGTTTGATATGATTTTCCTTGGTTGGTTTATTTGGCGTGGGCTACGGCCAAACAGTAGCCTGTGTTGAGTTTGGTTAATAAACCGGGAATTCGTAAACGCAATCCTCTGTCTGGACATTTGTCCATTTATCATCTAGCCAGGCCATTACAGTATACTCCCACCAAAATCATACCTTTAGAATTGATGTTAGCTTACACCATTAAATTGCTTGTTTCTTTTATTTAACCATTTTCCAACATTCTGTTGTTCACAAAACAATCTTCGCGTAATTCCCGAGTGCCCCGACTTCTTTCTTCCTTGACTTTCAGGGTGTGCAGTGTCACTTTCTTACCAGAAGGTGGTAGTGTCGACCTGTAATGGGCCATCGGTCTCTGAAATATCTAGATTTCTAAGACGATAATTTAGTTAGACTATCCCAGCTAAATGCTGATATAGACATTATTTCAAACATAGTCACATAACAATGTCCCTATGCTTGTGTTTTTTATGCATGTCCTTTAAATCACCTTTAGAGTGAGGATGACAGGCAGTCAGACAAACAAGAATTGTCACTTATCATCCTGTTGCTTTTAAACTTCTGATATTGTTTTTCCAACATCCTACAGCTCTCAGCAGCTGTGAATTATCACACAGCCTCCGCACTCTCTCCGCTAGCCGTCCCACCCTGAGTGACTGGCTCTAGCTGCACTGTCTGGTGTCTCCCTGTCTTCAGTCTGTCTGGGTATCAGGAGAGCTGTAGGGGAGACTGCAGATCATTCTGTGCTTGTTTCATCCTCTCCTTCTCTACATATCCAGTGTCCCTCCATAATACACAAACGGATATACACACTCATCCACGCACAGACATAGACACTCTCGTATAGGTCAGGTTTAGTTGGAAACACTCATCCACACACAAAAAGATTCTCTCATATGCACATCGACATCCTCCCACACAGAAAGATGCACACCCTCCAGTATTACTTGCACAGGGAGTGTGTTTCCTTCCTGTGTCACATAATGAGCCCCTGGGATGCTGGGTTGTGATGCACCAGGGATGCTGTGTTGTGATGGACACTAGGAGGCTAATTTTCACCAAACTATCTAAAAACAGAGCAATTAAACAAGACACCTTCATATGGAATGTGGTGACATCCATGATAATAGGTTTACCCATATATACTGAACAAAAACATAAATGCAACATGTAATGTGTTGGTTTCATGTTTCATGAGCTGAAATAAAACATCCCAGAAATGTTCCATACGTACAAAAAGCTTCAAATTTTGTCCACAAATATGTTTATCCCTGTTAGTGAGCATTTCTTCTTCGCCAAGATAATCCATTCACCTGAAAGGTGTGGCATATCAGGAAGCTGATTAAATAGCATGATCATTATACAGGTGCACCTTGTGCTGGGGACAAAAGGCCACTCAAAAATGTATAATTTTGACACCAAACACAATGCCACAGATGTCTCAGGTTTTGAGGGAGTGTACAATTGACATGCTGACTGCAGGAATGTCCTCCAGAGCTGTTAACAGAGAATTGAATGTTCATTTCTCTACCATATGTCATTTTAGAGAATTTGCCAGCACATCCAACTGGCCTCAAAACCGCAGACCACTTGTAGCCACGCCAGCCCAGGACCCCTACATCTGGCATCTTCACCTACGGGATCGTCTGAGACTGCCACCTGGACAGCTGATGAAACTGAGGAGTCTTTCTGTCTGTAATAAAGCCCTTTTGTGGGAAAAAACTCCTTATGATTGGCTGAGCCTGGCGCCCAAGTGGGTGGGCCTGGTACCCAAGTGGGTGGGCCATGGCGGGCCATGGCTGCGCCAACTAATTAATTTATTTCAATTGACTGATTTCATTATACAGTTGAAGTTGGAAGTTTACATACACTTAGGTTGAAGTCATTAAAACTCGTTTTTCAACCACTCCACACATTTCTTGTTAAAAAACTATAGCTTAAGTCAGTTAGGACATATACTTTGTGCGTGACACAAGTAATTTTTCCAACAATTGTTTACAGACAGATTATTTCACTTATAATTCACTGTATCACAATTCCAGTGGGTCAGAAGTTTACATACACTAAGTTGACTGTGCCTTTAAACAGCTTGGAAAACTCCAGAAAATTATGTCATGGCTTTAGAAGCTTCTGATAGGCTAATTGACATCATTTGAGTCAATTGGAGGTGTACCTGTGGATGTATTTCAAGGCCAACCTTCAAACTCAGTGCCTCTTTGCTTGACATCATGCGAAAATCAAAAGAAATCAGCCAAGACCTCAGAAAAAAATGGTAGGCCTCCACAAGTCTGGTTCATCCTTGGGAGCAATTTCCAAACGCCTGAAGGTATCACGTTCATCTGTACAAACAATAGTAAGCAAGTATAAACACCAGGGGACCACGCAGCCGTCATACCGCTCAGGAAGGAGACGCGTTCTGTCTCCTAGAGATGAACGTACTTTGGTGCGAAAAGTGCAAATCAATCCCAGAACCACAGCAAAGGACCTTGTGAATATGCTGGAGGAAACCGGTACAAAATTATCTATATCCACAGTAAAACGAGTCCTATGTCAGCATAACCTGAAAGGCCGTTCAGCAAGGAAGAAGCCACTGCTCCAAAACCGCCATAAAAAAAGCCAGACTACAGTTTGCAACTGCATATGGGGACAAAGATCGTACTTTTTAGAGAAATGTCCTCTGGTCTGATGAAACAAAAATAAAACTGTTTGACCATAATGACCATTGTTATGTTTGGAGGAAAAAGGGGGAGGCTTGCAAGCCCGAAGAACATCATCCCAACCGTGAAGCACGGGGGTGGCAGCATCATGTTGTGGCGGTGCTTTGCTGCAGGAGGGACTGGTGCACTTCACAAAATAGATGGCATCATGAGGTAGTAAAATTATGTGGATATATTGAAGCAACATCTCAAGACATCAGTCAGGAAGTTAAAGCTTGGTCGCACATGGGTCTTCCAAATGAACAATGACCTCAAGCATACTTCCAAAGTTGTGGAAAAATGGCTTAAGGACAACAAAGTCAAGGTATTGGAGTGGCCATCACAAAGCCCTGACCTCAATCCTGTACAAAATGTGTGGGCAGAACTGAAAAGGTGTGTGCGAGCAAGGAGGCCTACAAACCTGACTCAGTTACACCAGCTCTGTCAGGAGGAATGGGCCAAAATTCACCCAACTTATAGTGGAAAGCTTGTGGAAGGCTACCTGAAATGTTTGACCCAAGTTAAACAATTTAAAGGCAATGCTACCAAATACTAATTGAGTGTATGTGAACTTCTGACCCACTGGGAATGTGATGAAAGAAATAAAAGCTGAAATAAATCATTCTCTCTACTATTATTCTGACATTTCACATTCTTAAAATAAAGTGGTGATCCTAACTGACCTAAGACAGGGAATTGTTACTAGGATTAAATGTCAGGAATTGTGAAAAATTGAGTTTAAATGCATTTGGCCAAGGTGTATGTAAACTTCCGACTTCAACTGTATCTCTCCATCGACAGTGAGAATGATTTACAGATATTTCCGCCAGGTGTAACTGCAGAGAAAGTACCCTTCAACTCCATGGAAAAGCACTGGCAGAGCCTACTTTATCTTTGTTTGTTTTAAAGGTGAGAGTTGAGGGGTGTGCTGAGCTGAAGCATGGTTTACGGGAAATGGGTGTGTGACTTGAGGGGAGTGAAAGTGAAAGGAGTTGTGCGGTGAGGATATAAAGCTGTGCCTGGACCACAGTAGCCCATTTATCTGCAGATCCTTGTTTAAAATATAAGACATAGACAGAGAACAACTAAGACAGGATGTCCTTACAGTTGGCTGCACTTCTTCTGTTGACATCAGTCCTCTGGAGCCATGCAGCAGGTGAGATCCTCTCTTCCACTGCAGAGCTACTGTTATTAACTACTTTTACTCCAAGTTGTTATCATAGTAACTACTATAATAACGTCTTGGTTACATGATGCTGTGTCTTGATCACTAGTTGTTATTATTATCTGTGGAACTGAATACGCTCTTCGTCTTCTTAAGAGAATGTTGAAATGTAATTTTAGTAGAATGCCATACACAGAGAGAATACACAAAGATACACAGAGGGGATAGTCTAACCTGTGTTTGTGTGTGTGTGTGTGTGTGTGTGTCTGCAGCAAACACAGATGAAGCAATGGACTGCTGCTTGACAACAACCGATGCCAAGCTTCCCCGCAGAGTGGTGAAGTCATTCAGTATCCAGACAGTCAGTGGAGGATGTCGGATACATGCCACTGTGTAAGCAACATTAATCATTCCACACACTTGTACAATAGGTTGCCAAATGTAACACATCACCCTAACCACAAGTTAATATTTTCTGGCTGTGTGTGACTGCATTGTTGGAACTATGTCTGATCTAAGTCACTTCTGCCAACAGGTTTGTCACGAGGAAGAATCTTAGACTGTGTGCTCCTCCTGCCAAAAATAACAACTGGGTGACCAAACTCATCAAGCAACTGAAGAGGAAATCGCAGAATGGAAAGGCCAGAAAAGGGAAAAATGGTGGGATTCTATCTTAAAGTGTGATGCAATCCACATTAAGCAATTCTATTAATTATAGAAGCATAAAAGGTTTCATGGTCCCCACCCATTTTCTTCCATCAACGGTGAAGTTCCACCCGTGTCTGTATTAAACTGTTTCTCCGTGTGCATTATTTCTCCTCAGGCAAGAACAGTAGACACTGAAAGACTGTGGGTGATCCCTGAACATGGAGCTCCAGAACACGTTGTGCAAGAAGATTTTCCAGGCTGATACCTGAAACAATAATCAGCAGTTGGACACATTTTGTCAATGGCATTTTAAAGTTAGTTCTCATTGTAGGGTGGATGCACTGTGATACTGTTGAATCGATTGAATTCTCCCAGTTGCCATTTTTCTTTTTGACCAACACTGTTTCATGTGTACTTCATGTACTGCAGAGAAAACACTGCATATTTTCTAACCTTTCTCACAGTCACTTTAAGTCACTATAAGCTGGATTTTGTATTGTATAGATACATTTTATGTAAATAAAGTGTTTTTTTAAAGAAATATTGTGTTTTTCATCTCAGTATTGATGATGTATAAATGTTGTCCAGTTAAAGACTTGTCCATGGTTTTTACATTGTACAACATTATTGGGAGTAGTTAGTAGTTAGTAGTTCAATTTCCAAGTTATTCACATCCATTCATAAAACACAATGAGGAACTCCAGCCAGTTGTCTCTGGTGTCAGTAGAGCAGGTTCTAACATCATCAAGGGATAGGTACAGGGAAACATCTGAGTTATAGTCTGTGTTAAACATTGTATGAACCTACATACCTACATACTTAGGGCTGAGCCGGTGCAAGAAATATTTTCTCTGCCATGAACAACTCTCTTGGCACTTTACAAATAAGGCATTAACACACTTAAAGACAGATTTACACGTTATTCCTTATTCTTATAAAAATGATTCAATAGTTATGCTCTATGGACCTTCTATGTTTAATTTCCTCAAACAAAGAAAGGGCGCAGTCACTTGGTCTGGTCCAAGGTGTGGCCTAGCATAACTCTCTCCAATGATAACAGAATGTCAGCTAGAAGAATGGAGCACTGGGACATCAGCTGCATGTCTCCCTGTAACTCCATCTAATAGCTCATGAGAGTGTGACCTCTATATTCACGGCAGCCCGATGTGGGTGTAGTTTCATCAGGCTACTCCTCTAAATCCCAGCTTCACACCCAGACCTGTCAGTCTAAAATACCTCTATACGTGGGGACAGACTGACTCCTCTGTTCAGCCAGGGAGGCGGCAGAACCTGGGCTGTATTCCTATTCCTGTGAAGTTGCAATCCACTATCCATATCATGTGTTTCCAAGAACGCTATTCTTTCTAACTCATGACTTATGATAAATAGCTCAAATGGGATGTACACTGAAAGTAATTTATACAGACATTAGATGAGGGCAGTTCACTTCAGTGGCAGATTGTCTCCATTACCTGATACAGGGTCAATTTGGTTGATTTGAGCAGAATCCTCAGTAATGAGAAGGTGAAAGTGAAAGTGCGTCATCTGCTGGTGATTTATGAAGCTGAGCTAATAATGAGCTTTATAATATTGAGCTTTTTCCCCCCTTTAGCTCCACAGGAAATTTGTACCTGCTGTGTGGATGGCAAAAGGGTAATGGAATACGATTACAAAGCCATTTTGCTGCTTAAAAACAACATTTAGTGCTGGAGATACTTTGAATATGACCTTAGAGATTCACATGTATCATTTTCTGTGGATTTAATTATTATCAGTAGACTTCTAATTGTAATGTTATATCACAGAAAAGAGCAGCACACATAGGCTCACACCATACAGACTCTGGAACAGTGGAAACGCGTTCTCTGGAGGGATGAATCACGCTTCACCATCTGGGAGTCTGGCGGACAAACCTGGGTTTGGCGGATGCCAGGAGAACGCTAGCTGCCCGAATACATAGTGCCAACTGTAAAGTTTGGTGGAGTAGGAATAATGGTCTGGAGCTGATATAAGACTCCAGCATCAGTGATTTTTGCAGTTCGTACCAGTCATTGGCAGCAGAGAACTGGAAAGAAACGCAGCCAAAGGAGGAGTTGGCTTTGGGGGTGACCAGTGAAATATACCTGCTGGAGCGCATGCTATGGTGTTACTGGGTGGGTGTTACTATGGTGACCAGTAAGCTGAGATAAGGCGGGGCTTTACCTAGCAAAGACTTATAGATGACCTGGAGCCAGTGGGTTTGGCGACGAATATGAAGCGAGGGCTTCAGAGCTGTCTATTCTTGGCAGCATGAGTGAAGGATGCCTTGTTGCGAAATAGGAAGCCGATTCTAGATTTAATTTTGGATTGGAGATGCTTAATGTGAGTCTGGAAGGAGAGTTTACAGTCTAACCAGACACCTAGGTATTTGTAGTTGTCCACATATTCTAAGTCAGAACCGTCCAGAGTAGTGATGCTAGACGGGCTGGCGGGTGCGGGCAGCGATCAGTTGAAGAGCATGCATTTAGTTTTGCTTGCATTTAAGAGCAGTTGGAGGCCACAGAAGGAGTGTTGTATGGCATTGAAGCTCATCTGGAGGTTTGTTAACACAGTGTCCAAAGAAGAGCCAGAAGTATACAGAATGACATGTTCGAGGAGGAGGTGTCCACATACTTTTGGTCATGTAGTGTATCTTTGAACAACAGTTATGTGAACAGTGATAAGGACTTAATGATTTTATTTCAATGAACTGATTTCCTTATATGAACTGTAACTCTTAGAATTGTAAAATCTTAGAATTGTTACATTGTGTGTTTATATTTCTATTCAGTGCAAATATATAAAGCATCCTAAGTATTTAATATTTTTTTGTGGTCCACATAAAGGATTGCTGTATATCGTGAGTTATTCTTTTTCTTTTTCCTATTGCCATCACTTTTTTCCACGTTAATTTTATATCCTGAGATGTTTGAGTATTCTGAAAATATTTGTAGCAAAGGGGGCATTGAGTTTTCATTATTGGTCAGGTATATCAGGAGTTTATCTGCAGATAAGTTTAGTTTATATTCATGTTTACCAACACGGATACCCATTACGTATGGGTCCCACTAATTCTTACTGCAAGTGGTTCAATTTCCAGCGCAAACAGGAGGGGAGAGACGGGACATCCCTGACTTGTGCCCGTTTCTAAAGCAATTTCATCAGATAATGTATTATTTGTGTATATTTTTTTCTGCAGGACATTTATACCATATTTTTATTAAATGTATTATTTCAGCTGGAAAGTTGAAGCTTTCAAAGTTTTGAAAAGAAAAGGAAAATCTATATCTTGTTTTTTTGCATATTGTATTAAACTAAACCATGTTCTTGTATTTGTTTGTGTCTATTTAAAACATTTTTTTTGGTGTTACAGCCTGAATTTAAAATGTATTAAAATTATTATTTTTTTGTCACTGGCCTTCGCACAATACCCCATAATGTCAAATTATTTTGACAAATTAATTAAAATGAAAGCTGAAATGTCTTGAGTCAATAAGTATTCAACCCCTTTGTTATGGTAAGCCTAAATTCAAATTCGCTTAACAAGTCACATAAGTTGCATGGACTAACTCTGTGTGCAATAATAGTGTTTAACATGATTTTTGATTGACTACCTCATCTCTGTACCCCACACATACAAATTATAACTGGTTTAGCATGTATTAGTCAAATCAAATCAAATGTTATTGGTCACATACACATGGTTGGTAGATGTTATTGTGAGTGTAGCAAAATGCTTGTGCTTCTAGTTCCGAAGGTGCAGCAATATCTAACATGTAATCGAACAATTCCACAACAACTACCTAATACACAAATCTAAGTAAAGGAATGGAGTAAGAATATATATATGTACGAGAAATGACAGAGTGACATAGGTATAATGCAATAGATGGTATAACATACAGTACATACATATGAGATCAGTAATGCCAGATAACTAAACATTAGTAAAGTTGCATTATTAAAGTGACTAGTGATCCATTGATTAATGTGGGCAATGATTTCAAGTCTGTATGTTGGCAGCAGCCTCTCTGTGTTAGTGATGGCTGTTTAACAGTCTGATGGCCTTGAGATAGAAGCTGTTTTTCAGTCTCTTGGTCCCAGCTTTGATGCACCTGTACTGACCTCGACTTCTGGATGGTAGCGGGGTGAACAGGCTCGGGTGGTTGTTGTCCTTGATGATCTTTTAGGCCTTCCTGTGACATCGGGTGCTGTAGGTGTCCTGGAGGGCAGGTAGTTTGCCCCCGGTGATGCATTGTGCAGACCGCCCTCTGGAGAGCCTTGCGGTTATAGGCGGTGCAGTTGCCGTACCAGGCGGTGATACAGCCTGACAGGATGCTCTCAGTTGTGCATCTGTAAAAGTCTGTGAGGGTTTTAGGTGACAAGCCAAAATTCTTCAGCCTCCTGAAGTTTATTGAGAGCTGTGAGATATTTGCCAGGTTTATTTACAATTAAGTAGTATGCTTTATTTTAGTTTAACTTGTAGTTGTTGGCTCTCTTCAAAGATAAAAATGGAAATTCCTGCTTAATGAGGACATTTTATTTTCTTCTTTAGCTTGCAAATATTTTTTATGGCCTATTTCTATGGGAGTGATATCTTTTTCTTAATTTAAATTTCTATTTCAGATTAAACTCAGAGTATGAGATTCTAGAGGGTTTGCCTATGCATTTGCAGGACAGAACGGCAGTGTCTGGTAACCTCAAGGGGGGTGGTGTGTGTCTCTGTAACAACAACTGGTGCGCAATCTTTATTATTAAGGAAGCTTCGAGGTTTCTGCTTGCCTGAGTTAGAATACCCAATGATAAGCTGTAGACCATACTATTTACCAAGAGAGTACACATCTATTTTTTTCAGAGCTGTCTATTTACCACCACAAACCGATGCTGGCACTAAGACCGCACTCAACAAGCTATCTAGGGCCATAAGCAAACAAGAAAATCCTCATCCAGAGGCAGCACTCCTAGTGGCCAATGATTTTAATGCAGGAAAACTGAAATCTGTTTTACCTCATTTCTACCAGCATGTCACCTGTGCAACTAGAGGCGAAAAAACTCTAGATTACCTTTACTCTACACAGAGACACACACCAAGCTCTCCTTCGCCCTCCATTTGGCAAATCTGACCATAATTATATCCTCTTGATTCCTGCTTACAAGCAAAAACTCAAACAAGAGGTACCAGTGGCGCGCTCAATAGGGAAGTGGTCCAATGAAGCAGATGCTAAGCTACAGGACTGTTTCGCTAGCACAGACTGGAATACGTTCCAGAGTTTATCACATCAATCACTGGCTTTATTAATAAGTGCATTGACGATGTCGTCCACGCAGTAACCGTAGTAACTGTATGTACACATGCCAACCAAATAGCATGGATTATAGGCAACATCCGCACTGAGCTAAAGGCTAGAACTGCCTTTACAAGGAGGGACACACACACACACATATCCCAGAATCCTTCACTGTCTGAAGACCACAATGCACTGATAAGAGACAAATCTGGTCTGGAACCAACTTCAGCCTTTCCTTCGCCAACATTGAGGATATCTCGGGATTGGGGAATGCTTTTCATTCATTATGAAATTTAAACAAAGTTTTCTCATCTATGTTTGGAAAGCACTTTTTGCTTTAGCCTGTATACATTTTTCAGGAGCAGAACAGGAAATGGTTGTCTCTTGCCGCTCTATTTTCTTTCCCTTCTGTTCAGTCCCTTTCATAGTCACTCAGTGTCACCATGTATTGCACCCTGTGCCCTGTGTCAGGTCCTCCCTGTTGTCCATCCCACTGGTAAATACCACACCCTGCAATCATACACCTATCAGCAGCCTCTTACTCTGCCTCTCACCCAGGAAACAATGTTCTCCACTCTGTTGATCTCTGTTTGTCTCTCATTCTCTCTCTCTGTCTCTTGGGGTTGGGTGCTTAGAATAGCAAATTGTTTTTCCACCAACCATTTTATTTGTTTGCCTTCTTTTTGAAGGCCTCACTCAGAGTGCACAGATGTCAGTCCAACAAATAGTTTTGATTTACATTTAGTTGAGTTGTCAACTAATGTGAATTCAACATGAAATCAACATAAAATATTGTTGGATTTAGGTTAAAAGTTCTTTGAAAAGAATACGAAATGCCTTTACGTTGATGACTTTTTGCAAATCCAATGAGTTTTACACATTGATTCAAAGTAATCACATACATTTTTGGGGTTGAAATGATGCGGAAACAACTTCAACCAGTTTTTGCCCAGTGGGCAATGTCAACTTGAGGGTTAAACTAATGCATTATAATGTTCACATACAGGTTTTGTCTTCCTTGATCATTAATTTTAAGAGTTTGTAATACTTTATATGCATGTACAGTACCAGTCAACAGTTTGGACACACCTACTCATTCCAGGGTTTTTCTTCATTTTCTTGGTATTTTATTTATAGATTTTCAGATATGAGAACAGAAAAACAGTACAACCCCAACCCCTCCCTCCCTCTACACCTCCCTCCCATCCCTCCACCCCTCCCTCCAATCCACCCACCCACCAAGGCATCATACAAGGATAACAATGAAAAACAAATTAAATGTGACAGAAATAGAAACAGTAATAGAAACAAAAACAATGGAAAAAGTTCAAGAAAATTAAAATTGGTATCATACCGTAATTTCCGGACTATAAGACTGAATTTAATTTTGTATTTTTATTTTGAACGTAAATAAGCCGCACATGTCTATAAGCCGCAGGTGCCTACCGGTACATTGAAACAAATGAACTTTACACAGGCTTTAACAAAACACGGCTTGTAACAAAAAAAAATAGGCTTTAACGAAACACGGCTTGTAACAAAAATAAATAGGCTTTAACGAAACACGGCTTGTAACAAAAATAAATAGAATTTAACGAAACACGGCTTGTAACAAAACATAAATAGGCTTTAACGAAACACAGCTTGTAACAAAAAATAAAAAATTAGCTGTAAGCTTTAGTTGTCTTTTTGCACTAAGTCAATTCCTCACGCTGCATTAATCCGTTCGGCAATTTCATTGGTCTAATGAAAGCTTCATGCCGCCAAAAAACTGAGCACGTCACAGAATGTGTTTTTTTGGGAGAAAAGAAAATTGAAAGCGGGAAAAATCCATATATTAGCCGCGTCATTGTTTAAGCCGCGAGGTTCAAATCCTGGGAAAAAAGTTGCGGCTTATAGTCTGGAATTTACGGTAATTATAGTTGAACTTATCAGCACAATGTATGGCCACTAGAACAGACATGACTGCTTACCAAAATATGCAAGTTACACTAAGACAGGCTCTCCACGTATTGTATTAATGGGGACCAGGTTAAGTCAAACTTTTGTCGGGAGCCATGCACAGCGTACCTAACCTTCTCCAGAGGCAGAGATGACATCACCTCCTTAACCCACTGCATAAAGGAGGGTGGCTTTGCAGACTTCCAGTGAAAGAGGACAAGGCGGCGAGCTAGCAGCGAGGCAAATGCTATCGCAGTTGCCTGATACATGGTAGCACTCTGGTCTAGGGAAAGTACCCCAAAAATGGCAGTCAACGGGTTGGGGCTAACAGTTATATTACGCATATGTGAGAATGCCTCAAAAATGGGGTCCCAGAAGCCACTCAAAGATTGGCATGACCAAAACATGTGTCCTACAGTCGCTGGACTCTGGTGGCATCTCAAACACTTGGGTTCAACATTTGGATATTTTTACTATTTTCTACATTGTAGAATAATAGTGAAGACATCAAAACTATGAAATAACACAAAACTATGAAATAATACAATCATGTAGTAACCAAAAAAAGTGCTAAACAAATCAAGGCAAAGGGTGGCTTCTTTGAAGAATCTCAAATATAAAATATATTTGGATTTGTTTAACAGTTTTTTTGCTTACTACATGATTCCATATGTGTTATTTCATAGTTTAGATGTTTTCACTATTATTCTACAATGTAGAAAATAGTAAAAATAAAGAAAAACCCTTGAATGAGTAGGTGTGTCCAAACTTTTGACTGGGATTGTATATATCGACATTTTTTATCTACAACATTTATATTTGTATAGAATACACCTAAAATAGAATAGAAGAGACATTTGAATTTCATTACATTTCACTGAATTAAATTGTATTTCCTTTGATTCAAATTCAATTTGCAATTCTGTATTCTGTTTACTACTTGAATTGGAAGAATTGAATTGGAATTATGAGGCATTCTCAATTCCATTCTGAAATGAGTCCAACCCTGCCTCTCTCTCTCTCTCTCTCTCTCTCTCTCTCTCTCTCTCTCTCTCTCTGTCTCTCTCTCTCTGGGCTCCCCCTTAGCAGTACACTCACGTGGGCCATTCACAGATTTGCTCCCGCCCTTCTCAACCCATTGCCACTTTGAGGCTGAGACAGTGGGAGTGAGTGAGGTGCTGTGATAATATCTCCTTTCTTTCTTTCAGTTTCCCAGAGAGCTCTGACAGTGCACTGAAAGAGGATGGGGGGGGGGGGGGGGGGGTGCATGTGTGTGTGCATGTGTGTGTGCATGTGTGTGTGTTGGAGAGAGTGAGGGACATTTAGGGGATGGGTTAGGGGTACTGAATGGGTTGAAGGAACAACACATTAGGCTGATGGAGGAACCAGTGGGCTAGTCTTTACACCCCCTCCCCTCCAACCTCTGCTCACTAATGCACTATCTACCCAGAGCATGCTGGGTAATCCCTGGGTCTGCCTGGGAGACACTATGGGAGGCTTTTATGAGTGTGTTACAATAGCAGACTTGTTTGAAGAAGCTACAGTGTACAGTGTAGTTCTTGATTTTAAACTTGAGAAATGGTGTTGGAAGAATATTTTAATCGAGTTCTGAACCCTGACCTAGTGCTTGTTTGATGTATAGAATAGTGTGAGGCATCACGTTTGATGTAGACAGCCAAAGACCTTTTCATCCTTTCAGGACCTGTCTGTCAGGACTGGAGGTATCAGGTAACCTGGGGTCAATGTTTTCACTAGTTTCAGTCCATCACATCTCTGACTGATCCAGCTATGGGCTTTCCAAGATGTTCTCAAAAGCCTTCAGTATAGTTCTATCGGGGATCAAATCAAATAACATTTTATTTGTCACATGCACCGAATACAACAGGTGTCGTCCTTACTGTGAAATGCTTACTTAAAAGCCCTTAACCAACAATGCAGTTCAAGAAATAGAGTTAAGAAAATATTAGCTAAATAAGCTAAAGTAAAAAATGAAATAAAAAGTAACACAATAAGATTACATAACAATAACGAGGTTATATACAGTGCGTACCGGTACAAATTAGCAGCAGTGTAAAAACAAGGGGGGGGTGGTTCAATGTAAATAGTCTGAGTGTCCAATTGATTAATTGTTCAGTGGTCTTATGGCTTGGGGGTAGAAGCTAACAGCTTTTTGGACCTAGACTTGGACCTAGACTTGGCGCTCCGGTACCGCTAGCAGAGAAAACAGTCTATGACTTGGGTGACTGGAGTCTTTGACCATTTTTTGGGCCTTCCTCTGACACCGCCTAGTATATATTGTAGGTCCTGGATGGCAGGAAGCTTGGCCCCAGTGATGTATTGAGCCGTACGCACTACCCTCAGTAGCGGCTTATGGTCAGATGCCGAGCAGTTGCCATACCAAGCGGTGATGCAACCGGTCAGGATGCTCTCGATGGTGCAGCTGTAGTACTTTTTGAGAATCTGGGGACCAGTGCCAAATCTTTTCAGTCTACTGAGGGGGAAAATGTGTTGCGTGCCCTCTTTACGACTGACTTGGTGTGTTTGGACCATGACAGTTTGTTGGTGATGTGGACTTCAAGGAACTTGAAACTCTCGACCCGCTACACTACAGCCCCTTTGATGTTAATGGGGGCCTGTTCAGCCCTCCTTTTCCTGTAGTCTATGATTATCTCCTTTGTCTTGCTCACATTGAGGGAGAGGTTGTTGTCCTGGCACCACCGCCAGGTCTCTGACCTCCTCCCTATAGGCTGTCTCATCGTTTTCAGTGATCAAGCTTACCATTGTTGTGTCGTCAGCAAACTTAATGATGGTGTTGGAGTCGTGCTTGGCCACACAGTCGTGGGTGAACAGGGAGTACAGGAGGGGACTAAGCACGCACCTCTGAGGGGCCCCGGTGTTGAGGATCAGCATGGCAGATGTGTTGTTGCCTACCCTTACAACCTGAGGGTGGCCAGTCAAGAAGCCCAGGATCCAGTTGCAGAGGGAGGTGTTTAGTCCCAGGGTCATTAGCTCAGTGATGAGCTTTGTGGGCACTATGATGTTGAACGCTGAGCTGTAGTCATTGACCAGCATTCTCACATAGGTGTTCCTTTTGTCCAGGTGGGAAAGGGCAGTGTGGAGTGTAATTGAGATTGCGTCATCTGTGGATCTGTTGGGGAGGTATGCAAATTGGAGTGGGTCTAGGGTTTCCGGGATGATGGTGTTGATGTGAGCCATGACCAGCCTTTCACAGCGCTTCATGGCTACTGACGTGAGTGCTACCGCGCGGTAGTCATTTAGGCAGGTTACCTTCACATTCTTGGGCACCAGGACTGTGGTGTTCTGCTTGAAACATGTAGATAAAGTGAGAACTAAACCTCTCAGACAGACAGCAGCAACCATTTCTGCTGATCTCTGATTCATTTATCAGAGGCAGGGTGAGACTGAGAGGACATTGAAGCCTTCCACTTAACAAAGGCACCAAGTCAGACAGAGAGCATCATGGGAATTCACATTCTGTATGAGAGCAGGGGTAACAGCTGTGGGGTTATGGGAGATGTAATCAGAGGAGAATTATTTATATGTTGCTGGCTGTAGCAATAGGCTATGGGCTAAACCCACACAGAGGCAGAATTACTTCAAGATCATTCTATCTCAAGGCCATCAGACTGTTAAACAGCCATCACTAACATTGAGTGGCTGCTGCCAACATACTGACTCAACTCCAGCCACTTTAATAATGGAAAAATTGATGTAATAAATGTATCACTAGCCACTTTAAACAATGCCACTTCATATAATGTTTACATACCCTACATCACTCATCTCATATGTATATACTGTACTCTATACCATCCACTGCATCTTACCTATGCCGTTCTATACCATCACTCATTCATATTTTTTTTTATGTATGTATTCTTATTAATTCCTTTACACTTGTGTGTATGAGGTAATTGTTGTGAAATTGTTAGGTTAGATTACTCGTTAGATATTACTGCATTGTCGGAACTAGAAGCACAAGCATTTCGCTACACTCGCATTAACATCTGCTAACCATGTGTATGTGATAAATAAAATTTGATTTGATTTGATTTGAAGGTGAACTGGTCATTCTTTTTTAGTTTGAAACATAACAAAAAGTTTTCTGCAGTTTGACATGATATCTTTGATATGATATCTCTATCTTTCAACAGGTTCAACATGATCTGAGGGTTCTTATCAGATGCAATGTTTTAGACCTACCCTGAAAGCCCAGTTTGATCTGGTTCTGGGAAGAAAACTGATATATTTGTCACAGCCTGAAAACTTACTCAGAGTGCAGCTGAGTCTCTCATCTCCACACTATCTCATTTCCCATCCTTCACCCCGTGTACAGTACATACATACATATGAGAATAGCTTTTTGTGGTAGAGGACATGGAAGCAAGCCTTCAAACCAATTCGGTATCCTGTTACATCTCCTATTTATATCTAAAATCATTGGACAGTGGGAGGGAAGTGGATAACATCGACATTGACAGAAGGAAACAGGATGAGGATGCTGAGTCAATAATTACCATAACTACCCATCACTATTGATGAGAGGAAAGGGTAGGCATTTTATACGGCTGTTTGAGAGAGGAAGGGGGAAAGCAAAGGAAGAGACAAACTAAATCACCAAAATAGGCCTCAATCCCAGATGTGGACCATTGTGGAGTTTTCCTTTATTTGCCTTCCAAATGCACTTCTCTTCACCAACTGGCATTCTAACAGTTATCTGCTTTTCAGCAGATGAGATTAAAGGCTCTATTGCAAATATACAGAGGTCCTTCTGTAATAAACTTTAAGTGCATCACACCACAGAGTCAAGGGTTGCGTGATCATGGATTGCAGAAATCTCTGTGTCTTATTGTTGCATACTAAATTAAATAAGCATGTCCAGGTCGGCGAGTGGCTACTCAGACAGTCCTTTATCCTCTAGTAAGTGCTCCTAAGAAGCCCTGTAAGTGGAATGTGCATGGCTGATCATAGCCCTGGAGGTCTTCAGGGGACCATAATCATAATAAATCCCATTCAGGATCATCACTCGTTACGGGATTGGGTCATGGAAGCCTGCCTGATTCCCAGAGGCTGTCTATCACGGCGATGTCGTTATGTTACTGCAGCTCCTGGCAATGCAGAGGGAGGATGTTCTTAAGGACAACAGGGTGAAAGCCTCTTCACCCTCTGCCACTCACTTCCTGACAACGAAATCTATTGTGTTGGAAAATGTATAACGGTGAGAAGAAAAAATGCTTTCCCCAATACTTAAAGAGGGACAGCGTTTTTGCTGTACAGCAGTGTGTTTTGGTCGATCTATTTTCCTTTGAAACATGTGCCCAGTCTGCTGTCTGAACTGCTTTTTGGTCCAGTGAGATGGCACATTAGAATTCTACATCTGACGTTACTTGGGGGGGTCCAGTAATAAAACCCTGAGGCAGAAACAAGAGGTGACTACCCCATGAAACTGGTTGAGAGAATGCCAAGAGTGTACAAAGCTGTCATCAAGGCAAAGGGTGGCTACTTTGAAGAATCTCAAATATAACATATATTTTGATTTGTTTAACACTTTTTTGGTTACTACATGATTCCAAATGTGTTATTTCATAGTTTTGATGTGATCACTATTATTCTACAATGTAGACAATAGTAAAAATAAAGAAGAATCCCTGAATGAGTAGGTGTGTCCAAACTTTTGACTGGTACTCTATCTATCTATCTATCTATCTATCTATCTATCTATCTATCTATCTATCTATCTATCTATCTATCTATCTATCTATCTATCTATATATATATATATATATATATATATATATATATATATATATATATATATATACACACACACACACACACACACACAGTAGTCGTAATAAATAATCAATTTTAATCTCAGATTGAAGGAATGTGTCACGTCCTGACCAGTATAAGGGGTTGTTGGTTATTGTAGTTTGGTCAGGATGTGGCAGGGGGTATTTGTTTTATGTGGTTCGGGGTTTATTAGGATATGTATTTATGTAAGAGAGGTGTTTGTTTTATGTGTTCCGGGGTTTTTGGGTAATGTTCTTGTTTTGTGTTTCTATGGTTTTCTATGTTGTGTATTTCTTTGTTGGCCTGGTATGGCTCTCAATCAGGAACAGCTGTACATCGTTGTTTCTGATTGGGAGTCATACTTAGGTAGCCCTTTTTTCACCTGTGGTTTGTGGGAAGTTGTTGTTGCATAGCTGTGTGTGTGTAGCCTGCAATACTGTTCATTCGATCGTTGTCTTGTCTTGTCTTGTCTTGTCTTGTTTTGTTTCGTTACGTGTTCAATAAAAGTTAAGATGAGCACTCAACCTGCTGCGCCTTGGTCCATTACGTACGACGACCGTTACAGAATGGGCCACAGGATTTTAATATTAAATACAAAAGCATACTGAATTTCAACTTTACATGCTTTATTGCTATTTTAGCCATTTGGATTTTAATTTATTAGGGATCCCCATTAGTTCCTGACAAGGCAGCAGCTACTGTTCCTGGGGTCCAAACACATTAAGACATTTATATTACACATAAAACAAAAATTGAAACACTACAGTACATCATATAACACAGTCACACGACCACATATCCATCCTTTCGAGAAGCCATCATAATTGTATGCAAAATACCCATCTCAGATAAATATAACCCAAATGAAAATGACAGTAATCAGTGTGTTACGAGTCAATTTCACATTAGATATAAGCATAGGAAATATACTATCAGAAGGGAATATCCGACATATCCACCCATATGTCCACATATCCAGCTTTCTTATTCAACAACACACAAACACCTAGAAGTTGTTCAACTCTTAGGCCTATCTTGTTGCTGTCATTTCAGTCTAGTTGCTCGAGCTGCAAAAAGCTGTCCTATCTGCTTCCAAACAACTGTCCTGTTCATCTTTTCAAACACATTTGAAAATCTGCAAGAAAAGAGCATGGACAAGGTTAAACGGTTCAGATTTGATAGTTGCTAATGCAGGCAGAAAAAAAGACCTGCAAAGTATGAGGCAAGAGCAGATGAAGCAGATGATCCAGCCATCTGTATATTGAAAAGTGTAAAATACTTTAAACATAAAAACATTAGAATCAAACAAAATCCATGGGATGTGGAGTCTTTTGTCTTGGATTAAAGTTTATACAGTAGGTATGGCTTTTCTTGTTGCTATGCTCTTCTTGTCCAATTAGGTGCACAGCCTCACCATGAGGCCATATAGCCAGCCAGGCAGCCTTATTCATATAGTCAGCCTCTTGACCTCTCTTCTCTCTTTGTCGCACCCTTTCTTTTTACACTGTATCCATGCCGACAACAGGATGAGTTCAACCAACAACAAACAAGGCATCCATAACAGTGCATCTTCGATAAGTGGCAGTCCATTTCCTTCCACATTAGGATGAAGCCAAAGGGAAACACTTTTCCGCCTCTCATCGCGAACAACAGCATGCCCATCTTTCATCTGGCCCAGCGACACAATCAATTATGCATTCAAGCTGATCCTGTCTTTCTGACTAAATTTCATTAGAGCATCATTGCTGGAGCGATGAGACGACGCCTGCATTTTGGGTGTGATGGACATATGACTTTATCTTGCGTCTCCCCCGCGTCCATTATCAATTCAGTTTCAAGTTTTAATGTCACATGCACAAATACAGTGAAATGCCTTTCTTGCTAGCTCTAACCCCAACAATGCAGTAATCAATAACAGTGTAATACCACAAATAAGGTAGAACAAAAACGCACAAGAAATAAAAAATTCAAATAAGAAGAACAGAGAAAGTAAGTAAGCATACTATATACAGGGTGAGTCAGTTCCAGTACCATATTTACAATGTGCAGGGATACTGGAGTGATAGAGGTAGATATGTATAGGGGTAAGGTGACTAGGCAATGGCATCAGGATATATAATAAACAGAGTAGCAGCAGCGTATATGATGATTGCATATGAGTGGGTGTGTGTGTGTGTGTGTGTGTGTGTGTGTGTGTAGAGTCAGTATAAATGTACTATATGTGTGTGAGAGCAAATTATAGAGTGAGTGTTTATGTGTTGGAGTGTCAGTGTGTGTGAACGTGCAGGGTCCTGTGAGTGTGCATAGAGACAGTGCCATTTTGTGTCAACTCAGATAATCCATGCAGTCAATTTGTTAGCTATTTAGTTAGCTATTTAGCAGTCTTATGGCTTGTGGATAGAAGCATTTCAGGAGCCTGTTGGTGTCAGACTTGATGCACCAATCTCAGGAACCACTGCTGGGTTCATTGGTGCTGAATCTGATGAAAACAAACTTGAGTGCAGTGAATCGATGAGATCATGTTGCCATTGCACATCTATCCTTTTCTGTGTTTTTGCGAGGTGTCATGGTGCCATGGAGAGAGTCACTTTTTACTTACTCATTCAGCTGGTGATTTGGGGAGACAGGCGTACAGTAATTTGTGAGGACGTGCGGAAGAGGGTAATTAGATCAGTGAGATAGTGGATATTCCCCTGCAGCTCTCTGTTTTCAAGCATTACCTCCAAATTACGTCACATATTGCCTTATGTAACAGTCATTTTTTGACCACTTATTAAAGTAGGCCTATCTTGTGTTATGTTGATTTTTAAACATTATAGTCATTACTTTTTCATGTTCATTTGGTAGGATATATATATATATATATATATATATATATATATATATATATATATATATATATATATATATATATATGGGCATATATATATATATATATATGGGCATATATATATATATATATATATATAGTTCTCATTTATTCTGGTTAATAGGGTACAGTGTCAGGTCTCTCTACGAGAGGTGGGTGTAGAAGTCAGGCGCAGGAGAGGAGTAAATACGAAGAAGGCGGATTTATTAACAGTTCATAAAAACTTACAGGCACAGACTAAATGGCAGTCCACAAAATCATCTAGAACATAGTCTAGGAAAAAACACCTGTAAAAATTAACAAAATAGGTAGGCGAGATTAAATACCCCAACTAATCAACCTAAACTAGACACAGGTGAACAATCAAAACAGACATGACCAAACGAAAAAGAAAAAGGATCGGTGGCAACTAGTAGACCGGCGACGACGACCGCCGAGCGCCGCCCGAACAGGGAGAGGTGACAGTACCCCCCCCCCCCCCACGCGCGGCTCCCGCAGCGTGTCCTGAAGCCGGCCTCGAGGACGACCCGGAGGGCGAGGCGCAGGGCAATCCGGATGGAGGTCGTGGAACTCACTCAGCAAGGATGGGTCAAAGATGTCCCCCCTCAGTACCCAGCACCTCTCCTCCGGACCATACCCCTCCCAATCCACGAGGTACTGCAGGCCCCCCACCCGACGCCTAGAGTCCAGGATGGACCGTACTGTGTACGCCGGGGCCCCCTCGATGTCCAGGGGGGACCTCCCGCACCTCAGCATCCTGCAGTGGACCAGCTACCACCGGCCTGAGGAGAGATGAAACGAGGGGTTAATACGATAGTAAGGGGGAGCCTTAACTTATAACATACCTCGTTTATTCTCCTCAGGACTTTAAATGGCCCTACAAACAGCGGTGGCAGTCAGCGCTCACCTTCTGCCGCCCACAAGTCCGTTTAAGGCATTCCTGGACAGCTCTCCAGGTCTCCTTTGAGCGCTGCACCCATTCTTCCACCGCAGGAGCCTCGGTCTGGCTCTGCTGCCATGGTACCAGGACCAGCTGATAACCCAACACACACTGAAACGGTGACATGTTCATGGAGGAGTGGCGGAGTGAATTCTGAGCCATCTCGGCCCATGGGACGAACCTCGCCCACTCTCCTGGCCGGTCCTGGCAATATGACCGCAAAAACCTGCCTACATCCTGATTAACTCTCTCCACCTGCCCATTACTCTCAGGGTGAAAACCCGAGGTCAGGCTGATCGAAACCCCAGACGCTCCATAAACGCCCTCCACACCCGGGACGTGAACTGGGGGCCCCGATCAGAAACTATGTCCTCAGGCACCCCGTAGTGCCGGAAGACGTGTGTAAACAGGGCCACTGCGGTCTGTAGGGCCGTAGGAAGACTGAGCAAAGGGAGGAGACGGCAGGACTTAGAAAACCGATCCACAACGACCAGGATTGTAGTGTTCCCCTGTGATGGAGGAAGATCGGTGAGAAAATCCACCGACAGGTGGGACCAAGGCCGCTGTGGAACGGGAAGGGGCTGTGACTTTCCTCTAGGCAGGTGTCTAGGAGCCTTACACTGGGCGCACACCGAACAGGAGGAGACATAAACCCTCATGTCCCTTGCCAACGTGGGCCACCAGTACTTCCCTCTAAGACCCCGCACCGTCCTATCAATAGCCGGATGACCATAGGAGGGTAGCGTGTGAGGCCACCTGATCAATCTATCACGAACACCAAGCGGGACGTACCTCCGACCAGCTGGACACTCTGGTGGAGGGGGATCTGACCGTGACGCCCGCTCAATGTCCGCGTCCACCTCCCATACCACCGGTGCCACCAGACAAGAAGCCGGAAGTATGGGGGCGGGATCAATGGACCCCTCCTCGGTATCATAGAGACGGGACAGTGCGTCAGCCTTAGCGTTTTGGGTGAAAAACATCGCCCACCTTGGCTGATGGGGATTCAGTCTACTCGCCGCCCGGATGTACTCCAGATTATGGTGGTCAGTCCAGATGAGAAAAGAGTGTTGCGCTCCCTCAAGCCAATGTCTCCACACCTTCAGGGCTTTTACCACAGCCAACAACTCACGGTCCCCCACATCATAGTTTCTCTGCGCCGGACTGAGCTTCCTTGAAAAGAAAGCGCAGGGGCGAAGTTTGGGGGCCGTGCCCGAGTGCTGTGAGAGCACGGCTCCAACCCCAGCCTCAGACGCGTCCACCTCCACTATGAATGGTAAAGAGGGGTCCGGAAGCGCCAAGACGGAAGCATCGGTAAAAAGAGCCTTCAGACGACCAAAAGCTCTGTCCTCCTCCGCCGACCACCTCAAACGCACCGGCCCCCCCTTCAGCAGTGAGGTAATGGGAGCAGCCACCTGCCCAAAACCTCGAATAAACCTCCGGTAGTAATTGGCAAACCTTAAAAACCGCTGCACCTCCTTTACCGTGGTCGGAGTCGGGCAATTACGCAGGGCCGCAATGAGGTCACACTCCACCACCACCCCAGATGTGGAAATGCGATACCCCAGAAAGGAGGCGGCTTGTTTGGAGAACACACATTTCTCGGCCTTGATGTATAGGTCATGCTCCACCAGTCGCCCAAGTACCTTGCGCACCAGAGACACATGCGCGCGTGTGTAGCGGAATCAATCAGAATGTCATCGATGTAGACCACCACACCCTGCCCGTGCAGGTCCCTGAGAATCTCGTCTACAAAGGATTGGAAAATGGCTGGAGCATTCTTCAACCCATACGGCATGACGAGGTACTCATAATGGCCAGATGTGGTACTAAACATGGTCTTCCACTCATCTCCCTCTCGAATACGCACCAAGTTATACAGCGCTCCTGAGATCCAGTTTTGTGAAGAAGCGTGCTCCGTGAAATGACTCCACCGCCGTGGCGAATCGCATCTCTGCATGTCTGGCAGACATATCAGTGTGGATGACGGATCACCACCTCAAGCTGAACCTCGGCAAGACGGAGCTGCTCTTCCTCCCGGGGAAGGACTGCTCGTTCCATGATCTTGCCATCACGGTTGACAACTCCATTGTGTCCTCCTCCCAGAGTGCTAAGAGCCTTGGCGTGACCCTGGACAACACCCTGTCGTTTCCCCGCTAACATCAAGGCGATCCTGTAGGTTCATGCTCTACAACAGTCGCAGAGTACGACCCTGCCTCACACAGGAAGCGGCGCAGGTCCTAATCCAGGCACTTGTCATCTACCGTCTGGATTACTGCAACTCGCTGTTGGCGGGGCTCCCTGCCTGTGCCATTAAACCCCTACAACTCATCCAGAACGCCGCAGCCCGTCTGGTGTTCAACCTTCCCAAGTTCTCTCACGTCACCTCGCTCCTCTGCACAATCCACTGGCTTCCAGTTGAAGCTCGCATCTGCTACAAGACCATGGTGCTTGCCTACGGAGCTGTGAGGGGAACGGCACCTCTGTACCTTCAGGCTCTGATCAGTCCCTACACCCAAAGAAGGGCACTGCGTTCATCCACCTCTGGCCTGCTCGCCTCCCTACCTCTGCGGAAGCACAGTTCCCGCTCAGCCCGGTCAAAACTGTTCGCTGCTCTGGCACCCCAATGGTGGAACAAGCTCCCTCACGACGCCAGGACAGCGGAGTCAATCACCACCTTTCGGAGACACCTGAAACCCCACCTCTTTAAGGAATACCTAGGATAGGATTAAGTAATCCTTCTAACCCCCCCCACCCCCCCCCCCCCCAAAAAAAAAGATATAGATGTACTATTGTAAAGTGGTTGCTTCACTGGATATCATAAGGTGAATGCACCAATTTGTAAGTCGCTCTGGATAAGAGCGTCTGCTAAATGACGTAAATGTAAATGTAAAAGGTAGGTAGCGGGTAACTGAATCCCACTGTGATGGAATTTAGACCTCGATAGTCAATGCACGGATGCAGACCTCCCTCCTTCTTCTTCACAAAAAAGAAACTCGAGGAGACGGGTGACGTGGATGGCTGAATGTATCCCTGTCTCAGAGATTCAGTGACATATGTCTCCATAGCCACTGTCTCCTCCTGTGACAAAGGATACACGTGACTCCTAGGAAGTGCAGCGTTAACCTGTTGGGTCTAGGGGGCAGCATTTGCACGTCTGGATAAAAAAAATGTACCCGATTTAATCTGGTTACTAATCCTACCCAGTAACTAGAATATGCATATACTTATTATATATGGATAGAAAACACTCTAAAGTTTCCAAAACTGTTTGAATGGTGTCTGTGAGTATAACAGAACTCATTTGGCAGGCAAAACCCTGAGACATTTTCTGACAGGAAGTGGATACCTGATGTGTTGTATTGAGTTTAAACCTATCCCATTGAAAAACACAGGGGTTTAGGAATATTTTGGCACTTCCTATTGCTTCCACTAGATGTCACCAGCCTTTACAAAGTGTTTTGAGTCTTCTGGAGGGAGATCTGACCGAACAAGAGCCATGGAACGGTGATGTCCCATTAGACACCTGGCGCGCTACTTCATGTTGGGTACCCTCGTTCCAATACGTTATAAAAGGCTATGCATTCGTCCACCTTGAATATTATTCATGTTCTGGTTAAAAAAGGCCCTAATGATTTATGCTATACAACGTTTGACATGTTTGAACGAACGGAAATATATTTTTTCCCCTCGTTCATGACGAGAAGTCCGGCTGGCTTACATCATGTGCTAACGAGACGGAGATTTTTGGACATAAATGATGAGCTTTTTTGAACAAAACTACATTCGTTATGGACCTGTGATACCTGGAAGTGACATCTGATGAAGAGAATCAAAGGTAATGGATTATTTACATAGTATTTTCGATTTTAGATCTCCCCAACATGACGTCTAGTCTGTATCGCAACGCGTATTTTTCTGGGCACAGTGCTCAGATTATTGCAAAGTGTGATTTCCCAGTAAGGTTATTTTTAAATCTGGCAAGTTGATTGCGTTCAAAAGATGTAAATCTATAATTCTTTAAATGACAATATAATATTTTACCAATGTTTTCTAATTTTAATTATTTAATTTGTGACGCTGACTTGACTGCCGGTTATTGGAGGGAAACGATTTCCTCAACATCAATGCCATAGTAAAACGCTGTTTTTGTATATAAATATGAACTTGATAGAACTAAAAATGCATGCATTGTCTAACATAATGTCCTAGGAGTGTCATCTGATGGAGATTGTAAAAGGTTAGTGTATCATTTTAGCTGGTTTTATGGTTTTGGTGACCCTGTCTTTGACTTGACAAAACATTACACACAACTCTTGTAAATGTACTGTCCTAACATACTCTAAATTTATGCTTTCGCCGTAAAACCTTTTTGAAATCGTAAAACGTGGTTAGATTAAGGAGATGTTTATCTTTCAAATGGTGTAACATAGTTGTATTTTTGAAAAATTTGAATTTTGACATTTATTTGGATTCAAATTTGCCGCTCTTGAAATGCACCTGCTGTTGATGGAGTGCACCACGGGTGGCACGCTAGCGTCCCACCTAGCCCCAAGAGGTTAACCTGGAGGTTTATCGCACAATCCCCTCATTGATGAGGTGGTAATTGGGTCGCCCTCCTTTTACAGAAAGCGATAGCCAAATCGGCATATTCGGGGGGAATGCGCACGGTGGAGACTTGGTCTGGACTCTCCACCGTCGTCGCACCGATGGAAACACCTAAACACCTACCTGAGCACTCCTCTGACCACCCCTCAAGAGCTCCCTGTCTCCACAAAATGTTGGGATTGTGATCAGCCAGCCAGGGAATCCCCAGCACCACCGGAAACGCAGGAGAGTCAATGAGGAAGAGACTAATCCGCTCCTCATGCCCCCCTCGCGTCACCATGTCCAGTGGAACCGTGGCCTCCCTGACCAGCCCTGACCCAAGTGGTTGACAATCTAGGGCGTGCACGGGGAAGGATTGGTCCAACTGAACCAAGGGAATCCCTAACCTACTAGCGAACCCGCGATCAATAAAGCTCCCGCTGCGCCTGAATCTACTAGCGCCTTATGCTGGGAGTGAGGGGAAAACTCAGGAAAAGAAACCAACACATACATATGGCCAACAGGGAACTCTGGGTGAGTCTGGTGCGGACTCACCTGAGGTGTACAAGCAGTGCTCTGCCTGCCCTCTCGACTCCCAGACGGGCTCCTCCAGCACCGGTCAGCAGTGTGTCCTCTCCGACCACAACTGGTGCAGGAGGAGGCTCCTACTCCAGTCAACCTAGCGGCAGCACTCCCCAACTCCATGGGTGTCGGAGCAGGTGGGCTGGGAGGGGGAATAAACAGGACCCGATCAGAACGCTCACGGGCAGCCAGCAAGTTGTCCAGTCTGATGGACATGTCTATTAGTTGATCCAAAGTGAGGGTGGTGTCCCGACAAGCTAGCTCCCTGCGGCCGTCCTCATGTAGGCTGCACCTATAATGGTCTATCAGGGCCCTGTCATTCCACCCCGCGCCGGCGGCCAGGGTCCGGAAATCCAGCGCAAAATCCTGTGCGCTCCTCGTCTCCTGCCTCAAATGAAACAGACGTTCACCCGCGTGAACTCTGGGTAATTGTCCCTCGCCGAGTCTGGGCCATCCCAGACTGCGTTGGCCCACTCCAGGGATTTCCCCGAAAGGCAGGAGACGATGGCGTTGACACTCTCCTCTCCCGAGGGAGTCGGTTGAACGGTCGCCAGGTAAAGCTCCAACTGGAGCAGGAACCCCTTGCACCCGGCAGCCGTCCCATCGTACTCCCTCGGGAGCGCGAGTCGAATCCCGCTGGGGCTGGACGCCGTTGGAGAGGGTGGTGATGCAGGCTGAAGAGTGGCTGAAGACGGGGTAGGGAGACTGCTCCTCTCCCATCTCTCTATTCTCGCCAACACTTGATCCATAGCCCTTCCCAGACGGTGGAGAACGGCTGTATGCTGAAGGACACGCTCCTCCATGGACGGGGAGGGCGCGTCCGCTCCTGCTGACTCCATATCTTTCGGTGCGGGTTTCTGTCAGGTCTCTCTACGAGAGGTGGGTGTAGAAGTCAGGCGCAGGTGAGGAGTAAATACAAAGAAGGCGGATTTATTAACAGTTCATAAAAACTTACAGGCACAGACTAAATGGCAGTCCACAAAATCATCTAGAACATAGTCTAGGAAAAAACACCTGTAAAAATGAACAAAATATACGCCACCCAAAACCAAAGACAGGAAAACACAATCAAACCCGCACGAAACAAAATGGGTGGGCGAGATTAAATACCCCAACTAATTAACCTAAACTAGACACAGGTGAACAATCAAAACAGACATGACCAAACGAAAAGGAAAAAGGATCGGTGGCAACTAGTAGACCGGCGACGACGACCGCCGAGCGCCGCCCGAACAGGGAGAGTAGCCAACTTCGGTGGAAGTCGTGACACACAGTAACAGGGCACAGTTGTTGTTTTATGGTTGCGATGGCAATTTAACAATACCAAGACTATGCCGACGTGTTCATCAGAGAGGAAGTCCTAAGAAGGTTCTAAGAAATCTGGTTGAGCGTTCTGTAGGTTTTACAAATCCTGGATGAGCTGGCAAATATGGAAATGAGCAGGGCCTGTTTTCCTAAAAGCCTCTTATGGCTAAGTTCCTCGTTAGAACCATAGAATATTGTTCTAACAATGAACTTAGCCTTAAGATGCTTTTGGGAAACCGGGCCCAGACTAAGTGTAAGGACCGATGCCAGAGACGAGAAGCAAGTACGGGGAGTCAACATTTAAGACAGGCACAGCGCCAGCACACAGGCAAAACAACGACATTTGACAATCACTGCAGCAGCGGGGAACAGAGATGGGGAACTGACAAATATATGGCAGGTAATAAGCAGGTGATTGAGTCCAGGTGAGTCCAGTAATATGCTGATGCGCGTGACGGGGAAAGGCAGGAATGTGCAATGCTGTGGAGCCTGGTTCCCTCGAGCGGCAGGGGGGAAGAGCGGGAGCAGGCGTGACACCAAGACCAGGTAAAAGGTCAGGCATTTAGTTTATTTTACATACAAGGTAGAGCTGGTGTTCACTCCATGGAGTTCCTTCCTCTGTGCGGCCACACCCAAATCCTTATCAGTGGAAGAGTGAGAATTGGAGTTGATTATCATGATTAGTAATGCCTGGCCCTTCCAATATGACAGTTGGAGTGTTCGGAGAGTGGAACAGCAGCTATATGAAAGATAAGACTTGGACACGGGCATACGTAGCTCAACAGGACGTGACTTTAGTCCAGGACATGCAATCAGGTCACGTGACAGACAGGAATTTATAGACACAGGCCAGGCATTACTAATCAATGATAATCAACTCCAATTCTCAATCCTACATCAGCAAATGAAAGGAGCCCAGTAATCAGACAGCCTTCAATTGGTTGCAAAAGCATGCAATGGAAAGCAGTCACGTGTTACATGACCTAACACCCAACACTGGCAAGTTTGAATGCTCTGTGCATCACAACATCAGGTTCTGGTTATACCTATTTCCTTTACAGGAAGTAGTGCTATAAAATATTAAACCACAGAAAAGCGGCTTATTGGATTTTTGCCACGGTAAGATGGGATCCCTCTCTCTCCTTACTCTATAGCTAATGCACTTTCAATTAATTACTGTCCAACTTTTAAAGCATCACCGCTTTTATGAAGGTAATCGTCAGTGAAGTGCCCACACAGTAAATCAAAGAGATATCAGTAAAATACAATTAACTTCCAACCGGAAAAAGAACAGACATGTTGAGCAGAATTGTATTTAGATATGCTCAAGAGGAATAAATGAGTTTCTGTAATGCATGCTGTCGTGTCTCTGACTGATTCAATTATATGACATGCTATTTTATCAAATCGATTACCTAACGTTTAATTGATTACATGATTGAACTAAACCATGCAACAATTAAACCATTAATGACCTGGGGCACCACGGAAGCATTCATTTATATAGAGCGGTTATCTCACGAATCCACTCTCTTAAAGATCTGAAGATCTTTTATATCAATAGCAGTCAATTATTAATCTCCACCTCGATCGCCATCTCATTTTGATTGTTGTAATTACTTGGTTATCTGCACGAACCCTAGCTAATAAGTTGAATCAGCAATACACAAATTGGCTTAATTATTTCTTTACTAAATACCTAAATCATCACACAGCATTACATATACACAGGATTGATCATACATCAATTACTAATCATGTCATGAAAAGCCCCTAGTGGGCTAACCCGATATGACGGCTGGTTACAAAAGGAAGGGGGTTGGGTTTGAATGAAAGAGCGAGAAGACTAAGGAACAAAGGTATTGAATCTCTATCGGACCTTGAGAAGCTATGCTACAGTAAATACAGAATCTCATGCATTCTAATAACCGCCCATTCGGAAGAGGAAAATGCAAGATATATATATATATACTCTGAGATGCACTTCGATAGATGTGTCGAAGATAGAAGACTGGTTTACCCAGCAGAGATCGCCATTCTTTGAATAATCTTTCTGGTTGTAGTGTTGTAGAGCAGATACATTAAAGTACCCTGTCATTATTAGGAGATTGTCTGTCCTTTCCTAGGCCACGTACGTTTACAGCTGCAGCTGATAACTCGACATCACTTCTTCTTTAGTGAATAATCGTTTGAAGTTCATACCAAGTTGCCATAATCAGCTTGCGCTGTATTCTGGCTGGTCTAGTCGAAATTCATTCTTCCAGTGTGGTGATGGTCACCTCCATGTTAAAATTCACCATTTTAAACATATGGACACCAGTCCTCACGTCGTTGGGAACTAAATGCTCATTTTGTTAGGTTGTAGTTGAAATTAACCCTTTTAAACATATGTACACCAGTCCTCACGTCTTTGGGAACTAAATGCTAATTTCGTTAGGTTGTAGTTGAAATTAGCCCTTTTAAACGTATGGACACCAGTCCTCACGTCGTTGGGAACTAAATGCTCATTTTGTTAGGTTGTAGTTGAAATTAACCCTTTTAAACATATGGACACCAGTCCTCACGTCGTTGGGAACTAAATGCTAATTTCGTTAGGTTGTAGTTGAAATTAGCCCTTTTAAACGTATGGACACCAGTCCTCACGTCGTTGGGAACTAAATGCTCATTTTGTTAGGTTGTAGTTGAAATTAACCCTTTTAAACATATGGACAGTCCTCACGTCGTTGGGAACTAAATGCTAATTTCGTTAGGTTGTAGTTGAAATTAGCCCTTTTAAACGTATGGACACCAGTCCTCACGTCGTCGGAAACTAAGGTTGACTTCCGTCAACGGGCTTTTGTACTGGAGGCGAGAAGGGCATGTTTCATAGTTCTCAACCAATGTCTGTTCACTTGGGCGTGGCCACTGAGTGGGCCTACGTTTTACTATGAAACAATTATCTTATTTAGGAGGCTAAAATTACATTTAATCTTTTCACAAATAGTTTCATATTTAAACATTTAAATTGCACAACAATTCCATGTGAATCTGATAACTAGAATGTGTAGACTTTCCAAGATTGAATTTATGTCGTCCTATCATCAGATATAATGTCCCAGACTCCAACTGATCTGACATCATATTCTTTAAGTACCAACAGACACTTTCAACTTGTTGAGAAAGGGAAATATTGTTCCATTCCCCAAACTTTTGATGTTACTATACTTTCTCTACGTTAACAAAGGGCTTTCCAAGAGTCCATTCTGTAGATTGGAGAGAAAAGAGGGAAAGGTATTTATGGGGGGTCATAAACCTCACCCAACAGGGCAACATCATGACAATGCTGTTCTTACCACTTACTCTTTTGAGGTAAAATGAGGCAGTCTTGCCCTCCCGAGTCCAGTCTCTCTCATGGAAGCAGGTCTCAGATGGTAACTTTTCAAATTAAATAGTTCATCAACTAAGAGGCCAGCAGCAGCAGTCAAATTAGGTTATCAAAGGTGGCCATTCTTGGCTCATCTCTTCATCTCCACTTCTATCAGTAGAGATCTTCTCATGTTGAGAGATAGACAAAGCCTTTGTCAGACTGCTGTCAGACACTGTTTTCAGCTGGGTGTATAAATAACATTTAAACGTATCTATTTTTGACAGTAACCCTGTTTTTATTATTACTGCTTGAGGCAACAATTTTCTTAATGTAACTGAATACTTAAAATAAATTCATTAGATCATGGTAGAAGAATCCATTCTAATTCAATTTGCACTATTTCATAGATGATTGGGTTGCATTTAATCCTTATCAAGACTATATTAAGATATGTGTTCCAGCTGTGCATTTCTTCTCAGCAATTACTGTAATTACTCTATGCTTAAAAAATACATCTATAGACCTACTTATGAAAGTAGAAAGTTTTCAGTCAACTTTTTGTCTTAAGTCTGTAAACTCAATGAACAAGACAGACTATTTTTCTGCGTTCAATCAAATCAAATCACACTTTATTTGTCACATGCGCTGAATATATGTGTAGACCTTACCGTGAAATGCTTACCTATAAGCCCTTAACCAACAATGCAGTTCAAGAAAGAGTTAAGAAAATATTTACCAAATAAAATAAAATAAAAATAATAAAAAGTAACACAATAAAATAACCATAACGAGGCTATATACAGGTTGTACCGGTACCGAGTCAATGTGCGGGGGTACAGGTTAGTCGAGGTCATTTGTACATGTGGGTATGGGTGAAGTGAATATGCATACTGTAGATAATAAGCCGGCGAGTAGCAGCAGTGTAAAAAACAAATGGAGGAGGGGGGGTGTCAATGTAAATAGTCCGGTGGCCATTTGATTAATTGTTCAGCAGTCTTATGGCTTGGGGGTAGAAGCCTTTAGGTCCTAGACTTGGCGCCCCAGTATAGCTTGCAGTGCGGAAGCAGAAAAAACAGTCTATGACTTGGGTAACTGGAGTCTTTGACAATTTGTTGGACTTTCCTCTGACACCGCCTAGTATATCAGTCCTGGATGGCAGGAAACTTGGCCCCAGTGATGTACTGAGTCGTATGCACTACCCTCTGTAGCACTTTACGGTCAGATGTCGAGCAGTTACCATACCAGGTGGTAACTTTTTGAGGATCTGGGGACCCATGCCAAATCTTTTCAGTCTCCTGAGGGGTAAAAGGCGTTGTCGTGCCCTCTTCATGACTTTCTTGGTGTGTTTGGACCATGATAGTTCGCTGAAACTCTCGACCCGCTCCACTACAGCCCTGTCGATGTTAATGGGGGCCTGTTCGGCCCACCTTTCCTGTAGTCCACGATCAGCTCCTTTGTCTTGCTCACATTGAGAGAGAGGTTATTGTCCTGGCACCACACTGCCAGGTCTCTGACCTCCTCCCTATAGGCTCTCATCATTGTCGGTGATCACTGTTGTGTCATCAGCAAACTTAATGATAGTGTTGGAGTCGTGTTTTGCCACACAGTCGTGGGTGAACAGGGACTACAGGAGGGGACTAAGCACACACCCCTGAGGAGGATCAGCGTGGGAGATGTGTTGTTGCCTACCATTACCACCTGGGACGGCCCGTTGGGAAGTCCACGATCCAGTTGCAGAGGGAGGTGCTTAGTCCCAGGGTCCTTAGCTTAGCGATGACCTTTGTGGGCACTATGGTGTTGAACGCTGAGCTGTAGTCAATGAACAGCATTCTCACATACCGTATGTCTTCCTTTTGTCCAGGTGGGAAAGGGCAGTGTGGAGTGCAATTGAGATTGCATCATCTGTGGATCTGTTGGTGTGGTATTCAAATTGGAGTGGGTCTAGGGTATCCGGGAGGATGCTGTTGTTGTGAGCCTTGACCAGCCTTTCACAGCACTTCATGGCTACCGACGTGAGTGCTACGGGGCGGTAATCATTTAGGCAGGTTACCTTCGCTTCCTTGGGCACAGGGACTACGGTGGTCTGCTTGAAACATGTAGGTATTACAGACTCGGTCAGGGAGAGTTTGAAAATGTCAGTGAAGACACTTGCCAGTTGGTCCGTGCATGCCTTGAGTACACGTCCTGGTAATCCGTCTGGCCCCACGGCTTTGTGAATGTTGACCTGTTTAAAGGTCTTACTCACATCGGCTACCGAGATCTTAATCACACAGTCATCCAGAACAGCTGGTGCTCTCATGCATGCTTCAATGTTGCTTGCCTCAAAGCAAGCATAAAAGTCATTTAGCTCGTCTGGTAGGCTTGCATCACTGGGCAGCTTGCGGCTGGTTTTCCCTTTGTAGTCAGTAATAGTTTTCAAGCCCTGCCACATCTAACGAGCGTTAGAGCTGGTCTAGTAGGATTCAATCTTAATCCTGTATTGACGCTATGCTTGTTTGATGGTTCATCTGAGGGCAAAGCAGGATTTGTTATAAGAGTCCGGATTAGTGTCCCACTCCTTGAAAGTGGCAGCTTTAGCCTTTAGCTCGATGTGGATGTTGCCTTTTGGGATATGGGATATTGGGATATGTATGTACGGTCACTGTGGGGATGACGTCGTCAATGCACTTATTGATGAAGCCGATGACTGAGGTGGTATACTCCTCAATGCCATTTGATGAATCCCGGAACAACTATAGTGATGATGCGTTTCTATCATTCTCTCATCATTCATACACAGAAATCAATATAAATTCTTCAAATCACTACTGGTGGTCTGTAGATTAAGGAGGCAGCATTTCCAGGATGAAGCATTACTGTACACAGTTTGATCATCTGTTAGATATTATTGTAAGCTGCTAATTGCATTTCTTCAGATGGTTCTTCATTTACATTGTGTCAGAGAGGAAGCATTAACTTGATTAACATTGTACAAACACCACCCACCCGCCCATCATCCCCTTGCTTCCTCTCTCTCTCCATTTTAGGTGGAGATGTGGCAGATACTCTGCCAAATGCCCCATTTCTGAAGACCGTATGGACCATTGGTGCTTCTGTACCACATTTATGCATATTTGATATCCATCAACAGAATGTAAAGTTATGACAGTGTTTAAATGGAAAATAACTAATTGATTGCTTCAATAAAATGTCTCCTAACATTAACCCCCCCAGCATTTAGGAAATTACACAGTTAATGAAACCAGGGGAATCATTACATTTCACTCTGTTCTCTTTTTCCACCCATATTCTTGGCATGTAGGTACAGTACATGCATTTTCTTTCCCACTTGGCAAGCTACACATCCTAGGGTCCAGGCTTCGAAATTATGCTTGGTCTATTTTCTTCTTCCAGAGATAAATGACATAAATCTCTTGCTGTGCTCACCAGAGTTATAGCCTGTCCTCTGCACTTCAGCCGTGCCATAAATAGGCAGAAACCTGTGACACATAATTAAATTCACTGCTCAAGCTGTCAGCGGTTCTGCCTGGCCCTCCTCTCCCTGGTACTAATGGATGTTTGTGTCCATAATGACTGTGTGGCAGGTCCACACTGTTGGCTCAGCTTACTATACTATGATGCACCATCACCGAGCCTTGTTAATGTATAAACTGTCAAATGCAACGGTCCAAACCTTAAGATTGAAATGGTCCTACCCAAGGAGACAAGCACCATTCCGCAGGGTTTCTTCCATCGTATGTGAACTATTGACTTGGTGATGGAGTCAAACAGATAAAGCTATGGAATCCTCATGTACTCCTCTCTTCCTTCAGAGGCCACAAAGCATTGTTATCAACTTCTTGGGCAGGAGTCACCATCGATAGATTCCTTCTAGCTAACTCAACCAGTCAATGTGTAATTTAACTAAGGCCACTGGCTCATTATTTGTTCAGTACATTAGTGTTGGTATCAATGATGTACATATATAAACTCTGGATTGCTGATGCTATGTATAGACCAATGAGAGGCTTTGAAGCCACTGTTTGGCCATATTGGCACTCCCCAGAAGAGGCAGTCCTCCATTGGAATGAATGGAATTCTACAGTATTTCAATTATATGTTTCAAGGATAAAATGACATGTTTTTAAGTATTTGTTATTGTATTGGGGACAATAAAATAAACTTTCAATACATTATACTTTAAGGAATATATTTTTTTCATGTTTATGTTTAGCTCACATAATATAATTTGACATTATGCATTAAGTTGTACAGTACACTGAGTATACAAAACATTAAGAAAACCTGCTCTTTCCATGACATAGACTGACCAGGTGAATCCAGGTGAAAGCTATGATCCCTTATTGATGTCACTTGTTAAATCCACTTCAAATCAGTGTATATGAAGGGGAGGAGACAGGTTAAAGTAGGATTTTTAATCCTTGAGACAATTGAGACATGGATTGTGTATGTGTGCCATTCAGAGGGTGAATGGGCAAGACAAATGATTCATGTGCCTTTGAATGGGGTATGATAGTAGGTGCCATGCGCACCGGTTTGTGTCAAGAACAGTTTCCCATGTGTATCAAGAATGGTCCACCACCCAAAGGACATCCAGACAACCATTTTTTAATATATCTTTTTTTTTATTCAAGTTTTACAAAATGTACATCAATGTAAGTATTAAGATTTGACCAAATCCCAACCACCCTCCCTCCATACAACACATCCACCCAACCCCCCCAGTCCCTTCCCTACCTCTCCGCCCTACCTCAGTCCACCCACCTCGATTCCCTCCCTCCAACCACCCACCCCAACCCCCTTCCAACCACCCACCCTGATCACCCCATATAGCCAACCCATCCCATACCCTCCCTCAATTTGGTCCTAGAAAAAAAAAATCTACAGAAATAAATACATGATCAGTAAACCTTAGACAAACTTGCTTGGACTGGATAGCATTATATTGATGACTGTATCTATTATATAATGACTACTGGTAATGTCTACTGGGAAACCTTAAAGCATATCATCAGAGGGGAGCCTCTGCAAGCCTTTAAAATATGATATAAATGTTTGCCATTTTCTAACAAATGTATCTTTGGAACCCCTAAGAGAATACTTAATTTTCTCATGCTTTAGGAAGAACATTACATCGTTGAGCCATTGAGAAGTAGAGGGGGGGCTGAGCAGACATCCACTTGAGAAGAATTCTACATCGAGCTAAGAACAATGTAAAAGCAACAATATCTGCATGTTTGGGGTTCAAGGAGAACAAGTCTTCTGGAATACCAAAAACAGCTATCAAGGGACAACACTGCAGGTTAATTTCAAGCACCTCAGATAAAGTTTTAAAAATAGAATTCCAGTAATTTTATAGTTTAGAGCATTGAATGAACATGTGACTAAGGTCACATGGTGAGACATAACAGCTATCACACTCATCATTTACATTTGGATATATGTCAGACAATCTGGATTTGGAAAAATGCACCCTCTGTAAAACCTTAAATTGTATGAGACCAAGACGAGCACAAGATGTAGTGGCGCGTACTCTATCAATCGCCTCATCCCACCACTCCTGTGTAAATTCAACACCTATTTCCATTTCCCAAACAGATTTAATTTTGTTGGTGAAGTATTTGTCCAATGACAAAATACATAGATCAGAGAAATTACTGCTTTTTGTTGAGGTAATAGAGTCAATATGCCATCCCAGGGTTGGCAAGGGGGTGGAGCAGGGAAGCCAAAAAATTGGGAGGAGACACAATGCCTAATTTGAAGGTAACAGAAAAAGTTAGATGGAGGCAAAGAGTATTTAGAGGCCAGGTTGGGAAAACCAGAAAAAATTATATTTACATATAAGTCTTGGAAGGACTTAATACCTTTCCTTGTCCAGTAAGAGAAAGCATTATCTATTAGAGAAGCAGAGAATAAGTGATTCTTATCAATAGGATCCATAGTAGATGCAGCGGAGAATTTAAAATGTTGTTGAAACTGGTACCAAATCTTAAGTGTTGAAAGCACTACAGGATTGCGAGTATAGCGAGAGGGGGGTGTTGGGAGAGAAGAGCAGAGTAAAGCAGGAAGAGAAGAAGAAATACAAGAATGTGCCTCTAGGTGGCACTATGGGGTATCTGGAGCACGTAACCACAATGGCAAGTTCTAAAGTTGGCTGCCCAGTAACAGTATAAAAACTTGGGTAGTGCCAGCCCTCGTCTAAACTTGCATCTCTGAAGTAAAGATCTACTGACTCTGGATACCTTTCCTCACCAGATAAATGTGGTAACAGCCTGATTGATTGTCTTTAAAAAAACACTTTGGTAAAAACAATGGGATAGATTGAAATAGATAAAAGAATTTGGGTAAACTGTTCATTTTACAGCATTAATCCTTCCTATAAGTGATAGTGGTAAGCTACCCCATTTCTGAAAATCAGTTTTAATTTGCGCAAGAAGGGGAGCAAAGTCTGCAGAAAAAAAGAGCATGTAATGAACGAGTTACGTTCATTCCAAGGTATTTGAAACCAGAGCGGCTAAGCTGAAAGGGCAAGTCTGTCTGCTGGAGCTGTAGCACTGCTGGACTGATTGGGAAGCACTCACTTTTCTGGAGATTCAGCTTGTAACCAGAGAAGGAGCCAACGTTCTCCAGAATAGAAAGGATAGAAGGTAAACAGGTTACAAGGTTATTTACATAGAGTAACCAATCATCTGCATATCATGATTACCTATGTTCAACTCCTTCCTGTGTTACACCTTGGAAAGAGGAGGATGCCCGTAAAGCTACTGAAAGGGGCTCAATGGCGATGGCAAATAATAAAGGGGACAGTGGGCAGCCTTGGTGTGTCCCACATTCCAGGGCAAAATAATCAGAACAGGTGACATTGGTACAGACACTGGCCTGGGGAGATGTATACAAGAGACAGATCCATGAGCTAAATTTGTCCCCAAACCACATTTTTTAAGAACAGCAAATAGGTACTCCCACTCAATTCTGTCAAATGCCTTCTCTGCGTCTAGGGAGATTACCATCTCAGGGGAGTTGGAGAATTGTTTAGAATAAATAATGTTAAACAGCATCCAAATGTTAAAAAATGAATATCTGTCCTTTATAAAGCCGGTTTGTTCCTGTGATATGAGTCTTGGTAAAACTACTTCCAGACGCCTCGCTATCACCTTTGACAGCACCTTTACATCCACATTAAGGAGGCTTAGGGGCTTAAATGAACAACAGGATTTGGGGTCTTTCCCCTGCTTAAGGAGAAGTGCTATTGAAGCCTGTGTTAGGGTAGGTGGCAATGGGTCATGACCAAATGATTCATTATACATAGATAAAACTTAAGGGGCTAACTTGGCATAGAATTTCTTAAAGAACTCATTTGGAAACCCATCAGGACCTGGAGCCTTGATGCTCTGCATTGACTAGATAGACTGAATAACTTCTTCAAGGCTGAGAGGAGAATCAAGGTCATCTTCAGTTTCAGCCTCAACTGTGGGAGTCTCCAGTTCACCCAAAAATGCAGTCCTATCAGCAGTATCTGATGGAAATTCAGATGTATACAGGGAGGAATAGGAACATTTGAAGGTGTCATTGATCCCAGTAGGGTCAGAAATTAAGCTATGAGAGGAATCTTTGTTTGGGGAATCAGACGGGCAGCAGCACTACATTTTAATTGCTGTGCGAGCAGACAACTTGCCCTGTCGCCATGTTCATAGTAGGTACCACGTGAATGCAATAGTAACCATCCTACATCTGTAGTGGACAAGAGATTGAATTCAGATTGTAAGTTCAAGTGTTGCATATATAGCTCTGGAGATGGCGTCAGGGCATACTGATGGTCTAAGTCAAGGATGGCTTTAGTGAGTTCTTCTAGTTTAGCTTTCCGAGTTTTGTTTAAATGAGAAGAATAAGAAATAATTTATCCTCTAAGATAGGCCTTAAATTATTCCCATAAGAGAGAATGAGAGGTTGAGCTTGTCTGATTTGAAAACATTAAATTATCAATAGAAGTGGAGATAACGTTACAGAAGTCTGCATCAGACAGGAGAAGAGAATTGAATCTCCAGAGAGGAGTACAAGTTTGTCCTGATAGGACAATATCGAGGGCTAAAGGTCCATGGTCAGAAATTACAATGGGTAAATATTCAGAAGAGGTGACATTTGGAAGTAACTTATGATCAATAAAGAAAGAGTCAATATGAGAAAAAGAAGGGTGTACATGTGAAAAGAAAGAATACTCTCTTGCCTGGGGATTCTGAAATCTCCAGGGATCTGTACACCTATTCTGAACCATAAAATCTGAGAAGGACTTTGACATAGCAGAAGGAGACATAATTATGGGGTTGGAGTGGTCTAAAGCCGGGCTAATAACATAAATCAGGTCCCTGCCAAATATCAAAAGATGGGTGTTCAGAGAAGGGATTAACCCCAGCAACCCATTGGCAAATTCAACATCATCAAAATTGGGAGCATATACATTGACCAATACTACAGGTGTGTGCCAAATGGTGCCAGTTATGATTAAATATTTCCCATTACTGTCTGAAATAACATTATTAGTAGAGAAAAGTATTATTTTACTAACCAAAACCCTCTGGCTTTGGAGTTAAAGTCTGAATGAAAAACCTGACTAAACCTGGAGTTTTGTAGCCTTTTATGTGTAAATGGGTCTCTTGTAAAAATACCACATCTGCTTTTAGCTTCTTCAAATGAGAGAAGACTCTAGTCCTCTTGACAGGATTGTTCATTGTCTTAGTGTTCCAAGATAACAACTTTATAGCATTAGGCCTACCTATGGTACTATTATTAGCGTTGTTAGCCATCTAAAATATTGAAACGAAAAAGGTGTGAAACAGACCAAGCATTTGCAAAGATAACAGAGAAAACTGCTGGAAAAAGCAAAGCAAATTAACAAAAAATAAAAACATAGGACCGAAAAAGGTCACTCACCCTCCCCTCCCCTCCCACGTAAAACCCAAAGTCTCCTTCCCCAGTGAATGGAGACAGCAGGTTGAAATGTGCGCAGATTCGTTGCATATAAACAGAAAATCTTCCTATCCTGCGGAGAGGCTCCACAGCACCAGTCGTGAAATACATTTGAAAAGGAATTCACAAAACGGTAAAGTAGGTCAACAGATAACCAAAACAAACATCCCATGACAGTGTAACGGAACTGTCCTGGCTCAGGGAGTCTTCAATCAGTGCAACACGTACAACGTGTCTTAAGGATGGCCAAATAAGTGTCCCACAGTATTTTACCCTGTTACAAAAAAGAATAGGGGCTGAGTGTCTGTACATGTACGAATGATCAATAGGGCGTAATAAAGTGGTGAAAAGTCCTTCAGTAAGTATCTAGATGAAAAGAAAGAAACAGAGGAAAGCTCTGCAAAAGCCTGGAATTGTAGCCATGCATTATTACCCTAGCCATCTAGCCAAATAAAAAGGACCTTCCAAATGTGTAGCTTAAATGACAACCTCACAAGACAGTATTAGTCATTTTTATCAGAGTTCAATAACGTTAGTGTTTCTGCCGAGTAGAAAAGGAATGGCAACAGGGAGAGAAAAAAATGCCCTGCCGTAAAAGTTAAACAAACCTTCGACTTAAAAGGCTAGGCCATGCATGCTACCTGGCAAAAGAGTAGGTCATAGATCCAAGATACGGCTCAGAAGTGACTGTCTGTCGCACCAAGGCTAGGCGTTCTCGTGGGAGTCGAATTGTAGCTTTCCCCCGGCATGTTCAATGTGCAGACGAGCAGGGAAGCGGAGTGAGAATTTCACTTTCTTCTCATGAAGTTTGTGTTTCACATCGAGGAATTTAGCTATTTTCTTGGCGACATTCGAGCTGAGGTCAGGAAAGTGTAGCTGGTCTCTGCCCTGCCTCTGGAGGATGCGCTCCTTGTCACGGTAGTAGTGAAAACGGACTATAAACACTCTAGGCTTGGAGTTGCTGTCTCCGCCCGCTGGGGAGGGGCCTATGTGGTGGGCTCTATCCAGCTTCGGGGGTGATGGAACGATGGCCGGACCCAGCACATCCGTAAATAATTCTGACATGAACTTAACTGAGTCCCGTCCTTCACGTTTCTCTGGTATACCAACAACACGAAGAATGCAATGGCGAGAACGGGATTCCAGGTCATCGGTCTTGTCAATCAACTTTTGGTTTTCGGCGCTCAGACGGGCGACCGTTTTCTCAAGTGCTACTATGCGGTCACTGTAGTCACACAGGTCGTGTTCAAAGCCGTCAATTCGGCAGCCTTGTTCATCCGCAGCGGCTCGGACACCATCCAGGACGGCGGAGAAGTGGGCTAGAGCAGCATCGATGGCAGTTTTTGAGCTGAGTGGCAATGGTGGCTGTAATTTCTGAGACCAGAACCGTACGGAGGTTCTGAAAATCTGTGGGGAGTGTGACCGCATGAGGCTCTGTAACAGTTGGACTGTATTCGGCGCCATTACCATTCACGCTTGCCATCACGGTTGAAACTTTAGTTACAGGTCTTCTGCTCCTCAGGTTGTGCGACATTTGAATCAATAAGGTAACTTACGAACTCATCAATCAAATATGATATGTGAGAAAGTGGAAGGCAAAGTATAAATTTGGCAAAATTAACTAATGCGTAGGAGCCTCGTCCATGAGCTTCTTCTCCATTCACATGCTAAACCGGAACTCTGACATCCAGCCAACTTAACATAACTGTGGGAAACACTGGCGTCAACATGGGCCAGCATCCCTGTGGAAGGTGTTCCTAATGTTTGGTATAATCAGTGTAAGTAATAGAATAAATGTGGCAAAACAAATGTAGACGTTAATAAACGCATTTATATAGCTCCCAAAATATTTTTACAATGGTGGGTGAGTGCCAAAATGGAGGTGCGGTGGCTTAAAAACAGCACCCCCTGTCAGTGATCTAGTGTATATGTATAAATTATTTATTGGTATCTATGCGTTGTGTATGATAACTGGTCTTAACCCTGACCCTATCAAATCTACAAGAAGCAACATCTCTCATCTTATCAGTCAAGTTACAGTATGTTGCATGACTTTGAATGTTAAGCCACAGACTAATTTACCAATACTAAGATTCCTAGGCTCTGACCAGTGGAGAATGCTTGTTTTAGTGGGTAACCTATACAGTGCATTCGGAAAATATTCAAACTTGTCACGTCCTGACCAGTATAAGGGGTTATTGGTTATTGTAGTTTGGTCAGGACATGGCAGGGGGTATTTGTTTTATGTGGTTCGGGGTTTAATGGGATATGTATTTATGTAAGAGGGGTGTTTGATTTATGTGTTCCGGGGTTTTTGGGTAATGTTCTTGTTTTGTATTTCTATGGTTTTCTATGTTGTGTATTTCTTTGTTTGGCCTGGTATGGCTCTCAATCAGGAACAGCTGTACATCGTTGTTGCTGATTGAGAGTCATACTTAGGTAGCCCTGTTTCACCTGTCCCTTTGTGGGAGGTTGTTGTTGTACTGCTGTGTGTTAGCCTGCAACACTGTTCGTTCGATCGTTTTCTTGTTTTGTTTGTTACGTGTTCTAATAAAGTTAAGATGAGCACTTAACCTGCTGTGCCTTGGTCCATGACGTACGACAACCGTTACAGAACCTCCCACCAAGGGACAGGTGAAACAGGGCTACCTAAGTATGACTCTCAATCAGCAACAACGATGTACAGCTGTTCCTGATTGAGAGCCATACCAGGCCAAACAAAGAAATACACAACATAGAAAACCATAGAAATACAAAACAAGAACATTACCCAAAAACCCCGGAACACATAAATCAAACAACCATTTTACATAAATACATATCCCATTAAACCCCGAACCACATAAAACAAATACCCCCTGCCACGTCCTGACCAAACTACAATAACCAATAACCCCTTATACTGGTCAGGATGTGGCAAAACTCTTTAACTTTTTCCACATTTTGTTACGTTACAGCCTTATTCTAAATGTATTAAATAAAACACTCCCTCATCAATCTACACACAATACCCCATAATAACAAAGCAAAAACAGGTTTTTAGAAATGTTTACAAATGAATACAAAATAAAAACTGAAATACCTTATTTACATACGTTTTCAGACCCTTTCTTATGAGACTCGAAATTGAGCTCAGGTGCATCCTGTTTCCATTGATCATCCTTGAGATGTTTCTACAACTTGATTGGAGTCCACCTGTGGTAAATTCAATTGATTGGATATGATTTGGTAAGGCATACACCTGTCTATACAAGGTCCCACAGTTGACAGTGCATGTCAAAGCAAAAACCAAGCCATGAGGTCGAAGGAATTGCCCGTAGAGCTCAGAGACAGGATTGTGTCGAGGCACAGATCTGGGGAAGGGTGCCAAAAAATGCCTGCAGCATTGAAGGTCCACAAGAACATAGTGGCCTCCATCATTCTTAAATGGAAGAAGTTTGGAACCACCAAGACTCTTCCTAGAGCTGGCCGCCTGGCCAAACTGAGCAATCGGGGGAGAAGGGCCTTGGTCAGAGAGGGGACCCAGAACCCGATGGTCACGCTGACAGAGCTCCAGAGTTCCTTCCAGAAGGACAACCATCTCTGCAGCACTCCACCAATCAGGCTTTTATGGTAGAGTGGCCAGACGAAAGCCACTCCTCAGTAAAAGGCACATGACAGCCCGCTTGGAGTTTGCCAAAAGGCACTTAAAGGACTCTCAGACCATGAGAAACAATATTCTCTAGTCTGATGAAACCAAGACTGAACTCTTTAGCCTGAATGCCAAGCGTCACATCTGGAGGAAACCTGGCACCGCTCAACACCTGGCCAATACCATCCCTACGGTGAAGCATGGCGGTGGCAGCATCATGCTGTTGGGATGTTTTTCAGCAGCAGGGACTAGGAGACTAGTCAGGATTGAGGGAAGATGAACGGAGCAAAGTACGGAGAGATACGGGCAGCAGGTAGCCTAGTGGTTAGAGTGCTGGACTTGTAACCAAATGGTTGCAAGATCGAATCCCTGAGCTGACAAGGTCAACATCTGTCGTTCTGACCCTGAACAAGGCAATTAACCCACTGTTCCTAGTTAAATAAAGGTAAAAAAAAAATGTTCAATACTTTATGAAAACCTGCTCCAGAGCACTCAGGACCTCCGACTGGGGCAAAGGTTCACCTTCCAACAAATAAAATAAAACGTTATTCGTCACATGCGCCAGTGAAATGCTTACTCACAAGCCCTTAGCCAACATTGCAATTTTAAGAAAAATAAGTGTTAAGTAAAAAAAATCCTAAGTAAAAAATAGAAAATAAAAGTTACAAATAATTAAACAGCAGCAATAAAATAACAATAGGACAGGACAATGACCCTAAGCACACAGCCAAGACAACGCAGGAGTGGCTTCAGGATAAGTCTCTGAATGTTCTTGAGTGTCCCAGCCAGAGCCCGGACTTGAATTCAATCTAACATCTCTGGAGAGACCTGAAAATAGCTGTGCAGCGACACTCCCCATCTAACCTGACAGAGGTTGAGAGGATCTGCAGAGAAAAAATGGATCAACTCCCAAAATACAGGTGTGCCAAGCTTGTAGCGTCAAAGCCAAGAAGACTCAAGGCTATAATCACTGCTAAAGGGGCTTCAACAAACTACTGAGTAAAGGGTCTGAATACTTATGTAAATGCGATATTTCTGGGGTTTTTATATTTATACATTTGCAACAATTTCTAATAACCTGTATTTGCTTTGTCATCATGGGGTATTTGTGTAGATTGATGAGAAGAAAAAAAACGATTTAATCCACTTTAGAATAAGGCTGTAACGTAACAAAATTTGGAAAAAGTGAAAGGGTCTGAATACTTTCCAGATGCACTGTATGTGTGCTTACAGCAATGTAGTGATGTTCTGTAATGGAGATTGACACCTGAATGAAGGAGACCATTGACTGCAGTAGTCTATCACGTTTCAGCATTAGGACCCTAGTCCAGTTACCATTACATTCTATTATGTCCGGTGTAAAAATAATGAGGATGTAATATGGGCTGCTTCCCAAGGCAGAGACCATGTTTGACACTTTTGAACAATTCACAAATTGTAGCAATTCTAAATCAGTAAGGGGAGCCTTTCAGTTGCTAGGCAACAGTCTTGGCATCATTGTCCCTCACAATATTTGTACAACCCACACCTATTCAAGATATGTTTAGGGGATGGATGTGCAGCCATATAATTGGGAATTGGAATACTAGAATGGACATGAACCTTCTTATGATGGTATAAAGGTCAGTCATTTTAGTCAGGGGGTTGGTGAACCATGGTTTGCCAGTGCTGTGTTAAAATACTGTGTAAAATAAATCTTTACTGTATGTTTGTTAGGTAGCTAGCAAGCCAGTGTAACAGTGTAGGTTCCGTCCCTCTCTTCACCCCAACCCGGGCTCGAACCAGGGACCCTTGCACACATTGACAACAGTCACCCACGAAGCATCGTTACCCATCGCGCCACAAAAGCCGCGGCCCTTGCAATGCAAGGGGAAACCCTACTTCAAGTCTCAGAGCGAGTGACGTCACTGATTGAAATGCTATTAGCGCGCACCACCGCTAACTAACTAGCCATTTCACATCGGTTACACCAGTTTTAGAGGAGTGACTCCATACATTTTTATAATTAACTGCCAACATGCCAATATTCCATTCAAACAATGTTGTCAATCCACAGCTATACACTGGCTGAAATCAGTTGATGATAGGACTAAAACAAGTTGTAAATGCAACAAGTATTGATATTGTATCATATAATAGCACTCTCAGCTTGTTTTACATTTATGGTATATTTTAGAGGTTATTTATACAGGAAATGTGTATAAAACCCTTATAAACTGTATTTATCATTATATGACAATATTTTAGGTTGACAATAATTCTACTACACAATTTCTGGTATATCACATACCTTACTTTAATTTTCCTGTATAATTAAAATGTGGATTATGCCTCTTACTGCCATTCATTCCAATTAGATGGGTTTGGATTTTTCCCTGACCAATATGGCTGTCATTTTCACCCCATTCTGGAACATTGAGGGTCTATAACATAGCCCGCAAGTAATTGAATAGGATCTCTATGTGCACACCTGTTTACTTAAAGGGAAAATCCACTCAAAAACTATATTTTTTTATTAGTCCACTGTTGATACAGTCCCAAAATGTTTTGCATGTCAGCAGTCAAGTTTTCAAGATATTGGACTTTTTGCATCATCATTTTGCATCATCACTTTGCTTCTTGAAAGTCCAATATCTTGAAAACTTGACTACTGACATGCAAAACATTTTGGGACTGTATCAACAGTGGACTAATAAAAAAATATCGTTTTTGAGTGGATTTTCCCTTTATGTTTATAAATGAAACCCCATCTAACAATGAGGGACAGTTTAACATTTAGCCTACTCCATTCTAAACTGGGTCATCTCATAGAGAATGAGAGACATTCCAGGGTCAATCATGCGTAGGTCAAGGATGCTACAAATTCTGGGTGAGATTATTTTTGGAGGGACGTTAACCCATAGAGTTCTATCTCTTTGTGTAAACCCCTGCTCTACCTGAATATTCTATTGTAGCTATTTAAAGATTTTTAAAAATTGAAGAGAGCTCCTCCTCAGCAGCACTAGGCTGTAAATCTCTCTGTACAGTGAAGCATTACACTTAAAGTCTTTATAAAGTATTACACTGTACATCATCATGTTACATGATTGAATCATGTAAGGCTAAATGAGATCATGCTGGGCTGTCAAACCTAAATAAATTCTACCCTCACTGTTCAGTCTATTAGTGAGTTTTGATAGGCCACTGATGGGAGCTGCATTGAATACCAATAAACTGTAAAGTAATTTTTTCCATATTCTCTGAAAAAACAACAGTTTTTATCAATATTTAAATAATCCGGCAGAGTAAACATTTGGCCTCTAAACATTCCAGAGAATTTTATGACAGGTACTGTGTTTGGCAGTGTGACCGGAATTGAATAAGAATACACTGTGTGAAACTTTTCTGAATGATGAAACAAAGAAAAAATACCTCGGCTCACCTGATAGATAACGTTCTCTCATCTGTCATGGGCGTGACTAAATAGAAAATACAGATACAGTAAGACTGCTCTTGGAATGAGGAGAGACTGTGGGCATATCAGTTACTGTAATTCAACAGCCTAGCTTGAACAAAAAAGGGGATACTAAATGATCAACTGAGGGACAGTGTAATTTGCCTGGCTACCCAGACTCCTTGCTCTGTTCAAACTCTATGCCACACCCACAGACGTTGTTTTTTTCTCCACAAGGTCTGTAACGGATGACAGAGCTACGGAAGAATTTAGTGTGAGGCGTCAGGCTACAGTGTAATATGTCCGACTGTCTTTGCGCTCTAGTTCTTTGCTATTTATTACATGGTATACTACAGAAGAAAAGCCTTGAATTACTTCATATCCTCAAGCAGCTCTCAACCTTTTTCTTCTCACATTTCCATTTGGTTAATCTGTAGACTAAGACAGCCTGTATTTATCCCCTAGACTATTTTCTGGTTGTTTGATATGAAAGATATTTTGGACTAGGCTTTATATATTGATGTGTTTTGAGAGAGAGAGAGAGAGAGAGAGAGAGAGAGAGAGAGAGAGAGAGAGAGAGAGAGAGAGAGAGAGAGAGAGAGAGAGAGAGAGAGAGAGAGAGAGAGAGAGAGAGAGAGAGAGAGAGAGAGAGAGAGAGAGAGAGAGAGAGAGAGAGAGAGAGAGAGAGAGAGAGAGAGAGAGAGAGAGAGAGAGAGAGAGAGAGAGAGAGAGAGAGAGAGAGAGAGAGAGAGAGAGAGAGAGAGAGAGAGAGAGAGAGAGAGAGAGAGAGAGAGAGAGAGAGAGAGAGAGAGAGAGAGAGAGAGAGAGAGAGAGAGAGAGAGAGAGAGAGAGAGAGAGAGAGAGAGAGAGAGAGAGAGAGAGAGAGAGAGAGAGAGAGAGTTTCATGTCAAAGCACAGAATGCCTGCTGATGTGCTTTTCATTCTGTTGGTTTGAATCCTGAGCAGTCAGTCATTCAGGAAATGTAATCTACAGTGGGACAATGACACGGTCACAAGGATCACAGAAGGCAAGGACACTGAAAAAATTAAAGGTCTTTTAAAGGTTCATACTTTAGTTGAGGGTCTGTATAAGATAAAAGGGAAGCACACACACACACACACACACACACACACACACACACACACACACACACACACACACACACACACACACACACACACACACACACACACACACACACACACACACACACAAACACAAAGAGAGAGAGAGAGAGATCTATCCTGGCTTGACCATAAGGCACTGCAACCATTACCATTCACATGGAGGGTATGGGTGCCAAGGGAAGCGGAGAGGATATTGTGACACGCCCTGCCTCTTGGTAGAAAAGTCAATGTAAAGTCACTGTAAAGGATTTTGATTTCTCACCCGTCCTCAAACCTAGCTCGACCTGTTCAGTTTATCTTCATTAAGACCACATTCATGTGAGACCAATAGAATAATTGATGAACTTTCAAACTCCTCCGCTGTCTCTCCTCTGCAAGATGATGAGTCATTTTATTTTGACCTCAAAGTGCACAGGCATGAATATTACAGATAGTCTAAGACAGTGAATTGAGCATCAATGCATAACGTTTACTGTGTAATAAGACCTAATCTGGAACTCGGATATGCAGAAAACAACATTGTTATTGTTATAAGCAGAACTTCAACATTGCACAATTTTTGTGTCCCACCTTCAAGAGAACTCTACCTTTTGATATTTTAGAAAGTGTGTTTACTATTTTACTGGTGGAGAGTCTGTAACAACAATGGAAACAGGTAAGGAATTCAAAATACAAGAAATATATATATCTTATTCATGACAAATCCTGAGATGGACGGAAGGGACAAAGAGACACTGGGGGGTTAGCTGAGGGGTCAAGTTTTGTGTGTTACACAAAGTGGAGTATTCCTCCCTTTTCCTGCCTCTGTCTGGAGAGGGCCAGCCCCCAGAGACCTATGGGTCACTATGCATTCACCTCTACATCAATAATGTATGGCTCTGCCTACATTTAACCCACCATGCACTGGAACAACACACCGGGAGGTGCTAGAGACTATATCCCCCTCTATAGTACAGAGTACAGATTAAACATATTGAAAAAGATAGAGAGGGCAATGTTTGTAAAGTCAATGTTTAAAAAGTCAATGTTTGTCAAGTTAAGCAGGAAAAATCAAATTAGATATGATGATATGGCATACTCCCATTTATTCTTCAATCGCCTCTCTCACCTCTCAGTTTAAATGTGCATGGCTGTAATTTAATATATCAAAGTATCATTTTCAATGCATTTGGAAGATGCCTGAACTTAAATTTTACTATAGGCTCCCATTAGATCTCTATATCGCATCATGATCATGAGATGATGATATTGATTCATGAGAGGTTTGAGTGGGGCTGTAAAAGCCTCAACACTCCCATATATGACGTTTCAACCTTTCTGGGAGGTTATTGGTTATTAGTGTATTCTGGCACAAGCGGATTTTTTTATCTGGTCCCCGGCCAATCAAGAAGGTAACATTTTAGATTGAGTAGCCTGCAAGTTATCTAGTTCCTCAATACTTTCAATTGACTGACTATCAAGGCTCGTTGTTAGTGTGGGTCCGAATAGTGAATAGCATTGCTTCATGGTTCAACTTCTGTCTCGCTGTAACGGTGCTGTGCATACGGCTGCATTTTCGAGAGTTGCCCTGTAGCTCTCCACACGCGCAAGTGACAAGAAAGAGATTTCAGCACTGGAGCTGTCCACGCAATCTTTTTGACGGACTCGTATCACTCTTATCACCTGTGCTATAGGTTATTTAGATCACATTTGCACTATAGATTTGTAAGTGAGGCTATTTGAGTGAGTGTCACGCATACATAAAATACCATTCAATGCATTGTGGTAAAGAAACACGAGTAAGCTAAACCCGCACATCGCCTACTTTTCATTCAATCGAAGCCTTGAAATGCTGTGTAGCCGTGCGTGAGGCACAAGAAAAAAGGAATTCTCAAGTCACGGTGGAGAGTTGTCCGATTTTATCTCAGGTAAATCCCGTTTATTTATATTTTCAATATGACAGATACTAACAGCAAAATTGTTCCATAACACAACGTTTCACAGTTGCATTTCCAATGACTTTTTGATTGATGCATCAAGGATGACAAGGCTCGAATCGAATCTGGGGTTATTGCAGCAGCTATAGAATTTTTCTTTATCAGACAATGATTGATGGCTGTGTTTTAAAATGAACATTCATAGGCGGGATTTAGTGATCTAGTGTCATGAAGTTCCTCGCATCTCTTTATGTGCTACCAGGGTGAAACACACATTTGCGGGTGTGTAATGTAGGCTTGGCATCAGACCGTTTTGCAGCGATCAAGGTCAGCTCTCAGACGGGTGCGGATCCTAGCCACACATGATTATGTCATGCATTATAACCTCTCGTTGGGTGGTTCAACCTACCTTTGGTTCAGTACTACTACAGCCTCTGTGTCCCATTCTGGGCTAATCCTTGGGTAAACACAGGCCCTGTGCCTGGGGAGTCCTAGTGCCCTGGACTGAGTCCAGCTCCACAGCCTGTGACAGATCACCTGCCTTTCGCACAGTGCTCATTGTCAGCTTCTCTCAGCCTCAGTGTATTGGCTTTCGCACAGTGCCCATTGTCAGCTTCTCTCAGCCTCAGTGTATTGGCTTTCGCACAGTGCCCATTGTCAGCTTCTCTCAGCCTCAGTGTATTGGCTGGCACTGGCACAGCCTCTCAGTTTGCCTGGCAGCCTTTGAATGCCAACATGGGGACTCCTCTCTAAGGATGCATTTAGAGTTAAATTCCTCCATTTCCAGGCGCTTCTGTGTTCTCGGTGTACCAGAGATATGGAATCCCAGCAGGTCAGGGAGATTTTGTCTCAAGCATTTTTGTGTATGTTTACCAGTGTGTGTGTGTGTGTGTGTGTGTGTGTGTGTGTGTGTGTGTGTGTGTGTGTGTGTGTGTGTGTGTGTGTGTGTGTTTGTGTGTGTGTGTGGTTATTTTGTGTGTGTGTGTGTGTGTGTGTGTGTGGTTGTTTTGTTTGTGTGTGGGTGGTTTTGTGTGTGTGTGTGTGGTTGTTTTGTGTGTGCTTGTATTTGTGTTTACAATTCTGCTCACTGGTGAAGGCCTGGCCTGGGTGAACTCGTTAGTGTAATTAGTTCCAGGTCTTTGCTCTGCGGGTCCATGGATGAGATCCTTGGCTAAATGGGATTCATTCCCATGAACAGGAATGCTATGTGGCGCCCCCATTCAATTAATCTCCCCCCACAATCTCGGCATGAAAAGGAGGACTGGTTGGGATTCTAATCTGCACATACCGAGAATGGACCTGTGAAAAAAAACATGTCACTACTGTCACATGGACAACCAACTCTGTAGTCAGACCCAGCACCTTAACCCCTACTGTCAAACTGGGTTCATTACAGAAACTACAGCTGTTCTTTATAATAATAAACTGTCTGTTGGGAAAAGCCTGTACAAATAGTCTAGATTAAACAGATTCTCTTAAATCCCCCCGTTTGCATAATGCAGGATAAAAGATTGCTATTGTAGGAGCTTAACGTGGATGACATTCTACAGTGACACCTGTGCAGACGAGGTGTCTGACGGAATACTAATGGACAACCAAGGTGTCCTAATCAGCCCCTAATACACTGTTTTACAAGGCTCACAGGAGCCAACCCATTCTAATTCCAACCCAAGATTAATGTCCTGTTTTGCATACGCTCTGCCTTTGCCAAAACGTCGTCTCTGCGGGACAAAAATAGATTCTCTATTACACCCAAGGACTTCAAGTATTTTGGGGGGTATTATGCATGAGACGTACAAAATAAATGTCAAATCAAATTGACTGGCTTTCATCAGTGCACAGTGTTGTGTTGGTGAATTATGGTACTGTTTATTGTATCACTTCCCTTCAGTGGGCTCTGAGCAGGGCTGGCAATGACAGACATGGTTTCGTTCTGATAAATCATGTTTGACCAGTGGAGTGTAGACAGCCTACAAAAGGGATTACTGGGAGCGAGAGCTAGATCAGAGGGATTTAAAGAGCACCATGGCGCCATCTTCCTCCAAAAGTATCAATATTTCATTACACCAAGACAGTGCTGTGAGCTCCAGCCATCCTGTTCACCATCATTGGGTGCTCTGCTTCATAGAGCAAACCCAGATGTCTTTGTTAAAGCTGACAAGCTAATAAAACTGATTCAAATGTTTCTATAGGCAACACAAATACATTCAGACTGTATCATTCTATGTTAAAGTGCTCTTCTTTAGCTTGTGCAAATTCTATTTGCTGTAGCTCTGCCAAAAACACTGCACCATCATTATTCCTGCTGTGTTACACTATGTACATAGTTCACCATAGGCTTTACGAGTCTTGTTATATGCAACAATATGAAAGATACAAGTGCTCATAAAAGTGCCTAGAATTCCGCCCATACAGTATCTTGAGACCTAGTGGGAGAATATCCAGACTGTTGCGGTGGAGCTTGTTCAGAATGGGATTGCGTCAAGTCCTGCCATGCATCAAGTCCTGTCCCAAGGAGTGGCCATGTTTTCCTCCCCATCTACTTCTTATTTTTATCCAGGGGCATTTAAATCATTCAGAGTGGTCCAACCTTCTGTGCAGAGCAGCACAGGCAGCTGCTCTTGTAGGAAGCTAGTGAACACACAGCCCGAGGGAACCACAGCACTCCTCCTCATTTCTATGGATTTAGCCTGCGTTGTAGTATGTGGGCCAAAAGATGGTTGTTTTCCACCCTCCAGACATTTTAAGTCTTTAGTCCCGTTTGTAAATAAATACAGTTTTCACATCTATGAATTCTCACATTCTGAGTGTCTCCTGAGGTAAGATTAGTGTAAGACACTCTTACGAAAACACCAGTCAAGTGTGAGGGGAAGTATAATGTTCAAATGTTTTGCATTTTTGACAGTTTCATGGCAAAAGCTTTGGGTTAGAAGACCTGCTAGATAACCAGTGGCAGATTTCTAAATTCCCTTTATTACATCAGTGTACAAAGCACTGACCCAGGTGTGTCAGCTTTGACAGAAGAACAATAAATAAGGCCCTCGTTTAAAATTCACAAGTTAACCTCAAAACGGTGAGGTCTCCTACACTGCTCAGTCTCTCTGTGAGCAGCGGGAGCTCCATCTTCATGGGAGGATGTTACGTAATGAAAGGTGGATAATGTCTTATGTCTATCAGGGGGTGCCAGGCCCTTTTAGTAAGGATGGGTGTGTGTTTGTGCCAGGTCTGGTCAGCCAGGGATGGCCTCTAGTGGAGCTTGACTGTGGCCTTCCTGTGGTACTCCTCGGATGCCTTGTTAGACAGTCTATCATCGAGCCTCATTACTGTGTCTGTCTGTCTGATGTGTCACCCGTCCCCTGTCACCTCAACACTCTGGAGGAGGATGGACACATCACTGGCTGAGATTAATTCCAGCAGCATAATCATCTCCTCCTGGCACTCAAAAGACTTTGATGAGCTTGTGTTCACACTATGTCCCCCTGCTCCCTGTCTGTCAGTCTGACTGTCCACCCGTCCATCTGTCTGCTGCTAGTTACAGGAGGTCCACAGAAATAGGCTGTACCAGTAAAGAGAGTAAAGGCCGATGGGTGTTTGGGAAGAGTGTCCTATCCTCCAAATCCTGTCATTGAGCAAGATTCAATAATATACCAAGAAGGCCACGCACAGAAGCCTCAAAACTGTAGTCATATTAGAGCTAACTGAGAAAGAGAGGAAAGGACAGAGGCAGGGAAGCACTCTGATGGTACTCTAGATGAATGGGATTGGATTTCACACAACCACTTATCTGGAGCGTGGCTGGATGAGATTGCATTTCAGATCGCGACACGTGTCCTCTAAGTACCGTGTAATCAACTTGAATCCCCAACAGCCCCCTTTTCAATAACGGAATTCATGGTCTCGAATGAGCCGAGTGGAATAAGCGAAAGTAGTTCTTTGTTTGTTACAGGAGCCACTGAAGATTACTGTGTTTTGTTTTACTCTTCCCATTCATTTTATTTGTTGATTTATGTTTAATGCTCCTATCTAAAGTAGTTTCATGTGATTGATGAGCATTAATGGCGGCAATCCAGGACCAGGAATGGCTGAGCTCAGTCTGGTGATAGATCATGATCCCACTAGGCACAGACGTCAATTCAACGTCTAGTACATGTTGAAATGACATGGAAACAACATTGGTTCAACCAGTGTGTGCCCAGTGGGATGTGTAACTGTACCTGAGAATGGAACCATTATGCACACGCACACACACAAAGTTGGTCAACATATCACTTTAATCTTAACTCTTGATAAAATGGCAAGTCCAAGTAGCCATATCTCTCAAACAAAATGTATGCCATACACACAGTAACGACTACCCATCTCTTTCTCTCTCTCTCTCTCTCTCTCTCTCTCTCTCTCTCCCTCTCTCCCTCTCTCCCTCCCTTTCTACGTAGTCATGGGAGTGCTCATGTCTAAGAAGCATCAGGTGGAGAAGGTGCAGAAATGCACCTCGGTCGTCTCTGCCTTTCAGCAAGGGGTAAAGGAACGCGCCCCATCCACAACAAACCAGGGGGAAGGATCTAAAGAGGAAAGAGAGGGGCCGACGGAAGCCTCGCCACCACCTAACCTGGAGGAGAAGGAGGAGGCAGAGCACAGAGAGGCAGACAGCAAAGCAGGGCCCTCAGGGACCTCCCAGCAGGCTGCAACTCCGGCCCCCACCAGGGACGAGTGTAAGGTCAACCAGGAGGCCTGGAATAGGTTACGGGACGGGAAGGGGGTGGAGCCTGAGGATCTGGACAAGACCGGCCATCAGCTCACCCCACCTGCCTTTGTACGTCCCAAGAGAGATGCCAACGTTGACCAGCCTATGGAGGTAGCACTGGGACAGAGAGAGCAGGTAGGATAGTGTGGGATACATTACAATAAAGGGTTTACTTTGTTCTTTAAACCCCTGAATTTTTAAGATATGTGTGAGAAGGAATTACCATGGCAACAGCAGACTTATCTCCGTGAAATCCAGTTGAGTTAGGATGTTTAGACTGAAAAGAGACCTAAATATCTGTTAAGTATGCTGAGTCTTTAGCATTTCCCCCCATAGGTGAGATAATGTGTGTTTGAAAAAAGATGTATGCTTTTGTCACACCAGCTATTTTCCCTCTACTCTACGGTAGAGCCTTTGTGTTGGCGTCTAAGTGCTCTTCATAGAGAGAATGCTGTTGTGTGGGCAGGTGCTCAGGCTGTCTCAGTGAGGAGGCCTTGGCCTCTGCCTCACATCCCAGGGTCACCATGACTAATAGGGGTCCTGAAGTGGTCAGAGACGGGGGAGCGGTTCAGGACTGAACCAGATGACCAATTAGCCGCTTGTGGCTATTAGGAAGAGCAGACTTTTATAATAGGACTCTCAAGAGAGGATTGGGATTGTTTTTATGCTTTAAATCACTCTAATGGTGCTCACCAGAAACAAAAAGTAGAACAGAGAGTGGACTATTTTCAGTAATGAGGAATAATATGTTACAGCTGCAGGGACAGACTAGAGAGGAGCAGACAAAACATTAAGATTAAGACGTTACTGAAACGGATAGCCATACTGTAGCAGCAACAGAATATTGTTATTTGTATTTGTATTTATCAAGGATCCCCATTTGCTGTTGCCAAGGCAGCAGCTACTCTTCCTGAGTTCCAAACACATTAAGGCCCTTACATTACATATTAAACAAAAAATAAAACAGTACATCATATAACATTATTACACCACTACATATCTACAATACAAAATGTATAATACCACCTTACAACAATATTACAATGTGCGTGTGTGTAGAGTGTGTGTGCTAGCGCTTGTGTGCGTATGCGTGTGTCTGTACCTTTGTGTGTCTCTTCACAGTCCATGCTGTTCCATAAGTTATATTTTTATCTACTGATTGCATCAGTTACCTGATGTGGAATAGAGTTCCATGTAGTCATGGCTCTATGTAGTACTGTGCGCCTCCCATAGTCTGTTCTGGACTTGGGGACTGTGAAGAGACCTCTGGTGGCATGTCTTGTGGGGTATGCATGGGTGTCCGATCTGTGTGTTAGTAGTTTAAACAGACACCTCGGTGCATTCAGCATGTCAACACTTCTTACAAAAACAAGTAGTGATGAAGTCAATCTCTCCTTGTAACGGCTGTCGTAGTAATGAAACCAAGGTGCAGCGGAGGATGTGTGTTCATCTTGAAATTTAATTGAAAAAGAGAACACTACAAAAATAAACAAAAGATGACAACAAAACAGTCCTGTCAGGAAATACTCTAAACAGAAAACAATCACCCACAAACCCCAAAGAAAAAACAGGCGGCCTATGTATGACTCCCAATCAGCAACAACGAACTACAGCTGTTCCTGATTGGGAGCCACACACGGCCAACCAAAGAAACAAACCAACATAGAAAAATAAACATAGAACGCCCACCCATGTAACACTCTGGCCTAACCAAAATAGATAACAAAAAAAACCTCTCTATGGCCAGGGCGTTACACTCCTCCACTTTGAGCCAATAGAGATTGACATGCATATCATTAATCTTGTCTCTCCTTGTACATTTAAGTGCCAGCCGTGCTGCCCTATTCTGAGCCAAATGCAATTTTCCTAAGTCCCTCTTTGTGGCACCTGACCACACAACTGAACAGTAGTCCAGGTGCAACAAAACTAGGACCTGTAGGACCTGCCTTGTTGATAATGGACTTCTCCCCATCTTAGTTACTCTTGTATCAATATGTTTTGACCAATATATATGCTTGACAGTTTACAATCCAGCGTTACTCCAAGCAGTTTAGTCACCTCAACATGCTCAATTTCCACATTGTTCATTACAAGATTTAGTTGAGGTTTAGGGTTTAGTGAACGATTTGTCCCAAATACAATGCTTTTAGTTTTTGAAATATTTAGGGCTATCTTAATCCTTGCCACACATCCTGAAACTAACTGCAGCTCTTTGTTAAGTGTTGCAGCCTTTCAGTCGCTGTAGTTATTAAGATTAACATAACACTTGTTACAAAAGATAATAGATAATAGATATCAGCCCTAAATTAAATTGTTCATGTTTGGAGCTGTAGGATACTTCACATAAGAGAGGAAAATTAGCAGTGCTGTGTTTTTCGTAGATTAGTCATCAAGGAAGTACTCAAAGTCTTAGTGGAACCAGATATAATGATGATATTGGCAGGCAATTTCAGCCTCCTTCATGATTGGGTAAAATCAATAGAGAAACTTCTCCTTTCCTATCAGGCTCTCTACAGATAACTGTAGTTATAATCCTCACACAGGATGACTCACACATAATGATACCAGACAAGATAGCTAGAAACTATTGTTGAGTTACATCTGTTTCATAATGTGATGAGAGTATAGACCTCTATGTCTCTAGGAATAGGTTTGAGTATTGAGTATGGGGGAGGTATGATTCCTTCTGGCTATAGTCACCTGTAAGCGACCAGGTTTGACAAGGTCAGTCCAGAAGACTGTGACGATAGTAACGTTTTTCATCCTGAGGTCAAAGCAGTATTAGAGGTAAGAGACTGACTGACTGCGCTATGGTATAAGTTCGCACTATAATAATTTTGACTGTGTAGACAGTCAAACGTCTTCTGCCTGTGAATGGAGTCCTGAGGGATGGCCCTGAAATCACCTGAAAGAGAGACACTAAACTGATGACTCTAAAATTATACTTAAGTTACTATGAAATAAAACAGTGCTCTCTAAGCTTTGATTCTAAACTTGAATCAAATGTGTTGGAGTGTATGGCGGAATTGACACAACATTCTTTGCATTCGCTGTTTGATCAATCCAATAATCTGTCTAGACTGTAACATTCAGGAGAGAACAGCTAGCCTTCAACATGGTGACGTGATTCAAAGCTGGTCTTTCTGACAGTCTTTGTGAGAGAGAGGTGTGTCACGGGATTATTTCTATATTTAAACCCTAATGGAGAAGCTTAATGGAGTAGGTATGAAAGTTTGATTATGAAAATATGTTAAATGGATGCTTTGGGATTTGGGCAATGAAACCCTTTATCTACTTTCCCAGAGTTAGATGAACTTGTGGATACCATTTGTATGTCTCTGTGTCCAATATGAAGGAAGTTAGAGGTAGTTTCGCGAGCCAATGCTAACTAGCTTTAGCGCAGTGACTGGAAGTCTATGGAAGTCTTATCTGCTAGCATGCTAGAGCTAGTTAGCAACTTTCTTCACACTGCACTCAGAGACATAAAAATGGTATTCACGAGTTCATCTTTCTCTGGTGAAGTAGATATTAATTTACCGTTATAGGGTCAAGATCCTCTTTTCAGCCCCTACTGCTTAGTCATTTGGATAAGTCAGTGACTTCATATGATTCTCAGACATATACAGTAGATGGATCTTTCAGCTAGTGGATTTGGAACACAACTGACAGGTCTCCTACGTAGGATTCAACCCCCACCTCATGCATTAGGAGTATGGTCTTTAACCCAATGACCTGATTTGCCTTTTCCCCAGCCGGTGAACGATGAGATGTGTGAGGTGTGTGAGGTGTGGACGGCCGACGACCTGTTTCCCTGCAGGACCTGCACACGGGTCTTCCATGATGGCTGTCTGAGTGAAATGGGCTACCTGCGCACCGAACTCCTGCAGGAGATGAGGGAGACAGCTCACACCGCGACAGGCTGGAGCTGCTACTACTGCGTCAGTCACTCAGTCAATAATCACCTCCTATTGGCTATTCACAAAGACCAACTACACTCCACAAAGACTGCTATTTCACCTTTGTATGATGCATACCCACTATTGTTACTATAACAGACACAACTATAAACAATACACACTTTATGAACCTGAACACACCTTGCACCCACACACACATCTATATATAAGTGTATTCTCTTATGATACTTCCAGCCAAATCCTCTTTCCCAAGTGTATGTTTATAAAAAGCCAGTAATACATCATTTGGAGGCAATGTTGAAAGTGTGCCAAGATTCTTAATCTCATAATAAATTAAATAGCTTGTCTTCAACATGAAGGACACTCCACTAATCTTTGGAGAAGCAATGTGCAATATGGTAAAATTAAAGTACAGACGGCATAAGAGTGCATTTCCTAAAGTGCTCTTCAGACTAAAGTAGAGGGCTTATCTTACAGATGTAGGATATTAATTTGATCCGTCTGTTGCAGGAGAATTTACTTGTAGTGTATTTGAGAATTAAAAAAGCCTTCTGAAGTTTGTAATTTCCACTTTGAAATTTCAGACTTGATTTTCCCTTATGCAAAATGTAATAAAATCCTACAAAAAAATGTCCAATAATTATAATCCACATAATAATGAACATTTCCTGTTGCTGACGGATTATTTTCCTGCTGTAGCGAACTGGCTCAAATTAGGATCCTACCTCTGTATTTTTGCGGACTGTGAGTGTTGAAGCTGATTGAGAGACTTTCATGAGTACAAAAGAGGCAATTTTTAGACAGTTTGAGAAGGGACATTGATAGGGCTTGTTCCTCGCTGGCCCAATTGACTTGTTCCTCGCTGGCCCACAATCAGTATGGGTGTGAGGGAGAAAGTGAAGAGAAGCGTGATAGTGGAAGAAGATGAAAGTGACAGTGAGAAAAATACACCTTTTCGTCTATGAAGAGTTGAGCTCTAAGAACTGTCATCGAAGCTTCAGAAACAAACACTATTTATTTTATCGCCTGGGAAAGTCATCCAAATGTCTAGCTATGTCCCCTTTGAAATGTAATTTCACAGCTTTGGTGTTGTGTCATTCTCACATCTCCTCTCATCCACAGTCATGGGGCTTGGGGATTTGCCTGGGGTGGTGAGAGCTGGTGCTGCCGTCACCACTGACTAGACTTTTCCACTATCGAGGGGACCAAAAAGTCACCCTCGTGTCCCTATTATTTTATTGTTGTTGCAACATAATAATTAACTGCTTTTAATCATTTATAATCATTTATAACTCCCCCTAGTGCTCAGGATAGAGTAACCTATTGTATTTCAACTTGTTTGGATTGTGGATGAACAAATACATTAAAAAAAACTTTAAGCATTACTCGGGAGATTAAAATATAAATCGGAAACATCTAGTGCGCGTCATCCAATTGATTTCTATTGTTGACACTTATGATTAGTTATGCTCTCTGAGGATTTCAAATGGGATTTTTTTTCACCATGAACTGATCTTGAGCAATAGTTTAATAACAAACCTGCCAGAGAATACACAAACACAAACCAAGAAAGTGGGTTGAGGTGTTTAACTAGACACCCAGTTCTACACATCCCACTACGTACATATACAGAAAAGCTTTCTCTCTTTTAAACATGAAGTCAGCAGTTTCCCCGTGCTGAGGAGATTGAGCACTGTGGATATCGAGTGAGAGAGAGTGACTACGGTACACAGCTGATCAATGCACTCACATTTATGGGATTATTTGTAGACCCGTATTGAACGCAATGTCTTTACGCAAATCCTGGAAAAGTACAAATGTCACCCAGCAGGCCATTTTCAGCAGCCCCCAGATTTGATTCACCACTCCTGCACCCCCTCCTCTTCTGGTGTGCTCCTGTTCTGACACCCCAGCACCACAGTTCCAAATCAGTGGCACGTAGGAAGAGTTTATTTTATGATATCTGGCAGGCAGAGTTTGGACTCTTTAGCATACATGTGATGAATAAACAATTTAAGGGATACACCTGTCTTTCCTGGAAATATTGTTTATTTGATTCCTTAAAGGGGTTAGCAAGAATGCAAAGAGCACACACAAAGCCCTAGTTTTGGACTCATATCCTGTTTTGAGCTCCATATTAGTGTATAAAATCTTTAATCAAAATACATTTTCGAAGGTGATGCTACTGGAAATCAAACGGTCTGATTTCCATAACCCTGGGCTATCCAGAGATTTCACATATCATGACCAATTATCCACCCCAATTATTACCGTCTGTCATTCTCATCCTCCAACTCCATCCTCTCAACCTGCTCATCAGAGATAGACAGCGTAGAGAGACTTAGCATCCCCCACACACCTGCTGCAGATAATTCACTTAATAGAAGGTTTAATGTGTGTTCGACCTGAACTGCACCCTCGCCAAGGAGGGTAGTAAAATGGCTGCTAGGCTTACATTTTCCTATTACCATGGTCGTTTATTCCAAACCATCTAGTACACGCTTGACACACTTGTCTATAAAAATAGCTTCTGAGAAACTGCATAATAAGCACACCAAGGCATTCTGGATCATTTCTGACGCACGCTGAACTGAATTTAGACACACAGCACATGAATCAATTAGGGTATGCTCCATTATTGCACATATGAGGGCAGCGGGGCACACTTTGTGCTGCCCCGCTTTGTACTTAATTAGCTTCAGACCTGAGTTTGTATCAGATCTCTCCCGATTAACAGTGACCTTCGCCCCTTTCTCCCATAGGACAACGTGAACCTGCTCCTGACTGAAGAGGAGATGTACAGCCTGATGGAAACCTTCAAGCAGTGCAAGATCATCCCTGGTCAGTCATAATGTCATGGTGCTTCTGCTGCACCTCTAGAAAACAATACACAGCCAACAGATCTACATTATCTGGTACAAGTAGGCTTTATTGGGTATAGCAATGTAGACAGTGGTTAATAGATCAATACCCCCAGTACATTGTGTATACAGGTTGTTCTCATTCACTTCAACCATCTCTGAGCCAACCCTCTAAGCACATAAGCAAAAGGTTGCTGAGAACAGAATGGTGCCAAAAGCTCTCTGTTTTTGTAATGCACAGTGTCGTGTCTCTGACTGATTAAATTATATGACAGGCTATTTTATCAAATCGATTACCAAATGTTTGATTGATTACGTAATTGAATTAAACTATGCAACAATTAACTCGTTAATAACCAGGGGCACCACGGAAGAGTGTTTATAGAGCAGCTGTCTTCCCGATAAACTCTTAAAGATCTGAAGATCTTTTATATCAATAGCAGTTAATTATTAATCATCACCTTATTCAGTCTCATCTGAACGTCGTAAAATTCTTGTTTATCGGCACGAACCCTGGCTAACAAGTTGAATCAGCAATACAAAAATTGGCTTCATTATTTATTTACTAAATACCTAAATAATCACATAGAATTACATATACACAGGATAGATCATACATCGATTGCTAATCATGTCATAAAAGAAAAAGTCCCTAGCGGACGAAACCGATATGACAACTGGTTACACAAAGAAAGGGGGTTGGGTTTGAATGAAAGAGCGGGAAGACTGAGGGACAAAGGGGATTGGGTCTCTATCAGACCTTGAGAAGCTATGCTACCATAAATACAGAATCTTATGCTTTCTAATTACCACCCTTTCGGAAAAGGAAAATGCATGATTATATTTACTCTGAGCTGCGCTTCGTTAGATGGGTTGAAGATGGAAGACTGGTTTGCCCAGCAGAGATCGCCATTGTCGCTTGAAGAATCTTTCTGGTCATAGTGTTGTAGAGAGGAGATTATCTGTCTTTTCCTAGGCCACGTACATTTACAGCTGCAGCTGATAACTCAATGTCTAGGATGTATCACTTCTTTAGTAAATAAGAGTTTAAAGTTCATACCAAATTACCATCATCAGCTTGCGCTGTATTCTGACTGGTCTAGTAGAAATTCATCCTTCCAGCGTGGTGATCATCACATCCACGTGATGTAAATTTTGTTATGTAGAGTGGATATTCAACCATTCGCAACCCCAGCTCACACTGGGGTTTTCTTAGTCTGACGTGAATTGTGTCACGGCGGCTTTTATACTGGAGAAGAGAAGGGTGTGTTTCATCCCTCTCCAACCAATGTCTGTTCACTTGGGCGTGGCCACTGAGTGAGCATAGTTTACTTATGAAAACAATTCTCTCATTTAGAAGGCTTAAATTTAATTTAATCTTTTCACAAATAGTTTAATATTTAAACATTTAAATTGCACAACAATTCCATGTGAATCTGATAACTAGAATGTGTAGACTTTCCAATATAGAATTTATGTTGTCCTGTCATCAGTAATAATGTCCCAGACAACAACTGATCTGACAGCATATTCTTTAAGTACCACTGGTTCGATTACAGAAATATTGTTCCATTCCCCAACTTGTTGATGTTACCATACTCTCTCTATGTTAACAAAGGCCTTTCCAAGAGTCCATTCTGTAGAGTGGAGAGAAAAGGGGGAAGGGTATTTATGGGGGGGGGGGTCATAAACCTCACCCAACAGGGCAACATCATGACAACAGGTTCATTGTAACTAATCAATATGTCTCTGTAACTACTCGTTACTGTAGGTATTTGTTAGCAATTGTCTGTTACAGGTTTCTGTAAAACTGCACACACTGTTTCAGCCTGGTTTCCATCTCAATGTGTGATATAAATGACAGGAGTTCTCGCCTTTGTGAAATTAATAATAATCATAAACTAATTGCATCTGGATCAATGCTTGTGGAGATTAATTTGTGGGTGTTGTGATGAACTGCTCTTGCTGTGTAGAGTCGTGCCTGGTGTCAGATGAGCTGCTGCAGTACCGCCACTTTGTGTCGAAGCAACTGTTTGAGAAGGACCTCTCTGATGAGCAGGAGGAGGAGGTGTTGGCCCAGTTCGCTGCCCTGGACCCGGAGAAGAGGGGCCAGATCGAGTGGTCTGACTTCCTATACCACGAGTCCCTGGGAGTGCTCAAGAAGTTCCGCACAGAGGTACCAGAACCCATCAGAACCCACTAAACCTGTGGCATTCAAGTGTGGTGTGTTACACATTGACACAGATGTGCATATAGACACATACAAACGCATACACACACTCCAACGCACACACACACACACACAAACTCTCATCCACTGGATGCCTTTGTTCCCAGAACTCCTTGGTGCGGCTGTTGAGTGCTAAGGAGCGGGACCATGTGCGGTCAGTGTTCATGGGTTTGGACCTGGATAAAGACGGTGTGGTGACGGGAGCAGAGACCCGCTGGGCCCAGCAGTCCTGGTTTCAGAAGCTCAGCAAGGAGTCCCAGTCCTGCAATGTGAGGTGAGCACAACGCTGTTGAGTCCATAACCATCCATCCACAGGATATGAGGTTGAGAAGTTAATTAAATATCTGTCACAGACTCACAGTCAGGTGCTTCTACTCAAGGGGAAAATAGAACTCAATCAGTACAAGGTAATGTGAAAAATTCCTCAAGCCTCTTTAATCCACTTCATACCCTAGAACTAATAACACTTAACAAAGAGATGTTTAATTTAACGTGGCGTGAGATGCAGAAACGTCATTGACTGTGCCTGAGAGGTGAGAACTAAAGCTTACTACTGGGGTTTCATCAGTTTCATTTCCCCTGTTGCAGCCGATGAATGAACATTTCTGCTTTGCATGCAGGTGCACGGTTAGAGAAAATAAATCATTGAAATAGAGTGTTTGATGACAATTCTGATGGAGAAAGTCATGCATACGCCGAACTGTCATGATTCTTGCCCTGGAGGCAGAACTGAGTGTTTGGTATTAGTTTAAGGTTAGGGTTAGGCATTAGGTTTAGCAGTGTGGTTAATGTTAGGGTTAAGGTTAAAATCAGATTTGTAAGACTTTGTGGCTGTGCTAGCTAGTGACCACTCTGCAGAGCTGCCTCCAGAACAAGATTCATGACAATAAATGCCAACCTGCACAAAGTTGATTCTAATTCATTAAACAGTGAGCCCTCCTTGAGTAGAATATATATGTTTATCATTGGTGTCAGACCCAGATCTTGGAGTCCCATTGACTCCATTAGTTATTGGCTGCTCTGAGCTGAATGGAACAATTGACTTTAGCTAGGTTTATTTCTATCACTCACCTCTCTTCATCTCACCGCTTCTCATCTGAGTGTGGATAATTGCACTGTCTGTGATTGGAGACTTTCTCTCGGGTACTGATTCATTCACAATCATTCACTAATTGAGTCAGTGTGTGTGTGTGCGTGTGACTGTGTGAATGGACTACCCTGTACTGACCTCCTTCATTGTTATATGTCATACCATTCCATCCGCCTTATCACCTTATGTCCCATCCTTCAGACTCATTGGATTGTGTTCTCCTGTGAATTGTGGGTAAGTGACAAAGCACTGCATGGGTTATCAGTATTTTTTCTTCTCTTTAGCGTCTCCAAGCCCTCAATCCACAAGTAATCTCACACGACCTATTCCTTTTTGACATTCCACCCATAATTTCACTCACCCTCTCACCAAGGCCAGGATAAAGTCCATCTGAGGAATACTGGAATCATAGAGCAAACACTACAGGTGGGATCTATAAAAGCCCAAGAACAATTGAGATGTCTATCTTATACACAAAGAGCCCTTCATATGATGATTCCCTGTTGGTTTGAGCTGTGGATAAGAAATATCCAGTCCTCTCATTAGAGGGATCAAAAGGCAAACTTTTGTTCTCCTGTGAGAAGCTCTAGCAGGCTTCCCTCGTCAGCTTTAAGAGGACACAGGGGGCCAAGTGGATGTGAAAGGGTCTGGTCCCTACGCCAAGGACCGAGCATGCATTCTAATTCCCCTCTTAGGTCAGACAAGACAACAACATGCTCTGTCTGCTGTGTTTTACAGCTTTTACATAGAGATTACTCACAGTGTATAATATATACATAATATTAAGCCAGAGAGTGCAACAAGACTGAGGATGTAGCAGAAAGTGTTCAAGTATTCATCTTTCATAGAAGAGGTTTACATGCAGAGCAAACCGTGAGCCTGTCTCTTCCTCTATCTTTAATAATTCATGAGTTGGGCTGTGGCCTGGAAGAAAGCCATTTGGTCTCAATAACCCACTGAGATATTTTCAATGTGCTTTTGCATTAGATATCTACCTGACCTCTTTACAGATGAAACAAATTGCTTGTGTGTGTGTGTGCTTTTCCTGCTGCAGTATTAGCCATGTTGGCCCCATTTCTGACAGCAGCCCAGCCAGCTCCAGCAGTGAGAGAAGCACTCAGAAAGATGACAGGTATGTAATAAATATAATTATGTGTTTGCAGGCCTGTATGCGTGCTTAAGTGTGTGTGTGTCTGTCCTTAGTTGACCTCAGTTTAGAGGATATGGCTCCCTAACCTCCTCTCTGTTCCCATCACCAGACCAGTGAGCTGGGATGACTTCCTGAGGGAGAGTGCCATCTACATCCTGGCTGCCCGGCCCAACAGCTCGGCAATGCATATCCGCCTGCCCCTATAGCCCCAGCGACCTCACCCTGTCTGGGCCGGGCCCCACCATAGAGAGAAGGCCACCCCTGGAAGTCCCAGTGGAGGACAGGTGGAGAGCCGATACCATGGCACTGTAGGGGAATACTGTACCACTCAGAGACTGGACAGGACAGAATAAACCATCAACAGATCTCCTGCTTCACACCATAGATCAATGACCAACTGACAGCACCAGTCAACGATCCACTGACAACAATCAATGACCTACAAGTACTTACTGAGGGTAAAATGATAAACAACCTGACAATACAAGCTGACAACCCACTGGTTATAGATACTCCTGAAACACAGGATAAAAAGCAACAGCCCATTTTCAACACAAGCCAACAATTCTCTGATGTTTTGAAGACTCAGGGTATCCTGGGAGGCACACTTTCCCCTAAACGATAACTACTATATACAGTCAATTTGTCTTGCTACAGTCTTACAAACCTCTGTATGATCAATTCAATTGGATTAGAATCACAATGATAGGCTGTCTTATGCTATCACATATCCTGCTATTGGGTAAAGCATCATATTTGGATCAGCTTCTGTATTGTATCACTGTTTTGTATCACTTGGCATCATACTTCTTGATCATAAAATAGTATCTGTCATTTAGGGAGATTTTGAAGCACCTTCAAATCTTGGTTAATGAGTGTATAGGACTGACCGTGCAACTGCTCCAGATCAGCACATGTACCAAACAGGAATAACAGCTATCCGCATACATAATATTATATATTAAGACATGCCATACATACAAGTATAATGACATATTATTATGTATTAAAAAGCTGTATTTATTCCTGTACCCTCTAAGCTATTTTCTGTTTTTCCACTCACTTGTTCAAGATCCATTTATTTTTGATGATTATGATATTGTAATGGACCCAGTATCTGGCCTGTACATTCAGCCATAAGTACATTTTCTCTTGTAATGTAGTAGTCCAACCACTGCATATGTATGCTATGACAAAGTAGAATTATCTGCTGCTGCTGCCATTCCAATCTTTTATTTGAACACTGTCATTTAGATTTGTACGGCTTTGAGGATTATTTATTGAAATTTAAATCATGCATTGGAAAGGAACATCTTCTTAGGATGAAGGATGAAGCCCACGCATTAGGCCTTCATGATACTTGCATAAGCATTGCTTCAGACCTGGCTTTATGAAGTGACATTACAGTTTGTGTTAATTAGGGGAACATGTTGATACATTTTCCAAGGTGCTGCAGTATGTCATGCTTATGTAATGAGGGTCCCCTTGTCTGGAATCCTGGCCTGAAGTAGGTCATTAGTTGAATCCTAAGAGGGTAAAGGCTTTGGAATATGTGACAGTGCTGAAATAAATGAATGGCATTAACCCTCCTAAATCACTCTCTGTACTACGTATTTCTATGCTAAGTGTCCAATTCCCAAGGAACAAAAATAATGGCTTTAGATAAATAATTCATTTTAACACACCATCAAAACCATTATCTGACCATTTCCCTAAAGCAGCAAAATATGAAAAAGTTGTTGAGAGTTTTTAGTGTCTTTACTAGGTGACATCTGCTCTATCAAGATAAATAAAACAGTTCAAAACAGTAAATAAATAAACGCTAATAGCGCTGTAGGTAGTAGTGACTAACCAACCCTAAGCAGCTAACTGGACAAATAAAGGAGCGTGCCCAGGGAGTGTTAAGGGCAGAGTAGAGTGGAGAGGCTCAATGAAAACCCTCCAAGTTTCTCCAATACACACAGACACAGTATTTAATAGCAGATTACATTAACCCTTAAATAACATTTGATTTGATTTGATGCTGGCTCCAGTGAGCGTAAAAGGCACAGAGTAAAGCACATTCTTCCGGGCTGGCTGGTTTTGAAAGGAGCCCTACCTTGTGGAGGGAGTAAAATATTAACAGCGTGTGGCTACTGCCACGAACACCACTGAGCACTATCCCTGAGGGTTTGTCAATATTGTTCTTCTTAGAAATAAAAGATTGGATACTGTAGCCATCTCTAAATTGAGATTCAAGCTTGGAGAAAGAGAGGGAGGGAGCATCCTTCTTAGATGATGATATTCTAGTCCCATGTTAACTGGCAACTCTGTAAACAGTAACAGGTAGGGCTACATCAACACAAAACGGAGCTCTGTAGCTCCTCAACCAATGTGTAATCAAAGTTGCATTTGATTTAACCTTATAACATTTTGCTCACAGCAATGCTATTATTTACCACAGCAATAATCCACTTAGAGTAACATCAGGTTCAGGGCCCATTAAAGCCAGAGTGTGTCTATGCAGAGCCCCTTGTGTGACTGAATGAAGCTCAGTGTAAAGGTTAGCCAGCGTCCCACTAAGCTCAGGGGGAGGATTGCTGACTGACCCAGCTTCTAGAGGTGTGCTGTGCTGTGTTATTGACAGACGGCACCACATGGATGCTGGACAATCACCACCATCCTGTTCCCAGTGGTAAACAGGAGCAGTGCAGTCATCACCAGAGCAGGAGGGGGGAGAGAACAGCCGGGCCTGGCCATCTGTCTGTCCGCCCTAATGGAGCCACGCCGAAAGGTCAAGGCATCAGTTACGTCACCATGTTCATCAGCAGACTTACCAAGAAGACCCACCCTGGGAGTTCTACCGAGACAACAAGAGGTGGTTTGTGTGTGTGTGATTGTTATTCAGTTCTATACTCTCCCATAAACCTGTAGTGACAGCATGCTCTGTACATTTACACAGTTCCCAAGCTAACCACTTTCCTACAAATCGCCCATAACTAAAACATCCCACACATACCGCCCATCTCCCCAAACCATCCATTTTAACACCCGCCCACACAAACACAACACTACACCTCCCACCTCACTCAGCTTCCTTCCAGTCAGTCTACTGAATTTGATGTGAGCCCAATAAAGTCGTCTGGCTCCAGGGCACCTGGTTACGTTTTTAAGAGCTCATTTTATGAAATATTGAAGTGCTCCTCTGAAAGCCATACATGTGGGTGGTGGGGTGTTAAAAAAACACCACCACCACCCACATTTCCCCAATACACACACACAGATGCAGTATATAATATCCTCTTATGGATCCCTTAAGCGTGAATCCCGCTCGAATCCCATTAGCGGGATTGATTTGACAACATCCAGCGAAATTGTAGCGTGCCAAATTCAAACTACAGAAATATCAATATTCAACCTTCACAAAAATATAAGTGTAATACATCAAAATAAAGCTTAACTTCTTGCTAATCCAGCCGCTGTGTCAGATTTCAAAAAGGCTTTACGGCAAAAGCAAACCATTAGATTATCTGAGGACAGCGCCCCGCATACAAACACATGAAAATCGTTTATTCAACCAGGCAGGTGTGACACAAAAGTCAGAAATAGCCATATAATAAATGCCTTACCTTTGAAGATCTTCTATTTGTAATCTCAAATGTCTCAGTGACACCATGAATGGTCGTTTTGTTCGATAAATTCCTTCTTTATATCCCCAAAATGTCAATTTATTTGGCGCGTTTGATTCAGAAATACACAGGTTACAACATGACTACAAAGTATCTAATAAGTTACCTGTAAACTTGGTCCAAACATTTCAAACAACGTTTAATCCAACCTCAGGTATGCTAAAATGTAAATAAACAATCAAATTTAAGACGGAATAAACTGTTTCTAATACCGGATAAAAACATCGTGAAGCGCGCTCCAGTTCACACGCAACAAAAGACTAAAGCCCTTCAGAGTGACACCTACAAAGAACAGCCCTACTTCTTCATTTCTCAAAAAAAACATTGAACAATTTCTAAAGACTGTTGACATCTAGTGGAAGCCATAGGAACTGCAATCTATCTGGGCCCTAATAAATCAGGTCTCCCATAGAAAACCATTGGAAAACACAGTGACCTCAAAACAAAAAAATTCCCTGGATGGATTGTGCTTGGGGTTTCGTCTGCCAAATCAGTTCCGTTATACTCACAGACATTATTCTAACAGTTGTAGAAACTTCAGAGTGTTTTCTATCCAAATCTACTAATTATATGCATATCCTAGCTTCTGGGCCTGAGTAGCAGGCTGTTTACTTTGGGCACGCTTTTCATCCAGACGTGAAAATACTGCCCCCTATCCCAGAGAGGTTTTAAGGACGGATTACATTAACCCTTAACAACAAAACAGGCACTCAAGCACATACAAACACACACACACACTTTAATGAAATCGTCAATGGCACCGACAGACATGGGCGCCTCGCTTCGAGTCCTTAGGAAACTATGCAATATTTTTTTTTTTTTATGTATTATTTCTTACATTGTTACCCCAGGAAATCTTAAGTCTTATTATATACAGCCGGGAAAAAGTATTGGATATAAGAGAGATGTCAACTTACCAACATTACGACCAGGAATACGACTTTCCCGAAGAGGATCCTCTGTTTGGACCACCACCCAGGACAATGGATCTAATCCCAGAAGCCGACTCAAAACAATGGCACCGCAGAAGGTGCAGACGAAGCGGCCTCATGGTCAGGCTCCGTAGACATGCACATTGCCCACCGCTCACGAGTATACTACTCCAGGCTCTTGACAACAAGGTAGATGAAATTCAAGTAAGGGTTGCCTTCCAGAGAGACATCAGAGATTGCAACATTCTCTGTTTCAGGGAAACATGGCTCTCTCGGGATACGTTGTTGGAATAGGTTCAGCCACCGGGCTTCTCCATGCATCGCGCCGACAGAGATAAACACCTCTCTAGGAAGAGGAAGGGTGGGGGTGTATGCCTCATGATTAACGACTCATGGTGTAATCAAAACAACATACAGGAAAACAAGTCCTTCTGGTCACCCAACCTCGAATTCTTACCAAATTAAATGCCGGCCATATTACCTCCCAAGAGAATTCTTGTCAGTTATCGTCATAGCTGTGTACAGTGCATTCCCTGAAGCAGACACCACAACAGACATCAAGGAACTTCACTGGATTCTATGTAAACTGGAAACCATATATCCTGAGGCTGCATTTATTGTAGCTGGGGATTTTAACAAAGCAAATTTGAGAACAAGGCTATCAGCATATTGATTACAGTACTCACGGGGGTAATACACTCGATCACTGCTACTCTAACTCCCGCGATGCATACAAAGCCCTACCTCACCCTCCCTTCGGGAAATCCGACCACGAAGCCATCTTGCTCCTACTGTTTTATAGGCAGAAAATCAAACAGGATGTACCAGTGACTAGAACCATTCAAAGCTGGGTTGATCAATCAGAATCCACGCTTCAAGATAGTTTTGATCACGCGGACTGGGATATGTTCCGGTCAGCCTCAGAGAACAACATCGATCTATAAGCTGACTCGGTGAGTGAGTTTATAAGGAAGTGCATTGGAGATGTTGTACCCACTGTGACTATTAAAACTTACCCTAATCAGAAACCGTGGATGGATGGCGGCATTCACGCAAAACTGAATGCGCAAACCACCGCATTTAACCACGGAAAGAGGTCTGGGAATATGGCTGAATTTAAACAGTGTATTCCCTCTGCAAGGCAATCAAACAAGCGAAATGCCAGTACAGGGACAAAGTGGAGTCACAATTCAACGGCTCAGACACGAGACATATGTGTCAGGGTCTACAGGAAATCACGGACTACAAAAAGAAAACCAGCCACGTCACGGACACCGACATCGCCTGCTTTGAGGATAATACAGTGCCACTGTCACGGCCCCCCGCTAACAAGGACTGTGCCCCACCCCCCCTTCTCCGTGGCCGACACGAGTGAAACATTTAAACGTGTTAACCCTCGCAAGGCTGCTGGCCCAGGCGGCATCCCTTGAAGGGTCCTAACAGCATGCACTGACCAGCTGGCTGGTGTGTTTACGGACATATTCAATTGCTCCCTATCCCAGTCTGCTGTCCCCACATGATTCAAGATGGCCACCATTGTTCCTGTACCCAAGAAAGAACGAAATGACTACCGCCTCGTAGCACTCCCTTCTGTCATCATGAAGTGCTTTGAGAGACTAGTCAAGGATCATATCACCTCCACCTTACCTGCCACCCTAGACCCACTTCAGTTTGAATACCGCCCCAACAGGTCCACAGACGATGCAATCACCATCACACTGCCCTATTCCATCTGGACAAGAGGAATACCTACAGTTGAAGTCAGAAGTTTACATACACCTTAGCCAAATATATTTAAACTCAGTTTCTCACAATTCCTGACATTTAATCAGAGTAAAAATTCCCTGTCTTAGGTCAGTTAGGATCACCACTTAATTTTAATAATGTGAAATGTCAGAATAATAGTAGAGAGAATGAATTATTTCAGCTTTTATTTCTATCATCACATTCCGTGTGGGTCAGAGTTTCAGATACACTCAATTAGTACTTGGTTGCATTGCCTTTAAATTGTTTAACTTGGGTCAAACTTTTCAGGTAGCCTTCCACAAGCTTCTCACAATAAGTTGGGTGAATTTTGGCCCATTCCTCCTGACAGAGCTGGTCTAACTGAGTCAGGTTTGTAGGCCTCCTTGCTCGCACATGCCTTTTCAGTTCTGCCCACAAATTTTCTATGGGATTGAGGTCAGGGCTTTGTGATGGCCACTCCAATACCTTGACTTTGTTGTCCTTAAGCCATTTTTCCACAACTTTGGAAGTATGCTTGAGGTCATTGCCCATTTGTGATCAAGCTTTAACTTCCTGACTGATGTCTTGAGATGTTGCTTCAATATATCCACATAATTTTCTTTCCTGATGATGCCATCTAGTTGTGAAGTGCACCAGTCCCTCCTGCAGCAAAACACCCCCACAACATGATGCTGCCACCCCCGTGCTTCACGGTTGGGATGGTGTTCTTCGGCTTGCAAGCCTCCCCCTTTTTCCTCCAAACATAACGATGGTCAATATGGCCAAACAGTTCTATTTTTGTTTCATCAGACCAGAGGACATTTCTACATGTGCAGTTGCAAACTGTAGTCTGGCTTTTTTATGGCGGTTTTGGAGCAGTGGCTTCTTCCTTGCTGAGCGGCCTTTCAGGTTATGTTGATAAAGGACTCGTTTTACTGTGTATATATATACTTTTGTACCTGTTTCCTCCAGCATCTTCACAAGGTCCTTTGCTGTTTTTCTGGGATTGATTTGCACTTTTCGCACCAAAGTACGTTCATCTCTAGGAGACAGAACGCGTCTCCTTCCTGAGCGGTATGATGGCAGCGTGTTCCCATGGTATTTACACTTGCGCTCTATTGTTTGTACAGATGAACGTGGTACCTTCAGGCATTTGGAAATTGCTCTAAAGGATGAACCAGACCTGTGGAGGTCTACAATTGTTTCTCTGAGGTCTTGGCTGATTTCTTTTGATTTTCCTATGATGTCAAGCAAAGAGGCACTGAGTTTGAAGGTAAGCCTTGAAATACATCCACAGGTACACCTCCAATTGACTCAAATGATGTCAATTAGCCTATCAGAAGCTTCTAAAGCCATGACATCATTTTCTGGAATTTTCCAAGCTGTTTAAAGGCACAGTCAACTTCGTGTATGTAAACTTCTGACCCACTGGAATTGTGATACAGTGAATTATAAGTGAAATAATCTGTCTGTAAACAATTGTTGGAAAAATGACTTGTGTCATGCACAAAGTAGATGTCCTAACTGACTTGCCAAAACTATAGTTTGTTAACAAGAAATTTGTGGAGTGGTTGAAAAATGAGTTTAAATGACTCCAACCTAAGTGTATGTAAACTTCCAACTTCAACTGTACCTCATCTATGATTACTGATATCCCAGAATTAGGATGGCCACATTCCTGTGTGTGTGTGTGTGTGTGTGTGTGTGTGTGTGTGTGTGTGTGTGTGTGTGTGTGTGTGTGTGTGTGTGTGTGTGTGTGTGTGTGTGTGTGTGTGTGTGTGTGTGTGTGTCTGTGTGCATCTGGATGTGTGTGTGTTTGTGTATATGGAAGAGGGGGGCTGTTACTGTCAGTCAGTGCTCTTTCTTTTATGTATGTGTTTATTACTGTGTGACAGACAGAACACACGTCTGAGGTACACTATACAGTATATACAAAAGAATATGGACACCCCTTCAAATGAGTGGATTTAGCTATTTGAGCACACCGCCATGCAATCTCCATAGACAAACATTGGCAGTAGAATGGCCTTACTGAAGAGCTCAGTGACTTTCAAAATAAGATGTCACCTTCCCAACAAGTCAGTTCGTCAAATTTCTGCCTTGCTAGAGCTGCCCCGATCAACTGTAAGTGCTGTTATTGTGAAGTGGATACGTGTAGGAGCAACAACGTCTCAGCCGCAAAATAGTAGGTCACACAAGTGCACAGAACAGGACCGGCGGGTGCTGAGTTCCAACCTGCCTTTGGAAGCAACGTCAGCACAAGAACTGTTCGTTGGAAGCTTTATGAAATGGGTTTCCATGTCCAAGTAGCTGCACACAAACCTAAGATCACCATGCACAATGCCAAGCGTCGGCTGGAGTGGTGAAAAGCTCGCCGCCATTGGACTCTGGAGCAGCGGAAACACGTTCTCTGGAGTGATGAATCACGCTTCACCATCTGCCAGTCCGATGGATGATCTTGGTTTGGTGGATGCCAGGAGAATGCTACCTGCTCCAATACATAGTGCCAACTGTAAAGTTTGGTGAAGGAGGAATAATGGTCGGCGGATGTTTTCATGTTTAGGGCCAGGCCCCTTAGTTCCATTGAAGGGAATTCTTAATGCTGCAGTATACAATGACATTCCTGACGATACTGTGCTTCCAACTTTGTGGCAACAGTTTGGGGAAGGCCCTTTCCTGTTTCAGCATGACAATGCCCCCGTGTACAAAGCGAGGGCCATACGGAAATGGTTCGTTGAGATCGGTGTGGAAGAACTTGACTGGCCTGGACAGAGCCCTAACCTCAACCCCATCGAGCAGCTTTGGGATGAATTGGAACGCCGACTGCAAGCCAGGCCTAATCCCCCAACATCATTGCCCAACCTCACTAATGCTCTTGTGGCTGAATGGAAACAAGTCCCCGCAGCAATGTTCCAACATCTAGTGGAAATCCTTCCTAGAAGTGTAGAGGCTGTTATAGCAGCAAAGGGGGGAACAACTCCATATTAATGCCCATGATTTTGGAATGAGATGTTGGACGAGCAGGTGTCCACATCATTTTGGTAACGTAGTGTACCTCTATGTTGTGTCTTTCACCCATACCCTGTAATCACATCATCATGAAAGAACATCTCAAATGCACTGTAGCATGAACTATACAGGTAACTGCCAAAATAAAGAAAACACCAACATAAAGTGTCTTAAAAGGGCGTTGGGCCACCACGAGCCAAAACAGCTTCAATGCACCTTGGCATAGATTCTACAGGTGTCTGGAACTCTATTGGACGGATTCTTCTGTGAGAAATTCCATAATTTGCTGTTTTGTTGATGGTGGTAGAATCTCCCATAAGTGTTCACTTGGGTTGAGATCTGTTAACTGAGGCGGTTATAGCATGGTTTACATTGTTTTCATGCTCATCAAACCATTTAGTGACCAATCAAGCTCTGTGGATGCGGGCATTGTCATCCTATGGAGGCATAGCCACAGTAGTCAAAATAATGGCCTACCCAGCATTTTTATACATGACTCTAAGCATGATGGGATGTTAGTTGCTGAATTAACTCAGGAACCACACCTGTGTGGAAGCACCTGCTTTCAATACACTTTGTATCCCTCATTTACTCAAGTGTTTCCATTATTTTGGCAGTTACCTGTCCATTCGAGTGGATGTTCAACTAACCTAACCCTGTGTCAGGTCTAGGCTGAAACTCAACAGTGGAATACAAACCTTTTCCTTCTGCAATGTGATCCAAGGTGGGTTTATGAAGCCTGATGAGGCATGAAGTGAGAGACGAAGGCTTAGTGTTTACTTTGGTCCTGCATCAAGACAAATCTGTCTCCCTTCCAGCTCATTTTGCTATTAATGGGGTCTCTATGATGGATCCTGTTACGAATCCCTTTTGGCCCTGCAGTCTAGGGGGGATGGATACGAGACCCGTAACATAAATCATACAAATTATAATAGTGACAAGTAACAGTGAGAACAAAAACCACAGACAACTGAAATCTACCGTCAAACACTCAGGGTTTATTTTAAACACACGATAAAGGGGTGTGAGAAAAGGGGCTGAGCTGGACCCAAGCAAAGAAACAATAATACAAAACACCCCTAAGCTAGACTAGCCTACTTCAAGAACAGCTAGCTAACTAACCAAAAATACAGTGGGTGGTCCGCCCAGTTCTAACTAGGGTACTTAGACAAAGTATTCCTACGGGTAATGTATGCCCATGGGCGACTTGTCTTGGTACCCCCTTTTCCCACCAAACAAACAAACAACAAAACAAAACTCACAGGATAACCGGACAAATGTGACATGTAGTTGCAAAACAAAAGAGATCAATACAGAGCGATAGAGCTGGGGACACAGAGATAGATTTAGAGAATGAACACAAAGATTGATCTGGGGAGAAAACAACGGACTGGGTTTTTAAACCAAGGGAAAGGGGATGTGATTGGTTGAGGGAAAAGGAACAGGTGTCTTCTGATTGGTGACTGACTGGGGAGTGATGATTGTCACCTGTGAGGAGGAGAAGGAGAGAAAAGAAATACACATACAGGATACACACTCAGGATACCTGTATCCGTAACAGATCCAAAACGCAGTGATTACAGCAGCTCCTTTAACAATGTGTTTTATCAAAGGGGTACACAATATGGCAGATAAATACAAAGTACTTGTTAATACATCTCCTCAGTTGGTTCGAAAATCTTTGCACTCAAAATAGTTGCATGGCTTATAACGACTGGCACAGCCATTTCCCCATTTTGTTATCTCAAACTTAACTAACCCCATCACATTTCTGATGAACTTGCCTGTTCAAACTTGTATCCTGTAATATTTGTTCAGATGGGTTACAAGGAATTATCTATCACTGTGACAGCTCTTTAAAAAGTGACATGGTACATAATCACCCCATTGTCTGTCAACTCTCACCCGTTTCTCATAACTCTATTCAACGCCTGCCAGGTCTCTGCTGGCATTGTTGTTGTGTAAATATATTCCGGGAAATAGAGCTCCTGCCACTGTATTGGCATGAGAGGTACAGGATATGCAGGTAAGTAAGGCTTTGCACAGTAGATGGCAGCCATCCAGTGGAGGTAAGGGGACTGTCAGTCAGTGCTTTGTTCTGTTGCAACAGTGACGTGCATAACCAACGGCTTTGGAGTTACCAAGACTGGATGACGATGCCAAATGGAGGATGACAGTGCCAATGTCTGATCTCATGTTCTCCTGTTTCACAGGACATGCATGTTTAATACCTTAACCAGTAACAAACCCATGTCAAACTCTAATAGACCTTGGTGGTTATCAGTAATAGGTGCTCACCCCATGTCAGACCTATGTTTAAGCAGGCCCGCTGATCAGGCCCTACACCCAAACAAGGGCACTCCGTTCATCCACCTCTGGCCTGCTCGCCTCCCTACCTCTGAGGAAGCACAGTTCCCGCTCAGCCCAGTCAAAACTGTTCGCTGCTCTGGCACCCCAATGGTGGAACAAGCTCCCTCACGACGCCAGGACAGCGGAGTCAATCACCACCTTCCGGAGACACCTGAAACCCCACCTCTTCAAGGAATACCTGGGATAGGATAAAGTAATCCTTCTAACCCCCCCCCCTTAAAAGATTTAGATGCACTATTGTAAAGTGGTTGTTCCACTGGATATTATAAGGTGAATGCACCAATTTGTAAGTCGCTCTGGATAAGAGCGTCTGCTAAATGACTTAAATGTAAATGTAAATGATGCTGTGCTCAGTGTATTGTCATACACACGTGTCACTGTCCTTACAGAGTAATGTAGTTGTCCAATCAATAAACAATTAGCCAGTACTAACAGGGCATGTTTTTGGCCAGCAGTTCAAGCAGAAAATTCCTGTAATAGTTTCAAGAATCCTTGGTTTTTGGGAAGTCATCTCGCCAGTATCCCTGCCAGATACCGTAAGAACAACAATGGCACGCTATGTACACCTCATTTCACAAGAAAGCAATGCCATACGAAAACAATCCTAGCTTCTGAAATGAGCTTTACAAAAAGCATTATTGTTTAACAATGTACTGTATATGGCACTTGTCTTGCACAACTATTCCTTTATACTCTGACAGTGTTAGTCATGTGATTTCTAGTTATTAGCTTTGTGTTCAAGGAAAGGCTGTGGTAGTAGCACCGTATATTTGTACATGATTATGAGGTTAATCTTCTACTGGGTGATAATGAAGAGTCAGGGAGTCGAGGAAAGCCCGAGTTCACTCTGCAACAATCAGAGATAAGGCTGTTTGATCGGAGGGGAGTGTCGCCCTGACTAGTGGTCAATAGCTACAATTCCCAGAATTCCCCAGGCAGATAGTGGAGGTTTCCCACTTTCTCAGAGCCATGGAAGCTGCTGATCTAACCTTGAATCAACAAAACATATCAATACCTGCCTCACAGCCTCAACCAAGCTGTGAAAATGGGCTGCACATGGACTCTTGTCTTTGGGTGGGGAGTGCAGGTGGCCCCTTCCATAGAATTGACACAGGAGACTGCCCAATTATTATAATTGTTTAATGTTAAGTGTAACTGTTATTTTTCAGCTTCACTTTGTTTAAAAAAATGATAACTGGACAGTGTTTCATGTGTTAGTCAGCAACACATTTCAAGCAGAGCTATTCTGTTCAGGAGTTGTGTGACTGCAGGGATAGTATAGTACCTTGACATGTTACATGCATCAGCCTGACTGACTTCGGGATTCTGGGAATTAGCCGCCTCTGTAGAACAGACAGAAAACCAACTAACACTTCATAAATGTACAAAATATTTTATTTTCACACTAAGATCAATTTACTTCATTGGTTATATTAAACAAAAGGTTATATAAAAAATGATTTTTGACAAACAAAATCTGTGCCAACTGAACCTATTTTCACTCATCAATACTAATAACAAGGCGAGCCAATATCACTCATATATATATATATATATATATATATATATATATATATATATATATATATATATATATATATATATATATACAGTTGAAGTCGGAAGTTTACATACACTTAAGTTGGAGTCATTAAAACTCATTTTTCAACGACTCCACAAATTTCTTGTTAACAAAATATAGTTTTGGCAAGTCGGTTAGGACATCTACTTTGTGCATGACACAAGTCATTTTTCCAACAATTGTTTACAGACAGATTATTTCACTTATAATTCACTGTATCACAATTCCAGTGGGTCAGAAGTTTACATACACAAAGTTGACTGTGCCTTTAAACAGTTTGAAAATTCCAGAAAATGATGTCATGGCTTTAGAAGTTTCTGATAGGCTAATTGACATCATTTGAGTCAATTGGTGGTGTACCTGTGGATGTATTTCAAGGCCTACCTTCAAACTCTGTGCCCCTTTGCTTGACATCATGGGGAAATCAAATGAAATCAGCCAAGACCTCAGAAAAATCATTTTAGACCTTCACAAGTCTGGTTCATTCTTGGGAGCAATTTACAAACGCCTGAAAGTACCACGTTCATCTGTACAAACAATAGAGCGCAAGTGTAAACACCACGGGACCAAGCAGTCGTCATACCGCTCAGGAAGGAGACGCGTTCTGTCTCCAAGAGATGAACGTACTTTGGTGCGAAAAGTGCAAATCAATCCCAGAACAGCAAAGATCCTTGTGAAGATGCTGGAGGAAACGGGTACAAAAGTATCTATATCTACAGTAAAACGAGTCCTATATCGACATAACCTGAAAGGCCACTCAGTAAGGAAGATGCCACTGCTCCAAAACCGCCATAAAAAAAGCTTGACTACGGTTTGCAACTGGACATGGGGACAAAGATTGTACTTTTTGGAGAAATGTCCTCTGGTCTGATGAAACAAATATAGAACTGTTTGGCCATAATGACCATCATTATGTTCAGAGGAAAAAGGGGGAGGCTTGCAAGCCGAAGAACACCATCCCAACCGTGAAGGACAGGGGTGGCAGCATCATGTTGTGGGGGTGTTTTGCTGCAGGAGGGACTGGTGCAATTCACAAACTAGATGGCATCATGAGGGAGGAAAATTATGTGGATATATTGAAGCAACATCTCAAGACATCAGTCAGGAAGTTAAAGATTGGTCACAAATGGGTCTTCCAAATGGACAATGACCCCAAGCATACTTCCAAAGTTGTGGCAAAATGGCTTAAGGAAAACAAAGTCAAGGTATTGGAGTGGCCATCACAAAGCCCTGACCTCAATCCTATAGAAAATATGTGGGCAGAACTGAAAAAGTGTGTGTGAGCCTGGAGGCCTACAAACCTGACTCAGTTACACCAGTTCTGTCTGGAGGAATGAGCCAAAATTCACCCAACTTATTGTGGGAAGCTTGTGGAAGGTTACCCGTAATGTTTGACCCAAGTTAAACAATTTAAAGGCAATGCTACCAAATACTAATTGAGTGTATGTAAACTTCTGACCCACTGGGAATGTGATGAAAGAAATAAAAGCTGAAATAAATCATTCTCTCTACTATTATTCTGACATTTCACATTTTTAAAATAAAGTGGTGATCCTAACTGACCTAAAACAGGTCATGTTTACTAGGATTAAATGTCAGGAATTGTGAAAAACTGAGTTTAAATGTATTTGGCTAAACTTCCGACTTCAACTGTATATAGTACCCACTACCTGCCACCATGAGAAGTCGACATAAATCATTCACTTGAGCAAGGCAGCTCTATTGCATAGGGGTAATTCAACCTTAGCTCAGCTTTCATTTTCATGCATTTTAGACTATAGCTGAGAAATGTAGCATGTCTTTGTCCGGTAACCTAGAGCACACTCTCTACCACAGAGAAATAAATAAACATTCAATGCTTATGTCCTGAATCATTATTATTTAAAATGTTTTCATCCAACACATCACACAAGGCATTCATTAAAGTTGGACACCTGTCCCAGGGAAAAGGTGTATTACTGGCCCATGTAAGACTACTGTATATCTGTGATTAGAAAACATTGTTATGAATTAAACTATTTATTAGAGATGAATTAAGAAAGTTACTGCTGTTGCAGTAAAACATTGCCGTATTATCGTTGGTGCTGCGCATCGATTGTTTAATAAAACTAAACATAATTATAGAAACAAGATAAGAATTGATAATTTCCTTCAGCAGACACTTGAGATGACAGATCATAACGTACGTTGCAGGGACAGATTCAATCATTGCTTTTGCACATTATCCACCCATTTCCTTTTGACACGTCTCACCTAACTGAGTATGTGCAAGAGAGTGCATTGTGGGTCTCATAGGTCCCTTTCCCATCCACTCTGCAAACATCCTCGACATCTGTTCTCCCGATAGGCACTACATTGGCGAGTAATGGTTGGACCTGTCAGATGTATTACAGATGTTGTTCAATAGTTTTAGAGTTCATCATTTTGAGGATGTAGTCACCCAAACATCTCATGTTCTCCAGATCCTTATGGCTGATCTTTATGGCTGTCCTTATGCACACTTCTCCAGATCACCTATGTCCATCCTCGTGTCCCCCCTTGCCTCACCCCTAGAACCAGATAGGAATGTACAGTGTAGGGAACCTTAGAGTGAGCCCTGGTTAGTTGCAACAGCGCAGGAGCATGAGCAGCGGCCCACTGTCCACTCTCATCACGAGGGTCACCCCCACCAGAACAAACACACTGCTCTGGGAACCCTTAGGCCTCGAACATCAACCTGCAAATGTAGACATTTTTAGAGAAGAAATAATGCTTAATAAAATGGCAGAGAAGACGTGATGATTAATAACATGGTATAGAATACACATGACTCATTTTGAGAGCATGATCTATCACAGAGAGCAGGAAGGAAGGAAGGACAATAAAAACATATACTGTTGTTCATGTGAAATGGCACTTGAGTGCAAAAATCTTCCACAACATTAGATGTCTCCTGAGGATACCAGTTGCACAGACTGATGCAAAGATCTGAGAAGAGGGGAGAGGAGGTCCTGAGTCAATCGCAGGGGTGTGTCTGTTTGTTTATCTGTGCCCCATTAATGAATAGGTAGCGTGTTGCAAGCTGTAGAAGGCCAGAGCTGAACTGCTGGGGACTCTCCCTCAGTCTCATCTCCATGATAGCATTGTCCTCGCCTTCCTCCCCACTGCCTTCTCTTCCTCCTCATCCCCCGCGCACCTCACACACCAGCGGCCAGAGGCGCAAACATACAGACGCGTCAGCAAAAACTGAGCTTCATATTCATGATCAATATCTGTCTGTGATTTATTTAGAATTCAATCTACACTTAACCAGCATGGCTACCACAGCATTCTGCAGCGATAAGCCATGCCATCTGGTTTGTGCTTAGTGCGACTATCATTTGTTTTTCAACAGGACAATGACCCAACACACCTCCTGGCTTTGTTAGGGGCTATTTGACCAAGAAGGAGGGTGATGGAGTGCTGCATCAGATGATGTGGCCTCCACAATCCCCCGACCTCAACCCAAATGAGATGGTGTGGGATGAGTCGGACCACAGAGTGAAGGAAAAGCAGCCAACAAGGGCTCAGCATATGTGGGAACTCCTTCGAGAATGCCAGGAGTGTGCAAACTGTCATCAAGGCAAAGGGTGGCTATTTGAAAAATCTCAAATATAAAATATATTTGGCCTGCCTCCACAGCAGGCCAGTCGTCCCCCCTAAGGAACCCTGTCTGGTTCCTCCAGAGAGCAGTGCATGCGCTGGTAGAGCGGGGAAGATGAGGTGGTGCAGCTCTGCCTGGGGGCTGATGCCCGTGCTGGCCCTGTAGCGGGGTGGGGGATCGATCCAGATCCTTGGACAGGGGCTGGTACCCTGGTCTTGATGAATACGGTGAGGGGGGTCCAGCCAGAGCAGGGCTAGCCCTAGGCCCAGCAGAGAGAAGGCAGCCCTGAGGAGGGCCCGCTGGCCCAGGCTGATCAGCTCAGCCAGGTTCCTAAAGCTGTCCTCCGGGGTTTCAGCCATAGCCCACTGAAGCCCAAAACAGACAGACAGCAGGGGCAGGATCCAGCGGGCCGTGAACACCGTACCACCAGGACTGTTCAGGTTGCTGTTGCGCCACAGCAGGTACTGTAGATCCAGGAGCCCAGAGACAGGATGTAGATCAGGTTCTTCAGACAGCTGTCCTGCACCCGTGACAGGCGGGAGAGGAACTGGAAGGGATGGCAGGAGCCCTACTCCTCATGACAGCCATGGAAGGAGTGGGAGAGAGAGCCTAAAAACATGTCCCCCAGGCAGGCCAGGGAAGTGCTGCTCTCCCTCCTCACAACTGAGGGGGACAGGACCGGGGAGGGCAGCAGCCCGGCAAGTATCAGGGTTCATGGACAGGGGGTAGTAAGAGGCCGTCCCAGGTGAGATGGAAGGGGACATAGAGGCTCAGGAAGAAAAGCAGAAAGGTGACCACACAGCCCTCTGCTATTACATAGCTGTCAGAGAGCAGGGAGGCACAGTACAGGAGGAGCACCAGGAGGGGAGGGGTTAATAAGAAGCGAGGCAGGGTCAGTCAGTCACTCCTTGGGGCCACCTCTCCACCCTCAGCCGCTGCAGTCTTGCTGGCCCAGTCAGGCTCTCCAAAGCACCAGTACCTCAGAGGAGAGGGCTACAGCCGCCAGGCACCAGGACCCCTCAGCATAGCCTTGTGTAAACAGCTGACCTGCAGCTATACACCCCCCTACCCCAGTGGCTACCACTCTCCCTCACCAGCACAGAGGACATCATACCACGCAGGTACATGCCAGGAAAGCTATGCCGGCGGCAATCTTGGCTGGGTTGAAGCATGCCCATTTGGCTCGGCAGGTGTCCCAAACAGAGGTCAGGTACAGCTGCAGGGAGGTCACTAGCTCTGAGGTGGGAGAGCGGCCATCATTGACAGTGGTGAGGTACTCAGAGGAGGCGGCGGGAGAAGTCTGCATGCAGCTGAGAGACAGACACTTTGGATGTCTTTGGCTATTCATGGTTCAAATATGTGCAGCGACGTGCAGTAAACTGTAATATTCAATATACAGCACATTAATGTATCTGACATGATTACAGCTCTGTGATTACCTGTTTGGCATTGATCCACAGCGCCTCCGCCTGGCTGAGACCTGCTGGTGCACCCCCTGTCTGGCTGTCTGCAGGGAACCGAGGCAGCAGGACCTGCCCACACTGCTGTAGGGGATGGGTATGCCCAGGAGCAGGGCAAGGGTAGGCACCAGATCTGTCTGGGGCACCACCTCAGGATCACTCTACAGGGAGATAGAGACAAGACAAAAGTCATTTAACGTGGAATAATCAATGCCAGACATTACATTTTGTCAGCTGGCTATTGTCATGCAAAAGACTGCTGGTCTCAAGGTAATTGACAGGTAGACTAATTAACAAACACATTTAGCATCTCCAGGCCTCCATGCATACAAGCCGCTGATGTGTGCCTTTGGAACATTTACATTTGGAAAAGTATAATACATCTATTTAATATACACCATCACAATAAATTCATTATTTATTTTAAGAAAATGTATTTCAGAAGAACAGAATATGAGTTAGCCAAATGTACTGTATGTTATCTGGCTATGCAACCTGCCATAAGGCTGTAGAGTTGGTTATTTATTAGACAAGATATGCTTAAGTCCCATGCAATTATTTTATATTATAATTGAACTTCGCTGAATAAAATACAAAGGATATTTTTCCCATTCCGGAGCAAGAGTGTGTGCATATGAAGTGGCTGTGTAAAAGTGATCATTTGAAACAGGTACTACAGTGGCAAGAAAAAGTATGTGAACCCTTTGGAATTACCTGGATTTCTGCATAAATTGGTCATAGATGAAGATCAGATCATATTTTAAGTCACAACAATAGATAGTCTGCTTAAACTAATAACACACAAACAATTATACGTTTTCATGTCTTTATTGAACATACCATGTAAACATTCACAGTGCAGGGTGGGAAAAGTATGTGAACCCTTGGATTTAATAACTGCTTGACTCGCCTTTGGCAGCAATAACCTCAACCAAACGTTTTCTGTAGTTGCGGATCAGACCTGCACAACGTTCAGGAGGAATTTTGGACCATTCCTCTTTACGAAACTGTTTCAGTTCAGCAATATTCTTGGGATGTCTGGTGTGTACTGCTCTCGAGGTCATGCCACAGCATCTCAAATCAGGTTGAGGTTGGTTTGCTGTTGAGCTTCAATTGGCGGACAGATAGCCTAACATTCTCCTGCAAAATGTCTTGATAAACTTGGGAATTCATGAGGCAGCCCCAAACTATGATGCTCCCTCCACCATACTTTACAGTTGGAACGAGGTTTTGATGTTGGTGTGCTGTGCCTTTTTTTCTCCACACAGTGTTGTGTTCCTTCCAAACAGCACAACTTTAGTTTCCTCTGTCCACAGAAAATTTTGCCAGTAGCGCTTTGGAACATCCAGGAGCACTTTTGCAAACTTCAGACGTGCAGCAATGGGTTTTTTTGGACAGCAGTGGCTCCTTCCATGGTGTCCTCCCATGAACACCATTCTTGATTAGTGTTTTACGTATTGTAGACTAGTCAACAGAGATGTTAGCATGTTCCAGAGATTTCAGTAAGTCTTTAGCTGACACTAGGATTCTTCTTAACCTCATTGAGCATTCTGCGCTGTGCTCTTGCAGTCATCTTTGCAGGACGGCCACTCCTAGGGAGAGTAGCAACAGTGCTGAACTTTCTCCATTTATAGACCATTTGTCTTACCGTGGAATGATGAAAATCAAGGCTTTTAGAGATACTTTTGTAACCCTTTCTAGCTTTATGCAAATCAACCGTTCTATACTTAGGTCTTCTGAGATCTCTTTTGTTCGAGGCGTGGTTCACATCAGGCAATGCTTCTCGTGAATAGCAAACTCATATTTAGTGAGATTTTTTATAGGGCAAGGCAGCTCTAACCAACATCTCTAATCTCATCTCATTGATTCGACTCCAGGTTAGCCAACTCCAATTAGCCTTCGGGTTCACATACTTTTTCCAACCTACACTGTGAATGTTTAAATGATGTATTCAATATAGACAGGAAAAATACAATAATATGTGTGTTATTAGTTTAAGCACCCTATGTTTGTCTATTGTTGTGACTTAGATGAAGATCATATCAAATTTGATGATCAATTTATGCAGAAATCCAGGTAATTCCAAAGGGTTCACAAACTTTTTAACAAGCTACCTCACGACGCCAGGACAGCGGAGTCAATCACCACCTTCCGGAGACACCTGAAACCCCACCTCTTTAAGGAATACCTAGGGTAGGATAAAGTAATCCTTGTAAAGTGGTTGTTCCACTGGATATCATAAGATGAATGCACCAATTTGTAAGTCGCTCTGGATAAGAGCGTCTGCTAAATGACTTAAATGTAAATGTTTTTCTTGCCACTGTATATGCTAGATTGAGTTATTTAACAACTTTAGTTGTGAAAGACACAAATTTTAGAAATTAAAATATAAATGGTCTGCATGATGTGACTATATGCTAATGATGATTTTAGAAAGTCATAAAAAAAAGAAAAGAGCTCTCTCTCTACCTTACCTCAGGCTGCACACACTGTTCTCTCATCAAGTGATCATATTTTCACCCATCAGACTATTCTCATTTTAATCCTGTCTTTACTAATTTCTAAAATTAGCAAAGGTGTAAAGTACTTAAGCCAAAAAACTTTAAAGTACTAGTTAAGTTGTTTTGGGGGTATCTGTACTTTACTATTTATATTTTGGACAACTTTTACTTCACTACATTCCTAAAGAAAATGTACTTTTTACTCCATACATTTTCCCTGACACCCAAAAGTACTCGTTACATTTTGACAGGAAAATGGTCCAATTCACACACTTATCAAGAGAACATCCCTGGTCATCCCTACTGCCTCTGATCTGGCGGACTCACTAAACACAAATGCTTAGTTTCTAAATTATGTCTGAGTGTTAGAGTGTGCCCCTGGATGTCCGTCAATAAAAAAAAAATACCAATTGTTCAGTCTGGTTTGCTTAATAAGGACTTTGAAATGGTTTATACTTTTACTTTTGATACTTAAGTATATTTAAAACTGTCACGTCCTGGCCAGTATAAGGTTAATTGTTTTTGTAGTTTGGTCAGGACGTGGCAGAGGGTATTTGTTTTATGTGGTTCGGGGTGGTGTGTTTGTGTAAAGGGTGTTTGATTTAGTATTTCCGGGTTTTTGGTTGATGGTCTATGTGTTTGTATTCTATGGTTAGTCTGGTGTGTGTGTTTCTATGTTTGGTTAATTGGGGCTGGGACTCTCAGTTGAAGGCAGGTGTTGTCTATCTGCCTTTGATTGAGAGTCCCATATATTAGGGTGTGTTTGTGTGTGTGATTTGTTGGTGATTGTTCTGTGTTGAGCTTGGCCTTGCCAGACTGTTTGTTAGTTGTTCGTTTTTCGGTTTTGTTATTTTGTATGTTCATTTTTTGAAGATAATTAAAAATCAAGATGAGCATTCACGTACCTGCTGCGTTTTGGTCCTCATTCACCGACGACAACCGTGACAGAATCACCCACCAACTATGGACCAAGCAGCAGAAGAAGGAGCAGAGGGACTTCGAGTTGGACTGGCGGGAGAAGTGGACCTGGGAGGAAGTTCTGGACGGGGCCGGACCTTGGCACCAGGCTGAGGATTATCGCCGCCCGCAGTGGGAAATTGAGGCAGCCAAGGCAGAGAGGCGGAGGTACGAGGCCAAGTACGCGCTGAGGGAGAAGCACGAGAGGCACCCCCAATAATTTTTTTGGGTGGGGGGCACACGGGTAGTTTGGCTAGGCGTAAGAAGAGCCGGAAGCCAGCTACCCGTGGTTATATGGAGGAGCGTATGGGGTGGAGAGCGCTATGTTGCGCTGAGGAGCGCACTATCTCACCCATACGCACGCACAGTCCGGTGCGCGTTATTCCAGCCCCTCGCAGGTGCCGTGCTAGAGCGGGCATCCAGCCTGGTAGGAGGATGCCTGCGCATCTGGTCGCCGGTACGCCTCCGAGGACCAGGCTACCCAACTCCCGCTCTACGCACGGCTACCATCAGGCCCCTGCACAGCCAAGTCTGCCCTGTACGAGCACCCCGCTCGTACAGGGCTACTAGTTCCATCCAGCCAAGGCGGGTTGTGCAGGAGGTAAGCTCTAGACCGACTGTGCGCCTCCATAGCCCTGGGTTTCCAGCTCCTGTCTCTCGTGCGGACCCGGAAGTGCGTCAACCCAGTCCGACTCGTCCTGTTCCCGCTCCCCGCACTAGCCTGGAGGTGCGTGTTCATAATCTGGTAAGTCCAGTACCAGCACCACGCACCAGGCTACAAGTGCGTCAACCCAGCCACGCCAGTCAACAGTCATCAGAGCTGCCCGCCAGTCAACAGTCGTCATCAGAGCTGCCCGCCAGTCAACAGTCGTCATCAGAGCTGCCCGCCAGTCAACAGTCGTCATCAGAGCTGCCCGCCAGTCAACAGTCGTCATCAGAGCTGCCCGCCAGTCAACAGTCGTCATCAGAGCTGCCCGCCAGTCAACAGTCGTCATCAGAGCTGCCCGCCAGTCAACAGTCGTCATCAGAGCTGCCCGCCAGTCAACAGTCGTCATCAGAGCTGCCCGCCAGTCAACAGTCGTCATCAGAGCTGCCCGCCAGTCAACAGTCGTCATCAGAGCTGCCCGCCAGTCAACAGTCGTCATCAGAGCTGCCCGCCAGTCAACAGTCGTCATCAGAGCTGCCCGCCAGTCAACAGTCGTCATCAGAGCTGCCCGCCAGTCAACAGTCGTCATCAGAGCTGCCCGCCAGTCAACAGTCGTCAGAGCTGCCAGACTGCGCTGAACTGCCGGAGTGGCCAGACTGCGCTGAACTGCCGCGAGTGGCCAGACTGCGCTGAACTGCCGCGAGTGGCCAGACTGCGCTGAACTGCCGCGAGTGGCCAGACTGCCCTGAACTGCCGCGAGTGGCCAGACTGCCCTGAACTGCCGCGAGTGGCCAGACTGCCCAGAACTGCCGCGAGTGGCCAGACTGCCCAGAACTGCCGCGAGTGGCCAGACTGCCCAGAACTGCCGCGAGTGGCCAGACTGCCCAGAACTGCCGCGAGTGGCCAGACTGCCCAGAACTGCCGCGAGTGGCCAGACTGCCCAGAACTGCCGCGAGTGGCCAGACTGCCCAGAACTGCCGCGAGTGGCCAGACTGCCCAGAACTGCCGCGAGTGGCCAGACTGCCCAGAACTGCCGCGAGTGGCCAGACTGCCCTGAACTGCCGCGAGTGGCCAGACTGCCCTGAACTGCCGCGAGTGGCCAGACTGCCCAGAACTGCCGCGAGTGGCCAGACTGCCCAGAACTGCCGCGAGTGGCCAGACTGCCCAGAACTGCCGCGAGTGGCCAGACTGCCCAGAACTGCCGCGAGTGGCCAGACTGCCCAGAACTGCCGCGAGTGGCCAGACTGCCCAGAACTGCCGCGAGTGGCCAGACTGCCCAGAACTGCTGCGAGTGGCCAGACTGCCCAGAACTGCCGCGAGTGGCCAGACTGCCCAGAACTGTCCCGAGTGGCCAGACTGGCCAGACTGTCCCGAGTGGCCAGACTGGCCAGACTGTCCCGAGTGGCCAGACTGTCCCGAGTGGCCAGACTGCCCCGAGTGGCCAGACTGTCCCGACAGCCTGGAACGGCCTGAGCCGGAGCCACCTCCAGAAATAGGTGGGTTGGGGAGGGGGGGTGTAGCACAGTGCCGTCGTTGACGGCAGCCACCCTCCCTTCCCTCCCTTTAGAAAAGGGGAATTTTTTTGGGTGTTGCTTGGGGTTATTTTTTGTTAAGGTGCTTCTGGGGTAGCACCTTTAAGGGGGGGGTTGGTACTGTCACGTCCTGGCCAGTATAAGGTTAATTGTTTTTGTAGTTTGGTCAGGACGTGGCAGAGGGTATTTGTTTTATGTGGTTCGGGGTGGTGTGTTTGTGTAAAGGGTGTTTGATTTAGTATTTCCGGGTTTTTGGTTGATGGTCTATGTGTTTGTATTCTATGGTTAGTCTGGTGTGTGTGTTTCTATGTTTGGTTAATTGGGGCTGGGACTCTCAGTTGAAGGCAGGTGTTGTCTATCTGCCTTTGATTGAGAGTCCCATATATTAGGGTGTGTTTGTGTGTGTGATTTGTTGGTGATTGTTCTGTGTTGAGCTTGGCCTTGCCAGACTGTTTGTTAGTTGTTCGTTTTTCGGTTTTGTTATTTTGTATGTTCATTTTTTGAAGATAATTAAAAATCAAGATGAGCATTCACGTACCTGCTGCGTTTTGGTCCTCATTCACCGACGACAACCGTGACAGAATCACCCACCAACTATGGACCAAGCAGCAGAAGAAGGAGCAGAGGGACTTCGAGTTGGACTGGCGGGAGAAGTGGACCTGGGAGGAAGTTCTGGACGGGGCCGGACCTTGGCACCAGGCTGAGGATTATCGCCGCCCGCAGTGGGAAATTGAGGCAGCCAAGGCAGAGAGGCGGAGGTACGAGGCCAAGTACGCGCTGAGGGAGAAGCACGAGAGGCACCCCCAATAATTTTTTTGGGTGGGGGGCACACGGGTAGTTTGGCTAGGCGTAAGAAGAGCCGGAAGCCAGCTACCCGTGGTTATATGGAGGAGCGTATGGGGTGGAGAGCGCTATGTTGCGCTGAGGAGCGCACTATCTCACCCATACGCACGCACAGTCCGGTGCGCGTTATTCCAGCCCCTCGCAGGTGCCGTGCTAGAGCGGGCATCCAGCCTGGTAGGAGGATGCCTGCGCATCTGGTCGCCGGTACGCCTCCGAGGACTAGTAGCCCTGTACGAGCACCCCGCTCGTACAGGGCTACTAGTTCCATCCAGCCAAGGCGGGTTGTGCAGGAGGTAAGCTCTAGACCGACTGTGCGCCTCCATAGCCCTGGGTTTCCAGCTCCTGTCTCTCGTGCGGACCCGGAAGTGCGTCAACCCAGTCCGACTCGTCCTGTTCCCGCTCCCCGCACTAGCCTGGAGGTGCGTGTTCATAATCTGGTAAGTCCAGTACCAGCACCACGCACCAGGCTACAAGTGCGTCAACCCAGCCACGCCAGTCAACAGTCATCAGAGCTGCCCGCCAGTCAACAGTCGTCATCAGAGCTGCCCGCCAGTCAACAGTCGTCATCAGAGCTGCCCGCCAGTCAACAGTCGTCATCAGAGCTGCCCGCCAGTCAACAGTCGTCATCAGAGCTGCCCGCCAGTCAACAGTCGTCATCAGAGCTGCCCGCCAGTCAACAGTCGTCATCAGAGCTGCCCGCCAGTCAACAGTCGTCATCAGAGCTGCCCGCCAGTCAACAGTCGTCATCAGAGCTGCCCGCCAGTCAACAGTCGTCATCAGAGCTGCCCGCCAGTCAACAGTCGTCATCAGAGCTGCCCGCCAGTCAACAGTCGTCAGAGCTGCCAGACTGCGCTGAACTGCCGGAGTGGCCAGACTGCGCTGAACTGCCGCGAGTGGCCAGACTGCGCTGAACTGCCGCGAGTGGCCAGACTGCGCTGAACTGCCGCGAGTGGCCAGACTGCCCTGAACTGCCACGAGTGGCCAGACTGCCCTGAACTGCCGCGAGTGGCCAGACTGCCCTGAACTGCCGCGAGTGGCCAGACTGCCCTGAACTGCCGCGAGTGGCCAGACTGCCCTGAACTGCCGCGAGTGGCCAGACTGCCCTGAACTGCCGCGAGTGGCCAGACTGCCCAGAACTGCCGCGAGTGGCCAGACTGCCCAGAACTGCCGCGAGTGGCCAGACTGCCCAGAACTGCCGCGAGTGGCCAGACTGCCCAGAACTGCCGCGAGTGGCCAGACTGCCCAGAACTGCCGCGAGTGGCCAGACTGCCCAGAACTGCCGCGAGTGGCCAGACTGCCCAGAACTGCCGCGAGTGGCCAGACTGCCCAGAACTGCCGCGAGTGGCCAGACTGCCCAGAACTGCCGCGAGTGGCCAGACTGCCCAGAACTGCCGCGAGTGGCCAGACTGCCCTGAACTGCCGCGAGTGGCCAGACTGCCCTGAACTGCCGCGAGTGGCCAGACTGCCCAGAACTGCCGCGAGTGGCCAGACTGCCCAGAACTGCCGCGAGTGGCCAGACTGCCCAGAACTGCCGCGAGTGGCCAGACTGCCCAGAACTGCCGCGAGTGGCCAGACTGCCCAGAACTGCCGCGAGTGGCCAGACTGCCCAGAACTGCCGCGAGTGGCCAGACTGCCCAGAACTGCCGCGAGTGGCCAGACTGCCCAGAACTGCCGCGAGTGGCCAGACTGCCCAGAACTGTCCCGAGTGGCCAGACTGGCCAGACTGTCCCGAGTGGCCAGACTGGCCAGACTGTCCCGAGTGGCCAGACTGTCCCGAGTGGCCAGACTGTCCCGAGTGGCCAGACTGCCCCGAGTGGCCAGACTGTCCCGACAGCCTGGAACGGCCTGAGCCGGAGCCACCTCCAGAAATAGGTGGGTTGGGGAGGGGGGGTGTAGCACAGTGCCGTCGTTGACGGCAGCCACCCTCCCTTCCCTCCCTTTAGAAAAGGGGAATTTTTTTGGGTGTTGCTTGGGGTTATTTTTTGTTAAGGTGCTTCTGGGGTAGCACCTTTAAGGGGGGGGGTGGTACTGTCACGTCCTGGCCAGTATAAGGTTAATTGTTTTTGTAGTTTGGTCAGGACGTGGCAGAGGGTATTTGTTTTATGTGGTTCGGGGTGGTGTGTTTGTGTAAAGGGTGTTTGATTTAGTATTTCCGGGTTTTTGGTTGATGGTCTATGTGTTTGTATTCTATGGTTAGTCTGGTGTGTGTGTTTCTATGTTTGGTTAATTGGGGCTGGGACTCTCAGTTGAAGGCAGGTGTTGTCTATCTGCCTTTGATTGAGAGTCCCATATATTAGGGTGTGTTTGTGTGTGTGATTTGTGGGTGATTGTTCTGTGTTGAGCTTTGCTTTGCCAGACTGTTTGTTAGTTGTTCGTTTTTCGGTTTTGTTATTTTGTATGTTAATTTTTTGAAGATAATTAAAAATCAAGATGAGCATTCACGTACCTGCTGCGTTTTGGTCCTCATTCACCGACGACAACCGTGACAAAAACCAAATACTTTTAGACTTTTACTCAAGTAGTATATTTAAAAGGTATATTTAAGGTATATTTACTTTTACTCAAGTATGACAATTTAGCACTTTTTCCACCACTTTATTTTTTTTTTGGGGGGGGGATCTAGAATGATCCATTATCAAATGGGCAAGTAAAGGGGCAAGACAAAAAATACATGTCATCCGTATGCACTGGAATAGCAAATGGAGGTCACTTTCCCGCCACTATACGTTGTTCACTCATGTTGTGTAAGGGTACTCAACGACAGGTGATATTCTGCCTAAACTCTGTATGCCATGGGCTCTCCAACACTGTTCCTGCAACTACCCAGTGCTTAATTTGGGAAGCGAAGTGAAATCTGTTCAAGAACATCGATAGTAATATGTTTTCACAAAGAAACATATTTAATTAAACTGCTGACAGACCCTTTCTCTGCACAGTGGAAAAAGGAATGAAGGTGATGGAAACTCACAGTGGGAGATATTCTGTAGCTAAAGGTAATGTGTGAGCCTATCATTTAAAATTCCCTATTACTCGACTGTTCAAAATCAATTACTAATGCACTATAAATGTAGGCTAAATTTGAATGTGTTAAATTCAGGTATTTTTTTATTTAGGGCTTGGGCTTATAAACTCAGCAAAAAAAGAAACGTCCTCTCACTGTCAACTGCGTTTATTTTCAGCAAAATTAACATGTGTAAATATTTGTATGAACAAAGCAAGATTCAACAACTGAGACATAAACTGAACAAGTTCCACAGACATGTGATTAACAGAAATGGAATAATGTGTCCCTGAACAAAGGGAGGTCAAAATCAAAAGTAACAGTCAGTATCTGGTGTGGCCACCAGCTGCATTAAGTACTGCAGTGCATCTCCTCCTCATGGACTGCATCAGATTTGCCAGTTCTTGCTGTGATATGTTACCCCACTCTTCCACCAAGGGACCTGCAAGTTCCCGGTTGTGACACCACCCCAGACCATGACGGACCCTCCACCTCTAAACCGATCCCACTCCATAGTACAGGCTCAGTGTAACACTCATTCCTTCGATGATAAACACGAATCCGACCATCACCCCTGGTGAGAAAACCGCTACTCGTCAGTGAAGAGCACTTTTTGCCAGTCCTGCCTGGTCCAGCGACGATGGGTTTGTGCCCATAGGCGACGTTGTTGCCGGTGATGTCTGGTGAGGACCTGCCTTACATCAGGCCTACAAGCCCTCAGTCCAGCCTCTCTCAGCCTATTGCGGACAGTCTGAGCACTGATGGAGGGATTGTGCGTTCCTGGTGTAACTCGGGCAGTTGTTGTTGCCATCCTGTACCTGTTCCGCAGGTGTGATGTTTGGATGTACCGATCCTGTGCAGGTGTTGTTACACGTGGTCTGTCACTGCGAGGACAATCAGCTGTCCATCCTGTCTCCCTGTAGCGCTGTCTTAGGCGTCTCACAGTACGGACATTGCAATTTATTGCCCTGGTCACATCTGCAGTCCTCATGCCTCCTTGTAGCATGCCTAAGGCACGTTCATGCAGATGAGCAGGGACCCGGAGCATCTATCTTTAGGTGTTTTTCAGAGTCAGTAGAAAGGCCTCTTTAGTGTCCTAAGTTTTCATAACTGTGACCTTAATTGCCTACCGTCTGTAAGCTGTTAAGTGTCTAAACGACCGTTCCACAGGTGCATGTTCATTAATTGTTTATGGTTCATTGAACAAGAATGGGAAACAGTGTTTAAACCCTTTACAATGAAGATCTGTGAAGTTATTTGGATTTTTAAAAATGATCATTGAAAGACAGGGTCCTGAAAAAGGGACGTTTCTTTTTTTGGTGAGTTTTATATTAGGCCTATGCATAAGCGCTAAACAAATCTAAATCAAATCAAATTTTATTTGTCACATACACATGGTTAGCAGATGTTAATGCATGTGTAGCGAAATGCTTGTGCTTCTAGTTCCGACAATGCAGTAATATCCAATGAGTAATCTAACCTAACAATTTCACAACAACTACCTTATACACACACAAGTGTAAAGGAATGAATAAGAATATGTACATAAAAATATATGAATGAGTGATGGTATAGAACGGCATAGGCAAGATGCAGTGGATGGTATAGAGTACAGTATATACATATGAGATGAGTAATGTAGGATATGTAAACATATAAAAGTGGCATTGTTTAAAGTGGCTAGTGATACATTACATCAAGATGGCAAGATGCAGTAGATGGTGTAGAGTACAGTATATACATGAGATGAGTAATGTAGGGTATGTAAACATTATATGGAGTGGCATTGTTTAAAGTGGCTAGTAACATTTATTACATCCAATTTGTCCATTATTAAAGTGGCTGGAGTTGAGTCAGTATGTTGGCAGCAGCCACTCAATGTTAGTGATGGCTGTTTAACAGTCTGATGGCCTTGAGATTGAAAAACAGCTTCTGTCTCTCGGTCCCTGCTTTGATGCACCTGTACTGACCTCGCCTTCTGGATGATAGCGGGGTGAACAGGCAGTGGCTCGGGTGGTTGTTGTCCTTGATGATCTTTTTGGCCTTCCTGTGACATTGGGTGCTGTAGATGTCCTGGAGGGCAGGTAGTTTGCCCCCGGTGATGCGTTGTGCAGACCTCACTACCCTCTGGATAGCCTTACGGTTATGGGCGGAGGAGTTGCCATACCAGGCGGTGATACAGCCCGACAGGATGTTCTCGATTGTGCATCTGTAAAAGTTTGTGAGTGTTGTTGGTGACAGGCCGAATTTCTTCAGCCTCCTGAGGTTGAAGAGGCGCTGCTGCGCCTTCTTCACCACGCTGTCTGTGTGGTTGGACCATTTCAGTTTGTCCGTGATGTGTACGCCGAAGAACTTACAACTTTCTACCCTCTCCACTACTGTCCCGTCGATGTGGATGGGGGGGTGCTCCCTCTGCTGTTTCCTGAAGTCCACGATCATCTCCTTTGTTTTGTTGACGTTGAGTGTGAGGTTATTTTCCTGACACCACACTCCGAGGGCCCTCACCTCCTCCCTGTAGGCCGTCTCGTCGTTGTTGTTGAAATGAAATGTATTCACTACTGTAATTCGCTCTGGATAAGAGCGTCTGCTAAATGACTAAAATGTAAAATGTAAATGTTTGATGTGATTTCCATTGCATTTGCATTGATGCCAGAGTGGTTCGAGGGACAATAGAGCCCTGAGTACCAGGCCATTAGGACCTGATGGTCATTAGCGGGTTGAGTACTACCAATGCATGTCCAGGGTGCATCAGATCTATCTAATTTTGTTTGTTACATGTGCCTAATACAACAGGTGTAGACCTTACTGTGAAATGCTTACTTATAAGCCCTTAACCAACAATGCAGTTCAAGAAATATAGTTGAGAAAATATTTACTAAATAAACTAAAGTAAAAAATGAAATAAAAATGAAACAAAATAACGAGGCTATATATAACGAGTCAATGTGCGGGGCTACAGGTTAGTCAAGGTAATTGTACATGTAGGTAGGGGTAAAGTGACAATGTATAGATAATAAACTGCGAGTAGCAGCAGCGTTCAAAATGAAGGGGGGGGGGTGTCAATGTAAATAGTCCGGGTGGCCATTTGACTAATTGTTCAGCAGTCTTATGGCCTGGGGGGGTAGCTGTTAAGGAGCCTCTTGGACCTAGACTTGGCACTTCGGTACCGCTTGCCGTCCGGTAGCTGAGAGAACAGTCTATGACTTGGGTGACTGTGGTCTTTGACAATTTTTTGAGCCTTCCACTGACACCGCCTAGTATATAGGTCCTGGATGGCAGGAAGCTTGGCCCCAGTGATGTATTGGGCCATACGCACTAACCTCTGTAGCACCTTACGGTCGGATGCCGAGCAGTTGCCATATCAGGCGTTGATGCAACCAGTCAGGATGCTCTCGATGTTGCAGCTGTAAAACTTTTTAAAGATCTAGGGACCCATGTTTTAACTTTAATGGGTTACAGAGTTAATGTTCATTCATTGAGCTGTATCTTTACAGATATTTAAATATGTAATTGTATTAGAATTTGTGTGATGGAGATTGAGAGAATACATACATATTTTTGTAGTATTGGCTAGTATTGGATTACACTATTGACTGCAAGTTCCAGAATGCCTTGCGACAGGTAGAAAGAGAGAACACGCCAGTTATGTACAAGTGACAAGTGATTATCATGACTTTCGCTAGCAACTTTCTTTTGTTGTTTTGTAGAATCTAAAGTTGTTAAATGTAACGTGAACAAGTGGTATTAGTAAAATAAGCTTTCATTTCAAACCCGACATCCTGAGTCATTACTTTGAAGATAGTTATTCTATAACCCATGCCAAATATTTTCAGTCTCCTGAGGGGGAAAAGGTTTTGTCATGCCCTCTTCACAACTGTCTTGGTGTGTTTGCACCATGATAGTTCATTGGTGATGTGGACACCAAGGAACTTGAAACTCTCAACCCGCTCCACTACAGCCCCATCACTGTTAATGGGCACTCTTTTTCCATATAGTCTACGATCAGGTCCTTTGTACACACTGCCAGGTCTCTGACCTCCTCCCTATAGGCTGTCTCATCGTTGTCAGTGATCAGGCTGTTGTGTCGTCAGCACACTTAATGATGGTGTTGGAGTCGTGCTTGGCCACGCAGTCGTGGGTGAACAGGGAGAACAGGAGGGGACTAAACACACACCCCTGAGGGGCCCCAGTGTTGAGGATCGACGTGGCAGATGTGTTGTTGCCTACCTTTACCCCCTGGAGGCAGTCCGTCAGAAAGTCCAGGATCCAGTAGCAGAGGGAGGTGTTTAGTCCCAGGGTCCTTAGCTTAGTGAAGAGCTTTATGGGCACTATGGTGTTGAACACTGAACTGTAGTCAATGACCAGCATTCTCACATAGGTGTTCCTTTTTCCCCCCTTTGTTTTTACACTGCTGCTACTCGCTGTTTATTATCTATGCATAGTCACTTTACAAACCAACTCAACTAACCTGTACCCCTGCACATTGACTCGGTACCGGTAGCCCCTGTATATAGCCTCATTATTGTTATGTAATTTTCTTGTGTTACTTTTTGATTTTATTTAAATTTACTTTTTCTCACCTTAGTTTATGTAGTAAATATTTTCTTAACTCTTTCTTGAACTTCATTGTTGGTTATTGGCTTGTAAGTAAGCATTTCACAGTAAGATTGTATTCGGCACATGTGACAAATAACATTTTTTAAATTGTATTATAATAATTTTTGTCCATCCATCACCCCCCATTCAGAAAATAGAACTTTCATAGTCATGGCACACTTTGTCTAAGAGCTATTGAAGATTGAACGATGGAAAATATATTAATTAGGGTGACCATATTTTAGTTTTCAAAAAAGAGGACATGTCCGAGAAAAAGAGGACGTATGGTCACCCTAGTATCAGCTGTCTCAGTTGGAGTGTTTTTAACTTCGACTAATTTACTTTGCACGCCACCATTCTTCCAATCAAAATACTGAATAAGCAGAGGGAATATTTTCACAGCACCGTGATTGCTCCCATCAGTAGAAACACCACAGTAAGGTATGTCTTCTAGTGCTTTCTGAGCTATGTCGACAGAATGTGGTGCTATCACAGCGTTAACAATTGCTTCGGTCTTAGTACGAGCGCTTGAAAATGTTCGCGCAGTCTCGGAATCAGGGAAAGCCTTTTTTAACAAGGCAGACGTGCAGTCCATTGATCTGTAGCTATTGTGATGCTTCTTGTTGTGGAATGCAAAAACTCACTCGCAGCAGTAACAGCATCTTCTGTTTTACCTGCTCTCACAAAATAGTCAGTTAATTTACCTGACGAACTCTCTCCTTTAGCTGCAATTTTGTGTTTTGCGGAGCTTATGTGGGCTTCTAGGTCGCTAGCACCTTTATTTGACACTGACACATACGTGCCAGCTTTGCAGGTCATGCATTCTGCTTCACACGGATCCCGACCAAGACAAAAACATGGGAATTTTCTCTGTAAATCATCTGTGAATTTACATTTGCGTTTGGGCAATTTTACAGCTGTTCTGGAGCCATGTGCCACTGTTGACAAGCAAGCTGCTGCTCTGTCTCTTGGCTGTTGCCATGGTGAGGGTAATGATTGAGATGCAGTTTGACCAATGTTTGTGTAGGCCTACATGACCCACCAATGGTGACGTGTGAGAATGTGGGACCTAAAGAGAAAGGTCAAAGCAATGCAAAACCCCAAAAACGCACACAATGAATGGCGACTGAAGAAAGCATAAACCTAATCCCGGACATTTTGGGCGATTTAGAAATCCCGGCCGGACGCATTTTTTTTGGTCCAAAAAGAGGACATGTCTGGGAAAAAGAGGACGTATGGTCACCCTATATTAATATTTTCAACAACAAAAGAAGCAGGTGATTTTCCTCTATCCACCCCTGATTCAGAATATAACATCTTCATAGTCATGACATGCTTGGTTCAATAGATGTTAAAGTGAGAAAACCGAATATCCAATATAAACACATTTTACCTCGGTCATCAGCTTTTGTTTCGATGTAACTTAGAGCACAGCACAATGTAAAAACTCTTGACTGCATCGGTGCTACCATAACTACTGCTCATCATTTGCAAGTGTTAGCGTTCCGTTTTTTCTTCTCTCTGCCAGGGCCAGCCAGCAACGAGACAGGTGCCTCCGGTACACACAATCCGATAATACTCCCCCTCTTATTTTCATTGGGACTCCAGCTATTGATTACATTGCCACGCGGAAGCGCATGTCGCCACACGGTCAGGTTTCGCTGTAACCCCCACATCCGATCCTTGTCGGCATGCGCACTGCAACCAATCTTTATATAAATCAATGACTACAACATATGGAAAGTGGGGGAAATTTGGACTCAGGTTGTTGTCAAGGCCTACACAACCATGCTTAAAGACATCAGAAAGTGTTGAACTTATTAAACATTCACAATGTATATGTTTTAAAGTTATAATAATGTATTTTTTTGCAGTAAATTACGCATCACCTGGACAGATAATCGCCAGAGTTCCGTTTCCCTTATCAACAAGGGACGTGTTTAACCAGTGCACCACTTCAATGGTGTAACTTTCGTTTCCTGGGTCGGCCGAGTGTCACACAAGAGAGGATATTCATTTTTATTTTAAACTAAACCACATACATATCAGCCAACAATTACATTAAGAAAATGCTCCAAACATTGTGCCGGACCGGTGGTGCCGTTTTAAAGGTAAAATGCAGGGTATTTCAATGCAGTTAGTTAGCATCTAGCCCGATATTAGACCAAAGGAGCCACTACATGTTCTGATTAAAGGACAAATTGGCTCTGGAATCCAAAACAGCCAAATACTCTATTTAAATACGAATCGATTCTCAATTGCAGTACGGTTCTAGAAACATCAATCCATCTACTTTCATATATCAAAATCATTTCAGAAATTCAAAATACACACTTGCTGTGCACCAGAGGAGGTAGCGGAGGACCATCCACATCAGTGAATTTCATACAAATATTTAAACGTTTAAAAATGTATCCTTTTTAGATACAACTATACAAAATCTATTCACATGTCACCAAATAATTGATTAATAGACAATGTTTTGCAATGAAGGTCTACAGTAGCCTTAACATAGTTGTAAATGAGAACTTGTTCTCAACTAGTTTACCTGGTTAAATGAAGGTCAAATGAAAAAAAAGTATAAAAAAAACAGCCCTCTGTAGGGTAGCACCATGGTGTAGCCGGAGGACAGCTAGCTTCCGTACGTTGACTTCAATACAAAACTGAGGCTCGTGGTTCTCACCCCCTTCGATTGACTTACACAGTAATTATGACAACTTCCAGAGGATGTCCTCCAGAGCTCTTGCAGCATGAACTGACATGTTGTCCACCCTATCAAAGGATCAGAGAATGAATATAGTACTGAAAGCATAAACTACACCTAGCTAGCACTGCCGTGCATAAAATGTGTTGAGCAGTTGACTCAGAGAGATAGACAACAATTTTGAACCAATTATTTTCTTCAAAAATGAAAGAGAGAAAGCTATATTTCATTTAAAAAAGCAAATGCAGCAATCGAGTTTAGCTTACTCAAACACCCAGCTCAAATAGAGGGATGCTATGTTAGCTAGCTGGCTATGACTATCCAACAGTGGATCACTTCTAAGTCAAGGTAAGCTTTTGGTTTTACTAATTTATTGCCACCAGGGCCAACTGGTGAAACTGCTAAACTGCTTACTGACTGTACTGCATGATTGTAGTGGGTTTACTAACACCTTAGTTCTAGTAGCTATGTTGACTATGACGTTACTTTATCTTATATGGTGACAAGGATGTAGCCTGTGTGTAGCGGTTATGATATGAAGGTTTGGCTTGGAAAGGTTTTTTCACCTGGTCACAGACAGCTGATGTGTTGTGCATTGAAGTCCACAAGGGAAGGGAAAAGGTTCAGAGGAGGAGAGTGTGTAGATGCAAGATGGAATGCAACGAGCTGTTTGTATATGGCTTGGAAAGTTAACTGTTTTTGTGTGATTAGGGGAGTATTTATTCAGCTGATTCTGTTGAATAACGTTTCTTAAACAGAAGCAAACGGAATGAAACAGGGATAAACATACCTGCATTTGTCCAATAGAAACTTGTTTACAACTGTTGTACTAATGATTACACCTTAGATCAGCTAGATGCAGGCAAGAGTGTGCAAGGCAGTATTGAATGTGTCACTGTCTGTCACCTCAAATCTTTCTCTCGACCTGTGTACACCTACATTGTGTCACTTCCGTTCATAGGCTAGGTTGTAGCAACCTCATCGTGGGTATAGGGAAAATGTGAGTATCATGTAGTAGCCTAAACCTATCTATGTTACATTGAACTGGGTGACTGGAATATGAATGACAGTCATGCTGTAATAGAAATAAGTCAATGCTCATGAAAAAGAAATTGCCTTCCCTCAACATAAACTAAAAAAATTGTCCTCAAAAGGCACCGACCGTCACTGCTGTACACTGTTTTAACTGGTTTTAACACAGTTGCAGCCAACAGTATTTTAGCAGCGACAACACGTTTGTGTCGTCCATCTTTAGTTTACACACAGGTGGTCAATCCGACGTCTGTATTGGCCTACAGCGTTTACGGTGACACAGCCTCTGCAGAAGTCTGGGCATTCATACTGCTTCACGGAGCAGTGCAGAGCTGTTGAGCAGAGCTGTTGTCAAGGATGTGAGTGTGTGTTTATATAGCACCTCCACCTACCGTCAACCAATCGGGTCACTGCGGAGCTATATGGAGCCCGCCACATTGTTACAAAATTTGGGAGGCGCTTCGCGATGGGGTAAGGAGCTCAATTTGGCCTCAGCATTATTCTGGAAGCTTCACAATTGCGTCACACCTTCCACACGGAACCTCCAACCACATTTTCGTATTAAGCATAAATTGGCTTTTAGTGGAAAAAGGATCAAAGCAGATAGTTAACCAATAGCTATCCGAACTACCTATATAGCAGTTTTATGGCTTGGTGGTAGAAACTGTTCAGGGTCCTGTTGGTTCCAGACTTGGTGCATCGGTACCATTTTCTGTGATATACTGGGCCATATGACCTACCCTCTGTAGCGCCTTGTGGTGGCTGTCAAGCATTTGCCATACCAAGCGGGGATGCAGCCAGTCAAAATGCTCTCAATGATGCAGCTCTCGTATTTTTTTTGAGGATCTGAGGGAACATGCAAAATCTTTTCAGCCTCCTGAGGGGGAAGAAGCATTGTCGTGGCCTCTTCATGACTGTGTTAGTGTGTGTGAACCATGATAATTCCTTAGTGATGTGGGCAACGATGAACTTGAAGCTCTCGACCTGCTGCACTACAGCCCAGTCGATGTGGATGGGGGCGTGCTCAGCCCTCCGTTTCATGAATTAATAGAGCTGACGTTATTCCTTATTCAACATGTCAGAGAGGCATGTTTGTTCTACATAGCATATTTGTATCTGAATGTTCCAAAACGTTGCGTCCTGAACGCGCCCTGGGTATTCAACTCATATCCATCATGTTTAGCTAGCATTGAAACCAGAAAGAGTACGAGTAGATACCATAGCCAGCTAGCTAGAAACTACCGGTGAATAACAAGCAAGGAATGAATAATTATTTAGATATCTAATTTCTATCATGTTTAGGGTCATAGCTAATCACTGAAGTTTCAAGCTCCATCATTATGTAGCTTTTCAAGTTCCAACTCTCATGGAGTAACCTTCTGATCATGATGCAACAATGTGTCACTCTGATGGTGTTTGTTATTGTTTCCCTCCAGCATTCCCAGAGGACAGTGCCAGTGTTGTGGGCGACACAAGCCCAGCAGCGATGGGTATCCAGTCTACCCATGAACACTGTGGTTCTGTTTGTACCACAACAAGAATCCTGGGTTGTGGAAAGGATGGGCCGCTTCCATCGCATCTTGGAGCCGGTAACTTATCCATTGATTTGCAATTAGCCAGTGATCTACACCCTTAATTATATTGTCACAGTATATCACAGTATAAATCCTGAATATATATATATATATATCAAATTGATCCTTTTTATGCATCTTGTCCTCTTTTGTATATTCTGTAGGGCTTGAATTTCCTTATCCCAATCCTGGACAAAATTCGTTATGTTCAAAGTCTTAAAGAGATTGTTATTGATGTCCCAGAGCAGTCTGCGGTCTCTTTAGGTGAGTGACATCACTGTTTGTCACTGTCATTTTCACTGCAAGGTGATCAGTTGGTCCTCAGCCCTGGATTAACTGATGTCTGATTACATCCACAGATAATGTGACACTACAGATAGATGGAGTCCTCTATCTTAGGATATTGGATCCTTTTAAGGTAGGTTGGTGAAAACCATGATGTCTTGATGTTATTGTTCATTGAAAGTTTTTTCTTTGTTTTTAGATGTTGATAACAAAATGTACTTCCTTCCAGGCCAGCTATGGAGTTGAGGACCCAGAGTATGCTGTCACCCAACTTGCTCAGACCACCATGCGCTCAGAGTTAGGAAAACTGACCCTGGACAAAGTATTCAGGGTGAGACTCAAAATTGTGTTTCAGAGTGAATTTGTATTTATTTACCTCATTACCTTATTGTTTTATATCTTTCTTTCTTCAGGAAAGAGAGACCCTAAATACCAACATAGTCCACTCCATAAACCAGGCATCAGATGATTGGGGAATCCGTTGCCTTCGTTATGAAATCAAGGATATACATGTTCCACCTCGGGTCAAAGAGTCCATGCAGATGCAGGTGAGAGGGGCTGGCCCTGCTGCCAACAAACTGGGAGACATCTTCAACCTTAAACTATCGCTGAACATGAGCTTATCTTAGCCTATCAGTTTTGTATGTGTACAGATGTACTCTCTTAATTTGATCACTCTGTTGCAGAAAATGCAAACTTGTAGTGTATTTTGAAGTCCTACTCGAGTCTCCTTTTCAGCTCATTTATCACATCTCAATAGGTGGTCCAGGTAAATCATGACACAGCACAATGGGGGCTTTTGTTTTTTAGACAACTGCAAACTTCAAGAAGTACGGCATACAAGGAGTTGGTCAGATAGGGATTCATGATGTCATCGGCCTCCCCGTTTCTTGAGTAACAATAGAGGAGCAATATAGAACACTATTTTGCTCAAAACCTATTTTATTACTATTTTAGTGTGTGTACTTTACTGTATTTATGCTTGGGATATCGCTTTTCATCAGCACATTTGTTTTTTTTTTTTTAATTGCTGAAGGACAACTTAATTTTAAACTTTCAAATTTCAGACTTGATTTGCCCTAACGAAAAAAGATCTACCCCCACAAAAATGTCCATTAATTATAATCCACATAATAATTCACATTTCCTGTTGCTACAGGATTATTTTCCTGCTGTGAGAAACTGGTCAAATTAAAATAGAACATCTGTACACTCTTTCTGACTGCCTTTCATTGTGTAGGTGGAGGCAGAGCGTAAGAAGAGAGCCACTGTGCTGGAGTCGGAAGGGCACAAGGAAGCAGCCATCAATGTTGCTGAGGGTCGCAAGCAAGCTCAGATCCTGGCCTCGGAAGGACAGAAAGCTGAACAGATCAACAATGCAGCTGGTAGGTCGATGTGCATTCAGAAAGTATTCAGACCACTTGACTTTTTCCACATTTTGATACGTTACAGCCTTATTATAAAATAGATTATATAAAAAAATGTCAATCTATACACTGTTAGGTTCCAAATAAACAGAGTAAAAAAACTCATGGACACTTAGTAAAGCTCAAACCAAGTTTATTCACCCACTGTGTCATACAGCTGCATATGACAAACATATTCACATTCACCAATACATCTCTGTTGCTATCCAGAACCTTAGGGATATCTGTTCTTCCTCTGACCTGACCTCGGCCCCAAATTCCTTACTCCTCCCCATAGGATCCCTGATGTCCAACAGTAACATATTCTGACAGAATGTAAGCGTTCTACATTCCCCTCTCTCTCTGTGATTTTATTTTTTTAATTTTTTTTTCAATTTTAGTAGTCAGAACCCATCAACACAATTTCCCATAATGACGAAGCGAAAACAGGTTTGTAGACATTTTTGAAAATGTATAACAAATAAAAAACAGAAACCTTATTTACTTAAGTATTCAGACCCTTTGCTATGAGACTCGATATTGAGCTCAGGGTCATCCTGTTTCCACTGATCATACTTGAGATGTTTCTACAACTTGATTGGAGTCCACCTGTGGTAAATTCAATTGATTGGACATGATTTGGAAAGGCACATACCTGTCTATATAAGGTCCCACAGTTGACAAAAAACCAAGCCATGAGGTTGAAGGAATTGTCTGTAGAGTTCCTAGACAGAATTGTGTCAAAGCACAGATCTGGGGAAGGGTACCAAAAACTATTTGCAGCATAGAAGGTCCCCAAGAACGCAGGGGCCTCCATTCTTAAATGGAAGAAGTTTTGAACCACCAACACTCTTCCTAGAGCCCGGCGGACTGGCCAAACTGAGCAATTGGGGGGGGAAAGGGCCTTGGTCAGGGAGGTGACCAAGAACCCAATGGTCACTCTGACAGAGCTCCAGAGTTCCTAGGTGGAGATGGGAGTACCTTCCAGAAGGACAACCATCTCAGCAGCACTCCACCAATCAGGCCTTTATGGTAGAGTGGCCACTCCTCGGTAAAAGGCACATGACAGCCCGCTTGGAGTTTTCAAAAAGGCACATAAAGGACTCTGACCATGAGAAACAAGATTCTCTGGTCTGATGAAACCAAGATTGAACTCTTTGGCCTGAATGCCAAGCGTCACATCTGGAGGAAACCTGGCATCATCCCTACGTTGAAGCATGGTAGTGGCAGCATCATGCTGTGGGGATGTTTTTCAGCGGCAGGGACTGGGAGACTAGTCAGGATCGAGGGAAAGCTGAACAGAGCAAAGTACAGAGAGAGCCTTGATGAAAAACTGCTCCAGAGTGCTCAAGACCTCAGACTGGGGCGAAGGTTCACCTTCCAATAGAACAACGACCCTAAGCACACAGCCAAGACAACACAGGAGTGGCTTCCTTGAGTGGCCCAGCCAGAGCCCGGACTTGAACCCGATCGAACATCTCTGGAGAGACCTGAAAAGAGCTGTGCAGTGACTCTCCCCTTCCAACCTGACAGAGCTTGAGAAGATCTGCAGAGAAGAATGGGAGAAACTCTCAAAATACAGGTGTGCCAAGCTTGTAGCGTCATACTCAAGAAGAGTCGAGTCTGTAATTGCTGCCAAAGGTGCTTCAACAAAGTACTGAGTTAAGGTTCTGAATACTTATGTAAATGTGATATTTCATAATTTTTTTTATACATTTGCAAAGATTTCTAAAAAACTTTTTTCTCTGTCATTATGGGGTATTTAATCAATTTTAGAATAAGGCTGTAATGTAACAAATGTGGAAAAAGTCAAGGGGTCTGAATTCTTTCCGAATGCACTGTATCTATGTGACTTAAGGCCTTTGTTAACTACTGATGATGGTGTGGAAGTTGGACCATTGTTCTGTTGTAAAGATGGACAACTAAGCCCTGTCTGAGAACGGCTTCTCTTTCGCTTCATCAAACTTAGTTGAATGCATTGACTAAGTCACTCTGGGTAAATGACAAATGTTTCTGTAATGTGAGGAAGCTTGATGTACAAGTACACCCCCTGGACAGGACTCTAGTCTCTGTCACCATTTCTGATGAAGGACTCTTATCTTTATCTTCACCTAGGTGAGGCCAATGCTGTCTTAGCCAAAGCAGAGGCCAAGGCTAAGGCTATCCGGCTGTTGTCAGATGCTCTAGCTGAGCAGGTAAAGTAGCTGTGATGGCTTCATCGTGTGCATGTAAGTGTGTACATGTTGATGTATTGTGTCTAAATGGCACTTGACCCAACTGTCATTGTGTTTTGGACAGAATGGAAACGCGGCAGCCTCCCTCAGTGTGGCTGAGCAGTACGTCTCAGCTTTCTCCAAGCTGGCCAAAGAGTCCAACACCATCCTGCTGCCCTCCAACTCTGGTGACATCAGTGGCATGGTCACACAGGTCTGTCTCCGTTTCTTAAGCTATTTCATTATATGTGATTGCACAGGCCATCTTCCCTGTCCCTCCCTTTCAACACACCCCTGTCTGTCGCTCTTCTTCCTATTTCAGAACAGTAACAGTCTCTATTTTTCCCTTCTCTTTAGGCTATGGCTATTTATGGCAGCCTGGCCAAGCAGAGCTCAAAAAAGATAGAACGTGTGACCCCAGTGACCCCAGAGTGGGTGATGGAGAAGAGTGAGGACGCTGCACCACCAGCCCAGTAGTGAATGATGTCAAGACCACTCAGAGTCAGGCACAGAACCAGAAGCCGTGCCAGACAACCACGAGTGCCTGTTACACACCTCTAATATCTGGCCCAAAGGACACGCTGCAGGACATAGAAACAGAAGGACAGGATAAGAATGTAAAAACTTTGGGAATGCTTAACAGCCTGCAAACATCAACCCATTTGAGACGATACATGTCACTTACACATTGTTTTATTTTGAATGAGTGGTATTGTACACAGTACGTACACACGTTCCAATTGCAAATCCACGAGCTGTCGTATTGATACTCTTCTCTTGCATCAACAGATCAAAGGACTGCAATGGTAGGTATGATAGTAAACTGCTAGACTGGTTTAGGGCGTTCTGAATTAGCTCCTTCATGCTCCCGGGTAATAGGATATGATCTATTTTAAGTGATGTACTGTTGCAATGATTATCTCCTGTCTTCTTCATGTCCAATTATTTGTCCTTCATATGTTTTCATTTCATAGTGTCATGAATGTTTTAGTTCATGTAAGTGAGAGCTTGTGCCCTGACATTAAGATCCTCCCTGGTTCAGAGCAAGCAGAGAAGGGATCAAAGGTCAGATTTGAATATATAGTACCAGTCAAAAGTTTTGACACACCTACTCATTCATGGGTTTTTCTTTATTTTCTACATTGTAGATTAGTAGTGAAGACATCAAAACTATGAAATAACACATATGGAATCATGTAATAACCAAAAAAGTTTCAAAAATTACCTCAGATCAAAATACATTATGGAAGTGCAATGTTTTATTTCACATCAATACCAGATCGAAAGGGTCATCTGTGAATGAGGAAGGTTTGACATAACATAGGAAATGTGTGTATATATATACAATGACAATACACTATCCTAACCAAAATACTTCCATGTACAATTTTATGATGATGCTGTCACTATTAAAGGATTTGTGACTGGCTTTAGGGAAGATTGTAACATCTCATTATAATAAATCTTGGGGAAATTATCGGTTTGAATGATTTGGAAGTGTACACAGCAGGGATTTCATATCTTTCTTTTTCCATATTGTTCATTATAGTAAATATGCATACAAAAGTCAGTCACTGAAAATTAAAATGATCTCAGTAAAAAAAAAAATCCTTTATCATGATTTCCACCACAGTATGCATGTTACACATAGAAGCCTCAGGGAGGAGCTGTTGAGTTAGGGATATTTTGTCGACTAGTACCAGCCAGGCCACTTACAGATTTTCTAAACCATTTCTGGTGCTAATAAATATATTAGGGACTAGTCCAGAATGCTGGGTATGGGTTCATGTCCTAGGCAGTGTTCGAGAGCATCGTGGGTAAATGGTGACTGACTGATCTACAAATGAGTAGTTATTTATGATGTAAGGTGATTTATAGATCAGTCAGGCGCCAGTTGCCTGCGATGTCAAACTAGCCCCCACTCTTGCTGTTCTGCCACAGCTGCTACAATATCACCAATTATATGAACCACCCCAACCAAAGCTGTAGGTGATCCTAATGGTTGCATTAGGTATAATGACATCATTCAGACTCAACAATGAAAAGGTGTTGGCCACCTAGGGATGTAAAGTATGTATTTTAATGTAAGGGTATAATATACTGAACAGAAATATAAATGCAACATGTAAAGTGTTGGTCCCATGTTTCATGAGCTGAAATGAAAGATCCCAGAAATGTTCCATACACAAAAAGCTTATTTGTCTCAAATGTTGTCTCAAATTACATTCCCATTAGTGAGCATTTCTCCTTTGCCATGATAATCCTTCCACCTGACAGGTATGGCATATCAAGTAGCTGATTAAACAGCATGATCATTATACAGGTGCACCTTGTGCTGGGGACAATAAAAGGCCACTCTAAAATGTGCGGTTTTGTCACACAACACAATGCCACATATCTCAAGTTTTGAGGGAGCGCGCAATTAGCATGCTGACTGCAGGAATGTCCACCAGAGCTGTTGCCAGATAATTTCATGTTCATTTCTCTAGCATAAACTGCCTCCAATGTCGTTTTATAGAATTTGGCAGTATGTCCAACTGGCCTCACAACCGCAGACCACGTATAAACACGCCAGCACAGAGCCTCCAAATCCGGCTTCTTCATCTGTGGGATCGTCAGACCAGCCACCCGGACAGCTGTCTGTAATAAAGCCCTTTTGTGGGGAAAAACTCATTCTGATTAACTGGGCCTGGCTCCCCAGTGAAATCCATAGATTAGGGCCTAATGAAATTATTTCAATTGACTGATTTCCTTATATTAATTGTAACTTAGTGAAATTGTTGCATTTCTATTTTTGTTCAGTATACAATAGTTCATAATTTCCATGTCAATGGACAATAAAGGTCTAACAGAATGTATCAGTGATATTGTAGAATTTACTCGTGACATAATCAAAATTACTCCAATCCTTAGTAGTTTATAGCTATTTCATTATTCTTTCAGCATGGGTTGTTGTCTATCATATGCTTGCTCGACACATTTCACTGAATAACAGAAATGGTGCTGATTCTATCCATTTATATCTATGTAGAAAATCAAATGTCTTGAAAAAATCAAGCATAAATTACTTTTTTCAACTACCAGTACTATTTCAAATCAAATGTTATTTATCACATGTGCCGAGTACACCAGATGTAGACCTTACAGTGAATTGCTTACTTACAAGCCCTTAACCAACAATGTAGTTTTAAGCAAAATACCAAAAATAAATAAATAAAAGTAACAAATAATTAAAGACCAGCAGTAAAATAACAATAACGAGAATATATACAGGGCGTACCAGTACAGAGTCAATGTGTGGAGGCATCAGTTAGACTCTAAGGCTGCATTTACACAGGCAGCCCAATTCTGAAAAATATCTGATGTGAAAGATCTGATGTGATTAATCAAAAGACCAACAAGTCAAAAAAAATATCAGAATTGTGCTGCTTGTGTAGACAAAAATAGTAATGCTATTGATTGAATTTGCAATGGAATTACATTTTTCTGTGATAGGTTATTCATATATGTTTTAATATAGGTCTACATGCAAAAGCTTTCTGTCATGGCAACATGTTGTAATTCCAAGGAAACAATTCTAAAACGTTTCAAGGGATCTGAATCTGATTGTAAATGCTGGTAACCAAAGAAGACCAACTGGCAATGTAGCGGACAAAAAAAACTCCAGGTTTTGAGCAAGGCACTTAATCCTAATTGCTCTCTAGATAAAAAAATTACAAACCAAAAAAACTACAGCGCAGGACACTATCTAGGAGTCTGCGTCACCACCTGTTCCCTAAACTGTGGTTTTCAGTCTCTCTTCATCGATTGGTCAGAACCTTCTGTATGGTCCGCCCTTTTCAGAGATTATGCTCCCTCAATGGATGGGCTAGATGTCATTACAGAGTATTTCGGCACCGCCCTCTTATCGTGGGGCTGTCAGGTTAGTCTAATGAATTTTTTCATGGCGTGCCTTTGGCAGGGGCTATTGCTCACTGCCGAACATTTTATGTTTCCATTTCCAGCATCTCAAGCCCACCTCTAACTCTGGAAATTCTGCGAAGAATTTAAAAAGTGATGTGAGGCGTTGTTTGTAATGTTACCGTGCCGAGCGCATTTTTGAACTAGAGGAATTGTCAAAGAAACTCTTGCCATGTCTCTACTTTGTGTAAGAGGTGAGTTATTACATTTTTCTTTAATACATTTTCATTGATGTTGACTTCATAGAGCAAAAGCAAGCAATTGTCTCACGTAAAGTAGAGTGTGATTCCCAGCAAACATTATATGTAACGGTTTTGACAGCAGGATGGACCAAACTGAACGAATTTAACTTTTGCGACCGTGATTGTTCACGTTTTTTTCCCTTGTTTGAAGCCGAATTATTTCCGTTTTTGTCTCCCTTATACAGATAGGGAGGAGAAACTCATGAAACTCAGATATTATAATAAAATAGAATATTTGGATTTGCAGACTGCATGACTACATTACGTAATTATTCACTAGCTGTTTCTCAGTGTTTTCTTCTGTCAGCTATGACTCAACATTTGTCAGTTTTACAAATTACTACATTGGAATATGTAGTAAAAAGCAGTTTAACTAGATAAGTATTTTTACCAGATGTAATAGTGTAATTTGATATCAAAGTATATTTCTAACTTGTTTGATTTTAATATCATGTAAACCAATGCCACCTAAATGAGATGTGTGATTCTAGATACTAGACAGCCTTTTATCTTTAGATTGTGGATGTCTTAGATCACCATGTCCATTTCCTATAAATATCTAATTTACTAGACACTAGACTTGTTTGGCAGTGTCTCTGTTTAACATCCTAAACTGTCTTAAAGTAACTGTCCATTGAAAATCTAACTTTTCTCATCATATTCTGTTAACTCATACCCAAATAATGTTGTTGACTCATCCTGTACCTGTATTTGTGTCCAAAGCATAAATTGGAGGAAAATAAACATCAAAATCCTCACCTCAAACTTGTATCTCAAAAAGATGTTTCAGAAATGCTTGCTATTGCCTCATAGAGGATGATGTCATCCTTTTGAGGAGGATGAGCTTGAATATTTTTAATGACCAGTATACGCCCACACAATTCTGTTATTGGGGTACGCCCACCCCATTTCAACATAGAAAAGCTGCTTTTTAACATAATACGTTTAGAAGGAAAACTATTTCACTCATATTGTAATTAATTATAGGTCATATTTCATAGAAATCTGGAAACACTGGACACTTTAACCTGTTGGGGACAGACGTTCCGCTAGCGGTGAAAGCACATTTTGCAATATTCTGAGTACATAGCCCGGCCATCACGGCTAGCTAATTTGACACCCACCAAGTTTGGCCCTCACCAAACTCAGATTTACTGTAAGAAAAATTGGATTACCTTTGCTGTTCTTCGTCAGAATGCACTCCCAGGACTTCTACTTCAACAACAAATGTTGTTTTGGTTCGAAATAATCCATAGTTATATCCAAATAGCTCCGTTTTGTTCATGCGTTCAAGTCACTATCCAAAGGGTGACGCGCCGGCGCATTTCGTGACAAAGAATTTCAAAATATTCCATTACCGTACTTTGAAGCATGTCAAACGCTGTTTAAAATACATTTTTATGCTATTTTTCTTGTAAAATAGCGATAATATTCCAACCGGGCGACGTTGTATTCGTTCAAACACTGAAAGAAAAAAATGGAGTCGTCTCGTGCACGCGCGCTCCAGTGTCATTGTTCTCAGCAGGACCACTCACAAAAACTCCTGCTGTTTTTCGCCCAGAGACTGGAGAGCTCTCATTCCACTTTCTGGCGCCTTCTGAGAGCCAATGAAAGCCTTAGAAAATGTCACGTTACAGCAGAGATGCTGTTTTTTGATAGATGCCCTAGAAGGAGAACAAATTGTCAGACAGGGATCTTCCTGTATAGAATCTTCTCAGGTTTTGGCCTGCCATATGAGTTCTGTTATACTCACAGACACCATTCAAACAGTTTTTGAAACTGTAGAGTGTTTTCCATCCAAATCTACTAATTATATGCATATTCTAGTTTCCGGGCAGGAGTAGTAACCAGATTAAATCGGGTACGTTTTTTATCCGGCCGTGAAAATACTGCCCCCTATCCCAAACAGGTTTTAAGATAGTATAGTCCTATTACATATCAGGTAAAACACGTTATAATTTTTTTAATAATGTCTGGAGTCAAATAAGTGTCAGCCTAGATAAAACCCAAAACATTTTCTTGTAGACGTGTAGTATTAAGTCATAATTCATTTAAGGTTGACTGGCGTTTTTGTCAGGGCTAAACTGGCTGCCCATTTATAAATTTCAAGTTTTAATGTCACGTGCACAAGTACAATAAAATGTATTTCTTGCAAGCTCTAAACCCAACAATGCAGTAATCAATATCAATGCTTACTAAAAACATAAGGTAGAACAAAAGCACATGAAGAAAACATTTTTTTGTTTTTAAAGAAGAAGAGAAGATTTTGTACAGTGTGTTGTTCGATTCCCTTTCTGGGGGTGCTTGATACTGGCCCTATTTATGCTTTCACAGTGACTCCTTGTTCAATTGATGATTTCAATTACAGGCACTGAAATGATGCACAAAATACCATCAAGGAATAGAGGCAAAAAATACTATGTTTTTATTTCACCTTTATTTAACCAGGTAAGCTAGTTGAGAACAAGTTCTCATTTACAACTGCGACCTGGCCAAGATGAAGCAAAGCAGTGTGATAAAAACAACAACACAGAGTTACACATGGAATAAACAAGTGTACAGTCAATAACACAATAGAAAACAAGTCTAAATACAGTGTGTGCAAATGGCGTGAGGAGGTAGGCAATAAATAGGCCATAGTAGAGAAGTAATTACAATTTAGCAGATTAACACTCGAGTGATAAATGAGCAGATGATGATGTGCAAGTAGAGATACTGGTGTGCAAAAGAGCAGAAAGGTAAATAAAAACAATACGGGGATGAGGTAGGTAGATTGGGTGGGCTATTTACAGATGGACTATGTACAGCTGCTGGGATCGGTTAGCTGCTCAGATAGCTGACGTTTAAAGTTAGTGAGGGAAATATAAGTCTCCAGCTTCAGCGATGTTTGCAATTCGTTCCAGTCACTGGCAGCATAGAACTGGAAGGAAAGGCGGCCAAAGGAGGTGTTGGCTTTGGGGATGACCAGTGAGATATACCTGCTGGAGCGCATGCTACGGGTAGGTGTTGTTATCGTAACCAGTGAGCTGAGATTAGGCGGAGCTTTACCTAGCATAGACTTATAGATGACCTGGAGCCAGAAGGTCTGGCGACGAATATGTAGCGAGGGACAGCCGACTAAAGCATACAGGTCGCAGTGGTGGGTGGTATAAGGGGCTTTGATAACAAAACGAATGGCACTGTGATAGACTGCATCCAGTAGAGTATTGGAAGCTATTTTGTCGAGGATCAGTAGGATAGTCAGTTTTACTTGGGTAAGTTTGGCGGCTTGAGTGAAGGAGGCTTTATTGTGAAATAGAAAGCCAATTCTAGATTTGATTTTGGATTGGAGATGTTTAATATGTGTCTGGAAGGAGAGTTTACAGTCTAACCAGACACCTAGGTATTTGTAGTTGTCCACATAATCGTCCAGGGTAGTGATGCTAGTCGGGCGGGCGGGTGCGGGCAGCGATCGGTTGAAAAGCATGCATTTGGTTTTACTAGTGTTTTAAGAGCAGTTGGAGGCCACGGAAGGAGTGTTGTATGGCATTGAAGCTCATTTGGAGGTTAGTTAACACAGTGTCCAAAGAAGGGCCAGATGTGTACAGAATGGTGTTGTCTGCGTAGAGGTGGATCGGGGAATCAACCGCAGCAAGAGCGACATCATTGATATATACAGAGAAAAGAGTCGGCCCAAAAATTGAACCCTGTGGTACCCCCATAGAGACTGCCAGAGGTCCGGACAACAGGCCCTCTGATTTGACACACTGAACTCTGTCTGCGAAGTAGTTGGTGAACCAGGCGAGGCATTCATTTGAGAAACCAAGGCTATTGAGTCTGCCGATAAGAACACGGGGATTGGCAGAGTCGAAAGCCTTGGCCAGGTCGATGAAGACGGCTGCACAGTACTGTCTTTTATCGATGGCGGTTATGATATCGTTTAGTACCTTGAGCGTGGCTGAGGTGCACCCGTGACCAGCTCGGAAACCGGATTGCACAGCGGAGTAGGTACAGTGGGATTCGAAATGGTCAGTGATCGGTTTATTAACTTGGCTTTCGAAGACTTTAGAGAGGCAGGGCAGGATGGATATAGGTCTATAACAGTTTGGGTCTAGAGTGTCACCCCCTTTGAAGAGGGGGATGACCGCGGTAGCTTTCCAATCTTTAGGGATCTCGGACGTTACGAAAGAGAGGTTGAACAGACTGGTAATAGGGGTTGCAACAACGGCGGCTGATAATTCTACAAAGAGAGGGTCCAGATTGTCTAGCCCAGCTGATTTGTAGGGGTCCAGGTTTTGCAGCTCTTTCAGAACATCTGCTATCTGGATTTGGGTGAAGCAGAAGCTGGGAAGGCTCGGGCAAGTAGCTGCGGGGGGTGCGGAGCTGTTGGCCGGGGTTGGGGTAGCCAGGAGGAAAGCATGGCCAGCCGTAGAGTTGCTTGACTGAGTTCTCTGAACTTCAATTATTTCTAATGTTTAGAAAAGCGTGACTTTTGAGCTTTTTCCTGTTATTCTCCCTGCTTTTCCGTTTGGGGGAAAATACAAACATTTAAAATAATACCTGTATGTATTTATTTATGAAATAGAAAAATAATTACTAGCATCTGATTAGTTTTATTTGCTCCCCCTGTCGTCAATACCTATGGCTCATATTCAACACCCACGGCTCTGTGGCTGGTACGGTCACTCTTTCTCACACTGAGAGAATATAAAACAGGCAGGTGTTGAGTGTCAAGTCTAGTCCTTCAGGCCTATCTCCATCAAGACTAATAATGTTCAGAACATTTTTTTGTCCATTTCATGCAAGTGTACATAGCAGACATGCCAGTGTCAACCACGCTCTGAGGTATTATTTTCATATCTCTTCAATCATTATATTTTGGCAGGTACATTATGGCACAGATGTGTGATTGTGACCAGTAGGCACAGCAGTTGGCAGAGGTACTTATTATAGGAGCTTGTGTGTCTTGTCACCTAGGTCTGTCTGTGATCACAGGTCTAACCAACTACAAATTCAGTTGTCAGGCTCATCACACCATGCAAGTGAGTTTTCAGTTTACCTAAATCAGTCAGCGGCTTTTGTCACATCCAGACTTGGTGAGGTAACAAAACAGTAGAAATGGCATCTGTCCATGGGCTAACCTTAATTCTCCTCGTCCAGAACAATCTTGTTTGACACCTCTTATAGCCAAGTCTCTATCTGGTCCTGTCACAGGCCAGAAGAGATGAGGGCGTGTGGCAGTGAATGGGTCATAAGGAGTCTGGATGGGTGGACACAGCATGTCCAGAGACAGGTAGCCTAAAGAACACTCAAAATTAGCATGTTTGTTCAATCTACTGTGGTTTCCTCAAACACATTCTTCCTTGAAAATTTATGACATCCATTTATTGATTAGTGTTGGGAAAATGAAAACCGGAGCTTCTGTAGTTTAGGCTAGCAACCATAATAGTGTAATGAAAGGGGAAACCTAGTCAGTTGCACAACTAAATGCATTCAACCGAAATGTGTGTTCCGCATTTAACCCAATCAGAGAGGTGCAGGGGGCTGCCTTAATAGACGTCCATGTCATCGGCACCCGGGGAGCAGGTGCTGAAGGGTAGAATGGCAGATTTTTAAACCTTGCCGGTTTACAGATTTTAAATGCTAGGCTACCTGCCACTCCATTGAGTCCCCACTAAACCGGCTGGTCGGCCTGTATGTGATTGGTTGCTGTGACTCACCCATTCCCCCGTACAGCAGCGCCATGGTTTTTGGTTTATTTATTTCCTTTAGAAAGGCCCCTCTCCATGGTGATGTCTACACAACAGATAAGTGGTCTCCCCTCCAAGTGCCCACATGTGACAGGGACAGTCATGAGACCCCTGCTGCGTGTGAAACAGGATTGGGTGGACAAGGCACAGTAACTGAGACCCCTGCTGCGTGTGGAGCGTGGCTAGGTGGACAGTACACATGGACCATTATAATAATATTCTCCAGAAAACCTAGGGATTGTAATGTGTGGATACTGGATAGACATCCTGATTTGGTAGATTATTTTTGCAGACAGTGTTTAGCAGTACCACCAAGCCTTTTCAAATGCTAAGTGTGCCATTGACGTGGACTGGGATTTAGTCTGGCTCCTTTGAAAAAACAGTGATGTGTGTCTCTTAGTGCTATAGAAAAACAGTGTTCATGACAGTCTTCATGAAATGAAAGCAAACAATGTCAAGAAATGGGCCATGTTGACTCTGGAACAGATTCAGCTGCGTCAATAATCTGATATATAGATAGCTTGAGGTGTATGGACTAGGCCTTTAAATCATGAAGATCGTGTGAGAGGGGAATGACATGGGAAAGATGTCATGTTGAGAGGGAGAAACAAGAACAAGTCCAATAGAACAGACAGAGATTGTGAGTAGAGTAGCAAAATAGTGAGAGCTGAGAGATTGCAAGAGTTATCCTATGGACATCTGTTTCTCTCTCTCGCCTGCTCGCCCACCCGCCCATAGCCTCCACTTCATCAGCTCAGTGCAATGTGTAAATACAGAACAATACCAGCCACAGCAGGAGCCTTTGACCTCACTTCCTGAATTTATCTTCCTGCTTCCTGTCTCCCTGGGCCCGCCTGACAACGCTCTCTAGCCACAGCACTCCAGGCATGCAGGGCCAGAGTCAGGAGTTTCTGTCCCATCCACCATGTGTGTTCACATGATGTGCCTCCTCTGACCCCAACTTAAAGATTTATTTTTTTACTTTTACTGTTTTACTTTTATCCCACTTATAAATACAGTAAAGAACACAGTACTAAAGGGTAAGAAAACTATACAACTGCAAACTTCAAGGAGATGGTCTGATGGGAATCTGGGATGTCATCGTCCTCCCCCTTGCTTGAGGGACAATAGATGAGCACACTTGTGCTATGTCATGACTTACCTGGACCACCTATTGAGATGTGCCTTTTGTTAAGTAAACCAGGTGTTATCAAATCAAATGTATTGGTCACATACGCGTGTTTAACAGATGTTATTGCGGGTGTAGTGAAATGCTTATGCTTCTAGCTCCGACAGTGCAGTAATATCTAACAATGAGGTGAAAAGGAGACTGGAGTGCCAATTTAAGGGTTACCAGTACTAATTCTCTGAGTTAAGTAACAGTCTCAAGCCAGTCAATATTAAAATGCGTCTCGTGCTGGGCTGCTGGCAGCTCCCAAACATAAGTTAAAGTTTGAGTGGATGTAATAAACAATATAGTTGGTATGTAGTATTGTTAGTGGAACTGCTGTTACCTTTTTTCTATCCCATAATTTATTTGCTCTGCTGTGTTTTTAATCTACTAAAACTAATACTCCCTGGCTTAAATTATTTTAACTTTTACTGCTTAGTGTTATTTTGTTGTTGCCAATATCAAATATTTCACTCTTGTCAGCTTATTTAGTAAAGAAACCGATATGGCTAGACATCAGCTGAGCACACCGTAGAGCAGATTAGAAAACAGTATGTTGATGGGGTAACTGCCCCTGGCCAAACACTGATGGCTTCACACAGCCGCTTCCACAAAGATGGAGGGCTGAGCAGATAAGCATCAGTTTCCATCATAATGGCCCCTCGCTTTATGGCTCTCTGCTCTGTTTTCCTCTGCTTACTAGGCATCAGCTTGATTGGGATATCATGCAATCGTGCCAACTCACAGGCTAGAGTCACAGTCTGGTGGCCTAGAAGAGCCTCTCTGGAAACACTTACAATACCAGTCAAAAGTTTGGACACACTTTCTCATTCAAGGGTTTTTCTTTATTTTTACTATTTTCTACATTGTAGAATAATAGTGAAGACATCCAAACTATGAAATAACACATATGGAATCATGTAGTAATCAAAATATACTTTAGATTCTTCAAAGTAGCCACGCTTTGCCTTGATGACAGCTTTGGACACTCTTGGCAGAAATGTTCCATACGCACACAAAGCTTATTTCTGGTGCTGAGAGTATTTCTCTCTGTAACACAGCCCTTTTGTGGGGAAAAACTAATTCTGATTGGCTGGGCCTTGCTCCCCAGTGGGTGGGCCTTGCTCCCCAGTGGGTGGGCCTTGCTGCCCACTGGGTGGACAACATGTCAGTTCATGCTGCAATAGCTCTGATAAGTTGGAGGATGTCCTCCGGAAGCCTTCATAATTACTGTGTAAATTTATTGAGGGGGTGAGCACCTAGGTTTTGTGTTGAAGTCAATGTACCAAGAGGAGGACGGAAGCCAGCTTTCCTCCGGCTACACCATGGTGCTACCTTACAGAGTGCTGTTGAGGTTACTGTAGACCTTCATTGGAAAACAGTGTGTTTTAATTAATTATTTGGTGACGTGAATATATTTAGTATAGTTTTATCTAAAAAGGATAACTTTTTCAATGTTTTACCATTTTTATTTTTATGAAATTCACTGAGGATGGTCCTTCCCTTCCTCCTCTGAGGAGCCTTGACTGCTACATACGTACGCACACAAACCTAACACACACCCATACCGACACAACACAAGCACACACCCATACCCTCGCACTCTGTTCTTTATTTTACGCTTATCTCTCCTGATACCTAGTCACTTTACCTTGCCTTCATGTACATATCTACCTCAAATACCTTATACCCCTTCACATTAATCTTGTACTGGTACCCCCTGTATATAGCAGTGTTTCATTGTATAAAACTACTTACCAAGTCCAATTTCTTTGACTCTTGGAACTTAGGTCATAGCTCAGCGTCTCCCAGGTTGGGAACCCCTTGTGTAGAGAATGGAAGATGGCAGGTGCATCTTGTATTTAGAAATAATTCCTCTCTCTCTCTCTCTCTCTCTCTCTCGCTCTCTTCTCTTTTGTCTCTTAGCCAATAGCAACTTAATCTCACCACCAGCAACGTGGCAAACTAAGATGGGTAAATAAATAGAGCCACACTCACTTGGGCTGCGTGTTATTCTAGCTGTGTACAGAGAGCGGGGGGGGGGGGGGGGGGGGGGGGGGGGGGGGGGGGGGGGGGGAGAGAGCTGCACGTGCTGATATTAAAATCATGTAATGTCAGCTTCTGTCACTCACCGCCACCCAATCCTGTTCATCTGCCATCCCGGCCCAGTCGTTTATTTGGCTGTACATAAGGCCGGAGCAGCATTCGCAATGAATCCCCTCTAATCCATCTTTCAATCCCATAACTCTTATTATATAGATAAAAGAAATGTCTGAAGTCTGCCATGTCTAAAAATACACGAGTGCACTAGAGGTTGTTTTTCTGCTCTTGTTTTCCACATTGTAGATAAAAGGAGAATGTATCGTTATAGAAAGCATTTATTTTTTTATTTTTATATCTGGTAGGCTAACCTTCATTTCATAGCCAATTGTTGTATGTTACAATCTGCTTTGTGATACCTTTGTTTAATCCTACCTTCAACTGATGACTACCTTTTCACCATTGACTTGTACTTCACATACTTTACACTGGAATGATGGGTAGCGGTTATGTACGAATGTGCTCCATATTACAGTCTATCAGTGTTTTGTCTTGGCAAAGAATGGAATCCATGGATCCAGTGCCAGAGAGCATATTATATGTATATATTTTTTTAACTAAGCCGGTTAAGAACAAATTCTTATTTACAATGACGGCCAAACCCTCCCCTAACCCGGACGACGCTGGGCCAATTGTGCGCCGCCCTATGGGTAAGCATATAGCTTATCTGGGTGGGCTGGGTCGGTATGGAAGTGGGTTGTGTATTAAGGGATTTGACTCTCAAAGGTTACAGCACATTGGTCAATATGAAAGTGTGGTCTGTCACAGACTAGTGTTGAATTGTTTTGAAACATCTGAACATTTCCATCAAAAACCTGATAACCACGTGAGATGTTTTTCAACTCCTTTTTATGATGTTTAATGGTGTATTGAAACATTGTTTCTTAAATTTAGACTAGAGGTCGACCGATTTAATCGGAATGGCCGATTTAATTAGGGCCGATTTCATTACCATAACAATTGGTAATCTGTATTTTTTTTTTTTTACACCTTTATTTAACTAGGCAAGTCAGATTAAGAACACATTCTTAGTTACAATGACGGCCTAGAAACGGGGGTTAACTGCCTTGTTCAGGGGGGGATTCGTTTTTGCAACCTTCGGTTACCAGTCCAACGCTCTAACCACCTGCCTTACATTGCACTCCACAAGGATTAACAGGCTGACTACCTGTTACGCGAGGGCAGCAAGAAGCAAAGGTAAGTTGCTAGCTAGCATTAGACTTATAAAAAGCTATCAATCTTAACATAATCACTAGTTAACTACACATGGTTGATGATATTACTAGTTTATCTAACGTGTCCTGCGCTGCATATAATCGATGCGGTGCCTGTTAATTTTCATTGAATCAAAGCCTACTTCAACAAAGGGGTGTTGACTTAACAAGCGCATCTGTAAAAAAAGTACTGTCGTTGCACCAATGTACCTAACCATAAATATCAATGCCTAACAGGAATATTTAGACTTAGCCACCCGTTAGTTAAAATACGGAACGTTTCCGTATTTCACTGAAAGGAAAAACGTTTTGTTTTCGAGATGATAGTTTCCAGATTCGACCATATTAATGACCCAAGGCTCATATTTCTGTGTGTTTATTATAATTAAGTCTATGATTTGATAGAGCAGTCTGACTGCGCGGTGGTAGGCAGCAGCAGGCTCATAAAAGCATTCATTCAAACAGCCCTTCGCTGTGCTTCAAGCATTGCGCTGTTTATGACTTCAACCTGGGTGGGTATAATTTGTGGAACGTTCCAACAGGAATCTATTCCAAAAACTTCGTAAATAACAAGGTTTCCAAAAAACAACGCATACAAAGTTGTATAGCAGCAGAATAAGATACCGGGTAGGGAGTGGTCTATTTCATTGCGTTTTTCACTCATCACGTTTATTCTGAAAAATATCTGTCCTCACATGTCTGTTTGCCTATGGACAAACATTAAGAATAAGCTACGTGGTGTGTTGATGCCTATTCGGCAGCTAGTTAGCTAGGTTTGTATGCGTTGCTACTTTGTATGCGTTGTTGGTTGGCAACCTTTTACTTTACGTTTTTTGGAACAGATTCCTGTTGGAACGTTCCACCCCTTCAAGCCTATCAACTCCCAAGATTAGGCTGGTGTAAACGATGTGAAATGGCTAGCTACTTAGCGGGTGCACGCTAATAGCGTTTCAAACGTCACTCGCTCTGAGACTAGTAGTTGTTTCCCTTCCTCTGCATGGGTAACGCTGCTTCGAGGGTGGCTGTTGTCGATGTGTTCCTGGTTTGAGCCCAGGTAGGAGCGAGGAGAGGGACGGAAGCTATACTGTTACACTGGCAATACTAAAGTGCCTATAAGAACATCCAATAGTCAAAGGTATATGAAATACAAATCGTATAGAGAAATATTCCTATAATAACTACAACCTAAAACGTCTTACCTGGGAATATTGAAGACTCATGTTAAAAGGAACCACTAGCTTTCATATGTTCTGAGCAAGGCACTTAAACGTTAGCTTTCTTACATGGCACATAATGCACTTTTACTTTCTTCTCCAACACTTTGTTTTGCATTATTTAAACCAAATTGAACATGTTTCATTCTTTATTTGAGGCTAAATTGATTTTATTGATGTATTATATTAAGTTAACAAGTGTTCATTCAGTATTGTTGTAATTGTCATTATTACAAAAAAATAATAATAATAATCGGCCGATTAATCTGTATTGGCTTTTTTGGGTCCTACAATTATCGGTATCGGCGTTGAAAAATCATAATCGGTTGACCTCTAGTTTTAGACACATTAATGTTTTTGGCCATGCCCTTCTCAATCAGAAGAACTAATAATACATTTTTATTTATGAGAAACCTGGATAAGATGCCTGGGCTATGCTGATCAGACGGGATACTGAGGCATGTAAATCTTTTATCCCCTTTACTGCTGTTTTTCGCGGTCTGGGCTGGCTTAGTTTTGCATATCATGGATGTTGTGTGAAGATTTAATCTGTTTGTCAAACAAATCACTTCAAAAAGTACCTATGCAGTTCGATCCACCGTAATTCCATAATTTATTTAGCTGATACTTTGTACTGGACTGTACAGTGAGGGGAAAAATGTATTTGATCCCCTGCTGACTTTGTACGTTTGCCCACTGACAAAGAAATGATAAGTCTAATTTTAATGGTAGCTTTATTTGAACAGTGAGAGACAGAATAACAACAACAAAAAATCATCCAGAAATACGCATGTCAAAAATGTTATAAAATGATCTGCATTTTAATGAGGGAAATAAGTATTTGACCACCCTCTCAATCAGAAAGATTTCTGGCTCCCAGGTGTCTTTTATACAGGTAACGAGCTGAGATTAGGAGCACACTCTTAAACGGAGTGCTCCTAATCTCAGTTTGTTACCTGTATAAAAGACACCTGTCCACAGAAGCAATCAATCAATCAGATTCTAAACTCTCCACCATGGCCAAGACCAAAGAGCTCTCCAAGGATGTCAGGGACAAGATTGTAGACATACACAAGGCTGGAATGGGCTACAAGACCATTGCCAAGCAGCTTGGTGAGAAGGTGACAACAGTTGGTGCGATTATTCGGAAATGGAAGAAACACAAAAGAACTGTCAATCTCCCTCGGCCTGGGGCTCCATGCAAGATCTCACCTCGTGGAGTTGCAATGATCATGAGAACGGTGAGGAATCAGCCCAGAACTACACGGGAGGATCTTGTCAATGATCTCAAGGCAGCTGGGACCATAGTCACCAAGAAAACAATTGGTAACACACTACGCCATGAAGAACTGAAATCCTGCAACGCCTGCAAGGTCCCCCTGCTCAAGAAAGCACATATACATGCACGTCTGAAGTTTGCCAATGAACATCTGAATGACTCAGAGAACAACTGGTGAAAGTGTTGTGGTCAGATGAGACCAAAATGGAGCTCTTTGGCATCAACTCAACTCGCCGTGTTTGGAGGAGGAGGAATGATGCCTATGACTCCAAGAACACCATCCTCACCGTCAAACATGGAGGTGGGAAAATTATGCTTTGGGGGTGTTTTTCTGCTAAGGGGACAGGACAACTTCACCGCATCAAAGGGACAATGGACGGGGCCATGTACCGTCAAATCTTGGGTGAGAACCTCCTTCCCTCAGCCAGGGCATTGAAAATGGGTCGTGGATGGGTATTCCAGCATGACAATGACCCAAAACACACGGCCAAGGCAATAAAGGAGTGGCTCAAGAAGAAGCACATTAAGGTCCTGGAGTGGCCTAGACCTTAATCCCATAGAAAATCTGTGGAGGGAGCTGAAGGTTCGAGTTGCCAAACGTCAGCCTCGAAACCTTCATGACTTGGGTAAGATCTGCAAAGAGGAGTGGGACAAAATCCCTCCTGAGATGTGTGCAATCCTGGTGGCCAACTACAAGAAACGTCTGACCTCTGTTATTGCCAACAAGGGTTTTGCCACCAAGTACTAAGTCATGTTTTGCAGAGGGGTCAAATACTTATTTCCCTCATTAAAATGCAAATCATTTTATAACATTTTTGACATGCGTTTTTCTGGATATTTTTGTTGTTATTCTGTCTCTCACTGTTGAAATATTCCTACCATTAAAATTATAGACTGATCATTTCTTTGTAAGTGGGCAAACGTACAAAATCAGCAGGGGATCAAATACTTTTTTCCCTCACTGTATAGTCTACTGGCTACTTTTACCCTGAATTTAAACAAGTTTCTGCTTATAATTTTGGACATTTGGTAGGCCATTTGTCAACTATAGTTAGATACAGTTCATTCGGAAAGTATTCGTACCCCTTGACTTTTTCCACATTTTGCTAAATTATAACTTATTCTAAAATGGATAAAGTAATTTTACCCCCTCATCAATCTACACACACTATCCCATAATGACAAAGCAAAAACAGGTTTTTGTAAATGTTTGCTAATTTTTTAAAAACCAAAAACTTAAATCAAATTTCATAGGCATTTGTATTCAAACCCTTTACTCAGTACTTTGTTGAAACCCCTTTGGCAGCGATTACATCCTCGAGTCTTCTTGGTTATGACGCTACAAACTCAACACACCTGTATTGGGGAGTTTCTCCCATTTCTTTTCTGCAGATCCTCTCAAGGTCTGTCAGGTTGGATGGGGAGCATCGCTGCACAGCTATTTTCAGGTCTCCAGAGATGTTCAATCGGGGTCAAGTCCGGGCTCTGGCTGGGCCAATCAAGGACATTGAGACTTGTCCCGAAACGCAGGAGTGGCTATCTTGGCTGTGTGCTTAGGGTCGTTGTCCTGTTGGAAGGTGAACAATGACCCAAGCCCAGCTCAGTTAATCCCTACCATTGTGTCGCTGAGTCATCGTAAGGATTTAGCAAATGTACATTATACAAGGGGCATTGGTAGACACAATATAAGTAACCTGATGTGTGTCGCTCTAACTGCCCTGAATGCCACTGCTGACCCTACAGCTATTGTATGCAGCTATCATGTGCCTATGAACCAGATTTATGCTGTTAGCACTGAGGCGGTGTGCCCGAGTAGGAAGTCCACTGTGTGCAGCTCACCCTGCACTAACAAAGAACATGAGAATATCTACTTCTGCTAAGCTTCCCAGGAAAGCAATGAAAACAAGCAAGCATCCCAGAAAAGTGCTCAAAATAGCCCACGTTAACATATGTAGCTTATTAAGAAACTAGGTTTATGAAAATGAATAACTTGCTGGTAACAGATTGTCAGAATATGAATATCTCTAAAACTCACTTACAGAGTACCTTTTGATTCAGTGGTAGCAATACAAGGTTATAACATTTACAGAAAAGACAGAAATACCAGTGGTGGAGGTGTTGCTGTTTTTATATTCAGAACCATAATCCTGTAAAGATTAGAGGATCTCATGTTAAATACTGTTGAAGTAATATGGCTACAGGTTCATCTGCCTCACCTAAAGCCCAATCTTGTGGGAAGCTGCTATAGACCACCAGGTGTTAACAGTCAGTATCTGGATAACGTGTGAAATGATCCCGTGTGGCTCAGTTGGTAGAGCATGTTTGCAACGCCAGGGTTGTGGGTTCGATTCCCATGGGGACCAGTACGGAGAAAAAAAAGAAAAATGTATGCATTCAGTACTGTAAGTCGCTCTGGATAAGAGCGTCTGCTAAATGACTAAAATGTAAATGCTTGATAATGTATGTGATATCAACAGGGATGTATATTTACTGGGTGATATAAATATTGACTGGTTTTCATCAAGCTTCCCACTCAAGAAAAAGCTTCAAATTGTAACCAGTGCCTGCAACCTGGTTCAGGTTATCAGTCAACCTACCAGGGTAGTTACAAACTGAACAGGAATGAAATCATCAACATGTATTGATCACATTTTTACTGATGCTGCAGAAATTGCTTGAAAGTAGTATCCAGATCCATCGGAGGTAGTGATCACAATATAGTAGACATATCTAGGAAAACCAAAGTTCCAAAGGCCAGGCCTAACACATAAAATAAGTTTTGGAGTGATTCCTATGTTGTTGATGTAAAGAATATTTGTTGGTCGGTGGTGTGTAATGAGGAGCAAACAAACATTGCACTTGACACTTTAATGAAATTGCTTATCCCAGTTACTAATAAGCATGCACCCATTTAAGAAAATGACTGTAAAAACTGTTGAATCCTGTGGGTTGACGAGGATTTGAAAAATTGTATGGTTGAGAGGGATGATGCAAAAGGAATGGCAAATAACTCTGGCTGCACAGCCAATTGGCAAACGTACTGCAAATTGAGGAATCATGTGACTAAACTGAATAAAAATAAGAAACTACACAAACAAAGATGAATGATAGTAAATAGCTTTGGAGCACCTTCAATGACATTATTGGAAAAAAGGTAAACTCAACCCATTTTTTTGAATCCGATGGCTCATTCATCACAAAACCGACTGATATTGCAAACTACTTTAATGATTTTTTAAAATTGGCAAGATTAGCAAACTTAGGCATGACATGCCAGCTACAAACACTGTCACTACACATCCAATTATTTCTGACCAAGTTATAAAAGACAATTGTCATTTTGAATTCCATAAAGTCAGTGTGGAAGAGGTTAGAAAATTGTCTATCAACAATGACAAGCCACCGGGGTCTAACAACTTGTATAGAAAATTACTGAGGATAATAGTGGACGTTATTGTCACTCTTATTTGCTATATCTTCAATTTAAACCTACTAGAAAGTGTGTTCCCTCAGGCCTGGAGGGAAAAGTCATTCCGCTACCTAAGAATAGTAAAGCCCCATTTACTGGCTCAAATAGCTGACCAATCAGCCTGTTACCAACCCTTAGAAATGTTTTGGAAAAAATTGTTTGCCCAGATACAATGCTATTTTACAGTAAACAAATTGACACAGACGTTCAGCACGCTTCTAGGGAAGGACATTCAACAAGCACAGCACTTACACAAATGACTGATTGGCTGAGAGAAATTGATGATAAAAAGATTGGGAGCTTTTTTGTTGGACTTCAGTGCGGCTTTTTACATTATCGATCATAGTCTGCTGCTGTAAAAACCTGTGTGATGGCTTTACACCTCCTGCTATATTGTAGGTAAAGCGTTAACTGTCTAACAGAACACAGAGGGTGTTCTTTAATGGAAGCCTCTCCAACATAATCCAGGTAGAATCAGGAATTCCCCAGGGCAGCTGTCTAGGCCCCTTACTTTTTTCAGTCTTTACTAATGATATTGAGTAAAGCCATTGTGTATGTATGCGGATGACTCAACACTATACACGTCATCTACTACATCAACTGAACTGACTGCAACACTTAACAAAGAGCTGCAGTACTTTTCAGAATGGGTGGCAAGGAATAAGTTAGTCCTAAATATTTCAAAAACTAAAAGCATTGTGTTTTGGACAAATCATTCACTAAACCCTAAACCTCAACTAAATATTGTAATAAATAATGTGGAAATTGAGCAAGTTGAGGTAACAAAACTGCTTGGTGTAACCCTTGATTTGTAAACTGTCATGGTCAAAATATGATACAACAGAAGCTAAGATGGGGAGAAGTCTGTCCATAATAAAGTGTTGATCTACCTTAACATCACTATCAACAAGACAGGTCCTACAGGCTCTAGTTTTGTCGCACCTGGGCTACTCTTCAGTTGTGTGGTCAGGTGCCACAGAGGGAAAATTGCAATTGGCTCAGAACAGGGAAACACGACTGGCCCTTGGATGTACACAGAGTGCAAACAGGTCCCTTCACAGTCCCCAAGTCCAGAACAGACTATGGGAGGCACACAGTGCTACATAGAGCCATGACTACATGGAACTCTATTCCACATCAGGAAACGGATGCAAGCAGTAGAATCAGATTTAAAAAACAGATAAAAATACACCTTATGGAACAGTGGGGACTGTGAAGCAATATCAACATAGATGGATTTTGTGTTGTAGATATGTGGAGAGGGGCCTGAGGGCACACACTTGGTGTGTTGTGAAATCTGTTATACAATAATTTTTTTAAACGTACAATATATTTGTAACTACCTTTGTCGGAACTTAGGAAGATCCCGATTTGGCAGCAGCTGATGGGGATCCATAGCAAATACAAACCTTCGCCCCAGTCTGAGATCCTGAGGTTTTCATCAAGGATCTCTCTGTACTTTGCTGTAGGTTTCCTCCAGATGTGATGCTTGGCATTCAGGCCAAAGAGTTCAATCTTGGTTTCATCAGACCAGAGAATCTTGTTTTTCATGGTCTAAGAGTCATTTAGGCACCTTTTGGCAAACTCCAAGCGGGCTGTCATGTACCTTTTACTGAGGAGTGGCTTCCGTCTGGCCACTCCACCAATAAAAGCCATACTTGCCTAGTTAAATAAATAAAAATAAAGAAAGACCTGATTGGTAGAGTGCTGCAGAGATTGTTGTCCTTCTGGAAGGTTCTCCCATTTCCACAGAGGAACTCTGGAGCTCTGTCAGAGTGACCATCGGGTTCTTGGTCACCTCCCTGACCAAGGCCCTTCTCCCCCTATTGCCCAGTTTAGCCGGGCGGCCGGCCAGTTCTAGGAAGAGTGTTGGTTACAAACTTTTTCCATTTAAGAATGATGGAGGCCACTGTGTTCTTGGCGACCTTCAATGCTGCAGACATGTTTTGGTACCCTTCCCCAGATCTGTGCCTCGACTCAATCCTGTCTCGTTGCTCTAAGGACAATTCCATCAACCTCATGGCTTGGTTTTTCCTCTGACATGCACTGTCAACTGTGGGACCTTTATATAGACAGGTGTGTGCCTTTCCAAAACATGTCCAATCAATTTAATTTATGACAGATGGACTTCTATCAAGTTGGAAACCGGATGCACCTGAGCTCAATTTCGAGTCTCATAGAAAAGGGAGTGAATACTTTATGTAAATAAGGGATTTTTGTTTTTTATTTTTAATAAATGTTCATACATTTCTTAACCTGTTTTTGCTTTTTCATTATGGGCCATTGTGTGTAGATTGATTAGGGAAATTATTTATTTAATCAATTTTAGAATGAGGCTGTAACGTAACAATGTGGATAAAATCAAGGGGTCTGAATACTTTCCGAATGCGCTGTACATGCAGCTTTTCTTCTGTCATAACTTCTGAATGAAAGTTTTAGAATGAATGTTTATGAATAGACTACAGTTTGTCTTGGGTGCATATTTTATGCAAGAAGACAGTATTACAACCACGTGTCAAAGATGACACATTACACGCACACTTGTATCATTTTACTGCAAGAAATGCGTAATTCCGCAGGAGTTAATATTATGCTACATATGAGAGGTTATAGGCCTACAGTCAGTGTACTGACTTCAGTTACTATTCCATTTAACCCATATGAACTTCAATTAGGAGTATTCGGTGTATTCATGGATACAGGGCTATTCGTGAGCGGGATTTAGAAGTTGCATGTGAACAGCTTATTCTGTATCAGACCTTATCTGGAATACTGTGTGCATGTAAACGTGGTGGATTCTATCCCCCATGCCACTTTTTTTTGTTAGTATTTGGTGCTTCTCAAAAATGTGAGAGGCTGGTGTTTTCTGCTGCTAGGTTGAGAGAATATTGTGATGCTGATGCTCACTCAGACACGTCTGGCCACGTCTAACACATTCCTACTCTATGCTTCATCAACATGTGCCCCATCTGTCGGTCTGCGTATCAATGAATCTGTTGGACCTCACCGACAAATGTCATGTGCCCTTGTTTTTCTGTCGTTGTGGTTGATAACACGTTGCTGATTGGTGTCCATGTGACTTCTTTCTGGTCCGTGATTCACTGATCCGGTTACACTCTCAGCATGACGGATATCCTGGGTCTGACTGTGACCTTTTAGGGGGACACCGAAGCGACATGAAGTGAACACCCGATCACATTAATTGTACACAATGTAGGGCTAGCCTACAGCAATCAGCCTTATCAGAGTCCGTGTGATATCCTTGAAGTAAATAATGAGCAGGTATAACGACTTGCTGTCTCGGTTTTATTAAAAACAGTTTTATGTCTTTTGTTTCTAACAGTTGTTTTCTCTTTCTATTTCAGTAAAGAAAGCCAAACTCCAAGGATCTCCAGGTAAGTCCTTAAACTACCTCTTTATTTAGGAGTTATGTCCTCGAATGCTGACCCAAACTAGGACTGTGTGTTAACCTTAAAAAGCCTTCATAGCAGCAAGTCACTTGCACATATTTCTCTTGTAGGTCAATCAGTCAGGGCAGGGGTTGGTTGATTTTGTATTAGCGTAATCCCATGGGGGTTTCTGTCCCTGCTTCCTGCCTAGCTCTAGCCCATGTGCTGCAGGTGAGCTGCTCAGCAGTAGTCATGCATGGGTAAAATCACTGGGGAAGCTAACAGCATATTACAACCTATGTGTTTTGATAATTGCATTGTTTGCTCTATAACCTGTTAGTTCATATGCCTTGACACTGGTATATAAGCCTAAGGCTGAGACAATAAGAAGTGGCAGAATAAATTCAACCACACCTTTCTTTCATCACAAAGCCGGAGAGCAACAAATGTCTGAAGTCCACAAAGCATATTGCATGTAACAAACAGTTACATAACCTACAGCATGGGCATGCAAGTTCATGTTTCTGACATTTTCAGGACCACTAAACAACTATTGATTTAGAACCACAGAGATTTACTGCAAGTCTCAAACAAACAGGAGCTGCCCCCACTATTCCAGCACCATTTCAACTTCATCAAATCACCTCTGCTTAATCTAATACAGTGACAACTAAAAGATACCAAAAACAATTTAGTCCTAAATATGATTTGGCTGTCCATGGTTAATATTTTCTCTCTCTCTCTCTCTCTCTGTGTGTGTGTGTGTGTGTGTGTGTGTGTGTGTGTGTGTGTGTGTGTGTAATCACATTTGGAAAAGAGGCCTAGGTCTCAATGTCTTCCCTGTCAAAATAAAAGTTAAATAAAAAAATAAAATGTAAATGCTAGTTAACTAGCTAGCCACCGGAGGACAACACAGGGAGATGCAATTTTTTTCTTCTTCTGTCAATGACATTTTGCACTTGATGATGTGATTGGTGTGATGCTTCTCTTGACACTTTTTTTTAGGGTGCACCTGAACCATTCATATATGAGCTCACTCAGTTTAGCTCAATGCTGATTTGAATATTATTTTAATACTTTTTTATCAGGGTAGGTCAAATGCCCGCTGGCTTCCCTTGCATTCAATGCTACGGGCGGCAAAAATGTCAAACTTTTTGACCAGACCGCATCAGATAGATCTGTCGATAGATAGATGGGCTACACACAGAGACAAAGGGGTGCTGTTTCGTTTGCTCGGATCCTTTCTCCAGTGAGGAGAAATTGCAAATTGAAATACAATTTGTAAACAGAGAGACAATACATTTTTTTCTTGGCCAATATTTTGTTGAAGCCTAGTTTCCCTTGGCATCCCTGAATACACGCCACTACTGCTCAGATCAGTGCTGGCAAAATCCAAATCCCCACGCCCTCCACTTAGGTAAATACCTATACTGTTTGCTCTCACTCCTATTGCATAAGCCCCATGACTGTGTTATTGTGATAGACATTGTGATACAAAATAAAACAGAGTAAATGTCTATTATATATTCCATGTACACTGCTATTGTTTGGGTGTTAATTCATTCGGGACTAATAAACCTATTAGTTGATTGAGTAAATGCATTCCTCACTTACAGAGTAACTCTTTGATTGACTTTACATTCATAATTTTGGATTGGTAAATTCTAATTTAAATTTGCACACATGCTTTTGTGTTCCACCTTTACATCCATGCTTTTACTTGACTCAATTAGTTAATACGAGAACGCTAGTTGTTTAGAATTAGCTCATTGTCTCTAGTCTCTTAATAGTTGCATGACAGTGCAAGATAGACACATGTACAATAGCCTTACCCTGGTGATGCAACGGTTAGTGACCTGGCAAGAGCCATCAGAGACGCACAGGCCGTATTGCATTTGGATACACAAGATTACGGAGTCCGATTTGATGAATTTTGATTATTATTCAACAATTTTAACCCAACTACAGCTAAATATTTTGACTTTGGATAGATTAATTTGCAGTGGAAAAACTGACTGGTCGGGCTTGACATGAATTGGCCCAGAATACAAATATACGCATACATTTGATTGTTAGTGCTACTTGCAAATACTTACCTACCACTTACATTATACACTTTTCTTAAAACACAACTACCCAGGTGTGTCCTGTGACAGAGGAATATGTCTTCTATGCCATACAACATTAATGAGAGGTCCAAATTGTAAATGTCAGCCTTCCAACCATCCGTGTTTTTCTGACTAATTTATTGGAAAACTGATGATGTGTCAATAATGAATGAAGACACTTGACTAAGGCATGTGTGATGAGTTGGAGCGACAGACCGAGGGGTTCCGTCGTTCGTATGACTCAGTAACCTGGACAGATCTTCTGTCTACTTTCAGAGTGTGGGTACCGATCAAAGTCTGCTATCATTTCATGATCAAAGTTGGACAGCTGCTGTTTGATGGTCGGTCCACACGACAATCCAAGCGTGCTCTCTGTGTGTGTGCATGTGTGCGTGTGTGTTATGACAGAGGCTGGTCGTTTCTTTCTGGTAAGATGCTATCAGTCCTTTGTGCAAGGTGGAAGAGCCCTTTCAGAGAGAGACCACAATCACTAAGTGGCTCTGATCTAATCCAGGCCTCCTCCTCCTCTTTGAACTTGTATTCATGAAAAGCAGCAAGTGTGGTCCAAGACGAGGCATGGGGCATCTAATTAGTAAGGGGGAGATGGGGAGTGTCTCCAGATCATGGTCGTAATGTCTGTATTGCTGACTGGCCTCCTGATACTCTAATTAGACCTGTTTCTTCTCAACCCAGAGCTCTAGGCCTGGCTGTTTACCTGATGTCCCCGCTGGAGACCTATACTGAGTGTACAAAACATTAAGAACACCTTCCTAATATTGCATGTCTCACCCTTGTGCCCTTGAGGCATGGACTCTTCAAGGTGTCAAAAGCATTGCACAGGGACACTGGCCCATGTTTACTCCAATGCTTCCCACAGTTGTGTCAAGTTGGCTGGATGTCCTTTGGGTGGTGGACCATTCTTGATACACACAACCCTGCAGCGTTACAGTTCTTGACACACTCAAACTGGTGCTCCTGGCACCTACTACCACGTTCAAAGATACTTAAATATTTTGTCTTGCCCATTCACCCTCTGAACGGCACACATACACAATCAATTTCACAATTGTCACAAGGCTTAAAAATCATTCATTGACCTGTCTCGTCCCCTTCGTCTACACTAATTGAAAGTGTAGATGAGTGACATAAATAAGGGATCATAGCTTTCACCTGGATTCACCTGGTCAGTCTGTCATGGAAAGAGCAGGTGTTCCTAATGTTTTGTAGACACGAAAGTGCTGTTTGAATGAATGCTTACGAGCCTGCTGGTGCCTGCCATCGCTCAGACTGCTCTATCAAATCATAGACTTAATTATAACACACAGAAATACGAGCCTTTGGTCATTAAAATGGTCGAATCCGGAAACTATCATTTCGAAAACAAAACATTTATTCTTTCAGTGAAATACGGAACCGTTCCGTATTTGATCTAATGGATGGCATCCCTAAGTCTAAATATTGCTGTTACATTGTACAACCTTCAATGTTATGTCATAATTAATTACGGCCTTTGTTAGGAATAAATGGACTTCACACAGTTCGCAATGAGCCAGGCGGCCCAAACTGCTACATATACCCTGACTGATTGCACGGAACGCAAGAGAAGTGACACAATTTCCCCAGTTATAAGAAATTCATGTTAGCAGGCAATATTAACTAAATATGCAGGTTTAAAAATATATACCTGTGTATTGATTTTAAAGAAAGGCATTGATGTTTATGGTTAGGTACATTGGTGTAACGACAGTGCTTTTTTCGCAAATGTGCTTGTTAAAACATCACCCGTTTGTCGAAGTAGGCTGTGATTCAATGAGAAATTAACAGGCACCGCATCGATTATATGCAATGCAGGACACGCTAGATAAACTAGTAATATCATCAACCATGTGTAGTTAACCAGTGATTATGTTAAGATTGATTGTTGTTATGAGAAGTTTAATGCTAGCTAGCAACTTACCTTGGCTTCTTGCTCCCCTCGCGTAACAGGAAGTCAGCCTGCCATGTAGGCTCCTTGTGGAGTGCAATGTAAGGCAGGTGGTTAGAGCGTTGGACTAGTAACCGGAAGGTTGCAAAAACGAATCCCCGAGCTGACAAGGTAAAAATCTGTCGTTCTGCCCCTGAACAAGGCAGTTAACCCACCGTTCCTAGGCCGTCATTGAAAATAAGAATGTGTTCTTACCTGACTTGCCTAGTTAAATAAAGGTGTATAAAAAAATCGGCAAATCGGTGTCTAAAAATACCGATTACCGATTTGTTAACTTGAAATCGGCCCTAATTAATCGGCCATTCTGATTAATTGGTCGACCTCTAATTGCCATACCAGGCAGTGATGCAACCAGTCAGGATGCTCTCGATATTGCAGCTGTAGAACCTTTTGAGGATCTCAGGACCCATGCCAAATCTTTTTAGTTTCCTGAGGGGAATAGGCTTTGTCGTGCCCTCTTCACGACTGTCTTGGTGTGTTTGGACCATTCTAGTTTGTTGGTGATGTGGACACCAAGGAACTTGAAGCTCTCAACCAGCTCCACTACAGCCTCGTCGATGAGAATGGGGGCGTGCTTGGTCCTCCTTTTCCTGTTGTCCACAATCATCTCCTTAGTCTTGGTTACGTTGAGGGACAGGTTGTTACTCTGGCACCACCCGGCCAGGTTTGACCTCCTCCCTATAGGCTGTCTCGTTGTTGTCGGTGATCAGGCCTACCACTGTTGTGTCATCAGCAAACTTAATGATGGTGTTGGAGTCTGGCCATGCAGTTGTAGGTGAACAGGGAGTACAGCAGGGGACTGAGCACGCACCCCTGGGGGGCTCCAGTGTTGAGGATCAGTGTGGCAGATGTGTTGCTACTTACCCTCACCACCTGGGGGCGGCCCGTCAGGAAGTCCAGGATCCTTAGCTTAGTGATAAGTTTTGAGGGTACAATGGTGTTGAACGCTGAGCTGTAGTCAATGAATAGCGTTCTCACATAATTGTTCCTTTTGTCCAGGTGGGAAAGGGCAGTGTGGAGTGCAATAGAGATTGCATCATTTGTGGATCTGTTTGGGTGGTATGCAAATTGGAGTGGGTCTAGGGTTTCTGGGATAATGGTGTTGATGTGAGCCATTAACAGCCTTTCAAAGCACTTCATGGCTATGGACGTGAGTGCTACGGGTCTGTAGTCATTTAGGTAGGTTGCCTTTGTATTCTTGGGCACAGGGACTATGGTGGTCTGCTTGAAACATGTCAGTATTACAGACTCAATCAGGGACATGTTGAAAATGTCAGTGAAGGCACCTGCCGTTGGTCAGCACATGCCCAGAGCGCACGTCCTGGTAATCTGTCTGGCCCCGCAGCCTTGTGTATGTTGACCTGTTTAAAGGTCTTACTCACGTCGGCTATGGAGAGCGTGATCACACAGTCGTCCCGAACAGCTGATGCTCTCATGCATGCCTCAGTGTTGCTTGCCTCGAAGCGAGCATAGAAGTGATTTAGCTCATCTGGTAGGCTCGTGTCACTGGGCACCTTGCGGCTGTGCTTCCCTTTGTAGTCTGTAATAGTTTGCAAGCCCTGCCACATAAGACGAGCGTCGGAGCCGGTGTCGTATGATTCAATCTTAGCCCTGTATTGACGCTTTGCCTGTTTTATGATTCGTCGCAGGGCATAGCAGGATTTCTTGTAAGCTTCCGGGTTAGAGTCCCGCACCTTGAAAGCGGCAGCTCTACCCTTTAGCTCAGTGCGAATGTTGCCTGTAATCCATGGCTTCTGGTTGGGGTATGTACGTACAGTCACTGTGGGGATGACGTCCTCGATGCACTTAATGATAAAGCCAGTGACTGATGTGGTGTACTCCTCAATGCCATCGGAAGAATCCCGGAACACGTTCCAGTCTGTCATAGCAATACAGTCCTGTAGTTTAGCACCTGCTTCATCTGACGACTTTTTTTATAGACTTAGTCACTGGTCTTTCCTGCTTTAATTTTTGCTTGTAAGCAGGAATCAGGAGGATAGAGTTGTGGTCGGATTTACCAAATGGAGGGCGAGGGAGAGCTTTGTACACGTCTGTGTGTTGAGTACAGGTGATCTGGATTTTTTTTTCCCTCTGGTTGCACATTTAACATGTTGATAGAAATTTGGTAGAACTGATTTAAGTTTCCCTGCATTAGTCTCCTCCCACTAGGAGCGGCGCCTCTGGGTGAGTGGTTTCCTGTTTGCTTATTTCCTTATACAGCTGACTGAGTGCGGTCTTAGTGCCAGCATCTGTCTGTGGTGGTTAATAAACAGCCACGAAAAGTATAGCTGAAAACTCTCTAGGCAAGTAGTGTGGCCTGCAATTTATCACAATATACTCTACTTCAGGCGAGCAAAATCTAGAGACTTCCTCAGATTTTGTGCATCAGCTTTTTTTTTTTTTTTTACAAATATGCACAGACCGCCCCCCACCTCATCTTACCGTAGTGTGCTGTTCTATCTTGCCGGTGCAGCGTATATCCCGCTAGCTGAATTTCCATGTCGTCATTCAGCCACGATTCCGTGAAACATAGGATATTAGTTTTTGATGTCCCGTTGGTAGGATATTCGTGATCGTACCTCGTCTAATTTATTGTCCAATGATTGCACGTCGGCGAGTAATATTGACGGTAACGGCAGCTTTCCCACTCATCTTCTGCGGGTCCTCACGAGGCATCCCGCTCTGTGTCCCCTGTACCTGTGTTTCTTCCTTTTGCAAATAACGGGGAAGTTGCCCCTTTCGAGTGTTTGGAGAATGTCCTGTGCCTCCTGCTTGTTGAAGAAAAAAATCTATTCCGAGGTGAGTGATCGCTGTCCTGATATCCAGAAGCTCTTTTTTTGCCGTATGATATGGTTGCAGAAACATTATGTACAAAATAAGTTACAAATAACGCAAAAAAAACCACACAATATAGCACAATTGGTTGGGCGCCCGTAAAACTGCTGCCATTTCTTCCGGCGCCATTTTAAAGATGGTTGCCATTTGTTGTTCACCTATTGAAATTGAACTTCAGTTCGTGAAAATAAATAGCTAGTCAGCAACTTAACCCTGTTGCCCAAAGCTAACATTAAAAGCAGCCAGCTAGCTTCATCTGGCTAGTGAGGCTCGACTGCACCGGGTTATGTGTTGTGAAGCTAGCCACAATAAGGATTAGGCACAATAGTGGAATTTGCGGTTTGTCTTCAAAATAAAAGTCTGTCATTGACAGTAATACAAATGGTAGAATTATGCCGTACTTCTATTTTGAAGGCTAACTTGCAAGTCTGCTATTGTGGCTAATCCTTATTGGGGCTAGCTTCACATCGATCGGTCCGACCACCATTAATCAAATAAGAACTGTCGTATAAATTAGGGTTGTTTTTGATGATGACACCTAGCAGTTTAGTTAGCTAACTATAGCTACTGAAACAGATGTCGTGTTATTTGACACGTCAAATATTGGTATTTGACGTGTAACTTTTTTTTGACACGCAAAGACCCAAATGGTGTTCCATGGAAATCCTGGTTGAGAATGAAACGACTGAACAAATGAACAACGAAACAGCACAGCAAGTAAGTGAAAGAATGTTTTGAATATATTTTACTGGTAATGGGGACATGCGTAAATGCCAACAAAATAACTTTTTGGTGTGTGACCTTTATTTAACTAGGCAAGTCGGGTAAGAACACATTTGTTATTTAACCTCTTACATCTAGACGTTCCGCTAGCGGAACACCTGCTCCAATATCCAATGATGGGCGTGGCGCGAAATACAAACTCCTCTAAAATCCGAAAACTTCAATTTTTCAAACATATGACTATTTTACAGCATTTTAAAGACAAGACTCTCGTTAATCTAACCACACTGTCCGATTTCAAAAAGGCTTCACAGCGAAAGCAAAACATTACATTATGTCAGCAGAGTACCCAGCCAGAAATAATCAGACACCCATTTTTCAAGCTAGCATATAATGTCACAAAAAACAAAACCACAGCTAAATGCAGCACTAACCTTTGATGATCTTCATCAGATGACAACCCTAGGAGATTATGTTATACAATGCATGCATGTTTTGTTCAATCAAGTTCATAATTATATCAAAAACCAGCTTTTTTACATTAGCATGTGACGTTCAGAACTAGCATACCCCCCGCAAACATCCGGTGAATTTACTAAATTACTCACGATAAACGTTCACAAAAAACATAATTATTTTAAGAATTATAGATACAGAACTCCTCTATGCACTCGATGTCCGATTTTAAAATAACTTTTCGGTGAAAGCACATTTTGCAATATTCTCAGTAGATAGCCCAGCCATCACGGCTAGCCATTTAGACACTGACCAAGTTTAGCCCTGACCAAACTCCGATTTACTATTACAAAAGTTTGATTACCTTTGTTGTCTTCGTCAGAATGCACTCCCAGGACTGCTACTTCAATAACAAATGTTGGTTTGGTCCAAAATAATCCATCGTTATATCCAAATAGCGGCGTTTTGTTCGTGCGTTCTAGACACTATCCGAAGTGTAAATGAGGGTCACGAGCATGGCGCAATTCGTGACAAAAGATTTCTAAATATTCCATTACCGTACTTCGAAGCATGTCAACCGCTGTTTAAAATCAATTTTTATGCCATTTTTCTCGTAAAAAAGCGATAATATTCCGACCGGGAATCTGCGTTTAGGTAAACGGAGGAAAGAAAACAAAGCATTCGGTCGACGCGGGCATGCGCCTGAGTCTCACAGTACTGTAACCAGCCACTACCCAAACGCGCTACTTTTTTTCAGCCAGAGCCTGCAAAGCCACGATTCAGCTTTTTGCCACCTTCTGAGAGCCCATGGGAGACGTAGGAAGTGTCACGTTACAGCAGAGATCCCGTGGCAAGAGATGGCAAAGAAGGCCAAGAAATGGTCAGACAGGGTACTTCCTGTACAGAATCTTCTCAGGTTTTGGCCTGCCAAATGAGTTCTGTTATACTCACAGACACCATTCAAACAGTTTTAGAAACTTTGGAGTGTTTTCTATCCAAAGCTAATAATTATATGCATATTCTAGTTTCTGGGCAGGAGTAATAATCAGATTAAATCGGGTACGTTTTTTATCCGGCTGTGAAAATACTGCCCCCTGTCCATAACAGGTTATAATGACGTCGTCACACTATGGGACTCCCAATCACGGCCGGATGTGATACAGCCTGGATTCAAACCAGGGACTGTAGTGACGCCTCTTGCACTGAGATGCAGTGCCTTAGACCGCTACGTCCATGGTGTGTGTTAACTATTTAACTGTACTAGAATGCTTAAAAGACCGCTAAAATTGTAAATATCGGTATTGTTTTCTTTAAAGTACATTCTCATTGTGTACCAGCTCTGATGACTGAACTGAAGTTTTGTTGAGTTTGTGTCCATGGCAAAATAAATGTTTGTTTGCCACTGTGGAGACAGGTGGAGAGGCATTGGGAAGTCAAGTGACCAACTGGTGACCATGTATCTTTTCCCAGGTAGATAGTCCTACTGCCCTATATAAAGTGTGTGTGTGTGTGCGCACGTATATAGAAAGCAGAGCACGCTTTCCACTTTCATCCAGTATTATTTTAGCTAACGGGAAAAGGACAAGCAAAAACTCTTTACAGAAATGTTGTAGCAGCCTACACCTGAACATTAGCGATCTGTCCAATTTGGTCAGGGGAAACGAAGCGGTAACGTTATATATTTATAGCCCAAGCCAATTTATTTGTGTTAAGAGAATGTGATCAAATTTGGTTTATATTCTAACTTCGATATGTAGGCTAACTAGGCCTTTTTTAATACAAAATGATTGACTGGAATTAATCAAATCAAAAAATAGTGATGACAAGACTAGACTGTGTTAATGCACCTGTAACTTTTTAATTACAGATGTAGCCTATATAGGCCTACATGATGCAACCACTGCTCAACCCTGTTAGTCCTATGTCTCATCACAGTTGTCTCTGTCTAAAACAGAATCCCCCTGTAAGTCAAAACATTAACATTCCTATTATTGGGTTGCACTGGGGCTGTAGCGGTTAAATTTCGTCAGCCGGTGATTGTCAAGCAAATAATTGTCAGTCTCACGGTAAATGACCATTAAATTAATATAAACACATTTAGTATCTCCTGGCTTCCACACATAATCTACAAGCCATTTTTTTAAAGTCTAATAAATCCATGTAATATAGCCTACCCCTTCACAATAAATCCATTATTTAGACCGGTCTAAAGAAGCATGATATTAAGAAAATGTAGTCTGTTTCAGGAAAAAAAGAATAGTATACTCTGAGTTGTCCTGACGTGGCTATGCCAAATGGCTGTGGGTTACACTAGTTAATTTAGCAGACAAGATTTGCTCATAATTGTGTGGCATTATTTTTTTAAATTATTTTGTATGAAGAATACAATTGAACAAAGCTGAAAAAAATTGAAATATTTTCTCCAAACGATTTGAGGGAATGCTCACATGCGGCGATTCAGTGTTAACCGGTTAACAAAGAAATATGTACTCCTATATGCTTAATTTATAGTTCTTAATGCAACTTTAGTTCTACAAACTTTAGCTACATGTTTTGATTTTTAATACACTGTAAGGCGGCATGATGATTTGAAAAAAGTTGCTTGAAAGGCATGAGCTCTGCTTTGTTTTTTGCACAGGCTGTACACACTACATCTGTCACTAATTCACAATTTGACAAGCACTTGATAATGCCTCAAATATCACGGCAGCATCCTCTTTGTGGCTGTAATGCACCCTAAAAAAAATTCAGGCCTTTTGCGGGCTGGAGTGCTGCATTGTTCCCTTCTCCCTGAGTGTGCTGCGCAATCCGAACCACCTCTCACTCACATGGCTCTCAGTCAGGTGATAGGGTCTTTCTAACAGGCTACAAGTGAAGACGGACACATCGGGGACGCCACTGTGTGCATATTGAAGAACTGTCCACATTTACTTTTCGTCAGCCAACAAGATGAGTAGGCCTAACGAACAGCAAAAGCTCTAGCCTATGTCAATCTATCCCTCATAGTACAACAGTCGACCTATTCTGTGCAAGAAATAAATATTCCAAACATAGTCTGGGACAGTTGTGGGATGCGATTGATCCCAAGTTAATACAACGACTAGCGTCAACTTTTTATGCAATGTGGCTGACGCAACAGATCAGAATGTTTTGCTTAAGATGTTAAACTATTAGGCTATTTCTTCACATAAGTGCAGCAATGCGCACGTGGTAGTAGGCTATAAGCGCAAATGTTCCTTTAGCGGAAGTGACCGCAAATGCAATTATGCATGTAATGCTTTTATTATAAAGGTGCATTTTTTATGGTGAAAATGATCTTGCCCAAACTGGAAACTCACACGATGCTAATGTATGCCAGATAGGCTCTACACCCCTTGTTAAGCGGATTAATGTGCTTAATTTTAATTAGTTATTTGGCCTTTTACGTTGTGATACGAACCTTATTAAAACATATAGGCCAATGGACTACGCTACATGAGGTGTGCAACTATGATTAGAAAAGTCACAAAAAAAGGCATTGTTATGCTGGGCATAATTCACATGTGATAGCCTATCATTTGTGAATTATATATTAATATTGTCACCCATCAGACTATTTCTTGATTTAATCTTGTCTTTACATATACTAAATACAGTGGGGGGGGGAAAGTATTTCATCCCCTGCTGATTTTGTACGTTTGCCCACTTAAAGAAATGATCAGTCTATAATTTTAATGGTAGGTTTATTTGAACAGTGAGAGACAGAATAACAACAAAAATATCCAGAAAAACGCATGTTAAAATGATTTGCATTTTAATGAGGGAAATAAGTATTTGACCCCTCTGCAAAACATGACTTAGTACTTGGTGGCAAAACCCTTGTTGGTAATCAGAGGTCAGACGTTTCTTGAAGTTGGCCACCAGGTTTGCACACATCTCAGGAGGGATTTTGTCCCACTCTTCTTTGCAGATCTTCTCCAAGTTATTATGGTTTCGAGGCTGACGTTTGGCAACTCGAACCTTCAGCTCCATCCACAGATTTTCTATGGGATGCCCATCCACGACCCATTTTTTTAATGCCCTGGCTGAGGGAAGGAGGTTCTCACCCAAGATTTGACGGTACATGGCCCCGTCCATCGTCCCTTTGATGCGGTGAAGTTGTCCTGTCCCCTTAGCAGAAAAACACCCCCAAAGCATAATGTTTCCACCTCCATGTTTGACGGTGGAGATGGTGTTCTTGGGGTCATAGGCAGCATTCCTCCTCCTCCAAACACGGCGAGTTGAGTTGATGCCAAAGAGCTCCATTTTGGTCTCATCTGACCACAACACTTCCACCAGTTCTCTGAGTCATTCAGATGTTCATTGGCAAACGTCAGACGAGCATGTATATGTATTCTTGAGAAGGGGGACCTTGCGGGCGCTGCAGGATTTCAGTCCTTCACGGCGTAGTGTGTTACCAATTGTTCTCTTGGTGACTATGGTCCCAGCTGCCTTGAGATCATTGACAAGATCCTCCCGTGTAGTTCTGGGCTGATTCCTCACCGTTCTCATGATCATTGCAACTCCACAAGGTGAGATCTTGCATGGAGCCCCAGGCCGAGGGATATTGACAGTTCTTTTGTGTTTCTTCCATCTGCGAATAATCGCACCAAATGTTGTCACCTTCTCACCAAGCTGCTTGGCGACGGTCTTGTAGCCCATTCCAGCCTTGTGTAGGTCTACAATCTTCTCCCTGACATCCTTGGAGAGCTCTTTGGTCTTGGCCATGGTGGAGAGTTTGGAATCTGATTGATTGATTGCTTCTGTGGACAGGTGTCTTTTTTTTACAGGTAACAAGCTGCGGTTAGGAGCACTCCCTTTAAGAGTGTGCTCCTAATCTCAGCTCGTTACCTGTATAAAAGACACCTGGGAGCCAGAAATCTTTCTGATTGAGAGGGGGTCAAATACTTATTTCCCTCATTAAAATGCAGATCAATTTATAACATTTTTTACATGCGTTCTTCTGGATTTTTTTTGTTGTTATTCTGTCTCTCGCTGTTCAAATAAACCTACCATTAAAATTATAGACTGATAATTTCTTTGTCAATGGGCAAATGTACAAAATCAGCAGGGGATCAAATACTTTTTTCCCCCGCTGTAATATACAGTACCAGTCAAAAGTTTGGACACACCTACTCATTCAAGGGTTTTTCTTCACTGTTCTACAATGTGGAAAAATAAAGATATCAAAACTATGAAATAACACACAGAATCCTGTGTTTACCAAAAATGTGTTAAACAATTCAAAATATATTTTAGATTCTTCAAAGAAGCCACCCTTTGCCTTGATGACAGCTTTGCACACTCTTGGCATTCTCTCAACCAACTTCACCTGGAATGATTTTCCAACAGTCTTGAAGGAGTTCCCACATATGCTGAGCACTTGTTGGCTTATTTTCCTTCACTCTGCAGTCCAACTCAACCCAAATCATCTCAATTGGGATGAGGTCGGGTGATTGTGGAGGCCAGGTCATCTGATGTAGCACTCCATCACTCTCCTTGGTCAAATAGCCCTTACAAAGACTGGAGGTGGGTTGGGTCATTGTCCTGTTGAAAAACAGATGATAGTCCCACTAAGTGCAAACCAGCTGGGATGGCGTATTGCTGCAGAATGCTGTGGTAGCCATGCTGGTTAAGTGTGCCTTGAATTCAGAATAAATCACTGACAGTGTCACAAGCAAAGCAAATACCTCCTCGATGCTTCACGTTGGGAACCACACATGCGGAGATCATCTGTTCACCTACTCAGCGTCTCACAAAGATACGGCGGTTGGAACCAAAATCTCAAATTTGGCCTCATTTCCACTGGTCTAATGTCCATTGCTCATGTTTCTTGGTGTCACGTAGAGTAGGCCAGAAGGCTAAACTGGAAAACCTAACCTCTATCAAAATAAAAATATGGCGGAGCCGCAAAAGTTCTTCTGTGCAAGGGTGTTTATTTACATAGTGATTCCAGAACAAAAACAACAAACGTGTACCTTATGGGACAGCTAAAAACAATGCTGCCCCATCCACAGCTCAATCCAAAATGCCTCTCCATGAACTGAAAGTGAGGGTCCTTTTGTAGGGGTTGCCCCTCTCAGAACAATTAACCTGTTAGGGCTAGGGGGCAGTATTGACACGGCCGGATAAAAAACGTACCTGATTTAATCTGGTTACTACTCCTGCCCAGTAACTAGAATATGCATATAATTATTGGCTTTGGATAGAAAACACCCTAACGTTTCTAAAACTGTTTGAATGGTGTCTGTGAGTATAACAGAACTCATTTGGCAGGCCAAAACCTGAGAAGATTCCATGCAGGAAGTGGCCTGTCTGACAAGTTGTGTTTCATCTTGGCTCTTTTTATTGAAGACTGAGGATCTTTGCTGTAACGTGACACTTCCTACGGCTCCCATAGGCTCTCAGAGCCCGGGAAAAAGCTGAACGATATCGAGGCAGCCTCTGGCTGAAACACTTTATCTCGTTTGGCAAGTGGCCGATCAGAGTACTATGGGCTTAGGCGCGTGCCCGAGTCGACCCCATGCTTTATTTTCTTTAGGCCTGTTTACCTAAATGCAGATTCCCGGTCGGAATATTATCGCTTTTTTATGAGAAAAATGGCATAAAAATTGATTTTAAACAGCGGTTGACATGCTTCGAAGTACGGTAATGGAATATTTAGAATTTTTTTGTCACTAATTGCGCCATGCTCGTCACCCTTATTTACCCTTTCGGATAGTGTCTTGAACGCACAAACAAAACGCCGCTATTTGGCTATAACGATGGATTATTTGGGACCAAACCAACATTTGTTATTGAAGTAGAAGTCCTGGGAGTGCATTCTGACGAAGACAGCAGAGGTAATAACATTTTTCTTATAGTAAATCTGACTTTGGTGAGTGCTAAACTTGCTGGGTGTCTAAATAGCTAGCCCTGTGATGCCGGGCTGTCTACTGAGAATATTGCAAAATGTGCTTTCACCGAAAAGCTATTTTAAAATCGGACATATCGAGTGCATAGAGGAGTTCTGTATCTATAATTCTTAAAATAATTTATGCTTTTTGTGAACGTTTATCGTGAGTAATTTAGTAAATTCACCGGCAGTGTTCAGTGGGAATGCTAGTCACATGCTAGTCACATGCTAATGTAAAAAGCTGGTTTTTGATATAAATAGGAACTTGATTGAACAAAACATGCATGTATTGTATAACATAATGTCCTAGGGTTGTCATCTGATGAAGATCATCAAAGGTTAGTGCTACATTTAGCTGTGGTTTGGGTTTATTGACATTATATGCTAGCTTGAAAAATTGTTGTCTATTTCTGGCTGGGTACTCTGCTGACATAATCTAATGTTTTGCTTTCGTTGTAAAGCCTTTTTGAAATCGGACAGTGTGGTTAGATTAACGAGAGTCTTGTCTTTAAAATGGTGTAAAATAGTCATATGTTTGAGAAATTGAAGTAATAGCATTTCTAAGGTATTTGAATAACGCGCCACAAGATTCCACTGGCTGTTACGTAGGTGGGACGATTTGGTGCCACCTACCCTAGAGAGGTTAACACTAATTAAATAAGCAATTACCTATTCAAACCTACATTTTCCATTCAACTAAACATACTAAAGTATATACATTGCAACATGTTTATGAAATAATATCCCAATATAACATTTACCAAATCATATCACTACTGACATGGTGTCTTTAAATATGCCCATTTACATTAACGAGCCATTCGGGATAGGCACTATAAAATCAGCCCGATGTCCTTATCAGCATACCCGGAAGCTCCAGAGATGGAGAGAGAGGAGCAGAACCAAACAAACAACGCGCTCATCCATAACATCGATAAGTATAATAAATATTGCTTATATTAAATATGAACACTTGTCTCTTTATTTCTTTATACTATAACCGGTTACTGACATAAGTCTGAAATGTATGTACTAAGAGAAGTTAACTTGTGTGTCGACCCACATTGATAAAGGAGGAGTGATGAATGTGTGCGTGCGTTAAAGTACCAAATGCTGCCCGCGGCCAGTGACTGACTTCTACATCACATTACCTTCATCCTCTCCTGAAGCGACCAGGTTCGGGAGCCTTGATAGGTAGTCCGCCGTGATGTTTTCTTTTCCTGCCTTGTGATGGACACAGAACCTGAAGGGCTGGAGCTCCAGATACCACCTGGTGACATGAGAATTCCAGTCCTTCATGGTCTGGATCCAGGTCAGTGCTCTGTGGTCTGTGTGCAGGTCAAATTCCCTCCCAAGAAGGTAGTAACGGAGGCTATCTATGGCCCACTTTATAGCCCGGCACTCCTTCTCGATTGTCGAATACCTGGTTTCCCTGGGCAACAGCTTCCGACTCGGGTACAGTACGGGAAGCTCTTCTCCTGGCTCCCCTTGGGCCAGTACAGCTTCAATTCCCACAGCCGAAGCGTCCACCTGCACGACAAACCTTTTCTGAAAATCAGGGGTCTGGAGAACAGGGAATGAGCACAGTTGTTTTTTCAGCATCATGAAGGCTTCCTCACACTCCTCAGTCCACTTCACATGGTTGCTGGCCACCTTTTTGAAGTGACGTTGGTCAGAGGGACAGCGATGGTCGAGAACTATGGAATGAATCTCCGGTACCACCCTGCCAGGCCTAGGAAGGACTTCACCTGTCTTGGTTCTGGGTTGAGGGCTGTTCCTGATGGACTCCACTTTGTCCACCTGAAGCCGAACTTCACCCTTACGCACCTGGTAACCCAGGTACTTTGTCTCCTGTTTCACCCACTCACACTTCAGGAGGTTAAGCGTGAGTCCTGCATCATGGATCTTCCCTAGGACTCTGCTAAGATGCTGTATGTGCACCTCCCAGGAGTGGCTGTGCAGTAATCGTCACAGTCCTGGAGGACCTTGTCCATCAGCCTCTGGAAAGTCTCAGGGGCCCCAATCGGCATGAACAGGCCCATCGGCATCTGGAAAGCAGTGTAGGCCTTGGATTCTTTGTCCAGGGACACTTGCCAGTACCCTTTGCAGAGATCCAATGTGGTGATGTAATGAGCTCTACCTATTCTCTCCAGTAAGTCGTCAATGCGGGGCATGGGGTAGGCATCAAACTGGGAGATGGCATTCACCTTATGGAAGTCCATGCTGACGCGCAAAGAGCCATCCTTCTTTGGGACAATGACAATAGGGCTGCTCCATTCACTTAATGATGGCTGGACAATATCCATCTCTATCATAGTGTGGACCTCTTCCTTGAGGGCTACCACCAGCCTCTCAGGCACACGGTAAGTATGCTGGCGGACAGGGTTCAGGCCAGGCTTCAAATGGATGACGTGTTCCAGGACTTTGGTTCTTCCTGGCCTCTGACCGAAGAGGGCCGTATACTTGCCAAACAGCTGCTTCAGCTCATCTCACTTGTCTTCTTCTAGGTGAGCCAGTATGACTTCTGCTCATTCTTTCCATGCCTCTGTGACCCCATCCGACTCGTCCTCTTCTTCTACTCTGCGGACCAGAAAGGACTTTCTCTTCCCAGGCCTTGAGGAGGTTCACATGGTAGGTTTGCTTCTTCTTACCCTTGTCCGGGTGCAGCACCTCATAGGTCACCGGGCCCATCTTCCTCCCGATTAGGTACGGCCACTGCGCAATAAGCTTGCTGGTAGACGAGGGAAGGAGGAACAGGACTTTCTGTCCTGACTCAAACTCTCTGTGGCGAGCGTGCTGGTCATACCCTCTCTTCTGGACCTTCTGGGCTTGCTGAAGGTTTGCCCTAGCTTCCTCTCGGTACCGCTCCAGCCTGTCTCGCATCTGGAAGACGTACTGGACAATCCCCTGTCTTGAGGTGGCTACTGGGGAACCTTCCCAGCCCTTCTTCAGCAGGTCCAGTGGTCCCTGCACTGGCCACCCATAGAGGAGCTTGAATGGCGAGAAACCTGTCGATGCCTGAGGCACCTCCCTGTAAGCAGAAAGGGTAACCACTTATCCCAGTATTTACCAGTGTTGGCCACAAACTTCCTCAGCATGTTCTTGAGTGTTTGATTGAACCTCTCTACGAGCCCATCTGTTTGGGGATGGTAGGGGGTGGTCCCCAAGCCTTTACTGCCCAGCTGTCGGTGGAGTTGAACCATCAGTCGCGAGGTGAAGTTTGTCCCTTGGTCCGTCAGGATTTCTTCTGGGATTCCTACACGAGAGAAGAGCTGAACAAGAGCACTGATTATTTTTGGAGTGGTTATGGAACGGTGTGGGAAGGCTTCTGGGAACCGGGTGGCATAGTCACAGATCACCAATATATACTTGTAACCTACGCTACTCTTCTCCAAGGGTCCAACAATGTCCATTGCAATTCTCTTGAATGGGGTAGATAACTGGCAGTGAACATAGAAGAGCCTGGTCAGACCTATGGACAGCGCTGGTTTTCTGGCACGTGGCGCATGTTTTGCAGTATGTTTGTACATCAGTATACATGGAGGGCCAAAAGAAATGGCAGCCTAGACTGAGATAGGTCTTATGTTGCCCTAGATGACCTGCCCATGGAACTGTATGTGCAAGGTTGAGAACAAGTGGTCTACAGGTAGCAGGAAGTTGGTGGTGCCATCTATCTGCCTCTGACCCAAGGTAGAGCATGTGGTTGTCTACCGTGTAAATCCCCCCACAGGAGGATTGACTGTCCCCAGCGAAGGCCTTGTCAAATAAACCTTTCAAGGTTGCGTCAGACTTCTGCAGTGTAGCAAAAGTTTGTGGAACATCCCATTGCACCTCTAACCCAGACACATCAGCAACAGGTATAGGGGCTCCCACATACTTCTGCAGACGCCGCTGGCGGCGTGACTTTCTGGGCCCTTTGGTTCCCCCCTCGCACAGACTATCACAGAAGTCAGGCAGAGGTTGTAAACCAGCTATGGCCTGGGCACGAGTGACAACTGAGCATGACACATTAATGCACGTAAAGGGGGCCCACCACGACCTGCAGCACCCGCTCCAAGGAGTCTCAGAGACAAGGGACATCAGAGACGCCAGAGATGGAGGTAACTCTGGGAGGTATGTGTCTCTGAGGAGGGAGGTAAGGGATCATGCAGTTTGCTCTGATGGGAGGGGTCTGACCTGTTTTTACTGCCGACAGCAGGGGCACAAAGCTTCCGCTACGTAAATCCAAGCTCTCAGGTTCCTGTTATGTGCCCAGAGAGGGGGATGGTGTTCAGAATAGACAGACTGGGGAAGGGTCAGGCTTGGTACCTGTAAAAGTGAATGGTAAAAGTCTTACTGCAATGATTGACACTGGCAGTTCCCTGTCGTTGATCAGAAAAGGTAATGTACCTGTTAATGACATTGATTACGGTCACCAGACACTGATCCAATGTGTCCATGGTGACCAGTCACAGCAGCCCACAGCTGAGCTCACAGTTGAGATTCAGGGTCAGAAATACCTCCTCAAAGTTGGGGTAATGGAGAAGCTACCTTTTGAGATGATTTTGGGGAGGGAAGTGCCTGTACTCTCTGATCTGTTGGGAAGTGTGGGGGGGGGTCAGCTAAATGAGCAGTCAGTTTGCCAGTCTGATGTTAAGGTACTACAGTGCAAGCTTGGCCGCCATAAGCCCGTCCTTGGGCTCATGCTCTCGGACCCGGTTTGAATGTCGCGTGGTAGAACTTGTAGAAGTTGCTCGAGGATGATGACCTCACCGATTTTTGTCCTGTGTCTTCTCTGGTCGAACCCATCGTCGGTAGAGACCCTTGAGGCGGTGGTACGTCTCTGTCGGCAACTCACCCGATGGCGTCGATGCAGCTCTGAAGCGTTGACGGTAGGTCTCCAGGGAGATGTCGAACTTCACCAGCAGCGCTTCCTTCAAGCCCTGTAGACATTGGACAGCCTCTCATCCATTGCTGTGTAAGCCTCTAAGGCCTTGCCCGTGAGCAATGGGACAAGCCTGCAGGCCCACTCTACCTCCGGCCACTGCCATGTCTTGGCCATGCGCTCAAGCCTCAGCAAGTAGTTTAATGTCCTCCCCCTGTTGGTATGAGGGCATCTTTGGCTCCTTCCTCAGGAATGCTGGAAGATGGACGTTAACACTGCTGGACTGGTCTCCTGGGGCTGGCCTTATCACTGCTTGGGGATCCTGCTGTGGAGTGGAAGTCCCTGCTGCGTTGAGCCTTTGTCGTCCTGGTGTTGGAAGACCCAATCTTGGGCTCTCACTGACGAGTTCCTCTTGGTGAGGAGCTGTGAGGATAGATTGGCGTAGGCCCCGGAACTCCTGCTTGAGGTCTTCGTCCCTCCTCTCAAGGCAGGTGAAAAGTTGCTGGAAAAGGGCTACCGTGGTTGGGTGTGGTTCTGGTCCCCCAATTGCTCCTTCAGTCAGCTGGTCTTTTATGGCTGTATCTGCTGGTTCAACCGGTAGCTCAAACGATTCTGGTTGTGTTTGACCCCTTGGTCAGGCTCCTAGTTTCTCATACTTAACCTGTAATGGCTAGGGGGCAGTATTTTCACGGCCGGATAAAAAACATACCCGATTTAATCTGATTATTACTCCTGCCTAGAAACTAGAATATGCATATAATTATTAGCTTTGGATAGAAAACACTCCAAAGTTTCTAAAACTGTTTGAATGGTGTCTGTGAGTATAACAGAACTCATATGGCAGGCCAAAACCTGAGAAGATTCCATGCAGGAAGTGCCCTGTCTGACAATTTCTTGCCCTTCTTGATTATCTCTATCCATTACAGGGGATCTCTGCTGTTACGTGACACTGCCTACGGCTCCCATGGGCTCTCAGAAGGCGGCAAAAAGCTGAATCGTGGCTTTGCAGGCTCTGGCTGAAAAAAAGTAGCGCGTTTGGATAGTGGCTGGTTACAGTACTGTGAGACTCAGGCTCGTGCCCGAGTCGACCCCGTGCTTTATTTTCTTTCGTCTGTTTACCTAAACGCAGATTCCCGGTTGGAATATTATCGCTTTTTTACGAGAAAAATGGCATAAAAACTGATTTTAAACAGCGGTTGACATGCTTCGAAGTACGGTAATGGAATATTTAGAAATCTTTTGTCACTAAATGCGCCATGCTCGTGACCCTTATTTACACTTCGGATAGTGTCTTGAACGCACGAACAAAACGCCGTTATTTGGATATAACAATGGAATATTTTGAACCAAACCAACATTTGTTATTGAAGTAGCAGTCCTGGGAGTGCATTCTGACGAAGAACACCAAAGGTAATCAAACTTTTCTAATAGTAAATCGGAGTTTGGTCAGGGCTAAACTTGGTGGGTGTCTAAATAGCTAGCCGTGATGGCTGGGCTATCTACTCAGAATATTGTAAAATGTGCTTTCACCGAAAAGCTATTTTAAAATCGGACACCTCGATTGCACAAAGGAGTTCTGTATCTATAATTCTTAAAATAATTGTTGTGTTTTTTGTGAACGTTTATCGTGAGTAATTTAGTAAATTCACCGGAGGTTTGCGGGGGTTATGCTAGTTCTGAACGTCACATGCTAATGTAAAAAGCTGGTTTTTGATATAAATATGAACTTGATTGAACAAAACATGCATGTATTGTATAACATAATGTCCTAGGTGTGTCATCTGATGAAGATCATCAAAGGTTAGTGCTGCATTTAGCTGTGGTTTTGTTTTTTGTGACATTATATGCTAGCTTGAAAAATGGGTGTTTAAAATCTGACACAGTGGTTGCATTAATCTCTCTGGGACATCTGGGACGGTAGCGTCCCACCCGCGGTACACACAATCAACAGCCAGTGAAATAGCAGGGCGGCAAATTAAAAACCACAAAAATCTCATAATTCAAATTTCTCAAACATACAAGTATTATACACCATTTTAAAGATAAGATTCTCCTTAATCCAACCACAGTGTCCGACTTCAAAAAGGCTTTACGGCGAAAGCATAGCTTTAGATGTTAGGACAGCGCCGGGACAAGAAAAACCACACAGCCATTTTCCAAGCAAGGAGAGGCGTCACAAAAACCAGAAATGCAGCTACAATTAATCACTAACCTTTGATGATCTTCATCAGATGACACTCCCAGGACTCAATGTTACAAAATACATGTATGTTTTGCTTGATAAAGTTCATATTTATATCCATAAACCCCATTTTACATTGGCGCGTGATGTTCAGAAAATGTATTCCCACCAAAATTTCCGGTGAAGGAGCACATCAATTTACAAAAATACTCATCATAAACATTGATAAAATTTACAACAGTTATTGAAAGAATTATAGATACACTTCTCCTTAAGGCCCCTCATACAACTAGGTTCCGGGGTTTTAACTGGTCATGATCAGGAGAAAGATGTTGGCCCCACCTCTTTGTGAACTGTGGTGCCACATCTGCCCCTACAATAAATATGAAATGATTTGCCACTACCTCCTTCACAGTGATGACTTTTAAATATGTTTATAAATCAAGGTCTTTTAACATTGGTCTTTAAATTGATGGTATGAGAGATGACGGAGACCTTTTCTGCTGTAGAAGCTGGTCTCTTCTGTCTCTGCATCACGTAGTCCTACTGTACTGGCCTATGTCTCAGTGTCAGAGGTGAAATTTTGATCATGCCCAGAGCTATATTAGGGTGGCTGCTCTGCAGTGAGTGAATCACATCAGCCAGGAGAGACGATGGATGGCTAGGCTATATCTGCTGCCTGCCTGGCTATGTGGCACTCCTCTGTGGTGAGATTACCAGGGTCAGTGAATTGGTCTGGGTGCAGGGCGGTGGGGGGAATGGATGGGGAAACTGACTTATCTGCTTTCACTCTCACCTACGTCGCCGACTGTCCTTCAGTCACACAAAGCCAAAGTGAAGCAGTTGGCCAATCTAGCATTACTGTTACTATCCCATCATTGCAACGTCTGCCACTACAATTGTCTGTCTTACCTGTACACAGAAGCTATCCATCTGGCAAATCATTTGATGTTGTGCAGATTACTGCTGATGTCCTATAAAGACAAAGTAATATGGAGACTTGGTCTCCTACGTGTACGCAGTAATCTACTCTTTTTTTGCTTTCAACATGACAATCTATCTTTGTAATGTGGTGAGCATAAGTACTGTTAGTACGAATATTATATATCAGTACCTCTTCCCACCATTACTTCATGTCATTATATGCAGGCTTTTCACCTCTTTTCCCTCCTTTCTGTGTTGCAGGTAAGTTCAATAGCTATGTGACGCTGAAGGTGCAGAATGTCAAGAGCACCTCCATTACCGTGCGAGGCGACCAGCCATGCTGGGAGCAGGACTTCATGTTGTAAGTGACCAGTAACCACACACTTCTTAGACCTCTCTATTCCTGTCCTATGCACTCAGTCTTTGTTTTATTTGGATCCCCAAATAATTTTGCAGCAGCTTCTCTTCCTGACGTCCACAAAACACGACAAGTAACGGAACACTGATACACTGACCGACAGTACAGTCACACACATTTTTAATACGAAGTGATAGGCCACACAAGCTCACAGAACAGGATTGCTGAAGTGTATAATGCATAAAATTTGTCTGTCCTCGGTTGCAACACTCACTACCGAGTTCCAAACTGCCGCTGGAAGCAACGTCAGCACAAGAACTGTTCGTCGGGAGCTTCCTGAAATGGGTTTCCATGGCCGAGCAGCCGCACACAAGCCTATGATCACCATGCGCAATGCCAAGTGTCAGCTGGAGTGGTGTAAAGCTTGCCAGCATTGGACTGGAGCAGTGGAAATGTGTACTCTGGAGTGATGAATCATGCTTAACCATCTGGCAGTCCGATGGATGAATCTGGGTTTGTCGGATGCCGGGAGAATGCTTCCTGCCCCAATGCATAGTGCCAGCTTTTTAAAGTTTAGTGGAGGAGGAATAATGGTCTGGGGCTGATTTTCATGGTTCGGGCCAGGCCCCTTAGTTCCAGTGAAGGGAAATCTTAACGCTACAGCATACAATGACATTCTAGACGATTCTGTGCTTCAAACTTTGTGGCGACAGTTTGGGGAAGGCCTTTTCCTGTTTCAGCATGACAAAGCCCTGGTGCATAAAGCCAAGTCCACACAGAAATGTTTTTTCAAGATCGGTGTGGAAGAACTTGACTGGGCTGTACAGAGCCCTGACCTCAATCCCATCGAACACCTTTGGGATGAATTGGAACGCCGACTGCGAACCAGGCCTAATCGCCCAACATCAGTGCCCGACCTCACTAATGCTCTTGTGGCTGAATGGAAGCAAGTCCCCGCAGCAATGTTCCAACATCTAGTGGAGAGCCTTCCCAGAAGAGTGGAGGCTGTTATAGCAGCAAAGCGGGGACCAACTCCATATTATTGCCCATATTTTTGGAATGAGATGTTCAACAAGCAGGTGTCCACATACTTTTGGTCATGTAGTGTATGTCGTATAAGCCACAACATACTTGCTGTGTGTGGCGGATAGAATACCAGTAGTCTGTCTGGAGGCTCTGTAAGTGTCAAGTGTCACATTTTCATACAGTGTCAACATAGAATCAGGTAACATCAGGTTTGTTTTGTTTCAATGATGATCAGAGAGGAACGATGAAGGGAGGGTCTATGGCTCTGAGCTCAACAGACTTATTGTAACAGTACAGTATATCCTCCATGCTCAGCCACTAACACCTTTATTTGATTAAGGCTGATTGTCTTTTGGAATTATGCAGCAGACGCAACCACCTGAGTACTCTTCCACTCAGACAGGTGAGAGCAGGGCAGCTAGTCTGCCTCTGATGCTAATGCTATGTAGCTACAGTTCAGGTTTATGATTTTCAGACAGTAATACGTGAGAGCAGGCCACAGTCGGGGATTTCCAGGAATGTTTTTTTCCCCCCGTTGTGGCCTGCCAGGTGGGTTGTTTCGGGAAAGTTAGCTTACCTGTTCTCACAGCTATTCACTTCCTCATGGTTACTCATCTAATTTCCTCTTTTCAGTGTTCCGTATGTAGGCTGTGCTGTTTTTAGCTCTAGGCTTACTCCTGTGTGTGCACGTCTGTGTATGCAATTCTTATATTTTTCCACATCTGTCTCAAGGATGTTTCTGAGTGTATATGCTTGGTTCTGTAGTACTGTTCATGAAACCCAATGTGTTAGCACCTGTTACTCCTGTATTTAAATCATGTTTATGTGAAATGTCAAACTAGAAGTCCTATACCAATGAACAGGACACTGTGTGATCCAGCTGAGGTAATCGGTTGAAGCGCTAGGACATGGCATTGGCATGGCAACATTTGTATCTATTGATGTTTACTGTTAACTTGAAACTGGCTCTGCTGGATTTCTTCTCCAATGACGTGTTTCCTTGCCAGAAAGCTGTAGCCTGTTGGTTCTGTGGGTCAACCTTTTAATGTAACAGATTCACATAATTGATATTGATTGCATACTATGTAATTGACTCACAGAGTACTTAAGTGGATGGATGTACCTTTCTCCTCTTAATGAGATAGCAGATTGCCAAATGGTATTTTGGTTTGTCAGGCCAGGCTTCTTTATATGCTAGCCAGAGGGCCTTGGAGACTAGAGTCCAGTCCAGACTACAATTTCCTTGTGAGATAATGGCCATCCCCACCAAGAGACCGGCTCAGGCCACCAGGGCTGACAGAAAACGGGAATGTAGCGAAAGCTATGGATCCATATATACACCGTACACCCCAGCTCACCTTATTTCTAGGGCTGTTTCCATAGCGCCTGTGCTATGCTGCTCAGTCATTATAGACAGGATATTGTTCTTTAGGGATACAAATACAACTCTGAGGGTGTTTTGTGTCCACTGCTAGAGCTTAGCCTATGTAATGTTTAAGAACCTACATGGGATTGTCTAATTGAACCGATGGCTTATGTTTACACTGACTGTGATGGTGTTGTCTTTGATTGTGTTGTCTCTCACTGTTTCCGCGACAGGGTGCTCCAGGAAGTGACATAGAGGAGAGCCTTAATGTTTCTGTGCTTTAATTTATTTATTGTTCACCTTTATTTATTAACCAGGTAGGCCAGTTGAGAACAAGTTCTCATTTACAACTGCGACATGGCCAAGATAAAGCAAAGCAGTGCGACACAAACAACACAGAGTTACACATGGAATAAACAAACGTACAGTCAATAACACAATAGAAAAATGTATATACAGTGTGTGCAAATGTAGTAAGATTAGGGAGGAAAGGCAATACATAGGCTATGGTGGCAAAATAATTACAATTTAGCAATTAACATGAGTGATAGATGTGCAGAAGATGAATGTGCAAGTAGAGATACTTGGGTACAAAAGAGCAAAAAAATAAATGACAACATGGTGATGAGGTAGTTGGGTGGGCTATTTACAGACGGGCTGTGTACAGGTGCAATGATCGGTAAGCTGCTCTGACAGCTGACGTTTAAAGTTAGTGAGGGAGATATGACTCCAGCTTCAGTGATTTTTGCGATTCGTTCCAATCATTGGCAGCAGAGAACTGGAAGGAAAGGCTGCCAAAGGAGGTGTTGGCTTTGGGGATGACAAGTGAAATATACCTGCTGGAGCGCGTGCTACGGGTGGCTGCTGCTATGGTGACCAGTGAGCTGAGATAAGGCGGAGCTTTACCTAGCATAGACTTATAGATGACCTGGAGCCAGTGGGTTTGGCAACGAATGTGAAGCGAGGGCCAGCCAACGAGAGCATTCAGGTCGCAGTGGTGGGTAGTACATGGGGTTTTGGTGTCAAAATGGATGGCACTGTGATAGACTACATCCAATTTGCTGAGTAGAGTGTTGGAGGCTATTTTGTAAATGACATGGCCGAAGTCAAGGATCGGTAGAATAGTCCGTTTTACGAGGGTATGTTAGGCAGCATGAGTGAAGGCTGCTTTGTTGCGAAATAGGAAGCCGAATCTATATTTCATTTTGTATTGGAGATGCTTAATGTGAGTCTGGAAGTAGAGTTTACAGTCTAACCAAACACCTATGTATTTGTAGTTGTCCACATATTCTAAGTCAGAACCGTCCAGACTAGTGATGCTAGATGGGCGGGCGGGTGCGGGCAGCGATCGGTTGAAGAGCATGCATTTAGTTTTACTTGCATTTAAGAGCAGCTGGAAGCCACTGAAGGAGTGTTGTATGGTATTGAAGCTCGTCTGGAGGGTTGTTAACACAGTGTTCAAAGAAGGGCCAGAAGAATACAGAATGGTGTCATCTGCATAGAGATGGATCAGAGAATCACCAGCAGCAAGAGCGACGTCATTGATGTATACAGAGAAGAGAGTCGGCCCAAGAATTGAACCCTGTGGCACCACCATAGAGACTGCCAGAGGTCCGGACAACCGGCCCTCCGATTTGACACACTTAACTCTTATCTGAGAAGTAGTTGGTGAACCAGGCGAGGCAGTCATTTGAGAAACCAAGGCTGTTGAGTCTGTCGATAAGAATGCGGTGATTGACAGAGTCGAAAGCCTTGGCCAGGTCGGTGAAGACGGCTGCACAGTATTGTCTTTTATCGATGGTGGTTATGATATCGTTTAGGACCTTGAGCGTGGCTGAGGTGCACCCATGACCCGCTCGGAAACCAGATTGCATAGCGGAGAAGGTACAGTTGGTTTCGAAATGGTCGGTGATCTGTTTGTTAACTTGCATTCGAAGACTTTAGAAAGGCAGGGTAGGATCGATATAGATCTGTAACAGTTTGGGTCTAGAGTTTCTCCCCCTTTTGAAGAGGGGGTGACCGTGGCAGTTTTCCAATCTTTAGGGATCTCAAACGATACGAGAGGTTGAATAGGCTAGTAATAGGGGTTGCAACAATTGCGGCGGATAATTTTAGGAAGAGAGGTTCCAGATTGTCTAACCCAGCTGATTTGTAGGGGTCCAGATTTTGCAGCTCTTTCAGAACATCAGCTATCGGTATTTGGGTGAAGGAGAAATGGAGGAGGCTTGGGCAAGATGCTTTGGGGGTGCAGTGCTGTTGACCGGGGTAAGGGTAGCCAGGTGGAAAGCGTGGCCAGCCGTAGAAAAATGGTTGAATGAAGCCTCAAAACAGTCATCTGGTTGCCATGGAGACAATCAGTTAGGCATTACTCCATCCTATCCCTGCTTTTGGAGTGTCTTTTAGAAGGTAATGGGAAAAATAATAAATGCAGTAGAATACATGGTGTCTTCTGTGTAGTGCTTATTTTCCAGCGTTGTTTTCCAAAGCCTGTTTGTGTCTCTGTGCTGCAGGAGCCTGTTAATTCCCATCTCACTCCACAAACAATGGGAAGCTCAAATGGAACATTAGTTAGTTAATCAATCAATCAAATGCATTTATAAAACCCTTTTTACATCAGCCAATGTCACAAAGTGCTGTACAGAAACCCAGCCTAAAACTCCTAACAGCAAGCAAAGCAGATGTAGAAGCACGGTGGCTAGGAAAACTCCCTAGAAAGGTCGGAACCTAGGAAGAAACCGAGGGAGGAACCAAGCTCTGGGGGGTGGCCAGTCCTCTTCTGGCTGTGCCGGATGGAGATTAGATGTTCAAACGTTCATAGATGACCAGCAGGGTCAGATAATAATAAGCACAGTGGTTGTAGAGGGTGCAACAGGTCAGCACCTCAGGAGAAAATGTCAGTTGGCTTTTCATAGCCGATCATTCAGAGTTAGAGACAGCAGGTGCGGTAGAGAGGGAGAGAGAGTCCAAAAAAGCAGGTCTGGGACAAGGTTGCTCAATACATAGTGAATGAAACCATTCTACATTTATTAGACAATCACTGTGTCGCTTTCTTTCTACTGATCTGTCTCTCTATTAATGGATTTCTGAATGCTGTTTTCACGGGGGAGTGGGTCTATGGGTTCTTTAATTTGTGTTTCTATGGTGCGGAACGATAGAGAGAGCTCAAAGTGAAGTCAGTGTGTGATTTATCAAAAAGAGTCTTGGTTTAATATTTTTAAATAAATGTTAAAAATTGTCTACTCATTCTTTTAATATTTTTTTTATAAAAGTACTATAAGCAGTTTATACAAGTACATGTTTGCAATCACTGTGGCCACGTAAGAGCCGAAGAGATGTGAAGGTGATTGGTCTGCTCATTACAGTAATAGTGTTGTCTTCATTTGGTACATTGCCTTTAGTGTTAGTGGTTTAGAATATTTTAGTTTGCACCTGGGCTCACTCTTACTGCCACCTTTACTGAGGGCAGTGCACTTTTGATAAGTATCTCTTCTCTCATCTTTCTTTTGAAGTGCCGCAAATGAGATGAAGAAATTATGAGCAATGGTCGCTTTCAAGTGAGATGCTCTTTTATTGTCAGCAAGCTGTATTTGCATCCTTTTCAATGGCAAATTAAGGATGGAAGCCGTCACGACATCTGACGTGATGCATAGGCCTAATCAAAGACCAAGGGATCAGTGAACAGCCAGACAGCGCTTAACCCTACTTTCTGTTGTCATAATTATTTCAATTTCATGGAGGTGACTCAATACATAGTGAATGAAACCATTATACATTTGTTAGACAATCACTGTGTCGCTGTCTTTTCTACTGATCTGTCGCTCTATTAAACTGTGAGTCTGTATTGAATGAGAGTGGATTATGACCCCCTCTCCTTTATTGCCTCTCTCTCCTGTTTCTCCAGTGAGATCAACTGTTTGGACCTGGGCCTCATTGTGGAGGTGTGGAACAAAGGCCTTATCTGGGACACCATGCTGGGGACTGCCTGGATCCCCCTCAAGAGCATCCGCCAGTCAGAGGAGGTGAGAGGGGCAGATGATACACTCATACAATGTTACACACCACCAACACAACTGGCCAAAACATTTAGAGTACACACATCCAGCTCCGATGTTGAAAACCAACGTTACAACACACAGTTCAAATTTGATATACAACATGTACAGAGTAGTTTGGGCACTGGTTCACTTCCCAGTTAGTTTCATCTGGTCTCTCTGTGTATGACCTCTGACCTAGCCCTTTCTCATCCCTCAGGAGGGCTCAGGGGACTGGACCTTCCTGGATGCTGAGGTTCTGATGAAGGCTGACGAGATCTACGGCACCAAGAACCAAACACACCACCAGGTTCTTCTGGACTCGCGCTTTGAGCTGCCCTTCGGTAATATTGATCACAATGTTTCTGTTGGGCACTTAGCTTCCCATAGGATATCTATTTTATATCATATGTTATCTCTTTAAATGTTTTTGTTCATTCTGTACTGTATACCAGGGTCCATTGTCCATCAAACTGTCTACAGTTACAGTAGCTACAGTTGGTATGATGTTGAAATGTTATAGGTCTGTTTTTGTAGATGGAACATGTATAGGGCACAGTACAGTAATCATTATACAGTAGTAGCCTTCTCCAGTGACCTGTGCTTTAACATATACGCCACCACACCTGATATTGATTGGTTGAAATCCCAGCAGGTTGCGTAGCAAGCCTTTTGGATGCAGCCGCTCTCATCTCTTCACTGAGAGAGAACAGTTATATAATTTACTTGATCACTTTCTACATCGCTGTCCCTTAACTTTGCCAGTATTGGTGTCGGTGTGCATCAAATCACATTTTAATTGTCACATGCGCTGAATACAACAGGTGTAGACCTTACTGTGAAATGCTTACTTGCATGCCCTTAACCGACAATGCAGTTTAAGAAAAGATTTACTAAATAAACTAAAGTAAAAAATAAAAGGCCGCCTGAGTGGTGCTGCGGTCTAAGGCACTGCATCGCAGTGCTAGCTGCGTTACTACAGATCCTGGTTCGATTCCAGCTGTGAGGTAGCCGGCCGCGACCGGGAGACCCATGAGGCGACGTACAATTTGGCCCAGTGTCGTCCGGGTTAGGGGAGGGTTTGGCCGGCTGGGATGTCCTTGTCCCATCATGCACTAGCGACTCCTGTGGCGGGCCGGGCGCGTGCACGCTGACACGGTCGCCAGGTGTACTGTGTTTTCTCTGACACACTGGCTTCCAGTTTAAGCGTGCATTTTTTTAAGAAGCAGTGTGGCTTGGTGGGGTTGTGTTTTGGAGGACGCACGGCTCTCGACCTTCGCCTCTCCCGAGTCAGTACGCGAGTTGTAGCGATGGGACAAGACTGTAACTACCAATTGGGGAGAAAAATGGTTACTTTTTATATAAAATAAATAAATCAAAAACTGTGCTTGGCCACACTGTCGTGGGTGAACAGGGAGTACAGGAGGGGACTAAACACACACACCCCTAAGATCAAAAGTTAAAAGTGTTTGTCTGTGAGAGGGACTTAGAGCAGCTTTCAGGTGTTTAAGGGCAGGCCTTTGAAGGTAGCGGTAGAGAAGAGAGGCTGTGTGTTTGGCAGGGTTCTGTGTACCACTGATCCCATTCATTCACCAGGACAGGGGTTTGGTTTCATCTGCCTTTGAACCTCTGGTGTTTGTGTTCAGCTCTCTTTAGTCCAGGGCTTTCCCCTAGAATTTTTTTTATTTGCTGTAAATGAATATAGAGGAATGATAAATGAATATAGGGTAAATGTTAAATGAATATAGGGGAAACACTTTAATGTCCAGTGTCTCTCTGTAAAGGATCATGGGACATCAGGTCACAGGGAGGGAGAAGGGGTCTGCTCTAACAGACCAGTGGTTTGGTAGGAGGCATCAATGTATAACTTACCTGTCTGCACATTATTGTCAGTTGTTATGCTGGTAATGTTGTCAAGTTAAGGTTTGCACAGTTTTGTAGTCTCTAGAAGTCTAGTGCTCTGCACTTATGTCACTGTGAAGTTCTGTCCCTGTCAGTACCAACGTCATTCTCTTGTGCTCTTCTGGGCATTCATTTGCATCTGTCATGACAAACATTACTACAGTGGAGCACTGTCATTCATGGGCCCTGTCCCCCAACAGTACAGTTTCAGGGCATAGCCAACTATTTTTAATGTCTCTTTCCTAAGTGGCTCATTATATATTTAAAAGGACCATGAATATATAATAGCAGCATGGTGTATGTTGGAGAGTGGATGGTTTAGGATGGGATGGTATGGGATGGTATTGGGTAGGGCAGGATGCAGCTCACCAGTCATCCCACTCTGTGCGTGTGCACTCCTCTCTTATCAGACATCCCAGATGATGAGGCGCAGTACTGGACCGGCAAGCTGGATTGCATCAACACTATGAGGATCTATGATGAGGTAAGGCCTACCCTACATGCTAAGGCGCTATTTCACCAGGAACATGCATGTCAAAAATGTAGTAACAAATTCTACCTATTTATATTTCAAGCAGTTAGAGGTAAAGTACTTTCGAAAATACCCCATCTATGTTTACATATTGTAAAGTTCCCAGTACAATGCGGTTGAATGTTCTGTAACCTTATCTCCAGATTACACTTGGCTCTCTGCATTCACTAACACACAGTAAAATACATGGAAATGGAAGATGGGACTAACCCTGTGGTCATTTTACATTTTCCTTACCTCGCTTTTGCATGTCACAGAAAACTCTGGTTAGGTACAGTATTGACATGAGTGTGTGTTTATCACTGTGTTCTGAAGTGATAACGTAGATAGTAGGTCTAACTATTGCATGCAGTGGCATTGAAGTCATGGTGGTGATGACAATATTATGACAAATGCACGAGTTTGGTGCTGGTGATGATTTGTTTTTGTGGATTATGAAGGTCAGAGGTCACAATTCTTGTTTTCTCATTTCCTCTCTCTGGTACCCTCTGCAGGATGAGGTCCAGAGACGCCTCATGCCTCCCACAGCCTCCCAATGCTGTGAGTGGGACTGACTTCCACTCCATAATATCCCACTAGATGGAGCTCTCTCATCAGCCTTGTCTCCCCTTGTCTTCCATTAGTTTGGGCTTTTTATTTCCTTGTCCTATTCCTGAGTTACGTGTAAATCTCCTAGCCCAGAGTTGACATCAAGTAAGCCTTTTATCCAATCTTAATTTTCTAGAACAGTCACTACTTATCCAAATTTATGAAGAATGTCAACTCAGGGATGCCACGTTCATGCATGTCTACTAGTGGTGTCTCTGTTTGTCCACTGTGTATGTTATGGTCATAATTCCCCCTCCCAAGTCAGGCACTGTTTTTGCATACTCTCCACTACCTCTCACTTTACTTCTCTGCCAACACCCTCACCAGGCAACTATTTCGGATGGACTGACACACTGAGTATGTAATAGTCTTTTTCTGATGAATTCTAAACCTTCCCAAAGCTTCACCTTGGCCAATCCTCAATGCTTTGTGCATGTTTTCCAGCACCAACAATAGTCGCTACAGCCAGGGGAAATATCCCCCAGCCCCACGTCATCGCACTACACCTCATGCCATCTGAGTTTCATCATCAATATACATTTCCCCACAGGACATGGAAACACAAATATGGTTATTATTACTACCTCCATGTAAACATAACTGGACAATAGCAGTTAGGCCTAGATTTATGTTTTTGTAGTCAGCTGGTGACCTTGCTAAAGCATAGTGGCAGTTGTTGACTTCCTGAACAATGTCTGTGAGATGCAACCGCATCATCACACGGACAGGGGGCACTGTTTGCCAGCCTGTGTACAGGTGTCACCTTGACAACTTGTTTTCCCCTCTGATTTTTAGAGATATCAATACATCAGTTTGTCCTGAGCTATCTATCTATCTATCTATCTATCTCACATATCAGTCTGGAGCGATAAGGCCTATGTCCCCTTAAGCAGGCCACTCAGCTCAGGGTCAGCACCTGTCTGATGCCAAAATTGAGTCTGGGTCATTAAGGAGAGAGAATTCCCTTATGTCAACATTGCAATTGAGTTACTTAACGCAGTCATTTTGGAATATCACTTTTTGACTGGAGTGTCCATTTTTGGCTGTATTTAAAGCAGGAATCCTTAATTAAAACAAAGCGGTCACCGGCCTGTGTTTTGGTAAATAAAAAAGCTGAGGAATGGGGCTAGAGAAATGTAACCACTCAAATGCATAGACAGAGTTATGTATTTCAAAAACATTTAAAAATAGAAAACGGTAACCTTTATTTAACTAGGCAAGTCAGTTAAGAACAAATTCTTATTTACAATGACGTATGCAAGGACTGACCGTCCATGATATCAAAATGATACTTTTAACCATGTTTTGAGGATATGCTTTGTTTGTTTACAAACATTTGAGTATAAGAAGCTTATATTTTGGGTTCTGATGTGGTATGACAGTTAATCTAAGCTCAGGAGGCATTTATAAGTTACAGTGCCTTCAGAAAGTATTCAGACCTCTTGACTTTTTCCACATTTTGTTACAGCCCTGTTTTAAAATGGAAAAAATATAAAATAATCCTCAGCAATCTACACACAATACCCCATAATGACAAAGCAGAAACAGGTTTTTAGAATTTTAGCAAATTGATCAACAACAAAAAAACATACTTTATTTACATTTCAGGCCCTTTGCTATGAGACCCTTTGCTATGAGACTCAAAATTGAGCTCAAGTGTATTCTGTTGCTATTGATCATCCTTGATGTTTCTACATCTTGATTAGAGTCCACCTGTGGTGAATTCAATTGATTGGACATGATTTGGAAAGGCACACACCTGTCTATATAATGTCCCACAGTTGACTGTGCATGTCAGAGCAAAAACAAGCCATGAAGTCGAAGGAATTGTCAGTAGAGCTCAGAGACGGGATTGTGTCGAGGCACAGATCTGGGGAAGGGTACCAAAAAATGTCTGCAGCATTTCATGTCCCCCCTGCCCAGTGGCCTCCGTCATTCTTAAATGGAATAAGTTTGGAACCACCAAGACTTCCTAGATCTGTCTGCCCAGCCAAACTGAGCAATCGGGGGAGAAGGGCCTTGATTAGGGAGGTGACCAAGAACCTGATGGTCACTCTGACAGAGCTCTAGAGTTCCTCTGTGGAGATTGTAGAACCTTCCAGAAGGAAAACCATCTCTGCAGCACTCTACCAATCATGTATTTATGGTAGAGTGGCCAGAAGGAAGCCACTCCTCAGTAAAAGGCACATGACAGCCTGCTTGGAGTTTGCTAAACGGCACCTACAGGACTCTCAGACCATGAGAAAAGAGATTCTCTGGTCTGATGAAACCAAAAATGAACTCTTTGGCCTGAATGCCAAGCGTCACATCTGGAGGAAACCTGGCACCATCCCTACGGTGAAGCGTGGTGGCAGCATCATGTTGTGGGGATGTTTTTCAGCGGCAGGGACTGGGAGTCTAGTCAGGATCAAGGCAAAAATGAACAGAGCAAAGTACAGAGAGATCCTTGATGAAAACTTGCTCTCAGGACCTCAGACTGGGGCGAAGGTTCACCTTCCAACAGAACAACGACCCTAAGCACAGTGCCAAGACACCGCAGGAGTGGCTTTGGGACAAGTCTGAATGTCCTTGAGTGGCCCAGTCAGAGCCTGTAGTTGAACCTGATCGAACATCTCTGAAGAGCAACGCTCCCCATCCAACCTGACAGAGCTTGAGAGGATTTGCAGAGAAGAATGGGAGAAACTCCCCAAATACAGGTGTGCCAAGCCTGTATCGTTATACCCAAGAAGATTCGAAGCTGTAATCGCTGTCGAAGGTGCTTCAACAAAGTACTAAGTAAAGGTCTGAATACTCATGTAAATGTAATATTTCAGTGTTTTATTTTTAATAAATGAGCAAACATTTTTTATTACATTTTACATTTTAGTCATTTAGCAGACGCTCTTATCCAGAGCGACTTACAGTAGTGAATGCAAACATTTCATACATTTTATTTATTTTTCTTCCGTACTGGTCCCCCGTGGGAATCGAACAACCCACAACCCTGGCGTTGCAAACACCATGCTCTACCAACTGAGCCACACGGGACCTGTTTTTACTTTGTCATTGTGTATAGATAGTCGTGTCCCCCCCCCCCCCCCCCACCATCAATGTAATACTTTTTAGAATAAGGATGTAACGTAACAAAATGTGGAAAAAGTCAAGGGTTCAGAATACTTTCCGAATGCACTAACTTATATCATTAAAAATGGATGTAGCAACTAAGGGTTCTATCTTTAATGGCCTATATATTCAGTTGCATCACTTTCCCCTTCTCACTGAAGTTTATTTTCAGGTTGGCTTGCATTCAAAAGTGCATGACCCTTGCCCTCCTTACCTCCCTCTTACCTGATCATTCCTGACCTCAGTGTATAGAATGGAGATTCTGTAGTCATTTTAGCAGTTTGAGGATGTAGATGTCTCTAGACGTTCCGTGTTGTGGAGCTTGTCCTGTTGTCCCTCTACAGCCCTGGATGACCATGACAGTGCAGTGGACGACCGGGACAGTGACTACCGCAGTGAGACCAGCAACAGCTTGCCCCCGCGCTACCATACTACGTCCCAGCCCAACTCCTCCATGCACCAGTACCCCATGGGCCCCCAGCTCCAGAACCACCTGGACTCCTGCACAGACTCCATGCACAGCTTTGACATGGACTACAGAGACCACCGCGGGAGCAGGTAGAGGTTCTGGATAACACACACAAACATACAGGACATGCCCCTACACAGAATACATAGACGCATGCACAATCCAAATTCAGCCATAAAAGATGGCACACCTATTCACGTATACTACAGTCATACATATTGACACACAGTGAAGACGAGTTAAGACATGAATAGAGTTTTTGAAGTGCAGTGTCAGTCATTTTCTGTTGGTTTGTTCTGATGGCTTGATTTTCATGTATTAAACTGTTTAATGATTATATTGCAAATAGACCCAGTTAACTGAGGGCCTGAGGCTTAGCTCTTTTGTTTATTGGAGGGCGTCCCTCTTTCAGATGATTTGGGGACATCCACCCTCCTGGTACAGAATGACAGAATCAAGCATCAGAATACAAGCACGTTTCTCAAGTAAAGTTGGTAGCTTTAATCTAGTCAGGTTGTTTATTTGTCACTGACACATCCTTTAACACAGCATAAGAAGGAGGTTAACAATGTCACCTGCTTGAATATATAAATAGTTCCCCCTAGGGAGTGATTCTTCAATCTAGTAATGTTGTGGGCAACAGTGCAAGTTAACCCAATAGATATTGAATCTTTGGTGTTTTGTATATAATTGGATCTAGTATAGAATTTGTATAGAATTTTATCTAGTTAATAGAATATATATTTGTAAACATGCAGTGCCTTCAGGAAGTATACCCCTTGACTTATTCCACAATGTGTTGCTTCAGCCTAAATTCAAAATGGATTACATAGATTTTTTTCCTCATCCATCTACACGCAATAATACATAATGACAAACTGAAAACAAGTTTTTTTTAAATGTTTGCAAATTTATTGAAAATGAAGTATAGAGGTATCTATCTCATTTACATAAGTATACACAACCCTGAGTTAATACATGTTAGAATCACCTATGGCAGCGATTATAGCTGTGAGCCTTTCTGGGTCTCTAAGTGCTTTGCACACCTGGATTGTACAATATTTCCACTTTATTCTTTTCAAAATTCTTCAAGCTCTGTCGAATTGGTTGTTGATCATTGCTAGACAACCATTTTCAAGTATTGCCATAGATTTTCAAGCATTTTTAAGTCCAAACTCTAACTTGGCCACTCAGGAACATTCACTGTCTTCTTGGTAAGCAACTGGTAAGCAACTCCAGTGTAGATTTGGCCTTGTGTTTTAGGTTGTCTTGCTGAAAGGTGAATTCATCTCCCAGTGTCTGTTGGACAGCAGACTGATCCAGGTTTTCCTCTAGGATTTTGACTATGCTTAGCTCCATTCCACTTCTTTTTTGTGCTAAAAAACTCCCCAGTCCTTAACAGTTACAAGCATGTCCATAACATGATGCAGCCACGACTATGCTTGAAAATATGGAGAGTGATACTCAGTAATGTGTTTTATTGGATTTGCCCCAAACATACAGTGCATTCAGAAAGTATTCAGACCCCTTGACTTTTTCCCCATTTGTTACGTTACAGCCTTATTCTACAATGGATTAAATATTTTTTTTTCCCCTCATCAATCTGCAGACAATACGCCATAATGACAAAGCAACAACAGATTTTTTGAAATTTTTGCAAATGTATTCAAAATATAGTATTCAGACCCTTTACTCAGTTCTTTGTTGAAGCACCTTTGGTAGCGATTACAGCCTCCATGTCTTCTTGGGTATGACGCTACAAGCTTGGCACACCTGTATTTGGGGAGTTCTCCCATCCTCTCAAGCTCTGTCAGGTTGGATGGGGAGCATCGCTGCACAGCTATTTTCACGTCTCCAGAGATGTTCGATTGCGTTCATGTCCGGGCTCTGGCTGGACCACTCAAGGACATTGAGACTTGTCCCGAAGCCACTCCTGCGTTATCTTGGCTGTGTACTTAAGGTTGTTGTGCTGTTGAAAGGTGAACCTTCGCCCCAGTCTGAGGTCCTGAGTGCTCTGGAGCAGTTTTCATCAAGGAGCTCTCTGTACTTTGCTCTGTTCATCTTTCCCTCAATCCTGACTAGTATCTCAGTCCCTACCGCTGAAAAACATCCCCACAGCATGATGCTGCCACCACCATGCTTCGCTGTAGGGATGGTGCCAGGTTCCTTCCAGACGTGACGCTTGGCATTCAGGCCAAAGAGTTCAATCTTGGTTTCGGCAGACTAGAGAATATTGTTTCTCATGGTCTGAGAGTGCTTTGGGTGCCTTTTGGCAAACCCCAAGCAGGCTGTCATGTGCCTTTTACTGAGGAGTGGATTCCGTCTGGCCACTCTACCATAAAGGCCTGATTTTGGTAGAGTGCTGCAGAAATGATTGTCCTTCTGGAAGGTACTCCCATCTCCACAGAGCTGGAGCTCTGTCAGAGTGACCATCGGGTTCTTGGTCACCTCCCTGACCAAGGCCCTTATTCCCTGATTGCTCAGTTTGGCTCAGCGGCCAGCTATAGGAAGAGTCTTGGTGGTTCCAAACTTCTTCCATTTAAGAGTGAAGGCAGCCCCTGTGTTCTTTGGGACCTTCAATGCTGCATAATGTTTTTGGTACCCTTCCCCAGATCTGTACCTCAACACAATCCTGTCTCGGAGCTCTACGGACAATTCCTTCAACCTCATAGCTTGGTTTTTGCCAAAGGTGGATTACCTTTCTAACCAAAGGTGGATTACAATCAAGTTGTAGAAACATCTCATGGATGATTGATGGAAACAGGATGCACCTGAGCTCAATTTTGAGTCCCATAGCAAAGGGGCTGAATACTTACGTAAATATATTAGTTTTTATATCAATTTGCATAAGCTATTAATTGTTTTAATACATTTTAGAAAATTTCTGTAACGTAACAAAATGTGGACAAAGAGAAGGGGTCTGAGTACTTTATGAATGCACTGTAACACTTTGTATTCAGGAAAAAGGTAAAAATCTGTCGTTCTGCCCCTGAGCAAGGTAGTTGACCCCCTGTTCCTCGGGCGCCAAAGACGTAGGTGTCGATTTAAGGCAGCCCCCCGCACCTCTCTGATTCAGACGGGTTGTGTTAAATGTGGAAGACATATTTCAGTTGAATACATTCAGTTGGACAACTGACTGACTGGGTATCCCTCTTTCCCTATGTTGTGTGTAGGCCAGTGACAAGAAATCTCAATTTCATCTATTATAAATTCAGGCTATAAAATAACAAAATGTGGATGAAGTTGTGGGGTTGGAATATTTTCTGACGGCACTGTAGTTGTTAAGAAGGAACAAATTTGGTCTTAAACCAAAATGGTCAAATGGTCAAAATTGTCCAACTGTTTGGAAGTTTTCCAGGATGAAACACAAATAATTTGCCAACTCCATTCATGTATCCAGTGTAGAATGGTTATTTGCGCTCTTACATGTGTGACTTGCTGTGGAAAACATGTGGCTCAGTGAGATTGTGGTAAATGTCAGTCTGTGTGGACAGATGGAAGGCTGATCCGGATAATTCATAACATCTGAAAAGAAAAGTGGGATTACAGCCAGGAAGTTATTTTCCTTCAGACGTATTGTTTTACGAAACTTCTTGGGTAGTTTAAATGAAATTGAGCTTAATTTAGCCTGCTGTTGTCACATATGGGTCTTTGGGACCCTGGTGTTGGTTTAGTAATAGAGATTGCCCTCCTCGACCATGTCTCTATGTGGTCTGTAAAAACTACTTTGGACAGAGATGATTTAGGTTGGATTTTGCGTTGTTGTTGATAATTCCCCAGAATGAAGAGGTGAATTTCGGTCCTCACACACACAACGCACTTATATCAAACAATCTTAATAACACTCTTACCAATATACTCACATACACTTAAACACAAATTCACCACATTTTTATCATATGTATGGATTTAATGCTTGTCTCTGTCACAGTCTTTATCTTACTTTTATTGTTCTGTTATAATATGCAATCTTTCTATTGTTTTCTTTTCTGCTATTGTTTCCTCTCACAACCCATTTTACCTCTACCTTAATAAATTAACCTAAACTAGAGCCATAAACCATAAAGGGAGGGTCAGGGGAGAAATCAGCTGAACGAGTTACTGGACAAGGAAGAGAATCGTTGGCCTGAGGACGATGTTATCCTTCGCATGGGGAGAGCTCTCACTGAGCCCTCAGGCAGCTCACTCTCCCAAAGCACACAACGCAGTGGCATCCTACCTGCCACCTACCCAGCGGGCTATGACACTATCGATCGGCAGTGGACGAAAAAGATTTGGGATCCAGGAGGACTGGCCGCCTTGGAGGCAGAGAAACTCACAGATGAGCCTTTCCCCCCTAACCTTGCACTCCTCCGCCAGAAGAGGGGAGCTGTTGCTGCGGCAGGTGTTAAAGATCGAGGGGGAGCAGATGACACCGTGCCTCAAGCTATACAAGAACAGACTTCTTTACAAGACTAGGATGTGCGCCAAAAACATGCTGAGGGACACCTTGGAGAACTACATGGTGTATCAGGAGGACGAAGCTGCCAGAATGAGGACAGGTTTAGGGTACGAATCAGAGGAGGAGCTGCACTACTCCAAGCGATCGGAGGAGGAGCTAGAGGAAATTGCCTCCATAGCAGAGGCCATTCATTCTGAGAATGGGAGGGGCCATGGCCAAGGCAGACATGCTTCATCCCATGGAAGTTACATAGACAAGCATCAGAGTTATCTGGTTAAGAAGAGGGGAAAGGTGAAAATGGGAGGATGGGCTCGTGAAGCAATGCTGTCTCCAGTGGAGGAACCAAGTGACGAGTATATAGATTCCATGGATGAGCTCCAGTGCCTAGTTGAAACAGTATTAGATTACCTGGCTGAAAAAGATTAGGAAATAAGTACGTTTGGGTCCCTTCCCAAGTCATCCAAGTCAAGGTTACCTTCCCAGGGCAGCGTAAGAACAGAATCTACTGGAGAGGACCCAAGGACCCCTAGAGATGTCAAGGAGGAGACCCAGACAGAGGCTCCACCTAAACCAGGAATATCTGGAGTGAAAAATGCTATGAGTTCATTACTCAGTTCCTTCACTGACAAGGTTAGCTCAGCCCCAAGTAGCCCAGATCAGGTTCTGCAGAAACTAAAGAAGTGTCACCTGCACCATCTTCTCAATCTGGTATATCCACACTGTTTTCTTTAATTCCAAAATCCACCAGCCCTGCTCCTGTATCTGTTGTATCTCCTACAGTTCACCCCAGCAGAACATTTCCTTCAATTTACCTTTCCAGTCTGATGCCAAGGCACAGGTCCACAATCAAGATACACCAGTCATTAGAACAGAGATTCTAAATAGTAGTGATAAAGTTCAGGACTCTGCAACATGCCACAAACACCAGCAGTCACTTTCGCTTTTGAGAAAATTAGTTTTGGTAAACTTTTTTTCAGGTGGAGAGGTAGTGAACTCCACAGAGGGAAAATGACCTCCAGGGAGAAGTGGCACGAGAGGACTCTCAAAATATTGCAAACTGGGATGAGAAATGTATCCAACTAGGTGAACAGTCAAGTGCTGTGATAGGAGACAGAAGCCTTGATAATTCAAGAAATACACCCCAGAATAAACAATTTTGTTAATGCACAAGGAAAAGTTGTGCATGGGAGACCTGACTCTGACTGCCTCTCAGCAATATGTGGCTACAGTGGGTGTGAAGCCCATTAGCCAACTAGAACCAGTGAGTTCAGGTTTCTTTAGCCCTTTCAATAAATATTTCAGCTCATTAATTGCACCAGTTAACCCTGTTCTCTCGCAGGGCCCTCCCTGTTGCAGTGTATCCTGTATTTGGGTCAGCACCAGATATTAGCTTAGATAACCCTATGGAGGAGCCATCTTTAGGCAGTAAGCTAAAATGTCAGTTTCTTTCCTCTGATGTCTCTTCCCAACAGCCTCCAAAACCAGAAAGAGGAATGTTCTTTGGTGTCAGGAAATTTGGTTCTGGTGAGGATATCCATACCTCCAAACCCCCAGAAAATCCTAGTCAACAACAGGCCCAGCATCACCAATTGACCCCAGTTCCACATCAGCAGCATATGCAGCAACATCAGAGACCACCTCCAATGCCTCTTGGGCATGCTCCTCCTCAACCTGAACCTCAAGGTTTTTTAACTGGACTTCTTAGATTTGCTCTGCGGGTGACCTATCTGGGCACCCACCACCATAGCAAGTTCCCCCAAACAGTCAACCCCCTGATCCAGTAATCCTCAACAGTTCCCTTGCCAACCTCCCACACAACAAAGTGCAAGTCCTCATTCTCAGCCGGGGTGTATTTTCTCAGGGTTTCTGAGGTTTTCATCTGCAGAAAGCCGATCACCTAAGTGTACAACCTCCCCAGGCCCAACAGCAAGGTGCTTTCCCAAGCAATCATCCTAGTCAGCAGCAAGCACCAAACCCATCTCAACAAGCACCCCCTCAACAAGGAGGCACTTTCTCTGGGTTGTTTCAATTGGGTTCCTCTGTTTTGAGCACCCAAACAACTCATAATCAGCAGAACTTCAACCAACAGAATATGCCAGGAACAAACCATGGTCCACTGAGGAACCATGCTTTTCTAGACAACATCAAGGCTTTTCTAGACAACATACAGTTCCAAAACCTGCTCAACAAGGTGGTCTCCTTTCTGGAATTTTTCAATTTGCTTCTGCAGGCAATGGATCTACAGTCGTGGCCAAAAGTTTTGAGAATGACACCAATATTAATTTTCACAAAGTCTGCTGCCTCAGTTTGTATGATGGCAATTTGCATATACTCCAGAATGTTATGAAGAGTGGTCAGATGAATTGAATCCCCAACAAAAAAACATTTCCAATGCATTTCAGCCCTGCCACAAAAGGACCAGCTGACATGTCAGTGATTCTCTCGTTAACACAAGTGTGAGTGTTGACAAGGCTGGAGATCACTCTGTCATGCTGATTGAGTTCGAGTAACAGACTGGAAGCTTCAAAAGGAGGGTGGTGCTTGGAATCATTGTTCTTCCTCTGTCAGCCATGGTTACCTGCAAGGAAACACGTGCCGTCATCATTGCTTTGCACAAAAAGGGCTTCACACGCAAGGATATTGCTGCCAGTAAGATTTCACCTAAATCAACCATTTATCGGATCATCAAGAACTTCAAGGAGAGTGGTTCAATTGTTGTGAAGAAGGCTTCAGGTCGCCCAAGAAAGTCCAGCAAGCGCCAGGACCGTCTCCTGATTCAGCTGCAGGATCGGGGCACCACCAGTACAGAGCTTGCTCAGGAATGGCAGCAGGCAGGTGTGAGTGCATCTGCATGCACAGTGAGACGAAGACTTTTGGATGATAGCCTGGTGTCAAGAAGGGCAGCAAAGAAGCCACTTCTCTCCAGGAAAAACATCAGGGACAGACTGATATTCTGCAAAAGGTACAGGGATTGGACTGCTGAGGACTGGGGTAAAGTCATTTTCTCTGATGAATCCCCTTTCCGATTGTTTGGGGCTTCCGGAAAAAAGCTGTCCGGAGGAGACAAGGTGAGCGCTACCATCAGTCCTGTGTCATGCCAACAGTAAAGCGCATCCTGAGACCATTCATGTGTGGGGTTGCTTCTCAGCCAAGGGAATGGGCTCACACACAATTTTGCCTAAGAACACAGCCATGAATAAAGAATGGTACCAACACATCCTCCGAGAGCAACTTCTCCCAACCATCCAGGAACAGTTTGGTGACGAACAATGTGTTTTCCAGCATGATGGAGCACCTTGCCATAAGGCAAAAGTGATAACTAAGTGGCTCGGGGAACAAAACATCAATATTTTGGGTCCATGGAAAGGAAACTCCCCAGACCTTAATCCCATTGTGAACTTGTGGTCAATCCTCGAGGCGGGTGGACAAACAAAAACCCACGAATTCTGACAAACTCCAAGCATTGATTATGCAAGAATGGGCTGCCATAAGTCAGGATGTGGCCCAGAAGTTAATTGACAGCATGCCAGGGCGGATTGCAGAGGTCTTGAAAAAGAAGGGTCAACACTGCAAATATTGAGACACTGCATCAACTTCATGTAATTGTCAATAAAAGCCTTTGACACTTATGAAATGCTTGTAATTATACTTCAGTATTCCATAGTAACATCTGACAAAAATATCTAAAGGCACTGAGGCAACAGACTTTTAAAATTAATATTTGTGTCATTCTCAAAACTTTTGGCCACGACTGAGCCGTACCAATCAGTCCCCAATCACTCAGACACTTTCTGCAGCTCCTCTCAATCAGCCTAGCCAGCAGTACCCAAACAACATGCAGGATGTGCAGTTGCAAAGACAAAATCAACTAACTCAACAGCCTAGTCAATCCAGAGTTCTGCTCTCTGGGCTATTAAACAAAATATTCCACAGACGATGTGCCTCAGCCAAGAAAGGCAGCAACATGTAACCTCACCACCATGTGTAACCTCACCACCACGTGTAACCTCACCACCACGTGTAACCTCACCACCACGTGTAACCTCACCACCACGTGTAACCTCACCACTTACCAGGCAGAAATCTGACTCCACCTCCACATCAAGATACTGCAAGCCAGCAAGGAGTTGTCTGGACTGTTTAACAAATTAACAAAATTCTCTGAAAATGTTGAGGCCTGCAGTCAGTCACCATCCTTGCAAATACATCTTACAATCACTCCATTTGGCTAGCCTTCACATCAAACTCAGGCATCTACACAATACCACATCAAGTCCCACATGAACCCCATGCGGAGCGTGACAAAAATCCATGCTTTCTGTCAGGACTATTCAATAGGAATCCAACAGAGGAATACGCCACTCATAAATCAAGTACTGAAATGATGTCATCCCAACACTGTCTTAATCAAAGTAATAATTCCTTATATTCAGTAACTGGACAGGATGGTTACCAAGATTCATTGGCATTATATGGAATCAATTCTAGTTATGGTGAAAATCAATGGATCCAATAATAAATTCTGTGGCAGCAGCTTCAAAATCAATCGCAGCCTTATCACCCAAGTGATGTGGGTTACGTACAGCCACCAGAAGGTGCAGTGTACCAAGACTCCTCTCTCTACTGTAGCTCCACAAATATAAATAATCAATATATTTCTCCTCAACCATGGCAGGGAATTGACTTTAACCAAGATTAGGCACAACCAACAAGAGGTGCTCAGAAATGTTGACAGCAATCCATATGCCAGGACGAAAAAATATGGAAAAAAATATGGAACAGCTATGATGACTTGGAAAATCTGCATTCTAATCAAATGATTGAACAGAAGCAGTACTGGACTGAAGAAGAGGGTGCATTGAACTTGACCACCAAAAGGAATAAAGCTAAGTTTGGCAAATGGAACTCCTTTGATAATAGTAGCTGTTATAGTCTGAATGGCATTTCATATCATGAGGGATACTATGAGGAGAATCCATCTAATCTATCTTATTCAGCTAATTGGCAATATATTGTTCAGACTGTTACTCAGATACCTAGACTTTCACGACAAGCCATCATGTCTCAGCAAGCTGCTCCACCAACACAGCCCATAGTCCCAACCAGTTCCATGAGCTCACTCAATAAACCTGCCTCTCCCCTACAGCCACAAGCACAGCACACCACAGATAGACCAGCTGAAAAACAAACTGCTGAAAAACCAGCTAAACCACCACAGGTGGGATTTATGAGCTTTTTCAAGTCTGCCTTACTTATTGAGGAGCTGATGCCAGAGCCCACTAAACCCTCAGAGCCATTGTCAAAACAAGATGGGACTGGTTCCACAGACCCAAATAAGCAGGAAGACTAGAAGCTCCTGTGTCCATTTGGGTCAATAGGCAGTTTCTTTAGTGCAGAGCCTCCATCACAGCAACTGCAACCAAAACCTGTAGTTAGAAATTAGCCAAACACTCACAACACAAGGTTCTCAGTTGACACCATGCATGCCTTCACTTCAGAAACAACAAACAATGTATGGTTCTGTGCAAAGTGGGGTCCAACAGCCAGCTCTTGGTCAGCAATCAGATAAAAGCATGTCACAAGTATTTCCTCCTAATACAATCACTGGCCCCACCCTGGGCCGATCACAGACTATGCCACCAACCGGACAAACCAAATAGGAACCATCCCCAAAACCATCAGGCAGACTGTTTGGCTTTATGGGAGAAATTGGAGACATGATCTCTGGAACACCACAACCACCAACAACTGTCACCACTATTAAAGAGGAAACTCCTGGTATTGGATTATTGTCCATGTTTGGTGGGTCTAGTCCACAGCAGGCCTCAACCCAAACTGGGTCCTCATCTCAGGCACCTCCCCCAGAACCACCTGGTAAAAGTTTATTCTCAATATTCAGTGGACCAAGTCTACCACCGGCACCATCTCAATCTGGGTCCACCTCTCAGGTCCCTCAACCACAACCAGAGGCTAACTCGATTTTTGGAAGACTCCTTTCTGGTTCAACAGCCAATGAAAGCCCAGCGAAATGATTGTTTTCCATGTTTGGAGGCCCCAGTGCCCCACAACCTTCAGCAGCAGCTCTGTCAGTTACAGGGTCCTCCATTCCAGGATCTACAGTGCCTAAAGAACCACACACGAAAAGTGTATTTTCCATGTTCAGTGGCCCTTTGTCACCCCCACAAGCTAGCTCTGATGAATCGGCAACCACAGTACCTACTCCTGAGTGTGCCACTACCCAAAAGGAATCCATCCCAGAGTGTGCACCTCAGGAACCTGCCACAACTAAAGAACCAGAAGCCCTTAAAGAGCCACCACCTACAGACGCTCCTCAAACTGCAGGTTCTATGTTGGGAGGGTTGTTTGGAGGATCTAGTCCCCAGCCCACTGCAACTACTCCTCAAACAGACCCAAGCTACAGGATTTCACTCCATGTTTGGAGGGTCTACTCCCCAGCCTGGCACAGCTGCCCCTCAAACTACATGTTCTAGGTTTGGGGGTTCGTTTGGAGAGTCTAGTCCTCAACCAGCTACAGCTGCCCTTCTAACTGCAGGTTCTATGTTTGGAGGGTCTAGTCCCCTACCAGCTACAACTACTCCTCAAACGGCACCAACAATAACCGCTGAGAATAAAATAGCAACAGCTACTCCTGACACCACCCCAGCAATTCACAATTGTCTGAGTCACCTGGACAACCTGACGCCAAAACTCAACCTCGAGTCAGTTTCCCTCAAACCTGATCCTAAGGCTGTTAAAGTAGCCAAGGCATTGAGAAACCTCCTGCTTCAGCTGTCGACTGTCAATCAAAAGAAGCTGATATCCCTACAGCATCAGGGCAACCTGCTAAAACAGAACAGCCCTCAAAAGCAGAACTACCTCTAACGAAGGATCAGTCCAGTTCTTCTGGAAAACAAAAGGCTGTGAAAGGAGCAGTAATACATGAGAAGCACAGGGTAATTTTGTGGGAGAGCCTGAAAGTAAGGAAATGGACAAATCAGGCCCACCAGTGGTAAGTGCCCAGACGATTACCCCAGCTGACCAGTTGCCTAAGACTAAAGAGCCAGCCCTCATGTCCCTGTTTGGTGGTTTTATTTCAGGAACTGATGATGCTGGAAAGTCTTTTGGATCCATGTTTTCATCTACACCAACAATTCCCCAAGACCTTCCCATAATTCCTCATGCAGAAACAGGTGGTGGTGTTCTCAGGATTCAAAACAATATCTGCAGACCTGTTTCAAGAGGACAAGCCAAGTGTAGCAAAGCAAGAACCATGCCTCTGGGGTGCTGCCTAACCTCCCAAACTACAAGCTCCCCCAGTTGTTACCACTCAGCCTAAAACTAATGATAAGCCAATCAAGGAGACAAGCGATCAAAGTTCGGTAGATCCCCTGGTGACTTAGCCAAACCCCAGATTTGCATCTCCACACCTGAGGTAGATCCTTCAGCATCCCTTTCCCAAAAGGAGAAGGAAAGCCTTGTAGAACCACCCCTCTCTGCAGATCCCACCTCTGGAGTGCATCTGGACGACCAGTTCAAGAAGGACCTATTGAGTGCTAAAAGGCCAGTAGAAGCATAATAAATGGTCTTCCCCAACACCCTTTATGATGCATTGATATTTTGGGGAGCGTAACCAGGGTCCAGCTTCGCAATCCACCTCACTGAGTACTGTGTTCTGTCTCTTTCCTTTCAACTGTGTTTGTTTTAAGCAGTTGTGCTACTGTGTTGGTGGTTGATTGGGAGGTGTATTATACCTGTTGTGATATATTGACAATAAGCTAAATCTTTATTTCTCTTAAACACCTAGCGTAAGATTAATTCAAGTTGTACATTCTTAGAATTATAATTGCCATGTATGTATTTAAAACAAATCTTAACCTTACAGAATTCCCTGTTGCCATTCAGTTTTGATCAAGTTAGAGATTTCAGTCACTCATGGTCTCCCAGAAATAGTAATTAAAGAAAACCAGTACATGCTTAACCAGTACAGACAAACATTCATTGGGAGAATCTGGTACATCAAAATTCATTTCAGGCAATTGGTGTATTCATTCTAATTTGCCAACAGGTAGTTATTTTCTCTGTAAGGTTGGATGTATTTTAAAATGTTGTACAATTCAGTAGAAACTAGAATGTCTATATCCAATTAATGAACCTAGTTTTTCTTCATCACAGCAATGATTATTCTAATACTAAGTCTCTACCCTCACCCCTCTTTCACCATTCCAGTCCGGTAGAAAGTAGTCGCTTTGGGTCCTCTGGGAACCTGAGCCAGACCAGCTCCCAGATTAGTGAGACAGGCCAGGAGAGTGCTCCAGGCTCAGGGCTGGAAGAGTCCTTCCACTCCTATCACAGTACCGGCTTCCGCCCCTCCATCAATGTCCAGCAACCTACCAATGGACACATCCCCAGCAATGGACACTCTGTTTTGGGGAAGAAGTTGGGTAGACCCTGCCTGGATGTGGGGAAAAACTTACATGGCTCATTGAAGAAATTAGACCACTCAGTAGAGAAAAGATCCAACAAACATTTGCGAAGGTGAGTCTTTTATTAGAGAAAGAGTTATGAATTTATAACCTCCACTGAATAGTACAAGTACATTCTTGGTGATCCTCTCACTTTATCTCTCAATCCACACATCTCAGTTTCCACGACAATGGGCCTCCTTTGCCCTTCTCTCCATCCAGAATACACTGGTTGAAGGCCATCAACAAAGTCAGGGATCAGCTTCAGGAGGTAGGTTTTTTTTCCCATGTTAATCTTATGTTCCATTTTCTCTCATATATTACCTTCTAATCATCTTGCCCACTCTACACATTCACAACCACACTTTTATTAACCTGCTCCCATTTGTATTTTTCCCAATCTGCTTGGTTGAGTTTCACCTCTGGTAGTTCGAAATTGGCAAACTAAATAGCTTATTCCAAGTATTTATCAAGATAGGTTTACTTGCGTGTATGTTTGTTGGTTGAGTTAGAATATCAAACAGCTGTTCACTGTTCTTGCTCTCTGAGTTAGATGTGACCCTAGTGGCTCTGCGCTTCAGAGGTGGAAAATTATCATTAATGGATTGTTAACTCAGGAATGAATCACTCTCTCATACACCACAAAGGACCTCTCAATTGCAGCCTCTCCTCTTCTCGTGCTACCTCAGATTTGAGTGTTGAGGATCAGCGTGGCAGATGTGTTGTTGCCTACCCTTACCACCTGGGGGTGGCCCGTCAGGACGTCCAGGATCCAGTTGCAGAGGGAGGTGTTTAGTCCCAGGGTCCTTAGCTTAGTGATGAGCTTTGTGGGCACTATGATGTTGAACGCTGAGCTGTAGTCAATGAACAGAATTCTCACATAGGTGTTCCTTTTGTCCAGGTGGGAAAGGGCAGTGTGTAGCGCGATTGATATTACGTCATCTGTTGGGGCGGTATGCGAATTGGAGTCGGTCTTGGGTTTCCGGCATGATGGTCTTGATGTGAGCCATGACCAGCCTTTCAAAGCACTTCATGGCTACCGACGTGAGTGCTATGTGGCAGTAATCATTTAGGCATTAACCTTTAGTTTTCTTTGTCACAGGGACTATGGTGGTCTGTTTGAAACATATCGGTATTACAGACTCGGTCAGGGAGAGGTGGAAAATGTCAGTGAAGACACTTGCCAGTTGTTCTGTGCATGCTTGAGTACATGTCCTGTTACTCCGTCTGGCCCGCGGCTTTGTGAATGTTGACCTGTTTAAAGGTCTTGCTTACATTGGCTATGGAGAGCGTGACCACACAGTTGTCAGGAACAGCTGGTGCTCTCATGCATGCTTCAGTGTTGCTTGCCTCGAAACGAGCATAACGGGCATTTAGCTCGTCTTGTAGGCTCACATCACTGGGCAGCTTGCGGCTGTGTTTCCCTTTGTAGTCTAATATTTTTCAAGCCCTGCCACATTAGACGAGCGTCAGAGCCGCTGTAGTAGGATTCAATCTTAGTCCTGTATTGATGCTTTGCCTGTTTGATTGATTGTCTGAGGGCATAGCGGGATTTCTTATAAGTGTCCGGCTTGGTGTCCAGCTCCTTTAGCTCGGTGTGGATGTTGCCTGTAATCCATGGTTTCCGGTTGGGAACTGTACGTATGGTCGCTGTGGGGACGACGTCGTCGATGCATTTATTGATAAAGCCAGTGACTGAGGTGCAATACTACTTGTTTATCTACCTTAGGTGAATGCACTGATTGTAAGTCGCTCTGGATAAGTGTCTGCTAAATGACCTACATGTAAAAATAAACAATTGCAAAGCACACAGGGTATTTTTATTGGCCATGTTTTGGGGGCGGAGCTCATTAGAATAATACCCATCGTGCTTTACAAGTTTTCATTTGATATTTTGATCATTTAGCAGACAGTCTTATCACACCATAGTGCCATTAGACTTCTGATACCAACGCAGGGTGAAAGTTGGCCACAAAATTGTGAACTGCTATAAAAATATTGTGTATACAATGATTTTGTATTTTGAAAATAAACATTTCAGGTTTCGAAAGTATCTTCTTACAAAATACATTGGATTGTAGAGCAGACCAGTGAAATACTAAAAGGTTATTGAAATACGTATTTTAAGATCAGAAATACTTCCCATCTCTGACTCATTCTCCCTCTGTAGCCACTGCACTAATGGAGTGGTGAATTGCGCCTAGGATAGAGACTGAACAACTAAACGAGAGAGTGAGGGAAAGATGCAGGAAAATAGGGAATAAGTGTGATGGGAATAAAGAAGTACAGCTTCAATGTTTATCACATTTTTATTTTGCGCATTTTGTCGAGCAAATGTGCTTTATCCTGTGACGCTCACTTTGGAGTATAAGGATAGTGAAAGAATTTTGCACATACAGATTTTTTTTCAAAATTGTACAAAATAATTGGATGGGCTGGGATATTTGCAGAAAGGTAGTGAGAAACCATGCTGATTTCACATTGTAGACTCGGCGCTTACTACACAAGTGCATTTGAATGAGTTAAGAGGGCGGAAAGACCTGAATCCAAACTGAATACATCAAAAAAGGAATGACATCTCTGTCAACCTCAATTTATCCTGATTCTCTGTGATGTAAGTGGCTGGGTGGAGCTGCCTTAAAGCTGCAATATGTAACTTTTTGGGTGACTTGACCAAATTCACATAGAAATGTGAGTTATAGTTCTGTCTTTCTTATTGAAAGCAAGTCTAAGAAGTGGAAGATCTGTTCTATGTGCACTATTTCTATGCTCCCTGGTCTTAAGTTGTGGTGTTGCGCCTTACTTTTGGTGTTGTAAACCAGCTTCAAATAGTTGAAAAATACTATTTTTGGTTATGGAAAAGATATTTCACAGCAGTTTAGATTGTTCAATGATTCTCAACACTACTTGCTTATTTTGTCACATGAACTGAAATTAGGCAAACTATTTTAATTTTAGCCACCAGGAAATGGCAGAGCGATTTCTTGCATAGTGGACCTTTTTTAACTAGTGATACCGGAGCGCCACGGCATGCGTCGAAATCGCTAAGCAGTTTACTTCGAAACAGTGTGCCGATGCCTGTATCACTTTATCAGAAGCGCGTGATCAATGACGTCCGAAGTTTAATTTTGTCGAACAATCACCTGATTGGTTTGGTATTGGTTTCGGTATAAGACAAAAAGGCTACTCGGCGCATGCGCTACACCGTGTGGGACATCATCTATAATAATTTGGCTGCTTTAAATTATTTTGACCAGCATGTGCCACTAGTGTACACTGTGTTGATCAAAGCCGTGAGTAATGAACCTATTTTTGACACAATTGACTGGAAAGCATCAATGCTTCTGGAAGCTTTGTTTCCCCGTCACTACCTTTTTAAGGTTTATATTGCAAAAGAATGGTCAGATATCGTCGGTCTATCTGTTGGTCAGAGACAGTTCATATCAGACCTGGGTTCAAATACTATTGCAGGTATTTCAATTACTTTTCAATACATTTCAAAACAAGTATTCAGAACCTTTATTTGAATAAAAAGATCAAAGATCGTTGGCTAGAACTGTAATTGCTAGGGGCCTGGCCCACAAGGAGGGAAATATAGGGAACATGGCGCAGCACAGCTTCCAGGAAAAACGGTTGCTTACAAACTAGGGATTTTGTAGCTAACTGAGGTAACACAGTAATTCTGTTCATAGATTTGCATGTATGAACTACACATTGACACATTCAGCCCACAGCAGGAGGTTTAAGAAAGATTTTGTAGTCGCCAAAGTTCTGGAGCATGTCTTTTAAATAAAAGTACTTGTTTTGGGCTGTGTATTTGGAAATACTCAAATACACATTATTATAATTTTTTAAAATACACATGTATTTGAACCCAGGTCTGGTTCATATACAGTATGAGGAATGTGTAGAAGACTAGAAGGACTGGTTTCAGCTGTAGCACAGATGATGTTGTTTCTATTCATGCACTCCATTAAACCAATTGATCCGCGGTTAGAAACCAGTGCTGGTCGTGATGAACAGGTTATAGTAGTGCGGTGTCTTGAGATGCATTCCATTTATTAAGCCATGCAGCCTGGTTATGAGGAAGGGCTTGTCATGGTGCTGTGTTCCATTATACTGATTGCTATAGGGCCGGTATAAGGGTCAAATGGAAAGCGAGTGAGGACAGCAGGATGGTACAGATAGAGGTGGAGAGAGAGGGAGACTGAGAGCTGGCATTTTCACAGCTTCAGATTATCTTTGTGCTGGAATACATCGCCAGAGGACAGAGAGAATGGGGACGGAATGAGAGAGGGAATGCACGAAGAGCGGGAGGGAGGGGTACTTAACTGGGACTGAACTGTCATGTGAGCCTAGACTCCTCGCGCTTGCCCTTCCTGGGTTTGTACATCTGGAATGAGAGAGTCAACACTTCTCCTGCGTCTGTCAATCTGGGTGAAGACGAGCAGTCCAATGTGCTTTGAATGTAGCTCATGGAATTAAAAGCACCTGGGGATATTTAAAGAAAGGGGAAAAAAATTACTTTTAAGATTTGGCGCTTGTCTTCTATTGAGCAGTTTTCCACATGGAGTCAACGGTTCCCACTAAGTGACTTCTCTCGGCTTCACAGATTCTTACAGTATACTATTACCTTTTTCTGCCTTCATGAGGTAAGGTTTATTGAATTTTATGCATCTTTAGAAATGGTATTATTGCATAAAGTTTGCATTTAATATTGTGCTACATAAACTTAAGAGAATGTTTTTTCATGAAATGTGTGGCTAACAGAAAAATGTTTCCATAACAAAGAGTAATATTGTGCAGACTTGGGTTCAAATTATGTGTATTTAATTATCTGGTATTTAAAATACTTTTTCTGTGTATTTGAGTATTTTCAAATACACAGTCCAAAACAAGTACTTTTATTTTAGTATAGAATGGTTATTTGTAAAAACCAAATAGTCTACCAAATTGCATTTGAGAGTACTTTCAAATACCGTAATTTCCGGACTATTAAGCGCACCTGAATATTAGCCTGAATAAACTGAATTTTTTTTTAAAAAAAGTATTATTTTGAACATAAATAAGCTGCACATGTCTATAAGCCGCAGGTGCCTACCGGTACATTGAAACAAATTAACTTTACACAGGCTTTAACAAAACACGGCTTGTAACAAAAATAAATAGGCTTTAACGAAACACGGCTTGTAACAAAAAATAAAAAATAATCAGTAAGCTTTAGTTGTCTTTTTGCACTGAGTCAATTCCTCACGCTGCTGTTTCCAACGTCTTATCATTGACTCATTAAGACCAAGCTCCCGTGCAGAAGCTCTATTTCCTTTTCCAACAGCCAGATCAATCGCCTTCAACTTGAAAGCTGCATCATATGCATTTCTCCGTGTCTTTGCCATAATGAGGGTGACAAAATGACTACCGTAATCAGAATGATGGGAAGTTTGAGAGCGCGTTCGATTTAATCTAAACACTAAACAAAAAAGTTGTTTGACCTTAACCCGTTCGGCAATTTCATTGGTCTAATGAAAGCTTCATGCCGCCAAAAAACTGAGCACGTCACAGAATGTGTTTTTTTGGAGAAAAAAAATGTGAAAGCGGGAAAAATCGATATATTAGCCGCGTCATTGTTTAAGCCGCGGGGTTCAAAGCGTGGGAAAAAAGTTGCGGCTTATAGTCCGGAATTTACGGTACTTATTTAAAATTGAATTTTCAAATACTTATTGAAAATTATATTTTCAAATAACTGGGTTAAATGCATGAGTGTATCTGAGTATTTTAAAATACTTTCCAAGTGTTTTTCCAAATTCATAAAAGTATTAAACTACTTGTCTTTTCAAATGAAATATATCTGAATACTTTCTTCGAATTTAGACTGAAATAAATATTCATGCAACAATTTCGTAGATTTTACTGAGTTACACTTCATAGAAGGAAATCAGTAAATTTAAATAAATGAATTAGGCCCTAATCTATGGATTTCCCATGACTGGGCAGGGGAGCAGCCATGGGTGGGCCTGGGAGGTCATAGGTCCACCCACTGGGGAGCCAGGCCCAGCCAATCAGAATGAGTTTTCCCCACAAAAGGGCTTTATTACAGAAATAAGAGAAATAAGCTTTTTGTGCTTATGGAAGATTTCTACATGTTGCATTTATATTTGTGTTCAGTATATATGAAAGTAATGTAGATATTTGAACAAGTAGTTGAACCCAGGTTTGATATTGTGATATAGTCCAATATCATTTTTTATAATTATGAAAATGACAACGTTGCTCCTGTTGCATGAATAGGAATAGAATGAGCGGCCAATTGATCAGTTGAAAACGAGCAAACCAAGCCAGACTTTTTTTCTAGGCCACAGAACATGAAGGAAAGAGAGAAAAGACATTGTTCTGGGGCACTCCAGTGACTCAGTCAGAATTACCCAGACATACTTCTACCAGCCGGCTCCCCCTCTCCGTGCTCTGGACAGCTTACTGCTGAGGCTGAGCCACTGGCCATTCAGATTATATGGGCAGCTGGCTGCATACGTTAAATGGGCCAGGAGTTGTCTTCAGGAGCCCAGCTAAGGACTGCTGTGAAAGTGATTGTTGTCTAAATCACATTTTAGATAAATAATGTGTATTTTACCTGGGAATGTTTGTTCATTTTGTCCCTGTTTATTTCCATATTGTCATAGTTAATGCATTATGATATGAAATGGCAAAAAAAAGCTATTTAAATGGAAAGTCAATGTCCACCATGAGGATATCTGATTCCTAACAGTCTTTTAAACCTCTCCTGTACTTATATTGCTAATAACCTCATTGGCGTGATATGTGATTCATAACAGTCCTGGGCAGCTTTTATAAATGTGCATCACTAATAACAGCACCGTTGGTCTGGCAGCTAGCTGTCTTAGTGCTATTCATGATTATGCCTTCCCGTCAACTGTGCTCTTATCATGCTAATGCACACCTCCAGTACTTGAGTGGTATTGGACAGAGGTTAAACCTCTAGTGGAGGAGAGGGTTAGGAATGTTTCCCACCAGGGAGTCCTGTGCGCAAGCTGGAGATGCACTTTAACACCTCTTATCCTTTTACATCTTCTTAGTTGTTCCGTCTTAACAGCCATAGAATTACTCCCCTATCAATTCAGATGGGCGCAAAGTCATTCTTGCAGTACTTTTATGTTGTAATGTGTTACATTTGAAACGTTTATGTCTATTATAGTACTAGGGCTATAGAATAAATACATTTGCTTCATAGGTTGGCAAGGAAACATTGGCCTTGTTTGCCCCAGCCCAGGTGAATTTGTCCAATCATTTGGGAAGGTTTCTACTCTGACTATACATTTCTATTAAGTTGGAAACATAACGTGATATAGAAATTCTATCCACATCCATCACTGTTCATTACAAACTTTAGGCCATCTGCCATAACAAATGCCAATGCTCTATCTATCCGCTGTTTCACAGTCACAGTGGAGCCAATGTCTCCCTGAATCCATTTGAGTGAGTAACAACAGACAGAGGCAGTTGTGGAATTTCAATGAATTCCAATGATGGTTGGCATCTCTTGTTGTAGAGTAATCAACATTAGCTGCGCTCAACACAAGCCCCTCTCTACATTACGAGTAAATATATTCCCCTTGGTACGGTCGATTACTTTTAACATGCTGCTGCTCCACAAGGGTGCTGTAACGCAAATGTCACGACTCACCACAGATCTCTTCAGCTAACAGAAAATAGACTGATAGAGACATAATCACTTTTGTTAGTGACTGAATGTATTAAAGCTCCAATGCAGCCATTATCTCAATATCAAATCATTTCTGGCTAACGATTCACTACCTAACTGTGATTGTTTTCAATTAAATGGCCAAAAAGAAACAAAAATAGCTTCTTAGCAAAGAGCAATTTGTCAATCAAGAATTTTGCTAGCACTGTCTGGGAGAGGTCTGAGTGGGGAGGGGAAAACTGAAAACTAGCTGTTATTGGCAGATAGGTTTGGAGCTCTTATCAGTCTAACTAATTTACTACATGGTAATGTTACCATGGAAAGGCCAAAGCTCCATCCCACCAAAACAGACAGAGATTTCAGGTAGTCCTTTCAAACAGCTCATACACTAAAAGGGCATTATCATAGTTTTTACAATTTCACAGCATTATTCCAACCTCAGTGTGGAAATATATATAAAACACAGAAAAATCATGTTTTAGACTGCACTTGCCCTTCAATGACTTATGGCAATATGTTTTATCTTATTGGTCATTTTCATGTTTGGTATGTATCTAGTTATATGCATCAGAAACGCCAGTCCAGTTAGACCTAGGTGAAAACTGCCTGAAAAGCTGATGGGGAAAAAGTTCAGCTAACCCTGTGCTCTGTCTGACACAGACTTCTCGGGCTGGGCAAATGGCCACAGAAGCACACAGAAAGATGGTGGTTAAACTGACCAGTCTGTCTGTCACTCTGTCTGACGCAGAGACAACAGCACAGGGAGGGAAATTGTGCAGCACTGATTCTCCTCAGCGGGTTGCTGCTTAACAGCATAATGCTACACAGCAAGTGCATAGGGTTGGGCTGTTACTGCCTGAGCTGTCTTCCAACACCCAGGATCAGTGGGGATTGAGAGGCAGATGAATAGGTTAAGCCCAGCAAATAATCCTTGAGTGTTAGTTGGCTGTTGCATAAGTGCATACTAACTTATTGTCTCACTACAGTGGAGATAAAATCATGGATTTCCATGTACAGGTATATGCCTTGATTTTAAATGACATGCATCTTTCTACAATAGCTTGCATATATTGAAGTACAAGTCACTCAAGTCAGATAGTATGGTCATGTGACCCAACAGATTCCCTAGTTATCCCTGTGTCACTCAACCAGCCCACACACTGTGTCTATCAGGGGGAGGGGTCACAGCTATCTACCTCTATTGCAGCTGGTGTGTGCACAATAATGACACTGACTCAGAGGATAGAATTGAGCCGTCAGTTAAGTACAAGGCTGTCTTCTGATCACGTCCTAATTATAGAGTTTAGGCCAGCTGTATGGTCCGATCATTTCCATGATCCTTCCTTCTCTGTGAGTGAAGAGAGTGGGTGAGTGGCCAACCCACTGATATACAGAGCGTTGGCCTGACTCACAATGACCCCCAATATCAATGTGTTTTTTTTTTTTATCACAATTCCACGCTCCACTTTGCCTCCATAGTCTATCTCTCTGGCGTTGCAGAGATTAAAGCCCTCTACTCCCACTCTCCCATGCCTGAGTGTCTGTCTGTGTGTTTTTATAGAATTCTGCCTGCAATGTACATAGGAATGCGTTGGCATGAGCTAGTAAGATGGTTATGTAGGTTGTTTGCAAACCAAATCGAAGCTAAAAATATATTTTCAGTCAACCATTGCAATTAAACTTATCTTGGCTATAGAGCCACTTATTTACTTTGTTTTTTCATCATGATCTCATGAGCCATTATAGCAGCAGGAATACATTCTTGTTTTTCTCTCTCTCTGCTTTCTGGTCTGTTGGACTGAAAAATTAGAATACTGGCAAGCTCTCAAAATGAAGATGTGGAATTATGCAAATTTGTATAAATTGTATTGATTCTCTGAGGGGTTTGTGTGCTGTATGCCAATGACTGAAATGTAAAGGATGAAATGGCTTAGAAGAATGCATAGGGGAAGGTTCGTGTTGATAGAAAACAAGCATTTCCCCCCCCCCAAAAAATGTTGCATATTATTTGTCTTGGTCTTCTCTTTCTCGCCAGTCATGGACAAGGCTCTGTAAGCAGATCAGCCTCTTCTATATCTTCAGGATGTTGTGTGGTCACACAGAGATTCAAGACCCAGGGTGCTGGTCGGCCCCTGAGGACGGAGACCAGTAAAGCCAGGCCCCCATACAGTCCTCAGGGATGTTCTCTAGGGGTCACGAGAGGGGCCTCAGTGGAGGAGATGAACCCAAAGGGACAGAGGCACCTCAGAGTCCACACAAGTGGTCCAAGAGGAGGGAGCTGGGGGGGGGGAAGAGGACTCAGAGCCCCAAGGTGAGTCGCAGCATGCGGAGGAAGCTCCAGAAGTACCTGCAGGGCCCGGCGGGGCCTGTGGAGCCCTCCATCCACCAGCCCCAGGACCAGCACACCCCTGTGGAGATGCAGCAGGACATATTCATCTGTGGCCTGAAGAGAAACCCCTCCAGTGGAGAATTGCCTGGACTCCACTCCTCCCTGCCCAACGGCCGCAGTCACACAGTGACTCTAAACCCACCTGTGGCTGGGGAGATGGAGCTGAACAGGGAGGGCTTCATCAACGCCCCCTGTACTGTACGCACCAACGGCCCCACCACTAGTCTCCCCACCTCTCCCTCTGGAGAGAACAGCAGCTCTGAATGTCAGGATGGGATCGGGGTTGTGGAGGACACACACAGGCCTTCTCCTATTGAAGGGAAAGAAGAAGAAGAGGAGGAGAAAGATGAGGAGGGAGAAAAAGGGTCCAGTGACATCGTCGAGCACATATTGAAAGAACTGCGAGGGATCAACAAGATCCAGGAGGACATATCAGACCTGCGGCATTACCTGACCTCTGTGAGGGGCTCTGTGGACGAGGTCTCCTGCTGTGTGGATGCAGTGCTGAATGAGATAGGGGAGCTCTGCTCCTATGGAGCCTCGGCACCAGGACCCCAGACCCAGCTCTATTCCCAGACACCTCAGAGGCTCAGCGTCAGACGCGGCAGCCTAGGCAGACAGAATGCTGTCACAGCCTTTCACAGGAGGGCCACCAGTCCTTTACTGGAGCACCGGCACGAGTCTTGGGACAAAGACCCAGTGATGATGATGATGCCACCCCAGGGGTCACCTAAGAGATGGAGAGAAAGGTTACCTCCTTTCCAACCTGAACTACCCGACCAGGAGAACTCAGATCACAGCTCAGACGTGCCCTGTTCAGGGCCAGGGTCCAGCCTCTCCAACCTGGAGCGGGGGTATGCCCATGATTGCCCCAGCACCAGCTCCCTGTCCTCTGGCCAAAGCTCCAACACTCTGGACCGGGACACCAGGTACCGCTCTGGTAAGGCTGGGGTGTGGCAGAGCGGTTGGGCATCGGCGGACATGCAGCGTAGTGTGAGTGGAGATGGGGGGTGGAGTGGGGAGAATGGCTGGAGTGAAGAGGACGTCTGCTCCTGTCTGAACAGTGGAGAGGAGGTGGAGGACCACTGTGGACGGCCAGGTGGCTGGGACAGGTACACCACAGGAGAGACCAGCTGCACCCCAGGCCAGTCCTCCCACAGCAGCTCAGAGCACCTGTCCCTGCTGTTCAGCTGCCACAAAAACTCCCCCTCCAGCTCGTCCAGTGTGGTGGACTGGCGGCCCCCCAGGCAGCAGGGCAGCAATGGACACTTGGAGTGTGACTGTTCAGCCAACTGCCCATACTCCCGGAGCTCTGGCTACCACACTGTAGACGCCTTCGCTGATGATGTGGGGAGCTGTGGGCCGTCCAGGAGCATGAGTCACTCCACTGTGCTGCTCACAGACTGTGATGATGGCTACCTGGAGCCGCACTCCTCCTGTGACCATCGTCCGTCCTCCTTTGATGCCCTGGACACGGGATCTGCTTGGAGCCTGGACAGGGAGTGGACTGAACAGTCTGTCCCAGGAGACGATGCAGGAGAGTGGGAGTCAGGGGACCTGCCTATCCCTGAACCTGAGAACACCCAGCCCCTCAATGTGGGATTTGATATGAAGAGCATTGGGGAGGCTGTGCTCAATTTCAGGTCAGCTCTGAAAGGGGCTCTGAGGAAGCTGGAGGGGTCCAGCCTAGAACATGGTAGAGATGACAGTGAGTCTGAAGCAGCTCCCTCTCCTGTCAGACCCTGCTCCCCTGATCCTCCTGAAGGAGAGATCACTCTGCCAACTGATCACGTCCGCTCTGGGTCTCCACTGGAAGAATACAGTGAGGCCTCAGTGTATGTGGACTGCAGCCCAGCCCAAGGGAACCTGCTGTGCTCCCTACAAGCATCCACAAAGGAAAGTACTCACTCCCCCTGCACCCCTACTGAATATCACTCCATGGAGCATTTAGAGAGCCGAGAAGAGTATCAGACTGATGGAGAACTGTCCAACCCAGAGCTGACATCAGACCACATTCCTCCTGGAGGGGCTGGGCATAGTCCAGGAGAGTCTAACCTCAGCCCAAGGGGGATAGGGTTAAGTCCAATAGGAGAGGACCATGATGGAGCTGATCAGGATGAGTGTAGTGAACAGGATGTTGTCAGCCCTAAGGAACGACTTGCTAATCTGCAGCGCATCCTAAAAGAAAAGAGACAGAGACGCAAACTGTCCAAATCTTCCCAAGGATCCCAGTCCACTTTCTCTGAGGAGGAGTTCAATCCAGGTAGCTGCGCACTACAGTATTTGCAAGCCCAGCTAAAAATAAGTAATCTAACACTCATATTCCTTATGTACCTAAACTGTGACAGATTTTCTCTGACTGCATTAGCCCATGATTTATACTAATGAATGTAGCATTACACGATTATGATTGATCCTGCCACCTTGGGTTGAAAATTGCCACTATTGATTGCTAGTGTAGTTGATCTGGTTATTTGATATTTTCTTAGCTATTTATATCCATGAACCCTAATGTTTTCTTTTTTCGGGGATTTTTCTTCCTTCCAGACGGCAGCAGGGAAGATGACCAGGTTACTCTCATGCATTTTAAATCAGCTCCCTTTTTAGTTATGTTTTGTTGTTTTCATTCACACAGATATATTTTGAGTTTTGATGTGATTGTTGCGTTTGCCGTTGGGTGTTTTCATATCCTATGCACGGTCCCAATGTTTTCCTTTTGTCATACCTTTAGCGGAGGTGTTTAACTGCTTGTAATTTATTATTTATTGTTGAGGTTTGCCCCTAATGAATGCATTTTCAAATGGCTTTTCGATTATGTTTTGATTGAATTAAAATTACCTATTATTTCTGTACTTCAAAATCTGAATAGGGTAAAATAATGATGTTCTTGGCAGCATCAAATCAGTAGAAACATGGTTGTGAAGTTTTTTTGTAGAAGCCATATTCTGAGCACCAGCTCCAGTGTTTACATACAGCAACCAATCCTGCCTGGTTTCCTCAGAACTGTTTCAAACGCTGTCAGAACCTCCTAGTACTAGGAGAGGCAGAGGGAGAGGAGCCCTAGAGAGCCCAGCTACCCAACTCTATCCCCATTCATCTGAGAGGAGGAGCTGCACAGGCACTGATGAAACACTTTACCTCAGAGGAAGAGAGATGAAATACGTCTGTCGCTTTTTCCCCACGTTATTGCACAACTCCAAAAGAGTTCTCTGAAGTACTCTTCCCCCCCCCCTTCTTTTATTTGCATCTGTACATTGTTAGTGATATCGAACAGAAAACTGGTCATTTAATGTGTTCATCTCTTTCCTGTCTCATTTTACAAGTACCTCCCTTTTGCTATTGATTTATATATTTTTCTTCTATTTTCGGCTTTTCAGTTTGCCAACAATCATTAGATGCCATGTATGGATCAACTGTGATCCTTGTCTTAAGACATTGCTTAAAATGATGTTCTGAATGTGATCTGTTCTGCATGTACCGTCCAAGAAGTGAAACTCAACCAGCTGTGTGTCTTTCCATTCTCTATCCTCTGTGTACCTTTTTAACCTATAAGATTAAGTCTTTTGCTGTGGTCTAATAGCTGAATCTGAAAACCTAATGTGTTTTAAATCTTGCAGGGACGAGATGATGAACCCAACTCCAGACAAGCTTGGATCAAGCCAGGGTATATGATGACACCCAAATAATTTGTTGATTTAGATTTGCCATGCTTTTTTTAATGTGTTAGAAGAACTCATGCATCTGTTTCTGTATGAGTACAAGCGTATCATTCTGTTCTGTGTCCACAGCGGTGGAAGTGGTTTGTTTGGGATTGACAGCATGCCAGACCTTCGTAAGAGGAAGCCTATACCCCTGGTTAGCGACGTGGTAAGTGTTGCCTCCCATCCTTGTCACAGCTTAAAATCTCAGTACATGTTTTTATATCTGTCAGTACATGTTTTTATATCTGTCAGTACATGTTTTTATATCTGTCAGTACATGTTTTTATATCTGTCAGTACATGTTTTTATATCCTGTAATACCATCACAAGAGAAGCATCTTGATAATTAAGGATTACATTTATAATTTCAGTGTTTGCTTAAGTCAATCTGTTTAAAAAAAAAAAAAGTGATCGCATGAGGAATCACCAAGATATCACCCAATGAGGCACATGTGAAACCAGTCTTGTAATCTCTCTCTCCCCCTCTCTTAAACCTTTAATTATCCCCCACAACTTGCTTGTATGCAATCATTTTCCTTGGTCAGGCTATGGTAAGTGGAAATAACCCAATTTCCCCTCCCATTTGTAGTCAGAAATGTAAAGGGAAAACGGTATATCAAGTAGGACAAATTGCACTGCTTGTGCAAAGAAATTGTACAGTATGCAGCTGTCCTGCAAAAAATGTGTACTAATGTGCAACAAGGGTTTTATGGTGCAAATAAGTAACCATATGTCACCGTGCAACTGCACTGTGGTATTCCTACTTGATATAATAACTTAAAACAATATTCCCTTCCTCTTATTCTACCTCTCCCCTTAATTGATTCATATGATTGATTTTGTTCTGTTGGGGTTTTATTCTCCACCCTTACATGCTGAACCATGAACATACCATCACTACCAGGGTTTTAACCCAAGCCACCTTTGGTAACACGCACCTGGGTTAAGTGTCTGTTTCTTCGACTGGTCAGTGATGGTTCAGTTCTGCCCATGTCACCTCTTATATGACCTGTGTTGTAACAATCCTTACATGAGTTTCTTCCTTCATCCGCTTTGGTTTGGTTGGGGTGTTTAAGCTCTATGGTCCTTGGATTACTCACCTAGGTAGTACACTCCCTGGGTAAAGGTCCTAACAACTCATTTAAAATGTATTCTAACACTTACAATACTACACCAATCTTTGTAATCACTGTTTGGGGTTAGTTGAAGGGTTGTAGGTGTGTTACCATGGCAACTAACACTATTTTCCCCTGTCATCCAAGTCACTGGTCCAGGCCAGGAAGGCTGGAATCACCTCTTCCATGGCCGCACGCTCCTCTGTCAAAGACGAGGAGCTGGTGAGTACATCATGGGATACATATTTCTCTACTGAGATAATTAAGACTCTTTTCAAAACTCACCAATGTCATAGGAAAAAGTCATATCTCAGTATCCTCACTCTCTGCTCTCTCCTCTCCCCTCTGTAGAAGAACCACGTTTATAAGAAGACCTTACAGGCTCTGATTTACCCTATCTCCTGCACCACGCCCCATAACTTTGAGGTGTGGACGGCCACGACGCCCACCTACTGCTATGAGTGTGAGGGGCTGCTGTGGGGCATCGCCCGTCAGGGCATGAGGTGCTCCGAGTGCGGGGTCAAGTGTCACGAGAAGTGCCAGGAGCTGCTGAATGCTGACTGCCTGCAGCGTAAGTACAGCACAGTAGAAGTTGGACTAAGAGGAAGTTTAAGATCCTTTCGCGATGACTGAGCTTAGTTGCCTAATGCAGGCAATCCCATGATTGACAGTGTATGAAACGTAAATGTCCATTTGTAATGGATTTGTACTTTATCATTTTTCTTCTGATTGACAAGGTTGACACTTTTTTCCAGAATTTGTCGACAGAGTTTCTGGCTCAAACTTTCCTGTTAAATTACTTTTGCTTCATCTCCATCCCAGAATACAGTTGTCAGTGATATGTAAAGTACTGTGTAATTATGGTGTACGTCATTGGTTATGATTTAATTTTTCAGTGAAGACATAATTATACATCCACCTGATTTCGGACCGGAAAATAAATGGCTTTAAACAACTGGATACATATAAACAGATTTGCCCATTTACATGACAATATTCACACACGGTGCCAGAAAGACAGTCCATTTACTTTAAGTGTGTGGTTTCTGATTTTCTAGGTGCTGCGGAGAAGAGTTCAAAGCATGGGGCTGAGGATCGTACCCAGAACATCATCATGGCCATGAAGGACCGCATGAAGATCAGGGAGAGGAACAAGCCGGAGATCTTTGACATGATCCGGGATGTGTTTGTCATCAGCAAGGCGATCCACGCTCAGCAGATGAAGACCATCAAACAGAGTGTACTGGACGGAACCTCCAAGTGGTCGGCCAAGATCACCATCACAGGTACACAGACACAGGGAGTAATGTCATGGCACTAGTGGCCATGTTCCACAAACTGTTCTGTTCTACTGTAAATAGTCTTTCTCTTCCCATCTGACTTTGTCCATGTCTCTCTATTGATATCAACCTGCCTCCTGTCCCACGTTATCTGCCTGTCTGCAGTACTGTGTGCCCAGGGACTGCAGGCCAAAGATAAGACAGGTTCCAGCGACCCCTATGTCACGGTCCAGGTGGGCAAGACCAAGAAGAGGACCAAGACCATCTACGGTAACCTCAACCCTGTCTGGGAGGAGAACTTCCACTTGTGAGTCTATTTAACCTGGCCCTGTTAATGTCTGGGATCTTGTTGTACTCTGTAGTATTCTCTTGTAAAACTGTGGGTCCCTATGCGTGGTAAAGTGGGTCCCTATGCGTGGTGAAGTGGGTCCCTATGCGTGGTGAAGTGGGTCCCTATGCGTGGTGAAGTGGGTCCCTATGCGTGGTGAAGTGGGTCCCTATGCGTGGTGAAGTGGGTTCCTAAGTGGGTTCCTATGTGTAAGCAGGCCATGGCATGACTAAGCCTCAGGCTGTCTAGGTTTCCTCACCCAAAGGCGTGTGTAGTCTTAAGAACCCACTTCCTAATTGTCACACGCTGTCTGGAGCCTTCTGACATTGTCAGACACTCATTTATTTAGGGGAGTGGTACACATGGGTAATTAACTCTATCCTCGTTTGCCTTAAATGGCATTAGGCCAAACCAAGTTCAGTTGAATTATCGAAGAATGAACTGCAATGTGTACATAAAAGCAATGTAAATACCATGCATATCTTTTCTTAATGTAAATGTGAAGATTTGATACCATCTCACCCTAACCCCCCCCCCCAGCGAGTGTCATAACTCGTCGGACCGTATCAAGGTGCGTGTGTGGGACGAGGATGATGACATCAAGTCCCGGGTGAAACAGCGTCTGAAGAGAGAGTCCGATGACTTCCTGGGTCAGAGCATCATCGAGGTCCGCACGCTCAGCGGAGAGATGGACGTCTGGTACAACCTGGGTACGTCACAAGTCCTCTCTATGCTACAGTATATTGTGTGCTGTATGTGAGAGGAAGGTTTCTGCCTGTGTTGGAGACCCATCATTATTATGTTCAGTAAAGGTAAAGATGAGTCGTTGGGGCACTACACCACATCACAGCCCTGAGACACAGTAGTCGGGACACAATGGACATGTTTTTATTTGGAACTGTTGATTCAAAGGAAACTTCCATTCTTTTCGAGCCCTGAATGCTGATTGGCTGACAGCCTTGGTATATCAGACCATATACCACGGGTATGACGAAATATTTATTTTTCCTGCTTTAATTATGTTGGTAACCAGTTTATATTAGCGATAAGGCACCTCTGGGGTTGTCGTATATGGCCAATATATCCAGGCACTCCGTTTTGCATCGTACATAAGAACAGCCCTTATATGTGGTATATTGGCCATATACCACACCTCCTCAGTCCTTATTGCTTAAATTATCCCTGCTTCATGTCATCTCTGAAGCCAATCAATCAAATGTATTTATAAAGCCCTTTTTACATCAGCAGATGTCACAAAGTGCTATACAGAAACCCAGCATAAAACCGCAAACAGCAAGCATTGCAGATGTAGAAGCACTGTAGCAAGGAGAACTCCCTGGAAAGGCAGGAACCTAGTGAGAAACCTAGAGAGGAACCAGGCTCTGAGGGGTGGCCAGTCCTCTTCTGGCTGTTCCGAGTAGAGATTATAAGAGTACATAGCCATTAAGGCCAGATTGTTCTTCATGTTCATAGATGACTAGCAGGGTCAAATAATAATCACAGTGGTTGTGAAAGCCATTCAAATGTTCCAGTAGAGTAGCAGGCCAACTTGAGGCTGTGGAACAGGGAAGTCTCTGTTCTTTATAGCCAGGGCAGTGCCGGTCTCTCCTCTACATAACCTGACATAGCATCCCTCTCCCTTTCACAGCCTCTCCTCAGTCCTCACATGCCTCCTCATTGTGTCCGAGAGGCTATTTTTTGTGTGTGTGGGTCTTTGTCGGGATCCACGTGTAAGTGCTTTGATTCAGCAGTCACTTTGAAGGAATATTCCCTTCTACTGATCTGATAGGGCTGGTGTGAGAGTCAAACGTTTGAGATTATCAAAAGGAGGCAGGTTATGTTTCTTTTTTGGTGCTTTTTTCATGCTGGAATCTTCAGTTCTCATAAATCCACTCTTCGAAGTTTCGCCGAATGCATATTCTGTTAGCTTCCTCCTTGCATCTGCCAACCCCCCTTAAATGTTTTAAAAAAAAAATCATACTCTATCATTAGTTTACTATATAGGAGGGCTGAAATCAACCCTTTAAACTAACAGATTGTTAGTTGCTGCACAGTGTTTTGTCTTAATGGACTATCTGTCAGAGGGCTAGTTAATGATGGGTAGAAAGTCTAGGAAGAAGACATCTTACAGTAACAAAGTGGGTTAGCTAGCATCATAGCGCATCTGCCTCTCTCATGTCACCAGCTCTGTTCTAAATCCCAGCCCTCTTCTGTAGTCCAGTCTGTGTTGTGCTTGTACCTCATTACCCACTTCTCCCTTGGCCAGCAGCACCATTTTTCTCGCCAAATTACCCAGGCGAGGACTGGCCCAAAGGCTCCTACTTGCACTGGATGAAAATATTGGCTGTCCCCACAATGGTCTTTACTTTCCCCTGGGCTTACTCTCACTTGTGCTTCCTCTGCATCTCTCTAGAATATGCCCTCTCTTTCTTCCTTTGTCCACATGGCTACTTTCTTCATCTGTTTTTTCTTGCTTTTCTATCCCTTTTGGAATGGGATGGTTAGTGACTCAGAAGGAGGGTGGCATGTTTAAAAAGCTCTTTAATACAGAAGACTCCAAGGTCTAGCTCCAAACACTTTCCAAAAGTTAATTGTTTCATTGCCCTTGGTGCATTTATTTTCTTCCTCCTCATAATGATAGTCAACCTTTTAGGGATGCATCACAGTCTGTCATGGACTTCATATCTCTGCAGATGAGATTCACCACACCAGTAACTCACGGTGTTTGTGTGTTTGCATGTGTGTGTGATTAACTGTGCCGTTCTGAAGCTGCAGGCCTCTTTTGCCTACTTGACTTAAAAAAATAAATAAAAAAAGACTCCACCATGATACTGAAACAAGCCTTCAAAGGTCTTGAATGTTAGTGGTTGTGAAGTGTGTTAGCCCCATGAAAAGGGAAAATGTATGCACACTTTCCCTAGATTATCTGAAACATACATTTTAGCTAAGGTTCTCATTGAATGTGTTCGATACCACACAGTAAAAGAAGAGATTGAAATCCCCACTGTCCCCCTCTCTCTCACCTCCCCTCCATCCTCTCAGGGGAGAGATCCTCCTTGATTATTATGTAGCACACTCCAGGAAGTCGACCGCTCCAACGACACGTACAAATTAGCCTAATAATGTGGCTGTCAGGGGAAATAGCCGGGTTGAGCTGCCGAACACAACACTTCCAGAATAAGACCAGCTGTGAAGCATTTATTTGGACATTAATATGGAGTTGGTCCCCCCTTTGCTGCTATAACAGCCTCCACTCTTCTGGGAAGGCTTTCCACTAGATGTTGGATCAGCCACAAGAGCATTAGTGAGGTCAGGCACTGATGTTGGGTGACTAGGCCTGGCTCACAGTTGGCATTCCAATTCATCCCAAAGACATTCGATGGGATCGAGGTCAGGGTTCTGTGCAGGCCAGTCAAGTTCTTCCACAATGATCTCGACAAACCATTTCTGTATGGACCTCGTGTGGGCATTGTCTTGCTGAAACAGAAAAGCGCCTTCCCCAAACTGTTGCCACAAGGTTGGACACACAGAATCGTCTAGAATGTCATTGTATGCTGTAGCGTTAAGATTTCCCTCCAATGGAACTGAGGGGCCTCGCCTGAACCATGAAAAACAGCCCCAGACCATTTTTCCTCCTCCACCTATCATTACAGTTGGCACGATGCATTGGGGCAGGTGGTAGCGTTCTCCTGGCATCCACCAAACCCAGATTTGTGCGTCGGACTGCCAGATGGTGAAACGTGATTCATCACTCCAGAGAACGCATTTCCACTGCTCCAGAGTCCAATGGCAGCAAGCTTTACACCACTCCAGCCGATGCTTGGCATTGCACATAGTGATCTTAGGCTTGTATGCGGCTGCTCGGCCATGGAAACCCATTTCATGAAGCTCCAGCTTCATGAAGCTCCTTGTACTGACGTTGCTTCCAGAAGCAGTTTGGAACTCGGTAGTGAGTGTTGCAACGGAGGACAGACAATTTTTACGCGCTTCAGCACTCGCCGGTCATGTTCTGTGAGCTTGTGTGGCCTACCACTTCGGCTGAGCCGTTGTTGCTCCTAGACGTTTCCACTTCACAATAACAGCACTTACAGTTGACCGGGCCAGCTCTAGCAGGGCAGAAATTTGACAAACTGACTTGTTGGAAAGGTGGCATCCTATGACCGTGCCAAGTTGAAAGTCACTGAGCTCTTCAGTAAGGCCATTTTAGTGCCAGTGTTTTTGTTTTTGGAGATTGCATGGCTGTGTGCCCGATTTTTCTATACCTATCAGCAACCGGTGTGACTGAAAGGGGTGTCCACATACTTTTATTTATTTATATATAAATAACACCTACTCATTCCAGGATTTTTCTTTATTTGTACAATTTTCTACATTGTAGAATAATAGTGATGACATAACACATGTGGAATCATGTAGTAACAAAAAGTGTTAAACAAATCAAAATATTTTATATTTGAGATTCTTCAAAGTAGCCACCCTTTGCCTTGATGACAGCTTTGCACACTCTTGGCATTCTCTCAACCAGCATCATGAGGTAGTCACCTGGAATGCATTTCGATTAACAGGTGTGCTTTAAGTTAAATGTGTGGAATTTGTTTCCTTCCTAATGCGTTTGAGCCAATCAGTGTTGTGACCAGGTGTTGTGACCAGGTACTGTAGGGGTGGTATACAGAAGATAGGCCTATTTGTTAAAAGACCAAATGCATATTATGGAAAGAACAGCTCACATTAGCTTAGGGAAATGACATCATTAATTTAAGACTTGAAGGTCAACCAATCCGGAAAACTTCAAGAACACTGAAGGTTTCTTCAAGTGCAGTCACAAAAACCCTCAAGTGCTGTGATGAAACTGGCTCTCATGAGGATCGCCACAGGAAAGGAAGACCCAGAGTTAACTCTGCTGCAAGTTCATTAGAGTTACCAGCCTCAAACTGCAGCACAAATAAATGCGTTCAGAGTCCAATTGAGATGGTTTGGGATGAGTTGAATGGCAGAGAGAAGGAAAAGAAGCCAATAAGTGCTTAGCATATGTGGGAACTCCTTCAAGACTGTTGGAAAAGCATTCCTCATGAAGCTGGTTGAGAGTGCCAAGCTGTCAAGGCAAAGGGTGGCTACTTTGAAGAATCTATAATATATTTTGATTTAACACTTTTTTTTTTTACTACATGATTCCATATGTATGATTTCATAGTTTTGATGTCTTCACTATTATTCTACAATGTAGAAAATAGTACAAATAAAGAAAAACTGTTGAATGAGTAGGTGTCCAAATTTTTTAGAGAGAGATGTAAAATGCATAAAAAAGATAAATCATGTCAGAACTTTTTCCACCTTTAATGTGACCTATAACGTGAACAATTCAATTGAAAAACAAACTGAAATCTTTGAGGGGAAAAAATAAAAAACTCACAATAACCTGGTTGCGTAAGTGTGCACACCCTTACACTAATACTTTGTTGAAGCACCTTTTGATTTTTATTTCAGCACTCAGTCTTTTTGGGTAGGAGTCTATTAGCATGGCACATCTTGATGTGGCAATATTTGCCCACTCTTCTTTGCAAAAGCGCTCCAAATCTGTCAGATTGCGAGGACATCTCCTGTGCACAGCCCTCTTCAGATCACCCCAGAGATGTTCAATTGGATTCAGGTCTGGGCTCTTGCTGGGCCATCCCAAAACGTTAATCTTCTTCTGGTGAAGCCATGCTTTCGTGGATTTGGATGTGTGCTTTGGGTCGTTGTCGTGCTGAAAGGTGAACTTCCTCTTCAGCTTTCTAACGGACGCCTGAAGGTTTTGTGCCAAAATTATCTGGTATTTGGAACTGTTCATAATTCCCTCCACCCTGACTAAGGCCCCGGTTCCAGCTGAAGAAAAACAGCCCCAAAGCATGATGCTGCCACCACCATGCTTCACTGTGGGTATGGTGTTATTTAGGTGATGTGCAGTGTTGTTTTTGCGACAAACATACCTTTTGGAATTATGGCCAAAAAGTTCAACCTTGGTTTCATCAGACCATAACACATTTTCCCACGTGCTTTTGGGGGACTTGATGTTTGTTTTTGCAAACTTCAGCCAGGCTTGGATGTTTTTCATTGTAAGAAAAGGCTTCCGTCTTGCCACCCTACGCCATAGCCCATTCATATGAAGAATACGGGAGATTGTTGTCACATGTAGCACACAGCCAGTACTTGCCAGAAATTCCTGCAGTTCCCCCTCAAAGATTTCAGTTTGTTTTTCAATTGAATTGTTCACATTATAGGTCACATTAACAGTAGAAAAAGTTCTGACATGATTTATCTTTGTCTCATTCTTTTACATCACAAAAACCTGGCATTTTAACAGGGGTGTGTAGACTTTTTATATCCTGTGTGTGTGTGTGTGTGTGTGTGTGTGTGTGTGTGTGTGTGTGTGTACACTGCTCAAGAAAATAAAGGGAACACTAAAATAACACATCCTAGATCTGAATGAATGAAATAATCTTATTAAATACTTTTTTCTTTACATAGTTGAATGTGCTGACAACAAAATCACACAAAAATAATCAATGGAAATCCAATTTATCAACCCATGGAGGTCTGGATTTGGAGTCACACTCAAAATTAAAGTGGAAATCCACACTACAGGCTGATCCAACTTTGATGTAATGTCCTTAAAAAAAGTCAAAATGAGGCTCAGTAGTGTGTGTGGCCTCCACGTGCCTGTATGACCTCCCTACAACGCCTGAGCATGCTCCTGATGAGGTGGCGGATGGTCTCCTGAGTGATCTCCTCCCATACCTGGACTAAAGCTTCCGCCAACCTGGACAGTCTGTGGTGCAACGTGGCGTTGGTGAATGGAGCGAGACATGACGTCCCAGATGTGCTCAATTGGATTCAGGTCTGGGGGACGGGCGGGCCAGTCCATAGCATCAATGCCTTCCTCTTGCTGACACACTCCAGCCACATGAGGTCTAGCATTGTCTTGCATTAGGAGGAACCCAGGGCCAACCGCACCAGCATATGCTCTCACAAGGGGTCTGAGGATCTCATCTCGGTACCTAATGGCAGTCAGGCTACCTCTGGCGAGCACATGGAGGGCTGTGCGGCCCCCCAAAGAAATGCCACCCCACACCATGACTGACCCACCGCCAAACCGGTCATGCTGGAGGATGTTGCAGGCAGCAGAACGTTCTCCACGGCGTCTCCAGACTCTGTCACGTGCTCAGTGTGAACCTGCTTTCATCTGTGAAGAGCACAGGGCGCCAGTGGCGAATTTGCCAATCTTGGTGTTCTCTGGCAAATGCCAAACGTCCTGCACGGTGTTGGGCTGTAAGCACAACCCCCACCTGTGGATGTCGGGCCCTCATACCACCCTCATGGAGTCTGTTTCTGACCGTTTGAGCAGACGCATGCACATTTGTGGCCTGCTGGAGGTCATTTTGCAGGGCTCTGGCAGTGCTCCTCCTTGCACAAAGGCGGAGGTAGCAGTCCTGCTGCTGGGTTGTTGCCCTCCTACGGCTTCCTCCACGTCTCCTGATGTACTGGCCTGTCTCCTGGTAGCGCCTCCATGCTCTGCACACTACGCTGACAGACACAGCAAACCTTCTTGCCACAGCTCGCATTGATGTGCCATCCTGGATGAGCTGCACTACCTGAGGCGCTTGTGTGGGTTGTAGACTCCGTCTCATGCTACCACTAGAGTGAAAGCATCGCCAGCATTCAAAAGTGACCAAAACATCAGCCAGGAAGCATAGGAACTGAGAAGTGTTCTGTGGTCACCACCTGCAGAAGCACTCCTTTATTGGGGGTGTCTTGCTAATTGCCTATAATTTCCACCTGTTGTCTATTCCATTTGCACAACAGCATGTGACATTTATTGTCAATCAGTGTTGCTTCCTAAGTGGACAGTTTGATTTCACAGAAGTGTGATTGACTTGGAGTTACATTGTGTTGTTTAAGTGTTCCCTTTATTTTTTTGAGCAGTGTGTATATGTGTGTGTGTGTGTGTGTGTGTGTGTGTGTGTGTGTGTGTGTGTGTGTGTGTGTGTGTGTGTGTGTGTGTGTGTGTGTATATATATATATATACACACACACGTGTGTGTGTGTGTCTGTAATTGGCGTTGGATTCGCAGACCTGGTTAGGGTGCCAGCTCTAGATTGAAGTAATTGATTCACTGACGTGTGTGTGGCTATTGTTACAGAGAAGAGGACAGACAAGTCAGCCGTGTCTGGGGCCATCCGTCTCCAGATTAGCGTGGAGATCAAGGGAGAGGAGAAAGTAGCTCCCTACCACGTCCAGTACACCTGTCTACACGAGGTACAACACTCAGTACATATCTCTGTTCATACAGTATGATTACTGCAGACATCACATTAAAACTAGTCCTAAACCAGCCCTAAAAGCACAGCTACATGTGTGTCTCTATATCACACTGACATTGTCTGTCTGCCTTCTAGAACCTGTTCCACCACTCAACAGACATTCTGGGCCAGGGGGTAGTGAGGATCCCCGACGCTAAAGGAGACGATGCCTGGAAGGTGTACTTTGACGAGGTGTCCCAGGAGATAGTGGATGAGTTTGCCATGCGCTACGGGATCGAGTCCATCTACCAGGCCATGACGTGAGTCAGAGGGAGCAGACCACTCTCTCGTGCAGTGTCTCTCTCGCACACTCTCCATATTGCTCTCTGTCCGTCTCCCCTTCTCCCCCCTCTCTCTAATATTAAATAACCGTTTGGTGCTGTTGTCATTCCCTGGCGGCCTGCAAATGAAGAAAAGTCAATTATAAATGGTGTTAGAATGGATCTGTCTCCATGATGTGCCATTCTTCAAACAGATGCCTGTTAACCGGGTATATCACTCACATAAAGCACACCCAGGTGGCCATCCCTCAGCTAGAATGGGGCAGGGGCTTGATGGGAGAAATGAAACAGCCGTCCCGCATAGGGAGGATTCATTCGGTGTAAGCTTGATCCCAGAGAGGGTGCTAGGTAGCTAAACATAGACCTACTCTTGTGCAGTGTTGTTATAACATGCATAACGTCCCATAATATTCTCTACTGTAGATTATTTTGTCCCACAATGAAAGAACATGTCCATCTTGTGTAAATTGGTTCAAATTACATAAACAAATTGATTGCATTATTAACATTTTGACCTGAACATTACATCAGTCATTATGATTTGTGTACAAGAGACATAATAAATACATGAATGAATAGAATCCATCAACAAACATAATTTCCCATTGAGCTGCTGTCTCCGAGTCCTCCCTGACAGTAGTGCCCTCTGCTGGTGTGTTTAGAAACTTTGCCTGCCTCTCCTCTAAGTACATGTGTCCTGGTGTTCCCGCTGTGATGAGCACCCTGCTCGCCAACATCAATGCCTTCTACGCCCACACTACCGCTTCCACCAACGTCTCAGCCTCTGACCGCTTTTCCGCCTCCAACTTTGGAGTGAGTATGGCCTGACTGACACCCCTCTCCACAATTACACCATCTTGGCTTCTACCCTGTTTTATAACACAGGATGCCTTTTTCTCAATGTATGTTTTTGTTTCCCCATCTCTCGATCATGTACAAATGTCTCTATCCTCTATAGGTCCAGATTACAGGCTCTGTTTTTACTTCTATTTTTCTTCTTTTCTCTCCAACAGAAAGAGCGCTTTGTCAAGCTCTTGGATCAACTCCACAACTCCTTACGCATTGACCTGTCCACATACAGGGTGAGTTACACAGATTTCACCTGAACCTCAAAATGCACTTTTTGGTTGAACTACATCTTCCCCTTTTTATCTCCGTGTTCCTAATGGTCCCCCTTTCTTCTCATCCAGAACAACTTTCCTGCCAGCAGTAAGGACCGTCTCCAAGACCTCAAGTCCACTGTAGACCTCCTGACTAGCATCACCTTCTTCAGGATGAAGGTAGGCTTACACCAGGGCTCAGAAGGAAATGAAACAGACTCAGGGTTCGGTTCTCTGTATAAAACAATCCAGATGTACTCCTATCTCTGATAGAACAGATAGCTCTGTTATCTTCCTTAACCTCTATGGGCTAGGTGGGACGCTAGCGTGCCACCCGTGGTGCACTCCATCAACAGCAGGTGCATTTCAAGAGCGGCAAATTTGAATCCAAATAAATGTCAAAATTCAAATTTTTCAAACATACAACTATTTTACACCCTTTGAAAGATAAACATCTCCTTAATCTAACCACGTTTTACGATTTCAAAAAGGTTTTACGGCGAAAGCATAAATTTAGAGTATGTTAGGACAGTACATTTACAAGAGTTGTGTGTAATGTTTTGTCAATTCAAAGACAGGGTCACCAAAACCATAAAACCAGCTAAAATGATGCACTAACCTTTTACAATCTCCATCAGATGACACTCCTAGGACATTATGTTAGACAATGCATGCATTTTTAGTTCTATCAAGTTCATATTTATATCCAAAAACAGCGTTTTACTATGGCATTGATGTTGAGGAAATCGTTTCCCTCCAATAACCCGGCAGTCAAGTCAGCGTCACAAATTAAATAATTAAAATTAGAAAACATTGGTAAAATATTATATTGTCATTTAAAGAATTATAGATTTACATCTCTTGAACGCAATCAACTTGCCAGATTTAAAAATAACCTTACTGGGAAATCACACTTTGCAATAATCTGAGCACTGCGCCCAGAAAAATACGCGTTGCGATACAGACTAGACGTCATGTTGGGGAGATCTAAAATCGAAAATACTATGTAAATAATCCATTACCTTTGATTCTCTTCATCAGATGTCACTTCCAGGTATCACAGGTCCATAACGAATGTAGTTTTGTTCAAAAAAGCTCATCATTTATGTCCAAAAATCTCCGTCTTGTTAGCACATGATCTAAGCCAGCCGGACTTCTCGTCATGAACGAGGGGAAAAAATATATTTACGTTCGTTCAAACATGTCAAACGTTGTATAGCATAAATCATTAGGGCCTTTTTTAACCAGAACATGAATAATATTCAAGGTGGACGAATGCATACTCTTTTATAACGTATTGGAACGAGGGTACCCAACATGAACTCGCGCGCCAGGTGTCTAATGGGACATCATCGTTCCATGGCTCTTGTTCGGTCAGATCTCCCTCCAGAAGACTCAAAACACTTTGTAAAGGCTGGTGACATCTAGTGGAAGCAATAGGAAGTGCCAAAATATTCCTCAGCCCCTGTGTTTTTCAATGGGATAGGTTTAAAGGTAATACAACACATCAGGTATCCACTTCCTGTCAGAAAATGTCTCAGGGTTTTGCCTGCCAAATGAGTTCTGTTATACTCACAGACACCATTCAAACAGTTTTAGAAACTTTAGAGTGTTTTCTATCCATATATAATAAGTATATGCATATTCTAGTTACTGGGTAGGATTAGTAACCAGATTAAATCGGGTACATTTTTTTTATCCAGACGTGCAAATGCTGCCCCCTAGCCCTAACAGGTTAACACACTGATTACAGATGTCTGTACTATGACAGTAACTCCCCACCTAAAATAATGACTGTTAATAGTGCTATGCAAGCCCTCTTTCTCGCTCTCGCTTTCCCTGAAATGCTCACCATCTCCCTCTGGTGTCCAGGTCCAGGAACTGCAGAGTCCCCCCAGAGCCAGTCAGGTGGTGAGGGACTGTGTCAAGGCCTGTCTCAACTCCACCTACGACTACATCTTCAACAACTGCCAGGAGCTGTACAGCCGCCAGTACCAGCTGCTGGACACAGTGAGTCACTCAGACCCACTCAGGTTCTACTCACTTTCTACTGCAGTGCCATGTATGTGATATCAACAGAGGTATATTTTCTTGGTGAGAACCACATTCATGTCATGCTTAGAGAGGATCTCTTGTTAAATAATGTTGAAGTAATATGGCTACAGGTTCATCTGCCTCACCTAAAGCCCATGCTGGTGGGAAGCTGCTATAGACCACCAAGTGCTAACAGTCAGTATCTTGATAATGTATGTGATATCAATAGACAGGTATAATTTCTGCGAGTTTTAAATATTGACTGGCTTTCATCAAGCTGCCCACTCAAGAAAAATCTTCAACCTGTAACCAGTGCCTGCAACCTGGTCCAGGTTAACAGTCGACCTACCAGGGTAGTTAGAAACGGCACAGGAATTGCTTTAAAGCAGTATCCAAATCCGTCGGATGTAGTGATCACAATAGTAGTCATATCTAGGAAAACCACAATTCCAAATGCTGGGACGAATATAGTGTATAAGAGGTCATACAATACGTTTTGTAGTGATTCCTATATTGTAATATTTGTTGATCTGTGGTGTGTAATGAGGAGTGGCCAGATGCTGCACTTGACACTTTTACAAAATTGCTTATTCCAGTTACTAATAAGCATGCACCCATTAAGAAAGTGACTGTAAACACTGTTAAATCCCTGTGGATTGTTGAGAAATTGAAGAACATTCAACAAGCACTTACACAAATTACTGATTGGCTGAGAGAGATTTATGCTAAAAGATGTTGTTTTGTTGGACTTCAGTGCAGCTTTTGACATTATCGATCATAGTCTGCTGATGGAAAAACATGTGTTATGGCTTTACACCCCCTGCTATATTGTGGATAAAGAGTTACCTGTCTAACAGAACACAGAGGGTGTTCTTTAATGGAAACCTCTCCAACATAATCCAGGAAGAATCAGGAATTCCCCAGGGCAGCTGTCTAGGCCCCTTACTTTTTTCATATTTTTAGAATTTTTATTTTTTAAATGATAGAAATACACCTTATGGAACAGCGGGGAACACACAGGCACATACACATGATAAGACACGCACTCTACACACACGTACACATGGATTTTGTATTGTAGATATGTGATAGTAGAGTAGTGGCTTGAGGACACACACTTAATATATTGTGAAAAGTGTTATGAAATGTAACATAATGTAATATTTTAAATTGTATATAACTGACTTAATGTTGCTGGACCCCAGGAAGAGTAGCTGCTGTCTTGGCAGCAGCTCATGGGGATCCTTAATAAATACAAATACACTAACGGACTTAATGCAGGTTATTCATATGACAAGGGATATTGCTTTAATCCAGCAGTGTTGTGTTTCATGCAGTGTTTTGTCTGGGAGTGTGGTTATGGTTGTGTTCTGGCCCAGAACAAGCTGTGTTAGTTTGACTGTGTGGTTGTGTTCTTGTCCAGCACAAAGAGGATCTTTCCCTGGAGGAGCAGGGCCCCAGCATCAAGAACCTGGACTTCTGGCCCAAACTGATCACCCTCATCGTCTCCATCGTAGAGGAGGACAGGAACTCCTACACACCCGTCCTCAGCCAGTTAGTATTAAATTAGTATTACTTAACTAATGTACTAATGATTTCTGTTTTAATGTTCTATTTCCAGTATCTAATGCTGCTCTGTGCCATTTCTCCTCCAGGTTCCCTCAGGAGCTGAATGTGGGTAAGGTGTGTGCTGAGGTCATGTGGATGCTGTTCTCCCAGGACATGAAGTATGCCATGGAGGGTGAGTCTCCACAGATTCCCTCTCAGGAACCCATGCAGACATGTCCCCTATCTGGGTCATTTTGGGGTCAAGGTCCTAAACCATGGCTACTATATCCTAGACTTACTTGGCCCTACCTGGGCCCTTTTTCTGGCTGTGTTTGCGTATGTTGTAGCTATATGGTGAAAGAATGAGCCCAAGAGGATACCTGTGGATTGTACTGTAGACCCTAAGCAACAGTAAAAGGAAAATACATCTCCCCAGTCTCTGCCGGCTCCACCCGCTGTCTGTGGCTCTTTCTCTGTCTCAGCCTTGTCTGTCTTTTCTCCTTTGTCTGTCTTTCAGTAATGGATAATGTTGATCATTACCAGTGGCTTCAGGGTAAGACTGACTAGTGAGACGATAGAGTACACCCTCTTATTATGCTATGTTACGCTACAGTAGGTGACAGTTTTCTCTTAGCCATTAGTAATCATGTATTTTAGTGTTGAATATAATTTCACTTCTACTACAGCACTACTGTGTGAATCTGACCAAAAATGTGCAGTTAGCAGTTGATGTTATTCTTTAAAAACACAGACTCCAAAGCAAATCAGGTGTGGAAAATGGGTTTATTCAAATAAGACAAATCATGCTTGGAAGTAGATGATCATTCTCCCCTGTCCAAAGTGATGCTCTCCTGTGGTTCTTTCCTGTGATTATCTTCCCAGAACAAAGGGACAGGATCTAGTTTTATAGCCCTAGCCTGTGGTGACCAATTAGAAGTCCTTGCAGTACAACTGGGCCAATGGCCAAATATTGAGTATCCTATTTCAGGCTCACCGTATAGACAAGTTCCTCCCATGTCTCTGACCCATTAATAAATAATTCCCTATTACAGAAAAAACACTATTTCCATTGATCGTTAATTCTATTGGCTTTATTCATTGTCTGGCAAGCCATTTGTATTCATCAGTTCTGTATGCCTCATCTCCATTCTATCCTCCATCTTTTCACTTCTATCTTGCTATATTTCTTCCCCCCCCCCCCATCACTCCCCTAGTCCTGTTCTCCTCCCAGAACCCCACAATAGCCGACAGTTAGATCTGTGTTTCCAGGGAAAACTGGCATTTCCAATGGAGATGCCAAGTTAATTCTCTAGGGAAGGCCATTGTTTGTTTCTTTCACTGTGGTAAAGAGAGGGGATCACTGCCGCTACCTCGCTTTCCAACCAAGGTGCGTGAATTGAGGAGCAAACTGAAGAGAATTTTAAAAACCTACCTAGGTTCTACTTTTAGCGATAAAGACACCTTTTTATTTAATTGAATTGTCCTCAGTGTTGCTGAATCTCCTCCACTTCTTTCACTGTGGTCAGAGTTCCTGACTATGTTTTACATATTCTGGCTGTTCTCTCATTTCATTGCTGAGGTTAGAGAATACTTTTTAATGCTTGGAGAAGAATAGGGAGCAAGCTACACTGAAGCTGAGAATGGAGAGAGGAATGAAGGCGTGAGGGATAAAGAGAGCTGTATCCCAGGGGAGGATGGAGGAGTTCTGGGGATGTGTGATACAGTAAAGCCCCGTGCAGAGCGAGAGAGCAGTATGTGCTGGGTGTGAAAGCTGCTTATGTCTTCCAGGACCTCTCTATAACTCCTCTCCCTACAGGTGGACTGTATATCTCTAAGTAGTATCTCCACTTCCCTCTGTCCACATGAAAATGTTCACACTCTCCCAATGACAGATCTCTCAGCGATTACAGCTGTGTCTTTCTGGGTAATTCTCTGAGCTTTGCTCACCTGGACTGCACAATATCTGCACATTATTCTTAAAAAAATTCTTCAAGCTCTGTCAAGTTGGTTGTTGATCATTGCTAGACATCCATTTTCAGGTCTTCCCATCGATTTTCAAGTCGATTTTATGTTAACCTCTATGGGCTAGGTGAGACGCTTGCGTCCCACCTACTCAACAGCCAGTGTAATCCCGTGGCGCGTTATTCAAATTCCTAAAAAATGCAAAAACTTCAATTTTTCAAACATATGACTATTTTACACCATTTTAAAGACAAGACTCTCGTTAATCTAACCACACTGTCCGATTTCAAAAAGGCTTTACAACGAAAGCAAAACATTAGATTATGTCAGCAGAGTACCCAGCCAGAAATAATCAGACACCCATTTTTCAAGCTAGCATATAATGTCACATAAACCCAAACCACAGCTAAATGTAGCACTAACCTTTGATGATCTTCATCAGATGACAACCCTAGGACATTATGTTATACAATACATGCATGTTTTGTTCAATCAAGTTCATATTTATATCAAAAAACAGCTTTTTACATTAGCATGTGACTAGCATGTGACTAGCATTCCCACCGAACACTGCCGGTGAATTTACTAAATTACTCACGATAAACGTTCACAAAAAGCATAAATTATTTTAAGAATTATAGATACAGAACTCCTCTATGCACTCGATATGTCTGATTTTAAAATATATTTTCGGTGAAAGCACATTTTGCAATATTCTCAGTAGATAGCCCGGCATCACAGGGCTAGCTATTTAGACACCCAGCAAGTTTAGCACTCACCAAAGTCAGATTTACTATAAGAAAAATGTTATTACCTTTGCTGTCTTCGTCAGAATGCACTCCCAGGACTTCTACTTCAATAACAAATGTTGGTTTGGTTCAAAATAATCCATTGTTATATCCAAATAGCGGCGTTTTGTTCGTGCGTTTAAGACACTATCTGAAAGGGTAAATAAGGGTGACGAGCATGGCGCAATTCGTGACAAAAAAAATCTAAATATTCCATTACCGTACTTCGAAGCATGTCAACCGCTGTTTAAAATCAATTTTTATGCCATTTTTCTCATAAAAAAGCGATAATATTCCGACCGGGAATCTGCATTTAGGTAAACAGACGAAAGAAAATAAAGCATGGGGTCGACTCGGGCACGCGCCTAAGCCCATAGTACTCTGATCGGCCACTTGCCAAACGCGATAAAGTGTTTCAGCCAGAGGCTGCCTCGATATCGTTCAGCTTTTTCCCGGGCTCTGAGAGCCTATGGGAGCCGTAGGAAGTGTCACGTTATAGCAAAGATCCTCAGTCTTCAATAAAAAGAGCCAAGATGAAACACAACTTGTCAGACAGGCCACTTCCTGCATGTAATCTTCTCAGGTTTTGGCCTGCCATATGAGTTCTGTTATACTCACAGACACCATTCAAACAGTTTTAGAAACTTTAGGGTGTTTTCTATCCAAAGCCAATAATTATATGCATATTCTAGTTACTGGGCAGGGGTAGTAACCAGATTAAATCGGGTACGTTTTTTATCCGGCCGTGTCAATACTGCCCCCTAGCCCTAACAGGTTAAGTGAAACTGTAACTAGGCCACTCAAGAACATTCAAGGTCGTCTTGGTAAGCAGCTCCTGTGTATATTAGACCTTGTGTTTTAGGTTATTGTCCTGCTGAAATGAGAATTTGTCTCCCAGTGTCTGTTGCGAAGAAGACTGAACCAGGTTTTCCTCTAGGATTTTGAATGTGCTTAGCTCTATTCTGTTTCTTCTTCTAAAAGACAACTCCCTAGTAATTGCAGATAACAAGCATACCCATAACATGATGCAGCCACCACCATGCTTGAAAATATGAAGTTGTACTCTGTAATGTATTGGATTTGCCCCAAACATAACACTTTGTAGTTGTATACATAAAGTACATTCCTTTGCCAATTGTTTTTCAGTTTTACTTTAGTGCCTGATTGCAAACAGGATGCATCCTTTTCACTCTGTCATTTAGGTTAGTGTTGTGGAGTAACTACAATGTTGTTGAGCCATCCTCAGTTTTCTCCTCTCACAGCCATTAAACTCTGTTACTGTTTAAAAGTCACCATTGGCCTCATGGTGAAATCCCTGAGCGATTTCCTTCCTCTCCAGCAGCGGAGTTAGGAAGGATACCTGTATCTTTGTAGTGACTGGGTGTATTGATACACCATCCAAAGTGTAATTAATAACTTCACCATGCTCAAAAGGATATTCAGTGTCTGCTTTTTTTTATTTTTTGTTATTTATTTTTTATAACCCATCTACCAATAGGTGCCCTTTGCGAGGCATTGGAAAACTTCCCAGGTCTTTGTGGTGGAATCTGTGTTTGGTTCCACAGTTTAGCAGTGAATTTCATACAGATAATTGTATGTGTGGGGTACAGAGATGGGGTAGTCATTCAAAAATCGTGTTAAACACTATTATTGCGCACAGAGTGAGTCCATGCAATTTTTTGTGATTTGTTAAGCACATTTTTACTCCTGAACTTATTTAGGCTTGCCATAACAAAGGGGTTGAGTACTTATTGACTCAAGACATTTCAGCCTTTCATTTTTTATTAATTTGTAAAAATGTGTAATAGCATAATTCCACATTGACATTATGGGATATTGTGTGTAGGCCAGTGAAACTAAATCTCAATTTCATCCATTTAAAATTGAGGGTATAACACAACATTTTGAAAAAGTCAAGGAGTGTGAAAACTTTCTGATGGCACTGTACATGGGTGCCTATTTATGCACACTTGTACACACTCAGACATGCGCACAAACACACACACACTTAGAGAGACAAACTCCCACTGGTGTGTTTGTCCCCACAGAGCATGAGAAGAACCGGCTGTGTAAGAGTGCTGACTACATGAACCTGCACTTCAAGGTCAAGTGGCTGTACAACGAGTATGTGAAGGACCTGCCAAACTTCAATAGGGTTGTCCCCGACTACCCATCGTGAGTTAACCATGACTTTTCTAAACTTAACAGAAATGTCTAAAAAGAGGTTCACCCTTTTTTACCCCTTACTTCATTCTTTCAGGTGGTTCTTACAGTTTGTGCTTCAGTGGCTGGATGAGAATGAGTATGTTTCCATGGAGTTCATGCATGGAGCTCTAGAGAGAGACAAGAAAGATGGAGTGAGTAACTGGTAGTAGTTATTTAAGCAATAAGGCACAAGGGGATGTGGTATATGGTCTATATACCATGACCCAGGGCTGTTCTTAGGCACAACGCAACACAAAGTGCCTGGAAACAACCCTTAGCCATATACCACAAACCCTGAGGTGCCTTATTGCTATTATAAACTAGTTACCAATGTAATTAGAACCGTAAAAATGAATGGTTTATCATACCCGTGGTATACGGTCTGATATACCACGACTTTCAGCCAATCAGCATTCAGGGCTCGAACCACCCAGTTTATAATTAAGCAATAAGGCACGAGGGGGTGTAGTATATGGCCAATATACCATGGCTAAGGGCTGTTCTTAGGCATGACGCATCGCAAAGTCTGATATATCACGGCTGTCAGCCAATCAGCATTCAGTGCTCGAACCACCCAGTTTATAATTCCCTATAGCGCATGGTATATCAGCATGGTAGAATTCAATGGCAATTAGTTCATTCTTACATGCTTTGTTTGAGCTGCTTTTGAAAGCAAAGTGGAATTAAAAACATTTATTGGCATTGTTGAATTCGATTTTCATGCTAGGACTGATGGTTTGGTTAGCTAAACAGTTTTAACTGTTTGGTTACCAATGCAACTACTGTAGCTATCTAGTAAACTTTCTAACTTCTTCAGTGGAGGTTGAACTAATTTCTACAGACAAGTGAACACATTTCTAGTGGCAAATGTGTTGAATTATAAAATGGATAATCAACTCGGGGCTCTATGCGTTCTCTGGAAAATAATGCAACTCCGTGCAAGGTCAGTTCCACTCCTTCCACTGTGGAAGGTGTCATGGAACACTGCTTCCACATTGTTCATTATTTTCGATAAAACGCGTAGCCCCTCGTTGATTATCCCTTACATCTTTGTCAGTTATTCACTATAAACTATATAGTTACCTTTGTGTCCGTCCCCTTCTCCTCCCAGTTCCAGCAGACATCTGAGCATGCTCTTTTCTCCTGCTCGGTGGTGGACGTCTTCACCCAGCTCAACCAGAGCTTTGAGATCATCAAAAAACTGGACTGTCCTGACCCCAAGGTCATGGCTCATTACAGCCGACGATTCGCCAAGGTAACCTTATCCTCTGCATTGTACCTACCTACCTGTCAGAACTGTGTGTACTGTAGACCAATGCCTGGAGGGATAGATTGCTCTCTATCTCCACCCTCTGTGAGATTCATGTTAGGGAGCCTCGTCCTGAGTCATGCTTGATTTGGAGTTTTTGCTTGAAATGTTTTTCAAACAATGGCAGGCAGAGTTTGGCATTTGCTCAAACTAGTGTTGTGTTTGAGACCACCAAAAGCGAGACTGATTCAAGACCGAGACCACCTAAAGCGAGACCGATTCAAGACCAAGACCGGAGCAAATCGAGACCGAGTCAAGACCAAGACCAGACCAGACCGAGTCAAGACCGAGACCGGGGGGGGGGGAGACCGAGTCGAGACCGGGGGGGGGGGTGCGCGAGACCGAGACCGGGGGGGGGGGGGCAAGACCGAGTCGAGACCGAGACGGGGGGGATGAGGTCGAGACCGAGACGGGGGGATGAGGTCGAGACCGAGACGGGGGGATGAGGTCGAGACCGAGACGGGGGGATGAGGTCGAGACCGAGACGGGGGGATGAGGTCGAGACCGAGACGGGGGGATGAGGTCGAGACCGAGACGGGGGGATGAGGTCGAGACCGAGACGGGGGGATGAGGTCGAGACCGAGACGGGGGGATGAGGTCGAGACCGAGACCGGGGGGGGGGGGGGCGAGTCCGAGTCGAGACCGGGGGGGGGGGGGCGAGTCCGAGTCGAGTCCGAGACCGGGCGGGGGGGCGAGACCGAGTCGAGACCGAGACCGGGCGGGGGGGCGAGACCGAGTCGAGACCGAGACCGGGCGGGGGGGCGAGACCGAGTCGAGACCGAGACCGGGCGGGGGGGCGAGACCGAGTCGAGACCAACAATGGCAGGCAGAGTTTGGCATTTGCTCAAACTAGTGTTGTGTTTGAGACCACCAAAAGCGAGACTGATTCAAGACCGAGACCACCTAAAGCGAGACCGATTCAAGACCAAGACCGGAGCAAATCGAGACCGAGTCAAGACCAAGACCGGACCGAGTCAAGACCGAGACCGGGGGGGGGCGAGACCGAGTCAAGACCGAGACGGGGGGGGATGAGACCGAGTCAAGACCGGGCGGGGGGGCGAGACCGAGACGAGACCGAGACCGGGCGGGGGGGGGCGAGACCGAGACGAGACCGAGACCGGGCGGGGGGGGGCGAGACCGAGACGAGACCGAGACCGGGCGGGGGGGCGAGACCGAGACGAGACCGAGACCGGGCGGGGGGTCGAGACCGAGACGAGACCGAGACCGGGCGGGGGGTCGAGACCGAGACCGAGACCGGGCGGGGGGGCGAGACCGAGTCGAGACCGGGCGGGGGGGCGAGACCGAGTCGAGACCGAGACCGGGCGGGGGGGCGAGACCGAGTCGAGACCGAGACCGGGCGGGGGGGCGAGACCGAGTCGAGACCGAGACCGGGCGGGGGGGCGAGACCGAGTCGAGACCGAGACCGGGCGGGGGGGGCGAGACCGAGTCGAGACCGAGACTGCAGTTCTGTCAAATCATCACCATAACAAAATGTTCAGTATTTCTGTGTTCATATTTCAGAACAACATATGGATTCTTTAGACATTCAGAATAAATGCATGATGAGGGAAAATAGAGCCACTCTCTACAAATTATTACTAACCCAAATATAGTGTGGCCTTCTACGCTTTCAGAGAAAGATTTACTAGATTTATAATATTAAAACAATAATTATTATATTATTATTTTCAATGATGTTCTGATTTAAGCTCTTCAGTTTTTGTTAGAAAGGAACGGGTTAAAACTAAAGAGAAAAAAAGTTCTAATCAGGATTTGTATTTTGTGGTCTCTGGGGAGATAAATCTAGCTAGCTAAGTCAGCCATTGGGACTTCTTGAAGGCCAACAGGTCACTGTGCAATAGGGAGCAGTAATTTTCCCACGGTCTAGCTAGCTATCTTTTGTTGTCGGCTAGTGTGCAGCGGCTACAGCAGGTGTTATCAAAGAGAATGTTGTTAATTTGTTAGCGTCTCCCTTTTCAAGAAGAACTTTCAACAATAACATAAGTTTCAAATGATCATCTGGTGAGTGGAACTGTGTTTTTTTTTTATTGCAGCTCGCGTGTTTACTCTTTCAAAATAACTTGCACTACATAACCATAAGTATGTGGACACCTGCTTGTCAAACATCTCATTCCAAAATCATGGGCATTAATATGAAGTTGGTTCCCCCTTTGCTGCTATAACAGCCTCCACTCTTTTGGGAAAGCTTTCCACTAGATGTTGGAATATTGCTGCGGGGACTTGCTTCCATTTAGCCACAAGAGCATTAGTGAGGTCGGGCACTGATGTTTGGCGATTTAGGCCTGGCTCTCAGTCAGCGTTCCAATTTATCCCAAAGGTGTTAGATGGGGTTGAGGTCAGGGCTTCCACACCGAACTCGAAAAACTCTTTCTGTGTGGACCTCACTTTATGCACAGGGTATTGTCATGCTGAAGCAGGAAAGGGCCTTCTCTAAACTGTGACCACAAAGTTGGAAGCACAGAATTGTCTAGAATGTCATTGTATGCTGTAGCATTAAGATTTATCTTGACTGGAACTGAGGGGCCTAGCCCGAACCACAATAAACAGCCCCAGACCATTATTCTTCCTCCACCAAACTTTACAGTTGGCACTATACATTGGGGCAGGTAGGGTTTTCCTGGCATCCACCAAACCAAGTTTCGTCCATTGGACTGTCAGATGGTGAAAGGTGATTCATCACTCCAGAGAACGCGTTTCCACTGCTTCAGAGTCCAATGGTGGCGAGCTTTACTCCACTCCAGCCGAAGCTTGGCTTTGCGCATGGTGATCTTAGGCTTGTGTGGGGCTGCTTGGCCATGGAAACCCATTTCATGAAGCTCCCAACAAACAATTATTGTGCTGACGTTGTTTCCAGAGGCAGTTTGGAACTTGGTAGGGAGTGTTGGTGCTTCAACAAAGTACTGAGTAAAGGGTCTGAATACTTACAGAAATAGGGTATTTCTGTTTTCATTTTTTTAAATAAATTTGCAAAAAATGTCTAAACCTGTTTTTGCTTTGTCATTATGGGGTGTTATGTGTAGATTGAAAAATATTTAATTTCTAATAATTTTAGAATGAGGCTGTAACATAATGTGGAAAAAGTAATGGGGTCTGAATACTTTCAAAATGCACTGTATGTTTCATGAAATTAGTGTATATATTTGGCCTGGCTGAATGGAAGCTGATAGTTGAGTTTTTTTACTCTGCTGGTCTCGGCTGGTCTCAGGAAGAAATGACGAGTCCTCACTGTCCGAGGCCAGACTGAATAAAAATGTGTTCCACACACAGACACTCAATATGTGGTCTTGGGACTGAGACCTGTCTCAAGTACTACAACACTGGTTCAAACCTTTGAAACATCCCCAAATCTTATTAAAGTGATTCATGACCACCCAGAGCATTTTCTTCGCCTGAAAACAGCCAACTCTGAACTTCAGAGAAATCCTTACCATTGTTTTTCTTATTTGAGAGTAGTATACGCTTATTACCGATATGAGCCCCAGTAAATCACATTTCAATAAAAGTAGCCAGAGCATTCTCTGGGGGACTTTCACATTTGTCTGAAAGGAATTGGATATGATATGTTCTCATTAAATCAAAATGACTAATGCGATAACATCCTTTAATGTACCCTCGCTCCTTCTCCCTGGGGCTGGGGCTAGCCTGACTTGGCACAGCTTATAGAGATACTGTGGTTCTGCATCGCGAAGAATACATCCAGGGAATACATTCATACTTTCAGAGGCCTTTTGGCAGTAACCTCACATACATACCCTTACTTTAACTTTTCAGAATAACCACACTAGCCTCTAGCCTGTGGAAAAAGACCACTTCGCATTCACAGAAAAGGATGACTTTAAATGGTTGGAATGAGATATATTTCCAAGGACACTGAAACGTCACCCATATTTAGTTGGACACTTTAATTACTTGTTTTCCTCCCCACAGACTATTGCCAAAGTTCTTCTGCAGTACAGTGCCATTCTGACCAAGAGCTTCCCCTCCTACTCTGACAAAGAGAAGATTGTAAGTCTTCATATCCGGCCTTACACAACATATCCTTGGTGTTTTTTTGTTAGTTTTAAACGGGTCTCTGTACCTCTCTCTCCCCCTGTGTAGACGTGTGTACTGATGAATAATGTGCAGCAGTTGCGTATCCAGCTGGAGAAGATGTTTGAGTCCATGGGTGCCAAACGGGTAAGCTGCAACACTATGTATAGGAAGAGATAATAACAAATGGCTTCTTCCACAGATGGGTAAGATAGAGCTGGGGTGGTGGGTGGGGGTGAACAGTGTTCTTCCTCACTGTGCTACGGACCACCAGGAACCTGTTGGAGAAGTCTACAGACGCAGTGTGTCTCTGGGCTCATGCAGCTAGTTGAGCAGACTTTGGTGTTAGCAGGTTTGGATTAAAAGGAGTGAATGATGTGCTACTCTGGCATCACACCTAGAGAAATGGAGAAACTCAATTATTTGTTAAGTGTGAAGTTGTGAATGAGGTTCAATGATGTTGAAACTGCTCTTCATAGACAAGATCATGAACATGGTATTTGTCTTTCTGTACCAGTTAGCAAACAAGGAAGCAATGGTATGGAGATGGTCCACATGATTTAGAGCAGTGGTTCTCAACCGATTTTGCCGCGACCCAATATTTGCAACGCAAATTTGATAGTAAATGTAGCAGTAATATGACAAGGGAACAACAGTCCCACCTTTTTCATTGTCAATAAGTCAATTTTTCCCATATTCTTGATGAAGAATGTTAAGCTCACTGATTTGAGACCACAAAATTAACCAAATCCGCTAAATAGCTCTATATTGAAAATATTGAAGATTGAAGATTTCTTTTTAGAGATCAAGTTATTTTAAAAATGTAAGTTCATAATTTCAACCAACTTTTCTCAACTGTGACTCAGCAGTTGAGAATTGCTGATTTAGAGTATCGTTGATGTGATCCTGTCATGAAGAATAGAGCATTAGATAAATAGCATACTGTACTGTATATAAGCAACTTCTTACTGTGTAGACTAGACTGTTACATTAACATATGCCCTTGGTGATTATATTATTTCCCTACATCAACTTCCTACAGGGCAAAAACCTATGTACGGTCTATAGGTTTTCATGACCTTCCCTATGTTTAGCATCCCTACTTAAGAGGGTAGTATAGACTACACCCACTGATATGTACAGTATCAGTCAAAAGTTTGGACACCTACTCATTCAAGGGTTTTAATTTATTTTTACGATTTTCTACATTGTTGAATAATAGTAAAGACATCAAAACTATGAAATAAACTATGGCATTCTCTCAACCAGCTTCACCTGGAATGCTTTTACAACAGTCTTGAAGGAGTTCCCACATATGCTGAGCACTTGTTGGCTGTTTTTCCTCCAACTCATCCCAAACCATGTCAATTGGGTTGAGATCGGGTGATTGTGGAGGCCAGGTCATCTGATGCAGCACTCCATCACTCTCCTTCTTGGTCAAATAGCCCTTACACAGCCTGGAGGTCTCCTGGGTCATTGTCCTGTTGAAAAACGAATGATAGTACCACAGAATGCTGTGGTAGCCATGCTGGTTAAGTGTGCCTTGAATTCTAAATAAATCACAGACTGTGTCACCAGCAAAGCACACCATCACCCCTCCTCCTCCATGCTTCATGGTGGGAACCACACATACGGAGATCATCAGTTTACCTACTCTGCGTCTCTCAAAGACACAGCGGTTGGAAGCAAAAATCTCAAATTTGGACTCATCAGACCAAAGGACAGATTTCCACTTGTCTAATGTCCATTGCTTGTGTTTTTTGGCCCAAGCAAGTCCCTTCTTCTTATTGGTGTCCTTTAGTAGTGGTGTCTTTGCAGCAAATCGACCATGAAGGCCTGATTCACGCAGTCTCCTCTGAACAGTTGATGTTGAGATGTGTCTGTTACTTGAACTCTGTGAAGCATTTATTTGGGCTGCAATTTTTGTGCCTGGTAACTCTAATGAACTTATCCTCTGCAGCAGAGTTAACTCCGGGTCTTCCTTTCCTGTGGTGGTCCTCATCATAGCACTTGATGGTTTTTGCGACTGCACTTGAAGAAACTTTCAAAGTTCTTGAAATTTCCCACATTGACTGACCTTCATGTCTTAAAGTAATGATGGACTGTTGTTTCTCTTTGCTTATTTGAGCTGTTCTTGCCATAATATGTACTTGGTCTTTTACCAAATAGGGCTATCTTCTGTATACCACCCCTTCCTTGTCACAACACAACTGATTGGGTCAAACGCATTAGGAAGGAAAGAAATTCCACAAATGTAACTTTTAACAAGGCACACCTGTTAATTGAAATTAATTCCAGGTGACTACCTCATGAAGCTGGTTGAGAGAATGCCAAGAATGTGCAAAGCTGTCATCAAGGCAAAGGGTGGTTACTTTGAAGAATCTCAAATATTAAAAATATTTTGATTTGTTTAACACTTTTTTTGGTTTCTACATGATTCCATATGTGTTATTTCATAGTTTTGATGTCTTCACTATTATTCTACAATGTAGAAAATATTGAAAGTAAAGAAAAGCCCTTGAATGAGTAGGTGTGTCCACATTTTTGACTGGTACTGTATGTTAAGTATGAAGAGGACCGGCTTCATTCTGAATTATTGTCCCATTCTTACTGAGTAGTAACTGAGTTATTGGATGTTGAGTAAAGTAGTTTGGCTTAGTAATCCCTTCGTTTTGGCTTACGCACCCATGATTGAATTGTAGCGCAAAAGTTGAGTGTAAGTAGGTGTTTCCTTCACAGCTAAATATTGACAAGCAGGAGGATAATGAGAACGAGAAGGTGGTTGTGCGTTCCCTTTTGATTGGGGGCAGTTTGATAGTTACCAAAGTGTTGTTGTAGATAGAGCATGTAACTCATCTCCCCCATGACCAGCAGGCCATAACTGATTGTGGATAGAAAGACTCTGGTTGGTTTATGTTATCATTAAAAGACAACATAGAGTCCGTGGAATAAAGTTAACCCCACAGAGATCCTATTAAATGACTCTAATTCCTAATTTTATGGTTCACCCTCTATAGAGCCTTTAGGAATCCCCATAGTGAAACCATAGACAACTCAATTAGCTTTCTCTGATGATGGCTCCCTGCGGCCTATTCGAGGTGAATATTTAGTCTTTTACAGTGTAATGGAAAGAACTTCTGCACACTGAGGACCAATTTCAGTGATTAGGGCTGTAAAAGTGTAACATGCATGTCGGGAACTAGTGTCCAGAATTGTTTGTGTATTCACTGCTGATGAATGGCATATGGCTTGTGGTTGGGTTTTTGTAACGTAAGTCAATCACTGTTACATTCTAATGAATGCAAAGAGTGGAATTTTAATCTGAGCTCTGTGTTTTTTCGAATAAGCACAGATATGGGGTTGTGTGATGCCGAGGTGTTTGTCAAAGCTCAGTTTCGTGCTGTGAGGAGTTGAACTTAAAAGGCGGTCTTGTCCGGGCTCCGGTAGGGGAGGAGAGAGATATGGGATGTTTGTGGGAGGGAATGATTAGGAAGTGAGTTATCACAGAAAAGAGGAAGAGTTCACATTACACGCTGCCACACACTCATCTGCCTGTCAAGACAAATTAAGCAAACAGACAAGACACACTGATGGAGTAAACTTTTTTGTAGTTTTTGTCAGAAATACTCAAATAAACTGCAGTATCATTACAACTGTGCCATATCAAGGTATCGTCGTAAATGGCTATTCTACTGTACAGATCTTTCTTTTAATCTGTATCCTGGAAAGCCTTCACACAGGTATTCATTATAGTCATTCTGACCTTCAAACTGTGGCGCTGACTTTCCTCACTTATTAGGAATAAAGTAAACTTGGGAATTTTTTTTCCCTCCCCCAAGGCAACATGGTTAAAATGATAGCATGGCGGTACGTGGGTGTAAGACCAGGACATTATATATGTGCATGTATGGACATTCTGTACATGGAGATATATAAATATCATTTTTGAACCTCAAGTAGAAAACTGATGATGATCCCTTTCCGTAAATACAGAAAATGATACTGTACCATCATTGTTGACCTAGTCTACTGCTGTAACTTGTAAACCAGTTCCCAGTGTATCAATCATTTCACTGAGGGTGAGATCAACCGTTCTGCCTCTGGCTAAGTTGGAGGTTGACAGAATGTTTTGTTTTCTGTCTCACTCCAACCCTTCAGGAAAGTGTGGAGGAGGAGGTGGTGGTTGAGGAGGAGCAAGTTGTTTGTTGTTGGTGTAGTAGAGGTTGTCAATAGTGACACTCAGTCACTGATATCATCATGCTCAAATGTCGTCATTCACCCACTCACTGCCCCTCTCTCTCTCCAGTCTCTACTCACGTTGTGGTGGTCACACGCGCATTCACCACGTCATTGTGCCATCTCCTGGTGATAGTTCTTGTTGGGTTTTTCACTTGTCATCTGTTTGATGAAGCTCTTCCCTTATATGACCGATGTGCTGTTATCCCTAACCTGTCCTCAAACTCTAAGTAGTCTTCTTGCTATCCATTACACAGACATCTCCTTCCCACAATGTCATTTTCTCCTACTCTTTCTCCTGCTTTCTTCTCCTCTCCTGCTACAGTGCAATCAATTTACTTTTTTTTTTTTAAATTTTGTTTTCAATAGACTGACAAAGAGAAGGTGGGTTCATTACAAATGTTCCATACATACAGTATGTACTTTCACAGTATGTATGCAAAGGTTTACTTTACCGCTTCTCCTTTACTTGACCCTTTTTATAAATGTGTTTTTTGGTTAAGTTAGTTTGCATTACAGGTAGAGAGATTTCTGTAGTGCTCGATCATCTCTACATGTTAGGACATATAGGTAACTGCCAAAATAAAGGAAACACGTGTGTAAAAGAGGGTTTTAGCACCTCTGTTATGGTGTGGGGTGCATTTCCTGGCATGGTTTAGGTCCACTCAACCTCTTATACGGCAAGGTATACACCATTCTGAGTGATCATCTTCAACCTATGATGAGTAATTTCTATCCTGATGGGAGTGGTCTCTTCCAGGATTACAATGCCGCCATCCACAGGGTGCAAGTGGTCACTGAAGAACCATGTAAACCATATGCCATGGCTGTCTCAGTCACCAGATCTCAACCCAATTGAACACTTATGGGAGTTTCTGTAGAGCCTCCTGAGACCGTGTTTTCAACCACCATCAACAAAACACCAAATCATGGAATTTCTCACGAAAGAATGGTGTCGCTTCCTTCCAATATACTTGTAGAATCTAAGCCAAGGCACATTAAAGCTGTTCTGGCTCGTGGTGGCCCAACGCCCTATTAAGACACTTTGTTGGCGTTTACTTTATTTTGGCAGTTACATGTAGGTTTGTTGCTATCCATAGTTATTGCAGCACCACAGACACATTTGACAGGCTTTTTTTCCTTCATTTTTCTTCCTCTTAAAGATCGATGCACCACAAGAGGAAAATGTGGGTTATAGTGTGGCTTTCTCCCTGCGTTGTGTAGTGGAGGGGTAGCTATACTGCTCACAAAAATGATACTGATTCATTGGTCAAAATATTTATTTGCTCTTCAGGCATTTGCCATATATTGCTAGCAGTGTGGGTGGTTTTTACTCAATACTATCTCATCATAAGAGATGGCAATACATGTTGCTGTATCTTTTCCTTCCACTCTCTGATAGCCTGAAAAGAAAGAGGAGGAAAAGGTGAGTGTAGTGAGGATGTGACATCCTCAGTGAGTGGCGATCCACACTAACACACTCGTGCATCACAGTCACTAACAGTCACTTACTCAGCAGTATACACACGTACAGGATGCTCATGAAAAACATACTCAGTCTCTCCCTATAGCCCCATGTAAGCCTTCCTTGTATCCACTGGTGCAGAACTCATTAAGTAGTCTCCCCCACAGCTGTCCTATACTGTACCCTGGTCTACACCCTAGACATGTAGTCTAGTCCCTGGCCATCCATGTATCAGCTGGTTTATTGGAGTATTAGCTTAATGGGCCACATCATGTTGTCATCTGTCTGGCTGGGGTTGCTTTAGGCCTCTGTGAGATGGTTTCTGTCAGACTGATGCTGTGGTTGTAGATCTGGGACATATGACCCCTGGTGGCTCCTCTAATAGTGTATACTTCTGAGTCAATATCAGGAATCTGCTGTCATAATAAGCCTTCATTTTCTTTAATCATATTTCTTTGAAGGTGGTGATTATTACATGCAAAAAGGTGGATTATTCTGCAGGAGTGTCTCTCTAATAAAACAGTGACTGTAATTAACTAGAAAAGAAGTAGCAGTGACATGTTGTGCATTGCAGTTCTAGGGAATCTCACTACTTCAGTCAAACATGTCCTATTTTCACTTTCTATGAAAATGTTTGATGCCTTTTCTTGCCATGCTTGTTAATTCACTGGCGAAAAGCAACACTTCTTCTCCATTGCTGATGGATTATCGTGTGCTCTACTTTGGCTTGCAATGTGCACACTTTACAGTGTGTGTTCTCATGTTACATGGTAAAGTAAAACATGTGCTGTACTCATACTTATCAGACTGTCTTCTCTGCGTCTGTCTGCCTTAAAGTCTATCTGTATCTGTGTGTCTGCCTTTCTCTTTCTGCCTGTCTATCCATCTGCAGCTGGACCCAGACGCTAGTGAACTCCTGAACGAGCTTCAGGTCAAGCTGAACAATGTGCTGGATGAGCTGAGTATCACATTTGGAAACAGGTACACACACCCACACACACAACGCAGTCCCAAGATTCACACATGTACACTCTCCCCATACTCTACAACTCACTCATTCCTAATGTTTATACTGTAGTCTCATGCACACAGCCTCTGTAGTATATGGAGTCCATTTCTGTCTCTGACCCATAACCTCTGTGGCTCCTTTCTCTCCTGTAGTTTCCAGGTCCATATTGATGACTGTATGAGACAGATGGCCTCTCTGCTGTATCAGATCAAGGGCCCAGTCAACGCCAACAGCCGCAACATGGTGGAGGCCGACTCCGACAACATGCTGCGGCCGCTCATGGACTTCCTGGATTCAAAGTGAGTGGATCCCTTGATTCTCTCCTCCTTTGCTATGGTCACTGATTTGGTGGCGTACATTTTAGGGCCTTCTCGATGAAGTCAAAGGTATTATTGTCAGTATGTTGTGCCATGTTGCATGATTGTGTATTTGTTGATGTGTGGTGTCTCATTGAGTGTGTGTATGTATGCAGGTTGACGCTGTTTGCCACGGCGTGTGAGAAGACGGTTCTGAAGCGGGTTCTGAAGGAGCTGTGGAGGATTGTGATGAGCAGCCTGGAGAAGACCATTGTCCTTCCGCAAGGAAATGGCACCTTTGTAAGACCTAACACCTTCAACATTCACCTTAAAAACTGGGCCTTTTTCTCATGGCTCTCTAATCCAAACACTCTCTCCTAATGCTATGCATGTTCTTTTCCTCCCCATTTGGAAAAAATATATACATTTCAAAATATTTAACCTCCATGTAAAATGTATTTCAAATACATGTAGATACATTTGCATCTTTGCTAAAATGCATGTAATGCCTTAAAATGTACTCCAGAGATGCATGTGCAGTACCAGTCAGACGTTTGGACACACCTACTCATTCAAGGGTTTTTCTTTATTTTTAGTGAATACTTCAAAACTATGACAGCTTTGCACACTCTTGGCATTCTCTCAACCAGCTTCACCTGGAATGCTTTTCCAACAGTCTTGAAGCAGTTCCCACATGCTGAGCACTTGTAGGCTTCTTTTCCTTCAATCTGCGTTCCAATTCATTCCAAACCATCTCAGTTGGGTTGAGGTCGGGTGATTGTGGAGGCCAGGTCATCTGATGTAGCACTCCATCACTCTCCTTCTTGGTCAAATAGCCCTTACACAGCCTGGAGGTGAGTTGGGTCATTGTCTCGTTAAAAAACAAATGATACTCCCACTAAGCACAAACAAGATGGGATGGCATATCGTTGTGGTAGCCATGCTGGTTAAGTGTGCCTTGAATTCTAAATAAATCACAGACCATGTCACCAGAAAAGCACCCCCACACCTCCTCCTTCATGCTTCACGGTGGGAATCACACATGCGGAGATCATCCATTCACCTACTCTGCGTCTCACAAAGACACGGCGGTTGGAACCAAAAATATCAAATTTGGACTCATCAGACCAAAGGACAGATTTCCACTGGTTTAATGTCCATTGCTTGTGTTTCTTGGCCCAAGCAAGTCTCTTCTTCTTATTGGTGTCCTTTAGTAGTTGTAGTGGTTTCTTTGCAGCAAATTGACCATGAAGACCTGATTCACGCAGTCTCCTCTGAACAGATGATGTTGATGTCTGTTACTTGAACTCTGTGAAGCATTTATTTGGGCTGCAATATCTGAGGCTGGTAACTCTAATGAACTTATCCTCTGCAGCAGAGTTAACGCTGGGTCTTCCTTTCCTGTGACGGTCCTCATGAGAGCTAGTTTCATCATAGCACTTGATGGTTTTTGCGACTGCACTTGAAGAAACTTTCAAAGTTCTTGACATTTTGTGGATTGATTGACCTTCATGTCTTAAAGTAGTGATGGACTGTCATTTCTCTTTGCTTATTTGAGCTGTAATATGTACTTGGTCTTTTACCAAATAGGGCTATCTTCTGTATACCACCCCTACCTTGTCACAACACAACTGATTGGCTCAAATACATTAAGAAGGAAAGAAATTCCACAAATTAACTTTTAAAAAGGCACACATGTTAATTGAAATGCATTCCAGGTGACTACCTCATGATGCTGGTTGAGAGTGTGCAAAGCTGTCATTAAGGCAAAAGGTGGCTACTTTGAAGAATCTCACATATAAAATATGATTCCATATGTGTTATTTCATAGTTTTGATGTCTATGCTATTATTCCACAATTTATAAAATAGTAAAAATTAAGAAAAACCCTGGAAAGGGTAGGTGTGTCCAAACTTTTGACTGCTACTGTACGTACATTTGCGTCTTTGCTCAAATTAATGTAATCCCTGACAATATTCTAGAAATGCTTGGGTATGACATCTAGTCTACAGGGTGGCCAAAGTTCTTCCGAATTCATCTTATATTACACTTTATGTATTGGTCAAATGGAGATACTTTTTCTGGCCACAAAGCCAAAACTGGCAGTGATATCATTTTGTTTCATTTTTCCCATTGATATTTCTGAAACACTTAAAGTAAGGGCTGTGTTTCAAGTAGACTTACCTTGGCATGACATTTTGATAACCATATAAGTCTCTCTCGGACAAGGTGACTTTTATCAATATATTCGTCTCTATTCACTCTCAGATTCAAAAATTCTTAATTCATTTATACCCCCAAGCCATAAGACTCCTGAACATGTAATCAAATGGCTACCAGGACTATTTGCATTGTGTACCCCCCCCCCCCCCCCCCAACCCCTCTTTTATGCTGCTGCTACTCTGTTTATCATATATGCATAGTCACTTTAACTATACATTCATGTACATACTACCTCAATTACCCTGACCAACCAGTGCCTCCGCACATTGGCTAACCGGGCTATCTGTATTGTGTCCCACCACCCGCCAACCCCTCTTTTACACTACTGCTGCTACTCTGTTCATCATATATGCATAGTCACTTTAACCATATCTACATGTACATACTACCTCAATCAGCCCGACGAACCGGTGCCTGTATATAGCCTCGCTACTTTTATAGCATCGCTACTGTATATAGCCTCACTACTGTTATTTTTTTCAGTCTTTTTACTGTTGATTTTATTTCTTTACTTACCTGTTGTTCACCTAATACCTTTGTTTATTTTTTTATTCCACTGTTTGTTAGAGCCTGTAAGTAAGCATTTCACTGTAAGGTCTACACCTGTCGTATTCGGCGCACGTGACAAATAAACTTTGATTTGATTTAATTAGCATCAAAGTAGACGTCATGCAAAACTACAAATCCCTGCAAGCTTCTGCATGTCCTCTCTGGCTGACACCTTTGCTAACAGGTATTGTCAATTTTAAACTTGCACAAGACAGTTCACAGAATTGGTCATTTAAATGTATTTTGTAATTTTGTAATTTATGAATTACTACATTTAGCTAACATTAGATAATTATTCCAGAGATTCTTTCCTTTGCCAGTCTCGTCCAGATCATCATGGCATTTGTAGTTATTTATGATAGCCACATTAGCAGCTAATTAGTATTTCATTTTTGGGGGGCTAAATACAGGCGAATATGTTGACAAAAGTCACCTTGTCCTAGAGCAGATATTCCCGAACTGGGGTTCTTCACATGTTCAAATAGTCAATTTCTATTTTCCAACTGGGCTATACTTTTGGGTGAGGTTTTTTTCTCGCCTGAGTAGCCTCGTCTCACTGCCAAGAATAAAAATCTTTCTTAGGTCAGGTAGGATCACCACTTTATTTTAAGAAGGTGAAATGTCAGAATAATAGTAGAGTGATTTATTTCAGCTTTTATTTCTTTCCTCACATTCCCAGTGGGTCAGAAGTTTGCATACACTCAATTAGTATTTGGTAGCATTGCCTTTAAATTGTTTAACTTGGGTCAAATGTTTTGGGTAGCCTTCCACAAGCTTCCCACAATAAGTTGGGTGAATTTTTGCCCATTCCTCCTGACAGAGCTGGGGTAACTGAGTCAGGTTTGTAGGCCTCCTTGCTCGCACACGCTTTTTCAGTTATGCCCACAAAACTTCAATAGGATTGAGGTCAGGGCTTTGTGATGGCCACTCCAACACCTTGACTTTGTTGTCCTTAAGCCATTTTGCCACAACTTTGGAAGTATGCTTGGGGTCATTGTCCATTTGGAAGACCCATTTACGACCAAGCTTTAACTTTCTGATTGATGTCTTGAGATGTTGCTTCAATATATCCACATCATTTTCCATCCTCATGTTGCCATCTAGTTTGTGAAGTGCACCAGTCCCTCCTGCAGCAAAGAACCCCCACAACATGATGCTGTCACCCCCGTGCTTCACGGTTGGGATGGTGTTCTTCAGCTTGCAAGCCTCCCCCTTTTTCTTCCAAAAATAACGATGGTCAATATGGCCAAACAGTTCTATTTTTGTTTCATCAGACCAGAGAACTTTTCATCAAAAAGTACAATATTTGTCCCCATGTGCAGTTGCAAACTGTAGTCTGGCTTGTTTATGGCGGTTTTGGAGCAGTGGCTTCTTCCTTGCTGTGCGGCCTTTCAGGTTATGACGATATAGGACTCGTTTTACTGTGGATATAGATACTTTTGTACCTGTTTCCTCCAGCATCTTCAAGGTCATTTGCTGTTGTTCCGGGATTGATTTGCACTTTTCGCACCAAAGTACGTTCATCTCTAGGAGACAGAACGCATCTCCTTCCTGAGCGGTATGACGGCTGTGTGGTCCCATGGTGTATAGTTGCGTACTATTGTTTGTACAGATGAATGTGGTACCTTCAGGCGTTTGGAAATTGCTCCCAAGGATGAACCAGACTTGTGGAGGTCTCCAATTTTTTTCATGAGGTCTTGGCTGATTTCTTTTGATTTTCCCATGTCTTCCCTGTGGCTCAGTTGGTAGAGCATGTTGTTTGCAACGCCAGGGTTGTGGGTTCGATTCCCACAGGGGGCCAGTAGGGAGAAGAAAAAAAAGTAACAAATGAAATGTATGCATTCACTACTGTAAGTCGCTCTGGATAAGAGCGTCTGCTAAATGACTAAAATGTAAATGTAAAAAAATGTCGTCAAGCAAAGAGGCACTATGTTTGAATGTAGACCTTGAAATACATCCACAGGTACACCTCCAATTGACTCAAATGATGTCAATTAGCCTATCAGAAGCTTCTAAAGCCATGACATCATTTTCAACTTCGTGTATGTAAACTTCTGACCAACTGGAATTGTGATACAGTGAAATAATCTGTCTGTAAACAATTGTTGGAAAAATTACTTGTCATGCACAAAGTAGATGTCCTAACGTACGCAGCTGGAGGTTGAATGTTTGAAGGGGTACGGGACTATAAAAAGTTTGGGAACCACTGTCCTAGAGATTTACACGGTTATCAAAACGTCACACCAGGGTAAGCCTACACGAAACACATCCCTTATTTTAAGTGTTTCTAAAATCACCTATGGGAAAAATGAATGGTGGAAAACTTATTGGAATCATTTCCCTGTTTGACCGCTAGGTTTTATGGGTATTATGACTCGTACTGTGGTACTCTTTTAGGGATTGTAGCTTTCACCTGGGTTCACCTGGTCAGTCTGTCATGGAAAGAGCAGTTGTTTATAATGTTTCCTGCACTCATTGTGATGATAGACATTTGAAATGCATTCCTTGATATATGTTGGAATGTATTTCAATTGCATTAAATATATATATTTTTTTATTTGGCCTTTTCTACCTATTTCACATGTATCCTAAAAAAAAATTCTACAAATACATTAAAAAATATATATATTTTTTGGTGTGGGTCAGGGTTCTCAGATCCTGTCTGCAGCCAAGGAACTGGGACAGCTCTCCAAGCTCAAGGATCATATGGCAGGAGAGGCCAAAAGCCTGACCCCTAAACAGTGTGCTGTCATCGATATAGCACTGGACACAATCAAGGTTTGTGTTATGTTTAAGTTCATAGTGACACATACACCTGTGATAAAGTTACAGTAGTTGCTGAAGGTGACTTGGTTGCTGTGCATTTAATTACTGTCCTCATTCATTGCATAGTAGGAAAACAAACCTTCCGTCTCCCTCTCTTTTCCCCTCTTTTCCCTTTCTCTCTCCCTCTCTCTTCTGCAGCAATACTTCCATGCTGGAGGAAACGGTCTGAAGAAGGCGTTCCTGGAGAAGAGTTCTGAGTTGACCTCACTACGCCACGCTCTGTCCCTCTACACACAGACCACAGACACACTCATCAAGACCTTTGTCACAACACAACACGCACAAGGTAAGGCGCACGCACACAATAGCATCAGTCTGCGTTCCAATGTTTCTAAATAAATACTGTACATAACAGTCCTAAAATAACTTTTGCTTCTCCCCTGCTTTGCCACCAGGGGCCACCAGGGGTCACCAGGGGTCTTGAGTACTGTTATATTCTAGTAATGGGCTTGAAGTTGATCTAGCAGCTAAATATTGTGTGTCTCTATTACTTACCTATTAACTAACTTTATCTGGCTGTGTGACTGTTCTGTGAGTTGAAGTCTAACATGACTCTGCTGCCATTTTATGTGTTTTTTGCTGTTTGTCTTCTCTCTTATCTCCTCTGCTGCCTCCTCACCAGTGCACAATGGGAAGGGTATTAGGTTAACTCCCAATGAAAAAATACAACCCTCCAGGGGTAGGTTGTGCCAACAACCCCTCCCTCTTTACTCTGTGACTGTACATAAACCCCTTCCCATCTGCCCCTGCCGCTGTGGGTGAGTTTTCCCCAAACATCAACCCTGACTGCTCCTCATCCTCCTGGTTGTATGACACTACACATGCCCTCTCCTCCTCCTCCCTAACGGCTACTACTCCTGGTATCTATAACCACTGACCACCACTGGAAGATCATGTCTTGTGTTTCTATCTGTGTGTACACTAGGCTCAGGAGTGGACAAGCCAGTTGGAGAGATATCCATACAGATTGACCTATTCACCCATCCTGGGACTGGGGAGCACAAAGTCACTGTCAAAGGTTCCTATAGGGATTTGTAAAGGTTTAAGGGAAAATAACTATAATGAGCCATTATCGCTGTCTCTCCCTGTCCCAACAAACTAACGATCTCCTTCCTCGTTGTGTATCAGTGGTGGGAGCCAATGATCTGAAGTGGCAGACGTCTGGGATGTTCCGGCCCTTCGTGGAGATCACCATGATCGGACCCCACCTCAGTGACAAGAAGCGCAAGTTCCAAACCAAGTCCAAGAACAACAGCTGGGCGCCCAAGTTCAACGAGACCTTCCACTTGTGAGTGCAGAGCTAAGCAATAGTACAGTAGCCTGTTACCTACAATAACCAATAGTAGCCCCTTGAAATAGCCAATGCTCATCATAAAAAATAAAACTCTCCCTCCCCTCAATGTCTCCTCAGTGTCCTGGGCAACGAGGATGGCTTTGAGTGCTACGAGCTTCAGATGTGTGTGAAGGACTACTGCTTTGGTCGTGCTGACCGGGTGCTGGGCATGGCTGTGATGCAGCTGAGGGACGTGGCAGAGAAAGGCAGCGTGGCGTGCTGGTGCCCTCTGGGCCAGAGTGTCACCATGGATGAGACAGGCCTCACCGCCATGCGCATCCTCTCCCAGCGTTCAAACGACGAGGTGGCCAAGGAGTTCGTCAAGCTCAAGTCTGAGATGCGTTCTGCGGAGGAGGGCAGATGAGTTCTCCCTAAAGGAGGGGAGGAGTGTGAAGGGCCTCTAGTAAAGACAAGTGGAGAGGGATGGGAGAACCTTCATGTCACAGAAGGAAAGCCGCTCGACTACTACTTTGGACTAATTAATGTTTCCTGGCTGCTACTGGCTGTTTGATGGATACTGGTTCACCAACATACGGTCACTATTTATCACACTCCCCTTATGAATCTCTCACTCACTCACTATATCATTCACACACACAGTTTCTCTTTCACTCAGTGGTTATTACTCACACGATACTGTACTTCCTGTGGGTCTGCCAGTCTTGCGCTATGGACATGCCATGGGCATTATATGCCAGTCACCTCCCTGCCAGCCTGTATGTACTTCAGTACAGGGTCTCCCCCTCATCCCACAAATGTTTGTCATGTGCAATACCCCCCCCCCCCCCCCCCCCCACCAACTGGCCGTACATTTGATGCCTTACACTTTGGAAGCTGTGAATGTGTGAAGTTTAGACTGTAACCTATAGTACAAAACGGTTTATTAATCTTCCTCAATCTCACTTTCGTGCTCTTCAGGATCCATGTTAAAGTCTCATCGATGCTACTTTAAGGGTCCAAACACGGGATGTCTTGTTAATGTTGGTGCATCGGTCAAGGTAGAGTCACCTGGTTTCTATCCTTTTGACTTCTACCACATGTCAAGTACCCTGCTCCTAAATATAGTGTACAAATCCACTGGTTTCTGCTGTAGAAAAGGGAAGTGGGGTTTTTTTGTATTGAAAGTGGTGCCTTGTGGTGTTTCTGAAGTGATTTTACATTTGAGTCATCCACCTATTTTCTGACTTGAGGTACTGTAATGCCAACAGCACTCCAATGCAAAGGGATTGTAAGTTATGTGTGCCCTGCCAGGAATTGGGCTCTTATTCCTGACCCATTAATCCCGTAAGTGTACAGTGTTGACTTTGAATGAGTATTTTCTATAATGCTTTTGAGTCTAAATTCAATCAAATTGATTTATAAAGCCCTTCTTATATCAGCATATGTCACAAAGTGCTGTACAGAAACCCGGCCTAAAACCCCAAACAGCAAGCATGCAGGTGTAGGAGCACGGTGGCTTGGAAAAACTCCCTAGAAAGGCCAGAACCTAGGAAGAAACCAAGAGGAACCAGGCTATGAGGGGTGGCCAGTCCTCTTCTAGCTGTGCTGGGTGGAGATTAATTGACATCAACATCCTCAACCCAAGGGCTGCCTTCAGTAGAGAGAGAAACTTCCATTAAGGATAGGTGTAGATGTGAGCACTTTTAATCGCTTATTACAGTACATCAAAGTGCAGTGGCATATGGAGGGCCCTGTCTTAAACGTTGTAATCACTAGGAAATAACCCTGGTGAAGACATTTAAAACATGTTTTACAAACATTTGGCTGTTGCCAACCCTCAATGACAGACATTTTATTTATCTTTTTTTTTCATGTATTTATTCCAGATGACGAATGGGGTCTACTATTGCAAACAAAGAGGGCTACTAGATAGCATTTGAGTATTGTTTGCAGTGGTTGTTTTGAATGTCTTTGTGCTGCAGTACTCTACAGATACTAACTGGACCTAGAGGATAGTTTGGGACCAGAGGAGTTTAAACAGTTTTTGTCTCCGTTGAGGAAAAAACAATTATTTTCCAGCTATGTTTCCTTGTATCTCTGAGTGGCCTTGCTACTGTGATGATAATAGAAGCTGTCTATATAATACCTGTTTTACCCCGTATTTGCCCAAAATCAACTGTATTTAATAATTTTGAAGGATTTATATTTGTTTAATATTTGTTGAGATGTAGTTATTCTCTAGTCTTTTTAACATTTTACATTGAAAATGTGTGTATCCCTCTTTTGGAAACATGGAATGATGGTGGAGCTGTTCAGTAAAGTGTGATGCATGCCAGTCAACTTCCTCATTGAAATGAGGGGAGAAAAAAATCACACTCGTACTGAAAATACTTTTGAATTTGTCAAGTAACACTGCCATTGTCCGTACAATTATAGTCAGTTTTTTTAATAGGAAACCACTGCAAAATTACACACTGCAGAAGTTATATCTACATTACATTACATTTACATTAAAATAAATGTAAGTTATATCTGGGCTTTATATACAGTATCTCCTGTACCAATGTGAAGTCCTACATCTTTTGGGCTGTTGATTTAGGGGAAAATGTCTACCTTTAAGGAAGGCGCTGCCACTCTAACATACATGTTCCTTGTGCCAAGCTGTCCCCAAGTGTTCACTTTTTATAATTTCATTCTGTTTTTAATACATTGGTTTTTTTTTTTTACTTGTGAACTTTTGCACTATTATTAAATCACTACAATAGTTAGCACGTATAGTATATCAGTCAAAGTACTACTGGAAAACATTTGGTATTGATCATTAAAATGTGTACATTCCAATTTATGAATTTTGTATAAAGTATTTAAGAAATATCTGTTGACGTGTCTGGCAAATTGTGTTTTTTCCTTTACAAAAAACATGATTCTCATCTCCAGATGTGATAGTATTCATGAATTTTTACATGACGTGTTTTTTTCCTGCTGTTTTTTGCCAGTAATATTTTGTTTGATAATCAGCATTATTTCATATTGAGTTATGCTATTTGTAAGTGGCAAAATACAAACCATTGCATACAGTGAGGGAAAAAAGTATTTGATCCCCTGCTGATTTTGTACGTTTGCCCACTGAAAAATAAATGGTCTATAATTTTAATGGTAGGTTTATTTGAACAGTGAGAGACAGAATAACAACCAAAAAATCCAGAAAAACGCATGTCAAAAATGTTATAAATTGATTTGCATTTTAATGAGGGAAATAAGTATTTGACCCCTCTGCAAAACATGACTTTGTGATTGCCAACAAGGGTTTTGCCACCAAGTACTGAGGTCAGACGTTTCTTGTAGTTGGCTACCAGGTTTGCACACATCTCAGGAAGGATTTTGTCCCACTCCTCTTGGCAGATCTTCTCCAAGTCATTAAGGTTTCGAGGCTGACGTTTGGCAACTCGAACCTTCAGCTCCCTCCACAGATTTTCTATGGGATTAAGGTCTGGAGACTGGCTAGGCTACTCCAGGACCTTAATGTGCTTCTTCTTGTTGCCTTGGCCGTGTGTTTTGGGTCATTGTCACGCTGGAATGCCCATCCACGACCCATTTTCAATGCCCTGGCTGAGGGAAGGAGGTTCTCACCCAAGATTTGACGGTACATGGCCCAGTCCATCGTCCCTTTGATACGGTGAAGTTGTCCTGTCCCCTTAGCAGAAAAACACCCCCAAAGCATAATGTTTCCACCTCCATGTTTGACGGTGGGGATGGTGTTCTTGGGGTGATAGGCAGCATTCCTCCTCCTCCAAACACGGCGAGTTGAGTTGGTGCCAAAGAGCTCCATTTTGGTCTCATCTGACCACAACACTTTCACCCAGTTGGCCTCTGAATCATTCAGATGTTCATTGGCAAACTTCAGACGTGCATGTATATGTGCTTTCTTGAGCAGGGGGACCTTGCGGGCGCTGCAGGATTTCAGTCCTTCATGGCGTAGTGTGTTACCAATTGTTTTCTTGGTGACTATGGTCCCAGCTGCCTTGAGATCATTGACAAGATCCTCCCGTGTAGTTCTGGGCTGATTCCTCACTGTTCTCATGATCATTGCAACTCCACGAGGTGAGATCTTGCATGGAGCCCCAGGCCGAGGGAGATTGACAGTTCTTTTGTGTTTCTTCAATTTCCGAATAATCGCACCAACTGTTGTCCCCTTCTCACCAAGCTGCTTGGCAATGGTCTTGTAGTTCATTCCAGCCTTGTGTAGGTCTACAATCTTGTCCATGACATCCTTGGAGAGCTCTTTGGTCTTGGCCATGGTGGAGAGTTTGGAATCTGATTGATTGCTTCTGTGGACAGGTGTCTTTTTTACAGGTAACAAGCTGCTGTTAGGAGCACTCCCGTTAAGAGTGTGCTCCTAATCTCAGCTCGTTACCTGTATAAAAGACACCTGGGAGCCAGAAATCTTTCTGATTGAGAGGGGGTCAAATACTTATTTCCCTCATTAAAATGCGAATCAATTTATAACATTTGACATGCGTTTTTCTGGATTTTTTTGTTGTTATTCTGTCTCTCACTGTTCAAATAAAGCTACCATTAAAATTATAGACTGATAATTTCTTTGTCAGTGGGCAAACGTACAAAATCAGCAGCGGATCAAATAATTTTTTCCCTCACTGTAAAACTAAAGAATGTTAGATGTTCTCAAATATCCTTTTCCATTTGGTATTTCGTAAATGTCTGGAGGATACCATGCCATTTCTCTCCAAACTGCCGGTGTTGAGCTTGGTAGAGCCTTTTTTTATAAAAGACACGTGCCCTGAAAAGACCACTGTGCCCTTGAAGAAGGGTCATGAAGATGTCTATCACCACAAGGTAAGACATGCACTCAGTAATAATGACAGTGTCTCTTCAACATTCCTTGGTATCATGTGCGTGTGTGTATTCGTGTGTGTGTCCATGCTTCTGTGGCTGTGCATCCGTTTGCCCATTGGCTCATAACGAAGTCCTGGGGACTACAGAGGACCCTTTTGTACTCGTGTCCAGGTTTTGGATTTCACCTGTGGCTCTGAGATTCTGTTCAAAATCCTCCCCCCACTTTCATAACAATCATCACAATTCCGATAGTATTAACACTTCTAGTCCACATACGAGCAATGTCATGTTCTAAAGGGTAACACTCAGACTTTAATCAAAATATAGAATATATTGTAAAGTGCAGTATGCCTGTTTTGATATGAATTCATATATAGGAAGTGGAAAATAGTGTGTCTGCGCATGCGTCCCCACCTCAGGGTGTGTGTGTGACATGCCTGGTATCCTCTGATCTTCCTGGTCATTGCCCCATTGTTTGTTCTGATTGGCCAGTGTCTGTCCCTCACCTCAGTTTTACTGCCGCTCAGCACCTGCCTCTGCTTTGTGTCTCAACATCCAGGTCCAAAGATCGCTGGCTGCAGTGTTTGCTCTAGCTCTTTGCCGTTGCCCTGAGGGGGATCCCGTTCTGTTTCCTGTAGCTGCCCATGACTTTGCTTCCCCCACCTCCTCACACCCCACCTCTGGGACTCCACCTGCTCTGCTCCACTCCTGCCTTCTACCTAGGAGTCTCAGGAGCCCCTCTGTCTGGGTCTGCGTCTTGGTGTAAGTGTGTTTGCCCAGACTGAAGCGCAGTTCCGTCTCCTGGATTTACTGTAGTTCAACTCAAAGGGAGGGCGTGTTGAGTGAGAGAAGCGGGTGTCGTTGGAGACATCCTTAGGCCTACTTCCTGCCCGTCTTTGTACCTGTCTGTGTTCTGTTGAAGGGCTTTGACTTTCCTGAGGGACTCCGATATCATTCTTCTCACTGAGGTATGTGACTGGACATTATTTGCTTTTCTCCAATGATACTGCTGCTAACAATTAAGTGAACCTGTGCCTGGGGTCTGTCTAGAACGGGTCTGTTGACAAGTTCAGAGACTTCAGAGATACAGTATTTGGCTATTAAGGAAAAGCTGATCAGTTAATCAAACTGACATACAGCATCCTAATGAATTTGAACATAATAAACCACTGGGCACAGACGTCAATTCAACATCTGATCAACGTTGGTTTAACATAATTTCATTTAAATGACTGTTGCAGTGACCGTAATACCGCCACACCGGCAGTCACAGGTCATGAAGACATTCAAATTCCACGTGACCGTTTAGTCACGGTAATTAGGCTTCTTCAAGCTCTGATGCTGCTGATGGTCATTACTAGCCTACCAAACTTGATAACTGCCTGGTACTCAGCACTCTATTGTCTCTCTAATCACTCTGACATCAATGCAAATGTATTACAAAATCTAATCAAACAGTTCATTAGAGCGGATGAGCTCATGTTGCGCAACATTTCAATAGGCGGCTATGCAATTGCGCGAGAAAACAGAGTGATGGCCTCTACTAAAAAGAAGAGTATCAGCTTTCTATAGGCTAGGCCTACTATATTTCTTTTTCAACTTTTCTAATGTTAAGCACATTGCTTATATTTAAAACAGGAGTATAGCCTACCTGGCTGGCATGAAAATGAACCATGGGTAAAATAGTTCTCCATTCGCTATTTAAGTACATAGATGACATGTATTTTTTTCCAGCCGCCCCTGTTTCGATACAGGTGCATGATAATGGTCCATTCTAAATCAAAACAAATTTCACACATATACTAAATAACATATGTAAAGACAAGATTAAGTCTGATGGGTGACAATATTAGCCTATCACTTGTGAATGATATATTATCATTTGTGAATGATGCCCAGCAAAAGAAACAATGCCTTTTGTGACTTTTTCTAATCATAGTCACACACTGGGGCGGCAGGTAGCCTAGTGGTTAGAGCATTGGACTAGTCACCAAAAGGTTGCAAGATCGAATTGTCGAGTTAACAAGGTAAAAATATGTCGTTCTGCCTCTGAACAAGGCAGTTAACCCACTGTTCCTAGGCTGTCATTGAAAATAAGAATTTGTTCTCAACTGACTTGCCTAGTTAAATGAAGGTAAATGTAAAATTAAAATAAACACCTCATGTAGCCTAACCATAGGCCTATGTGTTTTAATAAGGTTTGTATCACAACTGAAGTGGCCAAATAACTTCTTAAAATGAAGCACATTAATCCTCTTTACAAGGGGTGTAGAGCCTAACTGGCATACATAAGCAGCGTGTGAGTTTCAAGTTTAAAAATGCAAATTTTATATTAAAAGCATTACATGCATAATTGCATTTGCAGTCACTTTTGATAATGGTGTTTTACGCTAATGGAACAATCGCGCTTCTGGCTTACTACCATGTGCACATTTTTGTGCTTGTAATGTGAAGAAATAGCCTAATAGTTTAACATTTTAAGCTAAACATTCTGATGTGCTGCATCAGCCACATTGTGTAAAAAAGTTTTTTTTTAATGCTAGTAGTTGTATTCATTTTGGATCTATCGCATCCCACAACTGTCCCAGACTATGTTTGGAATATTTATTTCTCGCACAGAATAGAATAGGTTAACCTCTTACATCTAGACGTTCCGCTAGCGGAACACCTGCTCCAATATCCAATGATAGGCGTGGCGCGAATTACAAATTCCTCAAAAATCCAAAAACTTCCATTTTTCAAACATATGACTATTTTACACCATTTTAAAGACAACTCTCCTTTATCTAACCATACTGTCCGATTTCAAAAAGGCTTTACAGCGAAAGCAAAACATTAGATTATGTCAGCAGAGTACCCAGCCAGAAATAATCAGACACCCATTTTTCAAGCTAGCATATAATGTCACAAAAAACAAAACCACAGCTAAATGCAGCACTAACCTTTGATCTTCATCACAACCCTAGGACATTATGTTATACAATACATGCATGTTTTGTTCAATCAAGTTCATATTTATATAAAAAAAACAGCTTTTTACATTAGCATGTGACGTTCAGAACTAGCATTCCCACCGAACACTTCCGGTGAATTTACTAAATTACTCACGATAAACGTTCACAAAAAACATAACAATTATTTTAAGAATTATAGATGCAGAACTCCTTTATGCAATCGAGGTGTCCGATTTTAAAATAGCTTTTCGGTGAAAGCACATTTTGCAATATTCTGAGTAGATGGCTCGCCATCACAGGCTAGCTATTTTGACACCCACCAAGTTTGACCCTCACCAAACTCAGATTTAATATAAGAAAAATTGGATTACCTTTGTTGTTCTTCGTCAGAATGCACTCCCAGGACTTCTACTTCAATAACAAATGTTGGTTTGGTTCAAAATAATCCGTAGTTATATCCAAATAGCGGCGTTTTGTTCGTGCGTTCAAGACACTATCCAAGGGTGACGAAGGGTTACGCGCCTGACGCGTTTCGTGACAAAAAAAATCTAAATATTCCATTACCGTACTTCGAAGCATGTCAACCGCTGTTTAAAATACATTTTTATGCTATTTTTCTCGTAAAAAAGCGACAATATTCCGACCGGGAGTCGTTGTTTTCGTTCAAAGACGAAAGAATAAAAACATGGGGTCGGCTCGTGCACGCGCCTCAGTTTCATTGTACTCAGATCGACCACTATCAAAATGCGCTAATGTTTTTCAGCCAGGGGCTGCAAAGACATCATTCAGCTTTTTCCCGCCTTCTGAGAGCCTATGGGAGCCGTAGGAAGTGTCACGTTACAGCAGAGATCCTCAGTTTTCAATAAAGAGAGTCAAGAAGCCCAAGGAAGGGTCAGAGAGGGCACTTCCTGTACAGAATCTTCTCAGGTTTTGGCCTGCCAAATGAGTTCTGTTATACTCACAGACACCATTCAAACAGTTTTAGAAACTTTGGAGTGTTTTCTATCCAAAGCTAATAATTATATGCATATTCTAGTTTCTGGGCAGGAGTAATAATCAGATTAAATCGGGTACGTTTTTTATCCGGCCGTGAAAATACTGCCCCCTATCCATAACAGGTTAACCTTTGTACTATGGGAGACAGTAGATTGACAGAGGCTAGTGCTTTTGCTGTTCATAAGGCCTACTCATCTTGTTGGCTGATGAAAAGTAAATGTGGACAGTTCTTCCAATATCTTCAATATGCACCTTGGAATTGGATAAGGAACCACACAGTTGCATCCCTGATGTGACTGTCTTCACTTGTAGCCTGTAAGAAAAACCCGATCATGTGATGGAGTGCACAGCACCTAGGGAGGAGGGCACAACGGCCACTGGCCAAAAAAAAGGCATGGATTGTTTTAGGGTGCGCTACGGCCACACAAAGGGGATGCAGCTGTGAAATTCTAGGCATTATCAAGTGCTTGTCAAATTGTGAATGAGTGACTGATGTAGTGTGTACAGCCTGTGCAAAAAACAAAGCAGAGCTCATGCCTTTCAAGCAACTTTTTTCAAATCATCATTAGTCTCATCATGCAGCCTTACAATGTATTAAAAATCAAAACATATAGCCCAACGTGTGTAGAACAACTAAAGTTACATTAATAACTAAATAAAACATATAGGAATTCCTATTTCTTTGTTAACCTCTCAACACAGAATAGCTGCATGTGCGCACACAAATTGTTTGGAGATAATATTCTTTCTATTTTATTTAGCTTTGTTCAATTGTATTTTTCATACTATAAAATAATGCCACGGAATTCTAAGCAAGTCTTGTCTGCTAAAAGAACTAGTGTAACCCACAGCCATTTGGCATAACTAGATCGGGACCTAACATTAGGACAACTCAGAGTATGCTATTCTGTTCTTCTGAAATAGACTACATTTTCTTCATATCATAGACCTGTCTTTACAATAAGGGATTTATTGTAAAGGTGTAGGCTGTATTACATGGATTTATTCGACTTTTTAAAATGTAGATGTTCCAAAGGTCTGCATCAGTGGCTTGTAGGCTATGCGTGGAAGCCAGGAGATGCTAAATGTGTTTATGTTAATTAACGGTCAATTACCGTGAGACCGACAGTTATTTACTTGACAATCACCGGCTGATGAAATTTCGTGACCGCCACAGCCCTACGTGGAAACAACGTTGATTCAACCAGTGTGTGCCCAGTGGGTACTTTGTATCAAAGTGTGTGTGTTCTGGTACAATGCAGGGAGTAAATATTCCCAATGTGAAAGTTTAAACTAAAACAAAAAGGAAAGAAATATGGGTGTGGAAAAGCATGGAATTGGGGAGTAGTTTTGGTGTTGTGGTAGGTGTGAGAGGGTGAGATTACTTTTTGACCTGTGGTTTGGAGTGAATTCAGCTGTTTATTTGGGAGTTTCTGCCAAAACAGATGGACATTGAACTGTACAATTTCATGGGGAAAAACTTGTCAGAGGAAGATACTATAAATATATATATTTATATTATCTTCTTTCTAGTATCTTCCTCTGACAAGTTTATATATAATAGTTTCTGTAATTCTAAGGCTTTCTATTTACTTGAATGTAAGGTGTGTGGACTGTGTATGAGGTTTTTGAGCTGCTGGCGGCCATCACAGAGGACCTAGAAAACTGATAAGACTGATAAGGAGACTGATAAGAGAACTTTGTGACTTCAGGCAGGCGAACATAATGTAGGGAATACCAGGTCTAATGTTCAGGGTTATGAGCGATCTCAAGTGTAGTGACTAAGTATGGATTATCAAGTGTATTTTGCTCTGGTACAAATGGTTGATAAGGAGTGGCTCTAATACGTCTCAACATGGCATTTACTCTACCAGTGAGCATAGAGTGGAAACTTACGACATAGCAGGTTAATGTACATGAGCTTTTACAAGAGCTTCATCCTTAATATCAGAAACTATAAATTTGACTCCTCTTTATGAGGTATATTGGACTTAAAATAAAATAAAAAAATTATAATAATTAATCTTTACTTAACTAGGCAAGTCAGTTAAGAACAAATTCTTATTTACAATGACAGCCCACCGAGAAACAGTGGGTTAACTGCCTTGTTCAGAGGCAGAACAACAGATTTGTACCTTGTCAGCTCGGGGATTCGATCCAGCAACCTTTTTGTTACTGGCCCAACGCTCTAACCACTAGGCTACCTGCCACCCCAGACTTGCCCTGATCAGATCTGTATTTTTTTTATATAAAAAAAATAAAATTCAAAGCCTCCTCATGGAACAAATTACACTGTAATAAAGAGGATTCATAGTTTATCTTCATGGACATGGCCTAAAATATTCCCGGATTATGCTTGATCTTCATTTAAAAATAGTAATCAAGAATCATATAATTTTTTTAAAATCAGGCCTACTCCGTGACTAATTTAACCTGTCTGTGAAACCTGTTCATAGAAACCAGCGCCTTGTCCATAACTCAACAGATTATCCCTATAAAGCCAATTCGAGCATTTCTGTATAAAGCTCATTAGATCACATCAATGCCATTTTCACAAAATGTTCACTTGAAAGTTAATGATTCTTGGTGTTCATTTAGATATCAGGAAGCTCATTTGCGTAGGGAACAGGCTTGTGTGTCTGTGTGTGCATGCGAATATGTGTGGATGATGATTAAAGAATTCTCACTCAAGTGGTCGTTGCCAAGGATACTACACCTAGGCCTACATTAGTACAACCCTGCAAGGCTCACCATGAACTTGTCATAAAATAATTATAGCTGTTCCACACTTGCTGTTCCACACACTGGTTAGAGTGTATAGACCTGCTGTAAATGAGACCGTTCCGCTCCCTTCGCTCTGTCATAACACGGTTACAATATACTGTAGCTGTACCACAAGTATGGAGAAATCATTATGGTCAGGAAGTTTCCCAACCTTGCTTCTCATCATTTTATATAATGAGTTTCACTTTGTGATTCCATTATTATTCAAGCTATTATTCCACATCAGCCATCTGTTTTTTCTCCCAGGTGTGATATGGGAGTGATGAGCTGAACATGGGGTCGCTACTGTCACAATTGGGTCTGGAGTGTGGGAGGAAGGAAGAAAAAGGTGAGTTAACTGACCTGCTGTAGTCTAGTCCCAGCTCTGGTGTGGAGAGCATCCCCAGAGTTTATTATTTTACTGCCACGCCTGTGATCCGACTATCTGTGTCCCAGCCCTTAAGGGGCTAAAGCCAGCATTTACTTGTGGAAAAGTTGAGCGGTTTATTGCCACACCTGTGATATTTAATTGATTTTGTTTCCACCTACAGAGGAAGAAAGACACCTGCGAGCAAATGACAGAGAATTCAACTTGTCTTACGAGTATGCTGTAAGTACTGCGGTCGATTACTCATTCCAAGCCATTGTTTACATTGTGTGTCTGCATGTTATGTTTTCATGTGTATTTGTCACAGTAACACATTCCCCTCTTGCTCCCCATGCAGGACAATGCCATTAAAACCTCCAAATACAATTTCTTCACCTTTCTCCCGCTCAATCTGTTTGAGCAGTTCCAAAGACTGGCCAATGCATACTTCCTCTTCCTCCTCTGTCTCCAGGTAACGTTTACACAGCCTTAATGCAGCCACACTAAGCCTTATTCTGTCAATGCTGCACAGGGCTGAGGCCTGTAGATAGTGTATTCGGAAAGTATTCAGACCCCTTGACCTTTTCTACATTTTGTTACGTTACAGCCTTATTCTAAAATGTATTAAATAAATAAAAAATGTCCTCATCAATCTACACACAATACCCCATAATGACAAAGCGAAAACTGATTTTTAGAAATGTTTGCAAATGTATTAAAAATAAAAAACAGAACCGTATTTACGTAAGTATTCAGACCTTTTGCTATGAGACTCAAAATTGAGCTCAGGTGCATCCTGTTTCCATTGATCATCCTTGAGATGTTTCTACGACTTGATTGAAGTCCACCGGTGGTAAATTCAATTGATTGGACATGATTTAGAAAGGCACACACCTGTCTATATAAGGTCCCACAGTTGTCAGAGCAAAGACCAAGCCATGAGGTCGAAGGAATTGTCCGTAGAGTGAGACAGGCACATGACAGCCCATTTGGAGTTTGCCAAAAGGCATCTAAAGGAACAAGATTCTCTGGTCTGATGAAACTAAGATTGAACTCTTTGGCCTGAATGCCAAGTGTCATGTCTGGAAGAAACCTGGCACCCTCCCTACGATGAAGCATGGGGGTGGCAGCATCATGCTGTGGGGATGTTTTTCAGCGGCAGGGACTAGTCAGGATCAAGGGAAAGATGAACGGACCAAAGTAGAGATGGATCCTTGATGAAAACCTGCCCCAGAGTGCTCAGGACCTCAGACTGGGGTGAAGGTTAACCTTCCAACAGGAGAACTACCCTAAGCATACAGCCAAGACAACGCAGGAGTGGCGTCAGGACAAGTCTCTGAATGTCCTTGAGTGGCCCAGTCATAGGCCGGATTGAACAGATCAAACATCTCTGGAGCGACCTTAAAGTAGCTGTGCAACCTGACAGAGCTTGAGAGGATCTGCAGAGAAGAATGGGAGAAACTCACCTAATACTGGTGTACCAAGCTTGTAGCTTCATACTCAAGAAGACTTGAAGCTGTAAATACACCAAAACGTAGAATCTGAGTGCAAATGTATATTTCTTCATAGTATCTACATAAGCTCCCTCATGCCCTGGAGCTGGCTGTAGGCCTATAATGTACTATATAATAGGGAGTAGCAGTACTAAATTGCAGCAGAAAGGTGAGTCCCTGCTGGTGATGTTTTGTCTCTCCTGGCTACTCTCAGCTCATCCCAGAGATCTCATCCCTGTCCTGGTTCACCACCGTGGTCCCCCTGGTCCTGGTGCTCTCCATGACCATGGCCAAGGACGGCAGCGACGACATAGTGAGCTCAACGTCTACTAATTACAGAATTAAGACCAGATACATAATATGGTCTGCATAGACCAGTTTTTTTCTGGTCTCCAGATCCTAATATTCCATCTCCTTCGCCTGTGTAGAACAGACACAGATGTGACAGACAGGTGAACAACCGGAAGGTGGAGGTCCTCATCGCTGGAGAGTGAGTCTCTCTTCCCTTAGCTCATTTCTCAGTGCTTGGAAAGTGCTTGTATGTCACAGATTAGCTCTCAAGAGGTCTGTATATTTGTTGTGTACGCATTAGGTGGTGATTTGTTAGTCAGTGTTAGCGTTCTCAAACACCAGATGTCACTCTAGGCTTGCCTTAGCGCAGCATCATTATGATCTTGCCTTTTTCAGACTAAGGAGTGAAAAGTGGATGGATGTTCAAGTTGGGGACATCATCAAGCTGGAGAATAATCAGTTTGTCACGGTAAGGTTGGAGGTGTCTGCAGAGGGTCAAAGGGCAGATGTACCACAGAAATACAATCAGCCAGTGTAGGTCACCAGTCATTCTACAGAATAGAAAATCTGACTAATTTATATTTCAAGTAAGTCATCATTTATGGGGTTTCAAATTAACATTCTATAGCTCTCTCTCTCTCTCTCCTCTCTTCTCTCTCTTCTCTATCACTCTCTCTCATCTTTATCACTCTCCTTCTCCAGGCCGATCTCCTGTTGCTGTCCAGCAGTGAGCCTCTCAACCTCGTCTACATAGAAACAGCTGAACTAGATGGGTGTGTCTGTTGCGTTCATGCATGCGTTTGTGTTTACCTTTGACACCAAAGATATTTCACTGCCTTTCTTAATTGTATGAGCTCTTCCTCTTTCTCTGTTTCTCTCATCCTGCCCTCCTCCTCCTTTAGAGAAACTAACTTGAAGGTGAAGCAGGCCCTGACTGTGACAGGGGAACTGGAGAATAGCATAGAGAAACTGGCCAACTTCAACGGTAAAACTGGAAAAATGTTTAGATTATCATGGCTTAAAAGTCTAGATCTTATGAATCAGAATATTCTTAACTGTTGTACAGTCCCTGAACCTCTCTGTCCCTGTGTAGGCGAGGTGCGCTGTGAGCCACCCAACAACCGCCTAGATAAGTTCACTGGCACCCTGACTCTGAAGGGAGAGACGTACTCCCTGGACAACGAGAGGGTCCTGCTGAGAGGCTGTACTCTGAGGAACACCCAGTGGTGCTTCGGCCTGGTCGTCTTTGGAGGTGAGTCTCAACGGTCCACATAATGGCAGAGAAATGACCGAAGACTTTCATGAAAATATCCACAACTGATGATCAATCTATTCCCTCTTCCAGGTCCAGACACCAAGCTGATGCAGAACTGTGGAAAGACCACATTGAAACGGACCAGCATTGATCGCCTCATGAATGTTCTGGTGCTGAGTGTGAGTATGACTATACATACACACACAGTCATCACACACACACACTTCTTAACTGTCGTGTTTGGTCTTCCAGATCTTTGGTTTCCTGGCGGTTATGTGTTTAATCCTGGCCGTTGGGAATGGAATCTGGGAGTACCAGGAGGGCTCTAAGTTTGCTGCATTCCTACCCAAGCAAGAGGGGGTTAACGCTCCCTTTTCAGCCTTCCTCACCTTCTGGTCCTACGTCATCATCCTCAACACTGTGGTGCCTATATCCCTCTACGTCAGGTCAGTGCACTTCACATATTATCCAGTCATTCACTGCAGTTGCATCTCTGTGTCCCAATGTGTTACTTCTACTGTGCCTTTGATGACAGGACTACATCACCATGAATCATCAATGTGAATTGATTGCATTTCTCTCTCCCTCTCTCTCTTTCTTTTTCTCCTGTGTTTTGGGTGCAGTGTGGAGATCATTCGCCTGGGGAACAGTTTCTACATAGACTGGGACAGGAAGATGTACTATCCCAAGAGTGACACGCCTGCCGAGGCCAGGACCACCACGCTCAACGAGGAGCTGGGCCAGATCAAATACATCTTCTCTGACAAGACTGGAACACTCACACAGAACATCATGACCTTCAACAAGTGTTCCATCAACGGGAAGTCCTATGGTGAGGCCTGGCGCTGGAATACACACACTTAAATCAAATCGTATTTGTCACATGTGCCGAATAAAAGGGATGTAGACCTTAGTGAAATGCTTACTTACAAGCTCTTTCCCAACGATGCGGAGTTAAAAATACTGTACATATATTTTTATTTATTTATATATATATATATATATTCATAGTTTTGATGTCTTCACTATTATTCTACAATGTAAAAAATTGTTATAATAAAGAAAAACCCTTCAATGAGCAAGTATGTCCAAACTTTTGACTGGTACTGTATATATAAACACATGAGAAATAAAACACACAAGAATGAACCTATATACAAGGAGTACATTGCCATATCAATGTGCAGGGATGGATGGTAATAGAGGTCGATATGTACATGTAGAAAAAGGTCAAGTCGAACACTATAAGCACGTATCATGTGTTTACACACACGGTAAGGCATACATTAATACACATAGGTGGCAATCATTCACTGTACCATGTAAGTGACAAAATGTGTTTCTGTTCTCCAGGGGAGTTGTTGGACTTTTCTGGACAAAGAGTGGAGATTAATGAGGTGAGAGGAGGAAAAGGGTGTGTTGGGTTTATGGATTTAATGTATGAAAGAAAATCTCTAAGGCCCTTTCTTTGGCAATAAATCCTTACATTCCGTGGCACTAACATTCCTAACCCTCACTCACTCTCTGGTAGAAAACAGAGAAGGTGGACTTCTCTTGGAACAACCTGGCCGACCCAAAGTTCTGTTTCCATGACCACAGCCTAGTGGAGGTGGTGAGGGAGGGCAACCCCCAGGTGCAGGCCTTCTTCCGCCTGCTTGCGTTGTGCCACACCGTCATGCCCGAGGAGAAGAAGGAGGGTGAGAAAGCGACTCCTGCTGGATTCACATATTATTGCATTGGTGTGGGTGACTATGGATGGAGGCTTGAGGTAGAAGTTGCACAGTGGTTGGGAGGACAACTTCTACTAGCTCCATAAACTAGACAAGGCGACTAGTAAATATCTTCCGTCATTGTGATCTTCTAGGTGAATTGTACTACCAGGCCCAGTCACCAGACGAGGGAGCTCTGGTCACAGCAGCCAGGAACTTTGGCTTTGTGTTCCGCTCTCGTACACCAGAGAGCATCACTGTGGTGGAGATGGGACAGCTGGTCACCTACGAGCTACTGGCTGTACTGGACTTCAACAACGTCCGCAAGAGGATGTCGGTCATCGGTGAGTCCATCCAACATTAACCGTTACGCCTTTAGAATTATAGGGGAATATGTTCTGAAACTGTAGCTATTTAGAATTATCTGAATGATATGGGAAGTTTGTTCAAACTTTGATGGCTTTATTGTAACCGATTTGCCATTGAGATTTAAGTTAACAAAACCTGATTATGTGTTGCGTGGCCCCTAGTGCGCAGTCCGGAGGGCAAGCTGACTCTTTACTGTAAGGGAGCAGACACCATCATCTTTGAGAGACTGAACCCTTCTTGCAGCAAACTTAAGGAGGTCACCACCGAACACCTGAATGTGAGTAGCCAGCCTCTGTGTGTGTCCGTATTTAGAATTCTGTATTTTTTGTGGAGCGTGTGAATATATGTAAAATCTTACACAAGATGAACTATATCCTGTATGTCCAACTCTGTACCTGTGTGTTAGATCCTAAATCTAAAGTAACTGTTCCATTGACAGGAGTATGCTGGGGATGGTCTGCGTACACTGGCTCTGGCCTACAAGGACATAGACCCAAAGTATATGGAGGAGTGGAAACTGCGCCACCATGAGGCCAGCACTGCCATGGACGAGAGGGAGGAGAAGTTGGATGCGCTGTATGAGGAGATCGAGGAAGGCCTGCTGGTGGGTAATACAGACAAAAGTATCATTACAAAAGTATAATTGTCCTACAAGACAATCCACTAGCACAATATCAACTGAATCTTTCATGTTTGTACCGGTATGTGTGTGTAGCTGTTAGGATCCACTGCAGTAGAGGATAAGCTACAGGATGGAGTGCCTCAGACCATTGAGAAGCTCTCCAAAGCCGACATCAAGATCTGGGTGCTCACTGGAGACAAGCAGGGTGGGTTATCTTCCTTAGAATATACTATCAATAGGCTACAATAGTTTTCTCTGGCACACCTTGATTCTCTTTTCTCTCTGTCGGAACAGAAACGGCAGAGAACATTGGCTACTCCTGCAACATGTTGCGAGAGGAGATGACCGAAGTGTTCATCGTGTCGGCAAACACAGCAGAGGAAGTCAGAAAGGAGCTCCAGTGAGGCACAGACAGACTATTGACAATGACTTTCGTAGCTTGACGCACCACAGTAACGTGACATGTAAAAGTATCTCTCTCTCCCTGACCAGGACCGCAAGGAGGAAGATGAGACCTGATGGACCAGAGGAGCCTACTGTCACAAAGAGTAGAAGTGGCCTGTTTTGTCTTTTAAAGACGGAGACGGTGGCGGATGAGCCAGTGGATGGAGAGTACGCTATGGTGATTAACGGACACAGTCTGGTAAGGACAAGGACTCTGGTGGGTCACTGGAAACATAAAACTTATATTCTGATTGACATATGTTGTAATCACTTTTTATAATCTTTGTTCCAATATTTCGTGAACAATCCTTCATTCATTTATCTCTCTCTTTCCACTACTCCCTCACCCCTACCTCCCCCTCTCCTCTCCCCTCACCCATACCTTCCCCTCTCCTCCCTCTCTCTCCCCTCACCCCTACCTCCCCCTCTCCTCCCTCCCGCCCTCCATCTCCCCTTCCCCCCCTCTCCACCCAGGCCTTTGCCTTGGAGAAGGACATGGAGATGGAGCTGCTGCGGACAGCGTGTATGTGTCAGACGGTAATCTGCTGCAGGGTGACTCCACTGCAGAAAGCCCAGGTGGTGGAGCTGGTGAAGAAGTACAAGCAGGCTATCACTCTGGCCATCGGCGACGGCGCCAACGACGTCAGCATGATCAAGGGTAGGGCTGCTTGATCAAGGGTCAAGCAGCTCCAATTATGAGCTGCTTAAACACTGTGAAGGTGTTGAAGGATCCTGATCCCTGATGCTAAATATTTGACTGCTGTTATGATTCCTCTAATCAACTCATACACACACTCATCCTCTCTATCTCTCTCCCACCACCCCTCTCCCTCTCTCTCTCACCACCCCTCTCTCTTACCCTCCCTTCCTCTCTCCCCCCTCTAGCTGCTCATATAGGAGTAGGTATATCAGGTCAGGAGGGAATGCAGGCGGTGCTCTCCAGTGACTTCTCCTTCGCTCAGTTCCGCTACCTGCAGCGCCTCCTGCTGGTGCACGGCCGCTGGTCCTACCTGAGGATGTGCAAGTTCCTGCGCTACTTCTTCTACAAGAATTTCACCTTCACCTTCGTCCACTTCTGGTACGGCTTCTTCTGCGGTTTCTCAGCCCAGGTGAGACACAGAAACAGAGGTGCATGCACAGAGACTTGCAGAAAAGTCATGCTTTAGTTTGTTTAGAGTATGACATGTTAATTCCTTTATAACTAGTGGCAGAAGTAGTTCCTGACCAGGAAACATACTGGGCTCTAATGGACTAAAGACAGTCATGTATCTAATGTGTATGATTTTCTGTTCCCCCTAACAGACTGTGTATGACGAGTGGTTCATCACCCTGTATAACCTGGTTTACACAGCTCTACCTGTGCTGGCGTTGAGTCTCTTTGACCAGGTAATCATGTCTCTTAGGCTTATGTTAGTATGTCAGTAATGTACGTCAGCCAATTATGTATGCCGATGCAAGTAAGTAGTATGTATGTAATCACATACACTGAGTATACAAACATTAAGAATTATCTTGCCAATGACATAGACTGACCAGGTGAATCCAGGTGAAAGCTATGATCCCTTATTGATGTCACTTGTTAAATCCACTTCAATCAGTGTAGATGAAGGGGAGGAGACTGGTTAAAGAAGACACTTGAGACATGGATTGTGTATGTGTGCTATTCAGAGGGTGAATGGGCAAGACAAAATATAACATTTTTAAAGGGGGTATGGTAGTAGGTGCCAGGCGCACCAGTTTGTGTCAAGAACTGCAACACTTCTGGGTTGTTCATGCTGAACAGTTTCCTCTGTGTATCAAGAATGGTCAACCACCCAAAGGACATCCAGCCAACTTCACACAACTGTGGGAAGCATTGGAGTCAACATGGGCCAGCATCTCTGTGGAACGCTTTCGACACTTGTAGAGTCCATACCCTGACAAATTGAGGCTGTTCTGAGGGGAAAGGGAGTGGGGTGCAACTCAATATTAGGAAGATGTTCCTAATGTTTGGTATATTCAGTGTCAGTGGTGGAAAAAGTACTAACTTGTCATACTTGACAAGTAAAGATACCTTAATAGAAAATGACTCAAGTGAAAGTCACCTAGTAAAATTCGACTTTAGTAAAAGTCTAAAAGTATTTGGTTTTAAATATACAGTACTTAAGTATCAAAAGTAAATGGAACTGCTCAAATGTACTTAAGTATCAAAAGTAAATGGAACTGCTCAAATGTACTTAAGTATCAAAAGTAAAAGTATAAACCATTTCAAATTCCTTATATTAAACAAACCAGACGGCACAAATGTAATTTTTTTATTGACGGATATTCAGGGGCATATTCCAGACATAATTTACAAACAAAGCGTTTGTGTTTAGTGAGTCCGCCAGATCAGAGGCAGTAGGGATGACATGGGATGTTCTCTTGATAAGTGTGTGAATTTGACCATTTTCCTGTCAAAATGTAACAAGTACTTTTGGTATCAAGGAAAATGTATGGAGTAAAATTATATTATTTTCTTCAGGAATGTAGTGAAGTAAAAGTTGGCAAAAATATAAATAGTAAAGTACAGATACACCAACTACTTAAATAGTACTTTAAAGTATTTTTGCTTAAGTACTTTACACCACTGTTCAGTGTATGTCTCCCTGTATATCTAGGATGTAAATGATCGGTGGAGTTTCCAGTACCCCAAGCTCTACGCCCCAGGCCAGCTCAACCAGTACTTCAGTAAGAGGGCCTTTGTCTACACGGTGTTACACAGTGGCTACAGCTCCCTAGTCCTCTTCTTCATTCCCTGGGCAGCCATGTACGACACGGTCCGAGACGACGGTAAAGACATTGTGGACTATCAGTCCTTCGCCCTGCTGGCCCAGACCTGCCTGCTCATCGCCGTCAGTATACAGGTAAGGAGAAGGGAAATAATGTGTACTTATGTTATCAAATTTGGGCATTTGTGGTGGTATATGAATGTTTCAACTGAGGCTTAAACCATATTTGCATACATACAGTTGAAGTTGGAAGTTTACATACACTTAGGTTGGAGTCATTAAAACTCGTTTTTCAACCACTCCACAAATTTCTTGTTAACTTCTATGGGCTATGTGGGACCTGCGGGACACAACCAGTGAAATATCAGGGCGGCAAATTCAAAACAACAAAATGTCATAATTCAAATTTCTAAACATACAACTATTTTACACCATTTTAAAGATACACCTCTCCTTAATCCAACCACATTGTCCGATTTCAAGCATACAGTTAGATTATGTTAGGACAGTGCCAACACAAGAAAAACCACACAGCCATTTTCCAAGCAGGAGAGGGGTCACAAAAACAAGAGATGCATCTAAAATGAAGCACTAACCTTTGACGATCTTCATCAGATGACACTCCTAGGACTCAATGTTACACAATAAATGTATGTTTTGTTCGATAAAGTTAATATTTATATCCAAAAAACCCATTTTACATTGGCGCGTGATGTTCAGCAAATATTTTGCCTCCAAAACTGCCGGTGAATCAGCACAACAATTTACAAAAATACTCATCATAAACGTTGATAAAATATTAAACTGTTATTCGAAGAATTATAGATAAACATCTCCTTAATGCAACCACTGTGACAGATTTCAAAAAAGCTTCACGGGGAAAGCCCACTTTGCAATAATCTGAGTACGGCGCTCAGAAAAATACATCAGGCAATACAGATACCCGCCATTTTGGAGTCATCTAAAATCATAAATAGCATTATAAATATTCACTTACCTTTTAATGATCTTCATCAGAAGGCACATCCAGGAATCCCAGGTCCACAATAAATGTTGTTTTGTTCGATAAAGTCCCTAATTTATGTCCAAATACCTCCTTGTTATTTGCGCGTTCAGTAAGCTACTCCAAATGTAGGAAGCGTACCGAAAATTTCAGGACGAAAAGTTAAAAAAAAGTTATATTTACGTTCGTAGCAACATGTCAAACGTTGTATAGCATCAATCTTTAGGGCCTTTTTAACATAAAACTCCAATAATATTCCAACCGGACGATTCCAATGTCTTGAAAAACGTTATGGAACACAGCTACTTCATCATGTGAATGCGCGCCAATGAACTCATGTCATTTTCTGAGTCACCAACTTCCCGGCCTTCTTGTTCGCTCTCTGTTCACTGCAAAAGCCTGAAACAAGGTTCTAAAGACTGTTGACATCTAGTGGAAGCCTTAGGCAATGACTTGAAAAGACTACAAGCATCAGATTTCCCACTTCCTGGATTTTTCTCAGGTTTTTGCCTGCCATATGAGTTCTGTTATACTCACAGACATCATTCAAACAGTTTTAGAAACTTCAGAGCGTTTTCTATCCAAATCCACTAATAATATGCAAATATTTGACTCTGGGCCCAAGTATTAGGCAGTTTACTCTGGGCATGCTTTTCATCTGAAATCGAAAATATTGCCCCCTATACCTTAAAAAGTTAACAAACTATAGTTTTGGCAAGTCAGTTAGGACATCTACTTTGTGCATGACACAAGTAATTTTTCCAACAATTGCTTTTCAGACAGATTATTTCACTTATAATTCACTGTATCACAATTCCAGTGGGTCAGAAGTTTACATACACTAAGTTGACTGTGCCTTTAAACAGCTTGGAAAAATCCAGAAAATGTCATGGCTTTAGAAGCTTCTGATAGGCTAATTGACATCATTTGAGTCAATTGGAGGTGTACCTGTGGATGTATTTCAAGGCCGACCTTCAAACTCAGTGCCTCTTTGCATGACATCATGGCAAAATCAAAACAAATCAGCCAAGACCTCAGAAAAAAATGTAGACTTCCACAAGTCTGGTTCATCCTTGGGAGCAATTTCCAAATGCCTCAAGGTACCACGTTCATCTGTACAAACAATAGTAAGCAAGTATAAACACCATGGGACCACGCAGTCGTCATACCGCTCAGGAAGGAGATGCGTTCTGTCTCCTCGAGATGAACGTACTTTGGTGCGAGAAGTGCAAATCAATCCCGGAACAACAGCAAAGGACCTTGTGAAGATGCTGGAGGAAACCGGTACAAAAGTATCTATATCGACAGTAGAACGAGTCCTATATCGACATAACCTGAAAGGCTGCTCAGCAAAGAAGAAGCCACTGCTCCAAAACCGCCATAAAAAAAGCCAGACTACAGTTTGCAACTGCAAATGGGGACAAAGATCGTACTTTTTGGAGAATTGTCCTCTGGTCTGATGAAACAAAAATAGAACTGTTTGGCCATGATGACCATCATTATGTTTGGAGGAAAAAGGGGGAGGCTTGCAAGCCAAAGTACACCATCCCAACTGTGAAGCACGGGGGTGGCAGCATCATGTTGTGGGGGTGCTTTACTGCAGGAGGGACTGGTGCACTTCACATAATAGATGCCATCATGAGGATGGAAAATTATGTGGATATATTGAAGCAGCATCTCAAGACATCAGTCAGGAAGTTAAAGCTTGGTCGCAAATGGGTCTTCCAAATGGACAATGACCCCAAGCATACTTCCAAAGTTGTGGCAAAATGGCTTAAGGACAACAAAGTCAAGGTATTGGAGTGGCCATCACAAAGCCCTGACCTCAAATCCTATAGAAAATGTGTGGGCAGAACTGAAAAAGCGTGTGCGAGCAAGGAGGCCTACAAACCTGACTCAGTTAACCAGCTTTGTCAGGAGGAATGGGCCAAAATTCACCCAACTTATTGTGGGAAGCTTGTGGAAGGCTACCCGAAACATTTGACCCAAGTTAAACAATTTAAAGGCAATGCTACCAAATACTAATTGAGTGTATGTAAACTTCTGACCCACTGGGAATGTGATGAAAGAAATAAAAGCTGAAATAAATCATTCTGACTTCTATTATTCTGACATTTCACTTTCTTAAAATAAAGTGGTGATCCTAACTGACCTAATTTTTACTTGGATTAAATGTCAGCAATGTGAGAAACTGATTTTAAATGTATTTGGTTAAGGTGTATGTAAACTTCCGACTTGAACTGTACACACTCTGGACTAATGTAAAAGGCATCTCTCTAAACACACACACAGTAAGAGTCTGAGGTAGCTGCATGTGTCTTTGTTAAAGCTGGGTCTGGACACCCACTATTGGACGTCAGTGAACCAGTTCTTCCTGTGGGGCAGTCTGTGTGTGTACTTTGCTGTCATATTCACCATGTACAGCAATGGCATGTTTCTCATCTTCACCTCCTCCTTCCCCTTCATTGGTGAGTAGTACCACTCAGCACCTGTCCATCCACCTCCTCTCCCTTCATCATTCATGTCTTTCTATCTGAACGTTTGGTCAGTGACACTATCTGTAACCATGTAGGTGAGTATCTGTCACTACAATCATCATCTGAATACATGTTGCGATGCTATACTCTATGTAACAGGCACAGCCAGGAACTCCCTGAACCAGCCCAATGTGTGGCTGACTATGCTACTCACCTCCATCCTCTGTGTGCTTCCCGTGGTGGCATATCGCTTCCTCCGCATCCTGCTGTGGCCCACTATCAACGACAAGGTCAGATGTCGAGGGTCAACTCCTTTGTAATTGACATTGAAGAATCACAAATTATTACTTCTCCCTCACTGTCTCTCTCATTCCTCCTCCTCCCTCTAGGTGAGGTACAAGGTGAGACAGGACAAGGTGCTGCCCCCTGCCCCTCGCCGTGTCCAAGCCCGCCGCGCCAGTACCCGCCGGTCAGGCTATGCCTTCTCCCACGCCCAGGGCTACGGTGACCTGGTGACCTCAGGCAAGTTCCTGCGGTGGACCCCGAAGAGCCGGCCAGCCCTTTTCTCCCAGACAGACTCCCCATTGGCCCAGACCCAGCCTCAGTTCTACCGCACCATCATTGAGGGGGAGGAGCCACCACTGAGTCCCTAGGAGTGATGACCTAACAGAGCACACAGTGTTCAGGCCATTAAGTCTGAAAATCCTCAATGAATCTATTCCTAAAAGAAATATCAAATGTCAATCAGCCATGTTTCTGTGAAACACTTCCACTGATGCGAGGATGTGTAACATTCTTCATCTGGATAAAAAGTACAAGGACAACCCCAAGCCTAAATTCAGCATTTAGTGCCAGGCTTAGTTTCAAGATGTATGTATGTGGAAGTACTGTACTTGTAACTGTAAAAAAAATTTTTTTTTTAAAGTATTGGTGATACAGCAACAAAATCATGCTGGGCATAAGTCCAAAATGATCATTATGTGACAATGGTCATAGTGGCGGTTGGTGCCGTTTAAGATTGGGGAGGACGATTCGTTTTTTTATGGCCTTATTTCTATTACAGCATAATATTGGATGACTGTCATTCATATTCCATTCACACAGCTCAATGTAACATCTATAGGTTTAGGCTGCTACATGATACTCTAGTTTTCCCTATACCCATCATGAGGTTGCTACAACCTAGCCTAGGTGCACAGGTCAAAATACAAATTGGAGTAATCAAGGTGACAGACAGTGCTTGCATCTAGCTGATCTACGGTGTAATCATTAGTTCAAACTGTTGCAAATGAGAATTTCTATTGGACAAATTCAGGTAGGTTTATTCCCGTTTCGTTCCGTTTGCTTCTGTTTAAGATACGTTTTTCAACAGAATCGGCAGAATTAATACACCACTGATCACCTGCACACACAGCTCACTTTCATAGCAGCCACATACAAACAGCATCATCACTTTGCTCGTTGTATAAATCTTTCTCGCTTTTACGCGCTCTCCTCCTCTCACCTTTTCCCTTACACCCAGTTACACCGGTGGGCCCCGGTGGCAATAAAAAAAAGAAAAACGAAAGCTTACCTAGACTTGGAAGAGTTTCAGTGTTGGATAGCCTTAGCCAGCTAGCTAACATAAGTAGCATTCCTCTCTGTTTGAGCTAGGTGTTTGAGTAGGCTAAATTAGATGGCTGCATTAACTAGCTAAGAAAGTGAAAGTGTACAAATTACAACAAAATATAGCTCTCTGTTGCTTCTAATTTTTTTAAGAAATTAATTTTTTCAAAACTGTTCAACTATTGTCTTTCTGTTTGAGTCAACTACTCACCACGTTTTATACACTACAGGGCTAGCTATTTGTAGCTTATGTTTTTACTACTAGATTCATTCTCTGATCCTTTGATTGGGTGGGCAACATGTCAGTTCATGCTGCAAGAGCTCTGATTGGTAAGCCATCATAATTACTGTGTAAGTCTATGGTAGGGGGTGAGAACCATGAGCCTCCTAGGTTTTGTATTGAAGTCATTGTACACAGAGGAGGATGAAAAATAGCTGTACTCCGGTTACAACATGGTGCTACCCCAGAGTGTTGTTGAGGCTACTGTAGACCCTCATTGCAAAACAGTGCATTTTAATTTAGTGACGTAAATATATTTAATATAGTTTTATCTATAAAAGGATAACTTTTTAATGTTTCACAATTAAAAAAAAAAATGAAATTCACTGAGTAGGATGGTCCTCCCCTGTTTTATTATAGCTTTATCAATGAATTGTAGTTATTCTCGAGTTATTACTGTGTTATTATACAATTTAGTGAGACTTAAAGGGCCTTAAATAACATGATTTGAAACTTTTATACAAACTTTCTTTACATATTGTTCCACCTACATTGTAGTGAACTGTCTGTACTCAGGGTGTTGCATTGAGTTATGATATATTATTATTTGAGTGCATTATGTCAGGCATAGCCTGTTCTGACTTCTGTTCTGACTATGTTAGTATACCTTAGTAGACATATTTGTGTAATATTTGTTGGACCTACATGAGGATGTTGTATTTTTTTCTGGGAATAATATTGTATGAAAATATAAACATTTTCTCAATCGTTGAAACACAAATCATAGACTCTCTAATGTAATTTTAATTATGTAGCCTACTTTTTGAGCATTGTACTGCCATAATAAATGTTTGATATTTTTGTATTCCTTTTGTTGTTGTTTGTAATCGTTGGTCATTTTTTATAAGTAAATGGCCTACATTTCTATTCGCTGTTGTTGGAAACGGCTTGAGTGACAAGTCCTGCGCTCTGTGCATTGGCTAGAGACGTTGTGACGCAAATATACCGCTGACCTGGTCTGGCCTCTGTTTCACCGGCACTGGAAGCGCGACGCACGGACAGTTGGAAAGAAGGAACCGACCTGCAGCAGTTGGGACTATTGGCAGTCACAATTTACAACATAATAACCGATCGAAGGCTTCAAACTACCCGCAACGCCAACCGTATGTATGTTTAATGTTTGTTTTACGTAATTTAATACTTCAGCATTCGAGTGGCGCATGTCTTATTAATCATTCAACTGCATTATGTTGAAGATTTTGAAGGGAAAATATATCGTTAGGCCTGCTCTTCTCAATTATATAATATTAATATTATGCATCCATTGTAACTTTAAATTGTAAAATTGGGAGAGGATTACAGTGCACGTTTTGACCCTGTTAGAAAAAAAAATGTAGGTTAGGAGATGCCTGCTTATTTAGAATTTTGTTTAATGTAAACGTCTTCAGGACATCGTAGTGCTACTGTCAAATGTTGGTCGTGTGTGTTTTGGTAGCCTACTGGCATGATGCGCTGTTTAGAACCTGTGCTGAGACGCGTTATGGACTCTGCTGTCAGTTTCTTGCTTTGACACTCGCCCCATTTCACACGCCCTCCCCATCTTTCATGCAGACCCTATGTCACATTGTAACTCATGTGATGTCTTTCAGGTGTGCTGTGCGAGCTAGAATGACAACCTCAAAGACATTCTGGGACATTGTAACTGACTCACTATTCAGTCTAGTGCACTGGACATACATATACACAGTTTTCCTTCCACTGTTTGTTCACCCTTAACCTTTAAGCAGAGGAGGTGGTGACCAAGGAGACCAAGCTCTGTCTGATGTACTGTGTTGGGATAAATCTTCTGCTGAAATGACTGAATATAGTTTGTTTAAAATGACCTTGCCAATTCCGTATTGCCCGTGCTTACAGCAATAATTTCCACAGAATATAGGCCAAACTGTTCTAATCTGAGCACCATAATGATGTCTATTGTACAGCCCTTTAACGGTTCATTACAGGAAAACAAACATTACAGAAACAGAAAAAAACAACATCAAGTCTGTTGTCTTGATCTGTGTTCCACTCTACCACAGCCTATGATTAGTAGCCAGGCAGGCAGGGGTGCTGACTGGGACGCAGGGGGGCATATCAAATATGCAGTGCAGTGGTTAGTTATCTCCAACAACACCCTGTCAGCCTGCATGGCCCACTTTCCACATGAAATTCTCTCCTGGTATTTAACTTAATGATCTTATTTAAAGATGAGAGGCTCCAAGGAAATGTCAGTGCATGGATTCCAGTTCTCATGGATACGATGCCTACTGTATGGGATTAGAGAAACTTCAACTATTCTTCTATGCCAAATCAGGAACAGCTTGTTGACAAGTGATGTGTATTTCCCTAGTAAACAGATGAACTGAAACAGAGACACTTAGGCCTAGTTAAATGTGTATGTAATGGATATTAGTACAGTTATGGATAGGCTTTCATGGTGGAGATATTTGTTGACATGTTTGTTTGTTTCGAAAACCTTTTGAGGATAAAGAGGATTTTTTTTCAGCTTTCCCTGGTCCCTGGCACCAGATGTTGCTGAGATTTACAGATTACACCCAGATGGGGCACTGTAGGGGTGTGAACGGTAGGCTGTGAAGGATAACACCTCTCATAAACAATACTCTGTACCCCAAAAAATGTATCAAACAAACATTTTGCATTTAAAATCGCTTTAAAGTTATTTATAGTGACTTGACCTCAATACGAAAGTAAGCTTCAAAGCTCAAGATGAGACTATTTGGATGATTTAACAGAATTCAGAAAATGACAAGGGTTTTATATTCTCAAAAAGAGCCAGGAGTAGAGTAGAGCCCACCCTCTCCAAATCTCTTAAAATGACTCTGTGAGCCTGCTCACTGTAATCCATGACACTGTTGTCATAGAAGGCTGAGGCTCAGAACTGTCTTTACAGGGAGGAAGCACTAGCTAAGGGTTTAGGGGATGAGAGTTGGGCTCAGAAAACATGTTTGTGTGAGTGTGTGTGAACAGTATGCGATAGTCTGCTGTGTGCTTCCTACTCCACGGCTGACTGAGTGAATCATGGAGCTCTAGCCCAGAGGGAGAGGATGTAGTAGTAGTGAATGACTATAGGCTCCAGAATTATCACAAGGCTTCATAGTATCATAGCCCATTTAATACTGTCCTCCTCCTGTTTCAGGTGTTTTCTTCAGAGAATGGAGACTCTTGCAGTAATAACATCACCTCATGAGCTGAGAGAATGAACAGGACGGCCAGCCAATCAGGGGATACCCTGATCACGTGTCACTTCCCCCTGGTGCAGCTCCCCCCCTGGCAGCTTCCTGTGCAGGCAGCTCTGTGCAGTGGCCCTGCCAAGCAGCCTGGTCGGCTGTGCTCCAGCTCCGTAGGTCTGACCCGTGCCGCCTCCCTCCCCGAGCAGGACAACCTCCACAGAGAACCCTTCCACAGCAGCCTCAGACACATCTCCTCCAGCTACTGGAGCCTCAAGGAGGACCGGAGCGAGGAGGAGGGGGACAGGGAGGGGGGCAGCGACAGCAGCGGGAGGTGTGACTCTGGATCCTCACCAGAGGAGGCATCACAGATGACCATCTCCCAAAGACATAAAGAACACCCTGTAGTTAGAGGTTCTTTACAGTCACACAACTCCTTCCTCCCGAATGAAGGGGTGGAAGAAGATGATGAGGATAGTGATAACCTGCACAGATACCACGAGGACCCTTTTTTTGTGCTGCAGCTGCATGGGAACTCTAACTGGGCCCTGAGTAATGCTGGGAGGTGGTCCTCCAAACCTTCTAGCCAATCAGCCAGTCAGCAGAACAATGACAACAAGGGTAGTACTGTGTTGTTGGACTGTGGGGAGCAGGAGAGAGTAGTGGATATTGAAGATAATATGTTCAAATGTGGTGATGAGGGCTACTGCTTCAGCTATGGTCAACCAAAATGTTTCTCTGAGTCTTTCTCTGAGGGTCATCTAGAGTATGTCACAGACTCCTCCTGCAACAGCTCTGATGGGGTTCTTGTCAACTTCAGCGCCATCTACAACAAGAGTAACAACCCTGCCACCCCAAACGACCTCAGCTGCCCTGCAGTACAGTCCTCCCAGCCAGCAGAGGGCTCTGTCTTCCTAAACCTGCACCCTTTCTCCCAGGAGTCTCAGGGACCTCAGGCTGCTGTACCTAGTCAGGGGAGCCGAACAACCTCCTCTCCTCATGACGGGGGGCCTTCTGCCCCCTGCTGGTCACCGCAGGCGCTGGACTCCAACTGTAACATCTACCTTCCCGATACCCAGAGCCTCCTGTCCTCTCTGGAGGTCTCTGACCTCACTTCCTGTCTCCAGAGCCAGGCCAGGCTGCTGCCCACAGGGACCACCCAGAAGTACTACAAGCTGGTGACTTGTGACCTCTCATCTCAGTCAGCCTCGCCTAGCCCGGCCTGGTCCAGCACCACCAGTGTCACCTCAGAGGGCCACTACGTCCTCTTCAATAAGGCCCGGGGAGATCAGGGCCAGGGGAACAAACAGGTAGGCTTACCACAATAACGTACAGTATGTTTAAAAATGTCCTTCATGTTTTGACTAATTTGTAAGATGTATGATGAGCAGAATTACTTTCATAACGGTTGACTTTCCTAATCAAAGTTTCTCCGTTTCTCCATGGCCAGCAGGAAGAAGGCTCAGACAAAGAAGGGAGGAGAGCTACCCCATTGCACCGTCCTCGCTGTATGAGCTGGGACTCCCAACATGTCACCACCTTCGCTGAGATTGCACACTGTAAGAGACATACAGACAGCTGTCAGAGCTCCAGCCACTCCCACACCTCCCAGGACCTGTGTCCTATCCAGGAGGCAGTTTCCCTGGGCCAGAATAGCAGCCACTCCCCCCTACTCCTGAGTCCCAACCAAGGCAGTAGCACTGTGTCCAACCACCCTTCTGTGTCACCAGACCATGAGGCGGAGGAGGAGGGTATGAAAACAAGCCAGTCTGTATTTTTACATGAGTAATTGTGATTCAGCTGAAGCTAACCCTTGTTTTGTCCTATTTTTCAAACGTTCAATCCCCTGTCCTCCCTCTTTCCCCTCCTACTCTTAGGGGCGTGTTCATGGGCGACTCCTGTGGTGCGGTACAGTAAGGCTCAGAGGCCCAGCTCCCTGCCCATCCAGCCCTTCGTCCTGCTTCCCCCAGCAGGTAAACCTCAGAGCCAGCCCCTGGGCTCCCTGCTGGACCAGTACATCAGCCACAAGAACACCAAGCCCAGCTCCCAGCCAGGGTTCAAGTGCAAAGGCAACAGACTCCTGACCCACCTGCGTCCTTCACCGCTGGGCAGCTATGGAGCCATCCTCCTGGAGGGCCCCTCTAGCTCTGATACCTGCTCCACCTGCACCCCCAGTCCAGAACACTTCCAGTCCAGACGCAACTGGACACACTCCAGTCCTTACAGGCCCTACAGTAGCACTGGCTTTACTTTTACCAGTCCAAAACAAGCTCACATAAGCACAATACAATCTAAAAGCGAACTAACCCAGGTTCATTCATGCCATGACCAGCTCTTTGCAGACCTAGACCAAAGCTACCCCAGCCCAGGTCAGGCCCACAGTAGCCCAAACCAGTCTCAATGTAAAGATTCAAACAAACATAGCCAAGGCATGGCTCAGATCTGCCAAGATCTCATTTGCCGGTTTCCAGAGCAGAAGAGCCCCAGCCCAGTCCTCCTGACCCACAGCCCTGACTGCCCCATTGACTCCCATGTAGCAACCATGTCCCCATCTGTCATTCACACCCCTCATCCAGACCTGCTGGTGTCCTTCTCTCCAGACCCACCCTTACCGCCCCACAAGAGAACCCCACTAACCTCAATACCTAAGGCTGGGTCTGCAGGCTCTCACTATAGCCTGACAGCTGCTCTCTCCTCAGTGGCCCATATGTCCTCTCTGAGTGCCCTCCTGCAGCCCCTGGTGTCGGCAGGGCCCAGTGTGAAGCAGCATCAACAACAGCACTGTGACTCCTTCAGCCTGAGTGACAGTTGGCCACCTGTGGAGTTCTGCCTGTCACCTGAAGCCTCCTACGAGTCTCTGTCCATCAGCCATCTGCAGAGGAGAGGTGAGGGGGAGGAAGGGGCCTGATCTGTGTATAGGGGATAGAGCATGGAAGATCTCATATATACTGTAGATTGGTGAGGTAGTCTATATGTAAGTGAGCATGTATGGGGTTGAGGGGGTTTTGAGCTGAGAGTATCTCATGTGTGATGTGATGTCACCGTATAAAGAGGATGTAGTGTGGTAGGCAGACCAGTGTCAGTAATCTGAAGATGAAGAGTAATTCGACTCTTCTGAACAGTCATTATGGGAAACTGGAATCCTGCATTGTCTGTTACTCTGCAGAGCTTGCTGTAGCAGTGCCTTCAATACCCTGAAGGGGGTTTCTTTCAAACATGACCTATTTTTATCTTTCCCTGCACAGGATTGGCTGAGACATCTAGTGTGTGAGAGTGTGCAAGCTCCAGTGAGTGTGTTGCAGTGGGTGCAGTGTTGTTGATACCCTGGATATATGATTCACAGAATTATGTTGAATTTTTTGTGCCACAATAAAGACACATTGTTTGGTTATAAAAATGTAAATGTTAATCACATGCTTGTATGCACATTGTCTTGTGAAAGCAAAGCTTGCACGGTGATGCACTGTCCGCTTGGCAGGGGAGAGCACTGTAGGCAGATTTAATATGCATGAAGATTGTACCCTGACATTTTAGAGAGAGGCAGACAATATGGAGGAAGGGAGAGAAAAGGAGAGAGGAAAGGAGAGAAATGGAGAGAATGGGGGAGAGTAGCAATAGAGCATTCTATCGCTTACTCTTCCCTTCCTCCTTTTTCACCATGGTGGATGACTCATGTAGTCACACCCATCATCCAGACCTGCTGGTGTCCTTCTCTCCAGACCCACCTTTACTGCCCCACAATCATGAATCATGTCCAGTATCCCTGCACATTGTAAATGTACCATGTATACCAGTGTGTCCCAACCCTGGTCCTCCAGTACCCCCAACAGTACACATTGTATTGTAACCCTGGACAAGCACACCTGATTCAACTTGTCAACTAATCATCAAGCCCTCAATGAGCTGAATCAGGTGTGTTTGACCAGGGCTATAATGAAAATGTGTACTGGTGAGGGTACTGGAGGACCGGGGTTGGGACACACTCCTGTAGAGGCTTCCTCTCTTATTTCAGTTTTTTAAAATTAGTTGTACTTTTTTAATATTACTGTTGGGTAGGGCTTGCAAGTTAAGCATTAAACTGTACTTGTGCGTGTGACAAATAAAACTTCAACACATGGATATAGTTCCTCGTGGTTCACCATATAGCCACACACCTTTTTATCCAGTGTGATGTTTCTGGTTAATGAATCAACATGTGGTAGTCTTTTATGTCAGTCCCCTCAGGTATGTTGATAACCCCCTGCATGGTACAGAATAGGAAATGAGCCAACTCTTGATGGGCTTCTTCCCTCTTCATGTTTCTCCAGGTCTGCTGAAATCTGTGAGCTTGGCAGTGGATTTGATCATGGCTCATTTTGGCACCAGTCGAGATCCTGGGGAAAAGGTACAGTGCATCTGAGCTAAAAGCAATCTGAAAGGAACTAGAATAACCGGACAAATCACAAAAACTGACAGTAGTCCTGATGGGATGAATCAACCTCCAGAAAGATATGTTATTATTTTACAATGACGGTGTAAATATTGATCATGATGTGATAATGTACCACTCTCTCCAGATGTGGCTAGGGAACAGCTCTAGGAGTACCACCATTGGTGGTCTAGTTCTGGAGCATCTGTGTCCCACCATCCAGAACATTCTGCAGGATGGTCTCAGGGACCACAAACTGGACCTGATCATCGGTCAGCGACGCAACCACGCCTGGAACGTGGTAGAGGCCTTCACTCACACAGGTCAGAAATGCATGGTGGTGATGATGATCATGATTATGTGGGGTGTGGGAGGTTATGGTAGGTTTGATGCTGATGATGGTATGGCTATAGTTGCTCATGGGGGTTGTAGTTTGATGGTCTCTGTTCCTGTCTCAGGCCCTACCACCCGGGTGCTCCACAGCTTGCTGTCCAAGGTGAGGCAGTGCTCCCTGTTGACCAGCCACTGTATGAAACTACGAGCCTTCATCATGGGGCTGCTCAAGTGAGTCCCTGTCAAGTCTCCGATGGTCTTTTTTAGTATAATATCACATTGTGTACTAATGTTGTCTTGATTATGAAATGTTATGATTGTAAAATGAAGGACTTATATTCTCTCTTTTAGCCTGAGGACCTTGGAATTCTGGCTGAATCACCTCTACAACCAAAAAGGTGTTTAGATTAAAGAACAGGCTATTTTTTTCCATTTTCTCCAAATTGTTATTAGAAAAAATGTCCTTGAAACTTAACTCTCTCATACGCTTTCAAACTGTCCTCTCCCCAGAGGTGGTGAAAGCTCACTACCATCCATGGGGTTTCCTCGCCATGTCGCAGGGGCAGTGTCAGCCTCTGTTCCAGGAGCTTCTCCTCCTGCTGCAGCCTCTCTCCATGTTACCCTTTGATCTCAACTTGCTGCTGGAGCCCCGCCTGCTACACAACAGACGGCTCTGCTCTGAGGAACAAGCTCCACCATGCTCCACTTTTCTCATGACCAGTTGTCCCCTGTTGAAAGGAGACAGAGAAGACAGACAGGGGGCGTATAGCTCTATGGATGGACCCAGGGAGAACAGCAGGCCAACTGGTGACCCACACCAGCTGGTACAGCATCTTCAGGGGTCCTCCCAGGTTTCAAAGGCCATGTGTCAGGAGAAGAGGGTGAGGCCTGTAGGCGAGTCTAGCAGGAGCCTGTGGTCAGCCGCTATTCCAGGGTGTTGGCAGAGACAACCTTCCCACGCGGAGAGGGTGGAATGTGGACAGATTTACAAGCATGTCATCCACCCTGAGCCTCAGCAGGGGATGGAGGGGAGGAGAGAAGAAGAGAATTCACAGGGCAGGAGGGAGGGGAGGGTTCCGGAGACCCCCAGGATGACGGCAGACCCCCAGGATGATAGCCCTTCCCAGGGTGGGCTACGCTGGGCCAAGCTCTTTGGATCAGGAAGGGACCACCCAGCCAGGACACAGAGGGCACCCCAAAACCCCAATCGGACACAGACCCAGAAAAGGTCAACATTTATGACCGAACTATGGCTAACCTGTTCCTATGTTGTTATTACAGTTGCTCCTTAACTGTATTTCTCTTGTCTTACAGGAGACCTTCACAGTGGCTGCAGTTGGACAGCTCTCAGCTGGGCCTATTGGCCCATACAGTATGGTCAGGGAAACAGCCTGACTGGAAACACCAAACATAGACCTAGTGCCCCAGGACCACAATGGAGAGGGGTAGGGAGAAGAAAAGATACACTACCAAAAATGTGAACTGCATGATCCTGAGTCAGTCTTGTAGTGCAATGTGTTACACACAGACACCTCAGCTAGAACACACTCACACTGGTCAGAAAAGCCCAGTAGACCATTTGTTACTGTCTGAGCATGGGTGATACATTTACCCAAATGTCATTTTAAGGCAATAACAACTCTCCGATGTTTAGTTATATTTACAAGTGCTTCTGTTCATCTGTCATGAATTGGGATTCATGCAATAGATTCTCCCTGTGCACCTGTCAATCAAACTGTGGTCAATGAGAGGCTCCACCTATGCTACAGTCTTGCCTTAGGATCTGAAAGCCTTGTGGACCATTCCAGAATCTCCATAAGAAACCAATTAGTATTTAATGGAACTGCATGCATACCATACAGTAGCATCCTATTCTCCTAATAGTTTCAATCTGTCCTCTACCTTCCAAACCCCTATGCCCTGTCTATTCTATGTGTGAATGGAATGTCAACAAAAAAATGCAGAAATGCAATCTTTACTAGCCATGTTAACTAGTGCCAAATATTATGCCACTCAGCAGCCTTGTATAGTGGCTTATCTTCCAAAATGAGGTTGCCTTCATATTCAACTAGACAAAGTCAATACATGTTTGTGAGGTAATCCAGACTAGCATGGTAAGATTTCTGTGCATGTGTAAAAATAAAATAATGTATGTATGTTCAAGTCATTAAGCGCTAATTTAATCTTACTACTTTGTGTGGTTCTTCTACCTACATCAATGTCCTAATATATTGTTTTTTATGATAGAGAAGTAGAGTTTTGTAAATATTTAGGTAATCAAATTCTAGATTTGTGGAACCGTTAGTCTCCAAATTGAGTGTGTTTGCACAATATGAAGCTATCATGGTGTGTTTCAGGTGTACACTGTTTAGATAGGCCAGTACTACTAAGCTAAGGAGAAAAATAAAGTTTGAAATTGCGTGACAGGAATGACTTGGTCATTATAACCTCTGCAATAATGTGAAAGTGAGTTTATCAAACCCCTCTCATCTTTCCTCCCCAACCTAACTGTCCTTACCCTACAACCTTAGAAGAATGCACCCTCTCTGAGTGTAAGTTCCCTGTGACAATCAACCTTTGCAAATAAAGATAACTTATTGATTTAACTTGTGACTTGTACTTCACATTCACACATGCTCATACAAAGAAAATGGGCCATTATTATTTTTCACCCTGGGATGTACATAGTCCACGGACCAAAGTTTTGCTGTTTCACAGACGCTGTTATTTCAAAGTCCTTGGATTCATCACTCAGTTCTCTACCCTGGTCCTTGTGATTGTCTGGTGAATTGTTCCTCCATTACTCTGAGTGCCGCTCAGCCCCAGGGCATTGTGGGTAAGCTTCTCAAAGGTCTGGCCGTACCTGAACTTGTATCCTGTGGGCAGATTGAAGGTGACTTGATTAAGACTTGATCTTGATGTGATAATATAATATGATAAATTATAATAATCAAGATGGTAGATATGGAGATTTCAGAGCTGTGTCTGAGGCTTGGTACTGTAGTGTTTTGAAGAAGTTAAGGCCCACCTGGAACATGGCCGGTGTAGGAGGGCAGCAGGCCCCGGTGGGAGGGGTAGACAGTGGGGATGGGGGGCAGGGCTCCTGATTCCTCCCCAGGGAGTTGCAGGGAGGTGGGGTCCCTCCTCATCTCCTTCCCAAACTGAACCAGAGCCTTGTTGGTGGTGATGGGGTAGCCCGTCCCAATCAAGAAGCGAGATTTGGGCACATACCCTGTGAAACCTGAATACATGCCCAAATGGAAGATCTAGTCAATACAAAGGGACTCCTATACAGTTGATTGTGCTGCACACTAAAGCAAACAGTATCACATGAGGTATTTCAAATGGTACCTCTGGCATACTGTAGCTACCTGAGATGAAGTACTTGTGTGGACTGCTGTCTGCCATGAAGTACGGAGAGCCTTTGGGCTTCCAGGGGTCCATGGTCTTGTAGGGGGCTGGCTCTTTAGAGATGGCCGTCAGAGGGGTGCTCAGTCTCCGAGGCTGGAGGGGATAGATAGAATGACAGACAGACACTATGGTTGAGACAGAGAAGGTATTCAAGCTTCTGGCTCCTACCCAAGGCCCTATCCCAGACTATAGACGTTTGATTATAAAAGGAGATTTTCTCCCATGGTATTAATGTGACATTTTTATAATTCAATCAACTTCTAATGCGGGTGCATGGGATTTGTTGGATTATAGTCGGTGTAGTTTCATTGCATCCAATGGCAGTGTCTGCGATAAAGTAATGCAATGAGCCCCTTGTGGATTTGACAGCTCTAACGCAGTTCCACCTCTGACACCACCAAAACAGTGCTATATGAATGTCAATCTGATTGAATCTAGCCCGTGACTGATCTGAATCTGTGGGTGGTCTATGATTGGAGTGCTCTCCAGGTTGTGCACCTGGCCTCGTTTAGACAGACAGTGAGTTATACATGACACTGACACAGGATCTCAGCATGGATTATTAAACAGGGATGACCCTGTGTGTGTGGGTGGGGCGAGCATGCATGCGTAAGTGAGAGAGAGCGAGAGATTAGAGCTTGGTACTTTAAACTCTGAGATGGTGTTGTTGCTGACAAGCGGTATTGCTGATGCCAGGCGAACCCTCTGCTGGTCCCGGTCAAACTCAGACAGGGCCTCGCGACACGTCTCGGCATACGTATGGGAGAAGTAGTTCTGGCTTTTGGGAACAAAGCCTGTAAAAGACACCAGAGTCAACACAATGCAAAACATACTTTACAGAAGAGAAGGAGTTCTGCTTAATGTATGAAAGCTGAGCAACAGTGTGTTTACCAGTATATCCCGGTATCATCCTCTCCAGATTCCTGCGTTCTCCATGGTGGCTCCTCCAGATCTCGTCCCGTGGGCCCGTGTCTGTCTCTGTGGAGGGGAAGCAGCCCGTGTGGAGGACCAGGCGACGTGAGCGCGACACCTCCGGAGAGGACAGCAACTTGGCGGTCAGTTGGCCGTAGGTCTTCCCCAGGTGGTACTTCAGCTGGGGGCAGTAACCTGCATACCTGAGGACAGAGAGGTGGTGAGGATTCTGACTAGATTTTAAACAAGGCTTTTTGGATTTATTCTGTCATGTTGACAGTAGTATAAATAATTGAAACCTATTACCATGTCCCTATCAAAGTCTGGCTTTATTGAGGTGAAAGGTGACTATGGATCTCAGGTAGTTAGTTTGAGCTGTGTTGTGTTCCTTCATGTCAGCAAGTTCAGCCTCTGAGTTGAACCTTTCTGGGTACCGTTGCCATGGGTGATGGCCTAGAGCACTGACTTGCTCTTTCTTCCTCAAGGAAATTTCGTGTAGGTTTGTGAAAATGTGTATGTTAATTCCTTAGGCCTATAGTAGGCCTAATGTATGTTATGTGTAATGAGAGAAAGGGCGAAATGATCAAGTAAATCTATGGATTTACGCACGAATAGCCTACTCATTAATGCATCATTGAAAAGGCTAGAATGTAGTAATTTCCCTATACATAGCACACCATGTATGTAATACAAATAAAGCTTAATATTGCACACATATAATTACAGTATTTAATTAATTGATTTGCTAAAATACAAAAGCAAAGCAGTTGTGTGAATTACCTACCCCGGTATGTAGTGCGGATCAGGTGTCACCAGCACCTTACTGAATTTGGGGGGGAATTCCTCCATGTTGGCCATACTGTACCTCTGAACCGGACTCGAGATCTGGGGCCGGGGGGCTGACAGTCACGTACTTTCTAGTGTTTGCGGATGGTTGTCAGGATGTGGACTGCGCGAAGAGATATGTCGACAACGTCTAGACCAGGTCAAGGATCCATTATTCCGTCATTTCATTGTTGCCATTGTGAAGGTCATCTGCCCGCCTTTTGCCCCCAACATTTTAAAGCTTGTTGTGTACTGTACTGTAGGCTACAGCTTGTTGCTTCATTCTGCGGTGGCAAATACGCACCGCCCTCACACATTCCCATGCACCTTATGGTCAAACAGGTCTCAAGTGTCATTTGAATAAACAAACCAGTCTATCCTTCCTAATAGTTATTTCGCATATTCAATAGGCTTATTTTATTATTTTTCTCTTATTCGATACTATAGCCAGGTTTCTATATATTTTTTTTTTTTACACAAACCCTCCTGGTTTTGTTTTTTAGCCATCTCACATGTTTCACCCACGTTTTAATGATCAGATCTTACATTTGCCTATGAGAAAATAGATAAATACATGAAATGATTAATTAATTATTCATTTTGAAATAAAATTAGATATTTGAAAGGTTATCAAGTTTGTGGCATGAAAGTATCCTGGTCTATAGCGACACCTGGTGAATTACAGCAGCATTGCAGCATTGGCTGGGATATTTCCTTGTGTAGAATAAAATACTAATAGCGAAAAGGTCGAACTTCTCATTTGTACTCCTCTTTTTTAACATCATATTCCAAAGTGAAAATTGCATTTCACATCATTGTTTACAGGTACTGATTCTGTACACTGACACAAAACAAATAGTGAAAATCCTAATTTCAAATAAGTGATCGACAGCCTACTGTATGTGTAGGCTATGCTTAAACTGCTCAGATAGGTCACAGCCTCTGGAGTTGTAGACTATGTACAAACTTAATGTTAAAAGCACTGTGTGTTTAACTATCTCCACAGCCTTTTCTTAGGTAAGTTGCCCAAATAATAATTTCTAGTTGAATGAACATATGAGACAATTTGAGCAAAAACATTATTTTAAGTTGACTGAATTTGTCTACGTTTTCCCATGTTGGAGCAAAGTTTGGGCCAGTGGTAGCTTTGGAGGGCCAGTGGGAAGGGGGTGACTCTGGAGATTCCCTCACCCTTTCAGGGACAACTTCCATGTCTAAATCTGACGTGGGGACACTGGTGCAGTCTAATACTGAGGATTCTGGGGTGGAGATAACCAGCTCTGAGGCTTCTCTCCCTTCCTCCCCTCCGTCTGTGTCCAAGTGTAATATAGCTATTGATCCTGTCTCAACTTCATTCAGGGAGGAGGATGCTCTCCTGTCCTCTCTCTGCCATCCTTCTGCTCCTCTTCTTCCCTGTCCCTCTGCCTCAGGACCAGGGCTCAGGGGCACAGGGAGCTGGCTGTGGTCATGCACCGAAAGTCGAGCAGGCACTGCGGAGGACAGACAAGCGGCAGGTCCTGAGGCATGGCGAGAGAGACGCCGTGCCATGACGGCAGTGTCACATGGCTTCACTACCCTCAACGCACTCAGTGACCCATAACCAGAGGGCAGGTCACAGGTCAGGGAGTGCTGGTCTGAGGAGGACAGTCAGCCTGTCAGTTGTGGATGAACAGGCCTCAACAGAGCTGCTGCAGCACAGAGGAGGCCTCTCCCCACAGCACAATACTCTACCTCCTCGGCGCCGGGAGGCCCCCCCCAGCCACACCGCCCCAGCAGCCGAGGGGCCTCTCCCCACAGCACAACACTCTGCCCTCGCGCGGGGGGCCTCTCCCCCAGCCCACCGCCCCAGACGACGAGAGGAGGCCTCTCCCCACAGCACAACACTCTGCCTCTTCAGACAGACAGAGAGGAGGCCTCTCCCCACAGCACAACACTCTGCCTCCTCAGACAGACACAGAGGAGGGTGTATATTGAAAGGAGTTGTTTACTTCAATCTTATGATTCTCTGTTTTCCTTCAAAGAAATCTAGTTTGAGACAGAGTGATCCATTGTGCCGAGTTTTTCCCCAAAATCTCAACCAGCTGATTGTTTGGCAATTTTGTCCTCTTCATGTTTTGTACATGGGACATCTTCAGTAGTCATTTGAAATATTATTCCCACATGTATTGCACAAACATTCAAATCGGATTGTTCCGACATGTTATTATGCCAAAAAATATTACGCAATATGCCGGACGGAAGTCCATTGTCATTTTCAAGCAGTGTATCGTCCATAAATCGTTATGTTCCATGTCTGTTTTTACAGTGGACTGAAGGAAAGTCAGGAAGGTGTAAATGAGCCTTTACCCTTTATCACAGTTAACAGTTGCAACACACACACAAACAGACACAGAGCTAGACAGGATGACAAACACTTAACTACATTGTCTGAATCCCTTTGATGCCTGTGGGTTGTTATTGTTCATATTGTAGTGTGTCATACTGTGAACCAGTCTGTCCTGGTGAGCAGTCAGCCACTGGCATGAGTGGAATGGAGCCAACCTGGTGCGGTGCTGCATAGGCAGATGGATTATGAGGGTGTTGTGTTGAGCAGTCTGCTGTGTTGTCCGTCACAGTATTATCAACATGTCACAGTTCTGTGTCAGATGGTGAAGCGAGGGCAGTCCCATTGGGTGAAAATCCTTTATTTAAAGATTTTGTCAGAGATAATTTTGAATCCTTATACAAATTGTTAGACTTCCGCCCCAAGGATTCCTCTTTGTAATGTTATTATCCAAAGATCATGTAGTGTTGACAATGGTTGGTGAAATGAAGTAGGTAATACAGGAACATTACGTCTCAAATGGGGATATTAGTCAGTATACGTGGAGGTCTTTGCTCTCAGTAGGACTCAGACAGGTTGCTGTGTGTTCATCAGGCAGGCAAAAGCCAGTTAAAGGCCACCTCATTAGCTCAGCTCTCTTTGGGGAAGAAATATAGTATTTCATGCTCCTAATGACTGCACTTTATTTAGTCACTAATCAGCAATGAAAATATAAAGTATGCTGCCCCAGAAGTCATAACATTAGATTGCTATTCCATTCAGAGCAATACATGTTTTGTGAAGTAATACGCCAGAGTTAATTGACCGTACTTTCCCATGTGCACTGTTACTTTCCTTTACAGATCAGGGAGAATGATGTGTGTGAGGGAGCGTATGAGGGGCTCATCCCAGGGCTGGGGTACCTGGAGCATGTGTGCCGGATGCTGGAGGAGATTGCTAGGCTACAGATGCATAACCAGAGGTTACAGGTGGAGATGGAGGCTCTCCGGGAGCAGCAGGAGAGCAGGGTAAGGGGATATGTTGACATTTGACATCTCTGGGTCACGTCTAAATAGAGAATCATGTGGATGAAGCTTCTAATACGTCAGTATTTCAGTTCATTTGCTGTGAGAATTGACACAGTCAGCATAACAGGTAATTATTAATCAACATTTGACCTGCTGTTTCTATCCATATAGAATTCACAACACAGCCAGTGTGACTGCAAGGCTGCTGAGGAGTGTGGCCACTCTGCCAATGAAAGACGACTTAATGCTAAAGATTATGTTGAGGACTTACCCTGCCAATCATATAAAAATAATAGTAACGTGCATTTTCGACGGAGGTCAGCATCGGACACAAGACTCATGATGGGATATCTGAGTGAGTGATCCTCCAATTTTACTTCCCACAGTGTACACTGGGAAATTCTGAGACATCATTGGTTATTTGGGTTGAAACTGAGGGTTGTGAATTGTGTGTGTTTTAGGGAAGGTGAAGGAAGAGTCTGGACGGCGGTACCTGAGTATAGAGGACTTGCTTGAACAGCCCAAGGATGACAAAAAGCAGGTAAAATGATGTAAACTCGTGCATGTACGCACACACACGTATGCATGCGTGCATGCACACACATGCACACAAGCATGCAGGTATGCATGGACACACTTGCACACACACTTGCTCAAATTGTACACACACTCAAAGAGACACAAATAATTAAGCTGTATTTGTGTGTGTAGAGTATATCTGTGTGAAAGTATGCTTGTGCCTATGTGTAAACGTTTTTTGCATGAGTCTGCATATATGTCTCTATTGACAACTATCTATGCGTCTCTCCAGGAGAAAGAAGAAGTAGGAAAGAAAGAGCAGGGAAGTAGGATTAAGACCTGGAAGCTGAAGATTGGCTCTCTGAGGAGGGAGGAGACCACAGAGAAAACCCGGTGAGACGACAGCGACACCTGGAGGAAAGTGTGTGTGGTGTCATGCTATGTGATGCTCTTATGAAAAAATATCCGTGACTGCTCTAATGTGGCAGCCAAGTGGGAATGATTCACTGTTGCATAGATAATGCACAGTGTGCTCAGAGGAGCTGGGGAGTGCACATACTTAGCCTAGGCATCTGTTCATGAAAATTCACTTGGACCCATCCCATATGGCCTCTGTTTACAATCACTCATAGGCTCACTGTGCATTGAGGAATTATGTTTTAAGACTTACATATTCCATCCGTGCAATCTTTAATAGTTCTGGTGGATGATTTTTCTTCCACATAAAGCCAACAGATTCATTCATCCGTGAGGAAGGCTAGCGGGTGTCGGTTGGGACAGCTTTTCAGGAGAAGGAAAACTGTGCCAGAATGAGAAGAGCAGAATATTCCAACATTACAGTCATTGGTTCTAAGTAACATTCCTCTGTTAAGACTTGGAGAATGAGGACACATACTGTAACGCTTTTCCCACAAAGCTGTGGAATCACAGGACGCCAATCTATTTAGTCATCTCAATATATGGATATTGGTGTTTATTGTCTGCTGCTACATTTGTAGTTATTCATACTTAACTACCATATATATTTTTATATTGCAAGTTTATGCAGCCAGTAACCAATGTGTTTTTATGTTTCGTTGATGTCCAAGTACATTAGCTATAGGATATGATCATATAATGTTTTAAATGAAGTAAAGCCAGTGCAATGTATATATATTTCACCACTTGTCCATGTCTGTCTGTATCCCCACATCTGCAACAGGATGTTTATTTTTCACTTTTGGTTTATATAGTCTTTTCAGGAAACCAAAATAATACATGCTAGAGTAGTTAGAGTAAGAATAAATCAAATATAATAATATATGAATGCATGTACAGTACCAGTACCAATACCAGTCAAAAGTTTGGTCACACCTACTCACTTTTCTTTGTTTTTACTATTTTCTACATTGTAGAATAATAGTGAAGACATCAACACTATGAAATAACATATATGGAATCATGTAGTAACCAAAAAAGTGTTAAACGAATCAAAATATATTTTATATTTGAGATTCTTTAAAGTATCTACCCTTTGCCTTGATGACATCTTTGCACGCTCATGGCAGTCTCTCAGCCAGCTTCATGAGGTAGTCACCTCAAATGCATTTCAATTAACAGTTACCTCTGCAGCAGAGGATAAGTTCATTAGAGTAACCAGCCTCAGAAATTGCAGCCCAAATAAATGCTTCACAGAGTTCAAGTAACAGACACATCTCAACATCAACTGTTCAGAGGAGACTGCGTGAATCAGGCCTTCATGGTCAAATTGCTGCAAAGAAACCACTAGTAAAGGACACCAACTATAAGAAGAGACTTGCTTGGGCCAAGAAATGGAAATTAGACCAGAGGAAATCTGTCCCTTGCTCTGATGAGTCCAAATTTGAGATTTTGGGTTCCAACCGCTGTGTCTTCGTTAGACGCAGAGTAGGTGAACGGATGATCTCTGCATGTGTGGTTCCCACCATGAAGCATGGTGGAGGAGGTGTGATGGTTTGGGGGTGCTTTGCTGGTGACACTGTCAGTGATTTATTTAGAATTCAAGGCACAATTAAACAGCATGGCTACCACAGCCACTACATCTGGTTTGCGCTTAGTGGGACTATCATTTGTTTTTCAACAGGACAATGACACAACATTTACATTTTAGTCATTTAGCAAACGTTCTTATCCAGAGTGACTTACAGTAGTGAATGCATACATTTCATTTATTTTTTTTATTTTTTTTGTACTGGCCCCCCGTGGGAATCGAACCCACAACCCTGGCATTGCACACACCATGCTCTACCAACTGAGCCACAGGGTAGACTGAGCCACAGGGAAGACAACACACCTCCCGGCTGTGTAAGGGCTATTTGACCAAGAAGATGGAGTCCTGCATCAGATGACCTGGCCTCCACAATCACCTGACCTCAACCCAATTGAGATGGCTTGGGATGAGTTGGACCACAGAGTGAAGGAAAAGCAGTGTAAGTGCTCAGCATATGAGGGAACCCTTCAAGACTGTTGGAAAAGCATTCCAGGTGAAGCTGGTTGAGAGATTGTCAAGAGTGTGCAAAGCTGTCATCAAGCCGAAGGGTGGCTACTTTGAAGAATCTAAAATCTATTTTGATTTGTTTACACTTTTTTGGTTATTACATGATTCCATGTGTCATTTAATAGTTGTAATGTCTTCACTAATATTCTACAATGTAGAAAATAGTAAAAAAATAAAGTTAAACCCTTGAATGAGTGACTGTGTCCAAACTTTTGACTGGTACAGCATATAGCTTGAGAAATAAGGTTCATGAAGTTAATGACTTGCTAGTAACAGATGACGTTCATATTCTGATATTCTGACTATCTAAAACTCACTTAGACAGTACCTTTGATGATACAGTGGTAGCAATACAAGGTTATAACATTTACAGAAAAGACAACTGCCAGTGGTGAAGGTGTTGCTGTTTATATTCAGAACCACATTCCTGTAAAGATTAGAGAGGATATCATGTTAAATACTGCTTTTAGGAATATGGCTACAGGTTCATCTGCCTCACCTAAAGCCCATTCTTGTAGAAAGCTGCTATAGACAACCAAGTGTGAGCAGTCAGTTTCTGGATAACATGTGTGGAATACTTGATAATGTATGTGATATCAATAGAGACATGCATTTTCTGGGTGAAATAAATATTGACTGGCTTTAATCAAGCTGCCCACTCAAGAAAAAGCTTCAAACTGTAACCAGTGCATGCAACCTGGTTCAGGTTATCAGTCAACCTACCAGGGTAGTTACAAACAGCACAGGAATAAAATCATCAACATGTATTGATCACATCTTTAATGCTGCAGAAATGTGCTTGAAAGCAGTATCCAGATCCATCGGATATAGTGATATTGTAGCCATATCTAGGAAAACCAAAGTTCCCAAGGCTGGTCCTAATGAAGTGTATAAGAGGTCATACAATAAGTTTTGTAGTGATTCCTATGTTGTTGATGTAAAGAATATTTGTTGGTCGGTGGTGTGTAATGAGGAGCAAACGGACGTTGCACTTGACAAATTAATTCAATTGCTTATCCCAGTTACTAATAAGGATGCACCCATTAAGAAAATGACTGTAAAAACTGTTAAATCCCTGTGGATTGATGAGGAGTTGAAAATGGTATGTTTGAGAGTGATGAAGCCAAAGGAATGGTAAATAAGTCTGGCTGCACAACCGATTGGCAAACGTACTGAAAATTTAGAAATAATTTGACTAAACTGAATTAAAAGATGAAACTATACTATGAAACAAAGATTAATGACATAAATAATGATAGTAAAAAGCTTTGGTGCACCTTCAATGAAGTTGTGGTGAATAAGGCAAACTCAGCTCCATCATTCATTGAATCAGATGGCTCATTCATTACAAAACCCACTGATATTGCAAACTACTTAGATTTTTTTCATTGGCAAGATTAGCAAACTTAGGCATGACATGCCAGCAACAAACGCTGACACTACACATCCAAGTAGATCTGACCAAATTATGAAAGACAACAATTGTAATTTTGAAATCCGTAAAGTGTGTGGAAGAGTTGAAAAAAATATTGTTGTCTATCAACAATGACAAGCCACTGGGGTCTGACCACTTTGATGGAAAATTACTGAGGATAATAGCGGATGATATTGACACTCCTATTTGCCATGTCTTCAATTTAAGCCTACTAGAACGTGTGTGCCCTGGAGGGAAGCGAAAGTCATTCTGCTACCTAAGAATAGTAAAGCCCCTAATCAGCCTGTTACCAGCCCTTAGTAAAGTTTTGTAAAAAATGGTGTTTGACCAGATAAAATGCTTTTTTTTACAGTAAACAAAGTGACAATAGATGTTCAGCACTCTTATAGGAAAGAGCATTCAACATGCATTCAACACTTACAGTTCACAAATGACTGATGATTGGCTGAGAGAAATTGATGATAAAAAGATTGGGAGCTGTTTTGTTAGACTTCAGTGCGGCTTTTGACATTTTCGATCATATTCTGCTGCTGGAAAAATGCATGTGTTATGGCTTTACACCCCCTGCTATATTGTGAATAAAGAGTTACCTGTCTAACAGAACACAGAGGGTGTTCTTTAATGGAAGCCTCTCCAACATAATCCAGGTAGAATCAGGAGTTTTTTGTTGAAGGAATTCAGTTGTGCAACTGACTAGGTATCCCTCTTTCCCTTTCCCAGGGCAGCTGTCTAGGCCACTTACTTTTTTCAATCTTTACTAAAGACATGCCACTGGCTGCAGTTAGTTTCAGAATGGGTGGCAAGGAATAAGTTAGTCCTAAATATAAAACAAATAAAAGCATTGTATTTGGGACAAATCATTCACAAAACCCTAAACCTCAACTAAATATTGTAATAAATAATGTGGAAATTGAGCAAGTTGAGGTGACTAAACTGCTAGGAGTAACCCTGGATTATAAACTGTCATGGTCAAAACATATTGATTCAACAGTAGCTAAGAAGGGGAGAAGTCTGTCCATAATAAAGTGCTACTCTACCTTCTTAACAGCGTTATCAACAAGGCAGGTCCTACAGGCTCTAGTTGTGTTGCTCCTGTGGTCAAGTGCCACAAAGAGGGGCTTAGGAAAATTGCAATTGGCTCAGAACAGGAATGCACGGCTGGCCCTTGGATGTACACAGAGAGCAAGCATTAATAATATGCATGTCAATCTCAAAGTAGAGGAGAGATTGACTTTATGACTACTTGACATGTTGAAAGCACCGATGTGTCTGTTTAAACAACTAGCACACAGCTCAGACACCCAAGCATTCCCCACAAGACATGCCACCAGAGGTTTCTTCACAATCCCAAAGTCCAGAACAGACTATGGGAGATGCACAGTACTACATAGAGCCATGACTTCATGGAACTCTATTCCACATCAGGTAACTGATGCAGTCAGTAGAATCAGATTTAAAAAACAGATAAAAATACACCTTATGGAACAGCGGGGACTGTGAAGCAACACAAACATAGACACATGCATACACACACACGATAACATACGCACTAGACACACGAACACGTGTATTTTGTGTTGTAGATATGCGGTAGTGGAGTATGGGCTTGAGTGCACACTGTGTTGTGAATTCTGTAATGAATGTATTGTAATGTTTTTAAAATTGTATAACTGCCTTCATTTTGCTGGAACACAGGAAAAGTAGCTGCTGTCTTGGCAGCAGCTAATGGGGATCCATAATAAATACAAATAGAAATACAGATGATTAACAATGTGCCACTTATTGTTGACAGTAAACAGTACATTGTTAATCCCATGTAGAGGAGTTAGTCAGATGAACTGAGCAATAGGGATTTTACTCCCTGCACCACAAGGCAGAGAGATGGTGTGACTTTAGAGAAATGTAGAAACATATCAACCTATTGACTTTTTATCATCCTGTCTATAAATGACTGAACATCCATAGCCAGTTCAGACCAAACAGCAGTGTTTTTTTTTTAAAATAATTTGTTTATTCTTTATTTACCTAGGTTGAGGGGATAGGCCTCCCCTATAGCATTCCCATGTAAAGAGATGTCAAACACAAACACATCCGAACAAGAGAGGGGGAATAGGATTCACAGTTCATACATAAAATACATTTATTTGCCATTTCACTGCTTTCGTCTGCAAGCGGTGTCCTTCACGATCCATTTGACCCAGACAGCATCCATCTGTAATATTAAATCTAGAGATACATCTGTGTGGGGTTGTATGTATGTGAGATAGAGAGGAGGAGGGTAGGTGGAAGAGAAGAGGCAGGGTTAAGTCATGCCAGTTTGGCCCCTGCCTAGGTCTCTACATGATACCACAGGAGGACAGGGGGTTGGCGATCTGGCAGGTGCAGGCTGACTGGCAGTACTGGCGCACCGTCTGGTAGCAACTCCGGTCGGCCTCCCCGCCCCACTGCACCGGGCCGTTGGGGTCAGAGGGCAGCCGGCTCAGGATGCTGGTGTTGATGGCCAGGGCAGCCAGCCCATAGTCTGTGAACAGCACCGTCTCACGCCTGCACGTGGGGCACGAGATGAACTTGTACTTGGGGCAGGACTCGTAGAGGATCTGCAGGCACTCCTCACACACCGAGTGTAGGCAGGAGAGGATGCGAGGACGCTTGCCTGTAAAGTTGTAGGTGTGGCCGCAGGTGGGGCAGTCTAGGGGTTCACAGGGCATCACGGGACCCGAGGAGGAAGAGGAGGTGGAGGAGGAGGTTGAAGAAGAACGCAGCACGTACTGGTTGACTATGACGTCCTCCATCTTATAGTGGAACTGGTGGTAGCAGATCTCTGCGGTGCTGGCTTTGCGCTGGGCCAGGTAGCTCTCCCTGCGGCCCATGGGGGCTGGGGGAGATGAGACCATGGGTCTGGTGGGGGCCAGGTCAGTGCAGGTCACCTCCATTGCAAGATCCCTGCAGGTCATGTCCAGGGCTAGGTCACTGCACGCCTGATTGACTATGATCTCTCCCTCTCCCCCTCCGTCCCATGCCACCCGCGGGGGAGGGGCGAAGCGAGGTTGGGTGACAGGCACCGGGCATTCCCGGGGGAACTTCTCTGACTGGATGAACTTGACGGTATCCATGGGGATGGTCACAGGCTGTCGCCTGAGGCAGGACATGGACATGAAGCGTATTTGTGTGTCTGTGTCTTTTTTTAAGAGAGGGTGCTGTGGCTGGTTTAGCTGGCGATGCCCCTGGCTTGGGCTGGGAGTAGGTCGGGGCTCTGAAGTGACCTGGGGGTGTCAAAGTCAGCCATTAGAGGGGATGTGGGGACGTATGATTCTGTCCATTGTTCCCACGTCTGTGGTGCTGTTACCCTGTGTCTTTATGTGGGACAGAAGGACTGAGGACTAAAGCCAGAGCCCTCAAACCTGGAGCAGTGAAGAAGACGTCCCTATTACACTGTCCTCTAATAACACTACTGATAGACAGGGATAACAGTCCGAGCCTGGTAGTTAGTCCGCTTAAAACTACTTTGTGCAGTCTTAAATACACAATAAAGATATGTACTGGATATTCAACCACAATAGCAGCTGAACAACAGACAGGTCTCAGCACAAATTATATGTTTTCAGTGATAACTCCAATAAATAATCTTATATGTACATATATATAGATGCTCACATAACACTACAGGGTTGTGAAGAATTCTACTCTCTCAAAATGGAGAGCTCAAGCAGCAGGGGCTGTTCAGTAGTAGTTCAGTCTGTATTGTCTCACACAGCATCCTGTGGCTTGTCAGGGGAAACTGACGCAAACAGGGCTTGGGGCTGGCTTGTTTCTAGGTGGTTGCTGCTGAAACCAGCACTTTGTTCCTGTTTCTAGCTGAGGCTGTGGAACAGCCTAGTGTGTGAATGTGTGTGTGAACAACCTGTATACACTGACTGGAACCTCCTCTCCTCTCTCTGCTGTGTGCTTTTGGTGGAATATGGTTTTGTGACCTTTGGCCCCCTTGGTTGGGGTCTCATAAGGCAGAGTTATTTTTTGGGAGGTGTATCAGAGACAATGGAAGGCTCTTGAAATGACTCCCCTGCCCTTAAACGCACCCCTCCTGAATTTCTCTAAGAAGGGAGTGAAGGGGTGCTTGACTTTCAAATGGAGTCCTCCCACTAGTCGGCTGATAAAGGTCTCCAGGGAGGCCCTTTCTTCGTCACGGTCTGTGTGTCTGTCCCTCAGAGGTTCATAGTGACAGCAGTGACCTCAGACTGTCAGATGGTGTGACTGTTATCCTCTTTGGCTCAGTTACCTGAGGAAGGAGAGGAGAGTTTGATTAAACACCATCCATCAAAATAAATCACACATTAATCTGCTATTTGTATGTATTATGGATCCCCATTAGCTGCTGCCAAGGTAGCAGCTACTCTTCCTGGGGTCCAGCAAAATGAATGCAATTATACATTTTAAAAACATGACAAAACTTTGACTATGTATAATTGTTAACGTACGTTATTGCAATACTGTATGATAGATGTGGATACTCTCTCTATTTTAAGAAACATTAAGAATAGAACACCCTCCTTTCAAATCCTTAACTGTAGAGTGCTCTATTTGTCAAGGTATACTAGGGTTATAGAACACTAGTTTTCTGAAAGAATTATTAGTCTGTGTTTCTGGTCTCCTCATGCCTCTAGCATCCTGTCTACCCCTATTATCATCCTACTATATGACGCATGAAAAAGATTCATGTTTGGTCAGAGGCAAATGAGCAAAACAATTGGCAATCATCAGTGTGTGAGTAGGTTTCATTTCGAGTGGTAATGTGCATTATGTAGGTGGCGTAAATGTATGATTGTTTGTAGTACTATGTTTATTTCCAAGTCAACACAACAATGGAGGAAAATGACACATATTCTCTCTTCCACACAAGGCTCTCAGTAGACGTGATGCATGAAGAAGGAAGGAGAGCGAGGGAGTTGACCTACATGCCGCGAAAGAGCGAGAAGGAGTGAGAGAGAAAAAAAGGGAGTGCAACATTGGTCCAGGTTTGTATTTATGGTGTCTTTATCTTTCACTGTGGTTTCCTGCCCCCAACCGCCTCTGAAGGTTCACACAGAGTGAAAGAGCTGTACCTTTACAGCCGGAAATACCCTAGCGAATTAACCCTCAAACCCCAACACACAAACACTCTCTCTCTTTTCTCTCTCCCCATATTCACATTTCCATACAGACACTTAAAACAGGAGGGCGTGTGAGGGAGACAGCTGGACACTACCTCACTGTGTTCCAATAGAGCATCTATGCTGAGCAGGCATGTGTAAATTCACCTGTATCTCGCTGATGAAAACAGCCTATTGGACCATTCTGTTGTCTCTGATTATGCTCTTGTATCTGACCCCATTCAGTGACAGAGAAGGCCGTTAGCCAGTGTCACTCACAATTTCTCTCAATGCGTTCCACCGGCACTGCAGTGCCGCAATGCTTCTTCTTAAATAACAGCTTTCTCTCCCCTTCTCTCTCACACACATTCATTCACAAACCCACACACTGTACACAGCCATGCATGCTCTCACTTCATTTCACACTAGCATCTGCCAGGGCAAGACATTTTTACAACACATTTCCATACCACGTATTATCACTTTATGGTACGTGGCTAATTCAAGTCAATATGTGTTCAGGGCATATGTTTTATAATTGAGGTAGAATAGTATTCAATAATTCCCTTCAGTGTCCATTCATCCAGCCATACCCCCACACACCAGCCTGGTCTCATAAACGTAGCAGATCATACAAATTATAGTGTCCTGGATCTACATTTACTATGTTACGTCCAGGTTGCAGACACAAACAACACACCTGATGTATGTATGTATAATCATATGGTCCTTTGTAGCTCAGGTGGTAGAGCATGGTAATTGAAACACCATGGTAGTCGGTTCAATTCCTAAGACCATCCATATTTTTTATTTCATTTATTTATTTTTGCCAATTGTGCGCCGCCCTATGGGCTCCCAATCACGGCCGGTTGTGATACATCCTGGAATCAAACCAGGGTCTGTAGTGACGCCTCTAGCACTGAGATGCAGTGCCTTAGACCCCTGCGCCACTCCGGAGTCCATATGTAAAATGTATGCACGCATGACTGTAAGTCCCTTTTATATTATTTATAACATGTCAGTCAGAGGGAGGTGTCTTATGATTGAGGTGATGGACCAGAAACATTCAGGCCAGCTGCCCAAGGAGCCTCACAGCATCACAGCCTTGGAAATTAATCATCTAAAATTAACATCTCATTTGGCGACAGTGATATATAAATGGAAGCTGATGAGGAAGGAGGCCTCGTGCTGAGGTGCGACGTTAGTACCTTGGGATAGAATTATGTAAGAGGCTCATCTCAGAACCAGACTCCGTATTAGCACGCATAGAGGAGGGTTATAACTGTAACAGCCCTACATAAGTCAGTCAGGCCTATGTTGTTAAGATACCAAGGCCCTCTGGCTGGCTGTCTCAGGTCAGGCCAGCCCAGGCCAGTACAGTCAGCTAGTCAGTCCGCCCACCCAATAATTTAACTAATGAAATCATGTGCTGCACATTTGTTCCTGTCAGCAAAAACAAACAAGGGAAAAAAAGGAGAGAAGGAGATAGCAGAGCTCAAGATGGAGGAGAGATCTGAGAGGTCATCTCAGCAAACACACAGTGAATTCCTCCTTTCAACCAACACGCACAACACATACATTCCTACATAAGTACACATACCCTAACACACACACAGAACACCAATAACATTTTCACCTTTATTCTGTACACCCCCATCACAAACACCACCCATGACATTCCAAGATACACACATTGAATTGACAGACAAACATGCGTGCAAAAATGCTATTAAATGCTAATAAGCCAGACTACTTCTCGTCTCATCTTCCATGGAAGCATTAAAGATGCAGGACTATAAATCCACTGTGTTATTCACATCTAATACGCACGTTACCACAACAACAAAAAAACAGCCTGAACATTACTACCATCTTCCACTCCCCCGTTCCTCCTCCCTCCATTTGCCTCCACACACACACGCACTGCCCAGTCCAGCTGTCTCGCTCACACGCCCTCCTTGATGTATTCCACTTGTGTGGTGAAGAGAGCAGGAGAAGGTTACCATGTTCAGAATGAGTCAGACACTATCAGCTGGCTGTCCCTGCCTCTCTCCTCTACTGTACCTCTGCATCTCCATAACACACACCTCACCTTCAGCCAGGTGACCTGAACTGGACTGGGCAAAATAACTGGTTGAACGGTGCCTGTTCCCCTACAACACACACAGCACTACTACACAGATAATGCTGGCTATGTTCTGTTTCACGTCCACAGGTCTGTCTTGCTGATAAAGGCATCCGCATATCTCTGCTCTACCCTGTGGGGGTTATGATGTATTATGATTATGTAAATGGTATGATGACCTTAGAGCTTGCTGTAGACAAATCCCCAGATGTATCCCTGTTGACTGATGCACATCTGAGTAAAATGTTGCATTTAAAATGACTGTGAATTCCATAAAGCACTGCTTTATTGCATATGTCGTTGTTGATTAGTATAAGCCTATATCATGATGATGATAGGATTCTGCATGGTTGTTTTGGTCTTTATGTGTTGGTTGGTCTTTGGATGTTAGTCATTATCTATGCTACCAACGGTAATATTCAGATGTGTATATTCAACTCTGCCAATGTGTTAATCCATTTTATAAATCAGTTTCCTGAATTCTGACTGCAATATAATCATTACTACAGAATCTTATTGGGTTCTTGTTATGTTTACATTATACCATTATGTGGTGGTGGTTGTTGATGTGCATTCTGATCTGTTGTCTGTACATTATGAGTCATGATCCTGTAGGGATTGAATGAGGAAAGTGATATGAGGAGTGATTATGTGTGAGTGAATGTACAGTTTGTGTGAGGGGGAGTTGTTTTAATCATTTAATTTCTGTCATTCAAGGCAGACGTCAGCCATTTTCCCCGCAATTCATTACAGCCAAGTACTATTTGTTCGCTCTCTCTCGCTCCCTCTCTCTCTCTCTCTCTCTCTCTCTCGCTGTCTCTCTCTCGCTGTCTCTCTCTCTCTCGCTGTCTCTCTCGCTCTGTGCCTGTCAGAGCTCGACAGTGTCAACTCCAGCAGAACAATAACAATAATAGATCCTCCTGCATGGCCGTGGGAAAATGTTTTGAGTTGGGGGAGCTGTCGACGGAGGGGGGGTGGTCATTACTATTATTACATATACATTATTATTATTATTATTATATATACAGTACTACTCAAAAGATGGACATCTGTTCTTTCAAAGGTTTTTGTTTATTTTTACTATTTTCTACATTGTAGAATAATAGTGACGACATCAAAACTATGAAATAACACATATGGAATCATGTCGTAACCGAAAAATCTAAATATATTTTAGATTCTTCAAAGTAGCCACCCTTTGCCTTGATGACAGCTTTGCACACTCTTGGCATTCTCTCAACCAGCTTCGAGGTAGTCACCTGGAATGCATTTCAATTAACAGGTGTGCCTTGTTAATTTGTGGAATTTATTCCCTTCTTAACGTGTTTGAGCCAATCAGTTGTGTTGTGACAAGGTAGGGGTGGTATACAGAAGATACTCCTATTTGGTAAAAGACCAAGTCAGTATTATTGCAAGAACAGCTCAAATAAGCAAAGAGAAACAACATTCCATCATTACTTTAAGACATGAAGGTCAGTCAGTCTGGAACTTTGAAAGTTTCTTCAAGTGCAGTCACAAAAACCATCAAGTGCTATAATGTAACTGTCTCTCACCACAGGAAAGGAAGACCCAGAGTTACCTCTGCTGCAGAGGATAAGTTAATTTGAGTTGCCAGCCTCAGAAATTGCAGCCCAAAAAAATGCTTTACAACATCAACTTTTCAGAGGAGACTGCGTGAATCAGGTCTTCATGGTCGAATTGCTGAAAAGAAATCACTACTAAAGGACACCAATAAGAAGAAGAGACTTGCTTGGACCAAGAAACATGAGCAATGGCCATTAGACCGGTGGAAATCTTTCCTTTGGTCTGATGAGTCCAAATTTGAGATTTTTGGTTCCAACCGCTGTCTTTGTGAGATGCAGAGTAAATGAACAGATGATGTCCGCATGTGTGGTTCCCACCGTTAAGAATGGAGGAGTAGATATGATGGTGTGGGGGTGTTTTGCTGGTGACACTGTCAGTGATTTATTTAGAATTCAAGGCACACTTAACCAGCATCGCTACCACAGCATTCTGCAGCGATACGCCATCCCATCTGGAATAGCGCTGAGTGGGACTATCATTTGGTTTTCAACAGGACAATGACCCAAAACACACCTCCAGGCTGTGTAAGGGCTATTTGACCAAGAAGGAGAGTGATGGAGTGCTGCATCAGATGACCTGGCCTCCACAATCACCCGACCTCATCCCAATTGAGATGGTTTGGGATGAGTTGGACCATAGAGTGAAGGAAAAGCAGACTACAAGTGCTCAGCATATGTGGGAACTCCTTGAAGACTGTTGGAAAATCATTCCAGGTAAAGCTGGTTGAGAGAATGCCAAGTGTGCAAAGTTGTCATCAAGGCAAAGGGTGGCTACTTTGAAGAATCTCAAATATAAAATATATTTTGATTTGTTTAACACTTTTTTGGTTACTACATGATTCCATGTGTTGTTTCATTGTTTTGATGTCATTACCATTATTTTAAATGTAGACAATCGTAAAAAATTAAGAAAAGCCCTTGAATGAGTAGGTGTCCAAACTTTTGACTGGTACTGTATATATATTGATTTATCAGGTGCAGCATCCCTACTTCCTGCGGCTATGCCCTCCTGACACACAGCCTCATGAAGGATTTATGAGGGACGTGTAGAGCAACATACGGTCAATCAATATTCCAGTGGCCATATTGATTGAGCAAATAGAGTTTTGCGGCAGCTCTGTCTCAGCTCAGGGAGATGCAGACCGACACTGTTGCTGTGATGAGGATGGAGAGGCAGACAAGTAACAGAGATGAGTATGAGCTGAGTGATGGAGGCTGCGTTGTGTATCTGGGGAGCTTGGTTTGGTGGCTCAGTTAGTAGGTAAGGAAGGAGCAGGTTTGGCGCGGCAGCAGCGTGTGGGAGTGGTGCGCCAGCAGCAGTTATGCAATCGCAGCATGGCAGCAGTACGCAGCTCAGCACTCTGACTGCAGTCAGCAGCGCCAGCCCAGTGCATGGTCAACATGGAGATCCCTCAGTGCTGCTGACTGCTACACAACAGGAAGTTCCAGACAGGTCCCTTTACTCCCATCCCTCTCCAGAGAGATCTGAGATACCCCAAAGATACCCTTTCCCCTGCAGTCAACACACAATGGAATATCTGTAGACTGAATCTGACCCCCCCACCAGTTGTGTGCGTGTGTGTGCGTGCGCATAGCGGGTGCATACATGTGTGTATTTGTATGTCTAAGCCCGTGTATGTGTCCTTGTGATGCAACGACTCTCTCAACCAACCTGAAATGCACAAACCGCAATAAAGAACGCACATGCACAGACACAAACATCATACACAGACCTCCCTCAGTGTACACTCACACATTGATGGATTCTAGATCAATCCTTTTTCCTGTGTTGCTGGTCAGTCCTGTCATATGGTCCTCCCAGTTCTCCAACCACCTGCTTCTTGCTGTGTGTTGTTGCTTTTGTTGTTGGTTTTGGAGATTACTGTCCTAGATATACTGTCTGTCCTGTGTTGTGAAATGACAGGAGTCTTGTTACAGGGTAGAGCTTCACTGTGCGTGTAATGGCCCATGCATCTGAAAGCAGAACAGAGGATGTTTTCCCATAAGGGAGGAGGAGGAAGAAGAGGAGGAGAGGAGCAAAGGAGACAAGGTGCTCATTCCTGTCTGAGACCCTGAGAGGATAGATCATAGAGGTGGAGGGAGGAAGGTAAAGATGAAGGAAGGGAAGGTAAGATGGAGCCTGAGCTGTCAGAGGGTGGGTGCGTCACTCCTTCCTTCAGCCACAGTGATGGAGGACAGAGGCTGGTGGTGGAGCCCTCCTCCTCTTCTTCTCCTCCTCTCTGTTCCCTTCGTCCTTCACACTCCCTCCCTCTCTCCCTTTCCTCTGTGGTGTGGCCCAGCGGTTGCTAACGGCACTCTCTCCATCCCTCCTCCTTTCTCTCGGTCTGTCAGTCAGCCAAAGAGGTTGTGTAATTACTTGAGCTCCTGTGATATCTCTCTTGGTATCTTTCTCTCCTCCTCTCTTCTCTGTCTCTCTCTTTCTATCTTCCTATTTGGTCTCAATAGGAGCCTCAGGTCTTCAGGTATTTACTGCTGTCTTTTTCTTTCTTCCTTTTATTCTCCTCTGTTGTTGTCTTTCCCTCAGTGCCGTCTGTGCTCCCGTTCTCCTTCTCAGCTTCTGTCAATGTGCCTCTGTGCATACACTCACACACACGGGCTCACGGATACTCTGTTTACGTCTCTCTCACCGTATGTAACTTATGTCTCTCTCTCTCTCGACCTGAAAATGTCTTCATGCTTTCTCCTCCCCCTCTTGCTCTCTTGCTCCCGCTCTCTCTCCCTCCCTCCCTCTCTCACTCCCTCCCTTTCTCTCTGCAGTCTCCGCTGCAGTGCCTCTGCAAGCTGGATCACGTTTTCTAGTCGCCAGTGAAAATATTTTAGCCAATGTGGGCCCTGACAAAACCCACCCCCTTCTCCCCTGCACACCCACACACCCACACTCATTCACTCACTCACACAACCTACTGAAAGACGAAGGCTATGTGCAGAGAGCATTGAATCATACTCCATATTCAATATTAATCCATCAAACACATACACACACACACACATTCTCTGGCACAGGACAGGCACACAGGAAATACAGGAAGCTGCTAACAAATAGATTTAATCTGCAGAGTACAGCACATCTGAAATTGAAAAACAAATTTGTTCAAATGTAGAATATCTTATGTAAGCTATCGCACAAAACAAATCCCTCATATTTAACACAACACACATGAAGTATAAAGAATATCTGTGTGTTTTCATATAACGCACACATTGAGAGAACATGTCATTAAAGTTGCTTGATTCTTTATACTTTGGCTGTGAAAGAGGAATATCTGTGTCTTTCTACACAAACATTAAGATACCATCATTTTGTTGTTATGATGAAAAAAAACTAAAGAGTTATGACACAATATAAGCTGTAGAGAAATAGAGATAATGATGTAGTCACAACCAAAATGATAGGCAACCTTGATAAAGAGGAGCAAAAAAGGCTATATAAAATAAATAACACATACTGATCTATATTGTCTGCTCATTTTTTTTTATTATTATTTTATAATAATACAATTGCTTAACAAATAATATTTTGTTTAATAAGTAATATTTTTTTTTACTCAAAAAGATAGGAGTCAAAATTACTGGCACCCTTGTTTTTAGTTCTCCAGCATCCCCCTTGAAGTTGTGGCCAAATGTTTCTTTTTTATTTCACCTTTCTTTAACCAGGAAGGCCAGTTGAGAACAAGTTCTCATTTACAACTGCGGCCTGGTCAAGATAAAGCAAAGCAGTGCGACAAAAACAACAACACAGAGTTACACATGGGACAAACAAACGTACAGTCAATAACACAATAGAAAAATATATGTACAGTGTGTGCAAATGTAGTAAGATTAGGGACGTAAGGCAATAAATAGGCCATAGAGGCGAAACAATTACAATTTAGCATTAACACTGGAATGAAAGATGTGCAGAAGATGATGATGTGCAAGTAGAGATACTGACGTGCAAAAGAGAAAAAAAATTATAACAATATGGGGATGAGGTAGTTGGGTGGGCTATTTACAGATGGGCTGTGTACAGGTACAGTGATCGGTAAGCTGCTCTGACAGCTGATGCTTGAAGTTAGTGAGGGAGATATAAGACTCCAGCTTCAGTGATTTTTGCAATTCGTTCCAGTCATTGGCAGCAGAGAACTGGAAGGAAAGGCGGCCAAAGGATGTGTTGGCTTTGGGGATGACTAGTGAAATATACCTGCTGGAGTGCGTGCTACGGGTGGGTGTTGCTATGGTGACCAGTGAGCTAAGGCAGGGCTTTACCTAGCAAAGACTTATAGATGACCTGGAGCCAGTGGGTTTGGCGACGAATATGTAGCGAGGGCCAGCCAACGAGAGCATACAGGTCAATTAACAATTTCTTTGTGGATTTCGATGTGTGCTTGGGGTTAATGTCTTGCGGCCAAGTTTCAGCCTCCTAGCAGAGGCAATCAGGTTTTGGGTTAAAATGTCCTGGTACTTGGTAAAGTTTAGTATTTATGCTGACAAGGCAGCAGCTACTATTCCTGGGATCCAAACAGGAATGTTACAAACACATCATAGTAAAACAATAGCCTACATCATAAACAAAACGGTGCATCAATTAGACATAATGCAATATACATATGTACAGTATAAAATGTACAATATTAAAAAATACAACATTGTAATGTGTGTATAGAGTGTGTTTGTTATGTGTGTGTATGTCTCTTCACAGTCCACGTTGTGAGGTGTTGTTTTATCTATTTTTTGAAATCTGATTTTACTGCTCACTTGAGTTGCTTGATGTGATAGAGATCCATGTAGTCATGGCTCTATGAAGTACTATGTGTTTCCCACTGTGAAGAGACCCCTGGTGGCATGTCTTGTGGGGTATGTACAGTATGTATGTAATGTTGAGTCATCAGCGTATGTAGCGTGGTTCGTTCTGCGTTGTGTATTTTTATTTAGGACACTGCCACAACTGGAATTCTGTTGGTAGAATCATTTTTATTCGACCTGCACACGAAGAGACAACACACAATATGTTAGCCCTCGGTGCAGTCACAGCTCTCGGGCACCTTGCTAGCTGAAGGTCCGGCAAAAGAGCGGGAACTGCATACATACATTCAGTGCCCAACAGCACACTATACAATCAAAATGATATACAACATATTCAGAACAAAATAAAAGACATACCTGCACACGAAGAGACAACACACAATATGTTAGCCCTTGGTGCAGTCACAGCTCTCGGGCACCTGCGTGAGCACATAGCAACTCACTCAAACACGGTCCCAAATACTCCCAAGTTACAATGGGTACCCTAATTAGCGAGCTTGGTGAAAGTTGTTAACATAAATCTTTATAATTGTTCACATTGTAACAAAACCTATAGTTGCGTAACAGCACTTTATGTAACTTTACCACAGTTTTATATTGCCAAATTACGGCGCCAAGGACAACATACCTTGCTAGCTGAAGGTCCGGCAAAAGAGAACGATAAAAGGGTACGTAAGTACGGATAACCCGCGATGGACCAAACCAAAATATACAAACTTTTACAATTAGGTGTATTTACAATATAGATATCAAAAAATGTTTGTACACTGAAAAATAACATTAACTATGCTGCTGTAATTAAATAAAGAAAACACATTGAATTATTATTATTGTTATTAACTTATTAACATCCCCTCTTGACCTGGCCTACTTGAACTGTCCTTGTGCGCAACTTGGTGCATAATCTAGGGGAACAACATCACTCTACTACATTCACCCCCACTGTTTTACACTAGATTATAGGCACAAAACAAAACACATTACCTCGAAGGTAACAAAGCAAAGAAAGAAAAAAAATTCACACCCACAGAGCGACGGAGTAACCCAGTGTAGTCCCTTAAGTCTAGACCCACAAATGGTCGATCAGCTGGAAAGCTATCCCGCGAAGGATTAGGAAAAATAAGAGGTAGCTAATCCCTTATTCAACCGTATACAAAAAATGCCAAATACATTTTATGCTGATGAACTACACACAAAGTTACATGAATTGTCAAAAATATTAGACCAACCCACAAATCACTCTAAGACCCAGTTAGATTACCATATACACCCCAAAAAATTAAAAGGTAGGCAATATCCTACCGTCACTGAGAAACCAAGAACGGTTTAATTTCCTGTGTAGACATAGTTTGGATTAACCTATTCACTGGCTTAATAAATCTACCTAGTCTAGTCCGAACACCCTCACCCAAAAACCTAGCAGGAATGTCACGGACAGCACTAACCGTGCTCAGAGGTCTAACCTCAGGTTGGGGAATACTACAACTCGGCCTATCCGGAGCCAGCACACTTTCAGTTACAGACTCAACACTAGTAGTGTCAGACGACTGATCAGAATCCTGGTAGATTGCCACAGACCACACTGACAAAGCATCTTCAACCAAGTTAACAACATCTGTTAATGGAGTTTCGCCATCAGAACTCTTGTAGGCTTTGGGGATCTCTCTCTGGTCCACTTCTACTGAGCACACCTCACTCAAGGGGACGTCATATGGCCGTTCCACTTCACTTCCATCAACTGGGACTACACCATCCTCTTGGAATATCCTCCCAGAAGACTCAGGAAGGCTTGCTACCCAGTGGACAGTCCTTGCGTCACTCCCATCCATTTTGCTGGACGCTGCAGACATCTCAGAGAACACGTCACCACTCGATAGATATCCGTGACTCTCAGGTTCCTCCCAAGAAGGCAAAGGCAGAAAGTTGACTGGCATAATCAGGTTCCTATGCACCGTCTTGATGCGTCCAGTGGTAGGGTGCTGTATACGATATGTGTTCAGTGAGCTGTTCTTCGCAACAACTATGTACACCGCACTGTCCCAGCGATCAGCCAGTTTCTTCTTGCCCCTCTCTCCCTTGTTAGCAAGTAGAACTCTGTCTCCCTTCTCTACCGAATGACCCTTCGACCGTCTGTTGTAGACCTCGGCTTGTCTCTTTTGTTGCTTACTTGCATGCTGCTGAGCCAATGTCATGGCTTCTCTCAGATCCTCACCCAAAGACTGGACATACTTATCCACATCGACCGTGTCCCCATCCAACAGCACACTTTCAAACATAACATCTACTGGCAGCCTAGGGGTGCGTCCAAACAAGAAGAAGGGCGGAAACCCAGTAGTCTCGTGAACAGTGCAGTTATAGGAGACTGTCAATGTGTTCAACATCTGAGGCCATTTAGCCTTGGACCTAGCTGGCAGAGCTCTAATCATCCCACCCAGCGTGCGATTTAGACGTTCTGCTTGACCGTTCCCCATGGGATGATAAGGTGTGGTGTGGGACTTTCCAACACCAGATAACTGAAGTAATTCTGCAATAAGTGAACTTTCAAAGTTAGCACCCCTGTCAGAATGGATACAATCAGCGAACCCATAAACGCAGAAGAAATTATTCCAGAGAACACGAGGCACAGTCTTAGCAGACTGGTTTGGACACGGATACGCACATGCCAGCTTAGTAAAGTGATCAGTCACTACTAACACATCAATAGACTTGTTGTTTGAATCTTCTGCAGTCCAGAAATCAATACACACAAGTTCCAAAGGTGCCGTTGTCACAATGGAGACAAGTGGAGCTCTTGCTTCAGGCTCAGGTGCTTTACTCAACACGCATCTCTTACAGTGGGCCACGTATTCCTTGACATCCTTTTCCATAGAGTCCCAGTAAAACCGCTGTCTCGTAAGCCACAATGTGCGCTGCTGACCCTGATGACCAGCATCATCATGAACTCCCTTCAACACAAGGCCTCTCAAAGACACAGGTACAACATACTGGAATATTTTCTTCTTACTCACTGGGTGTTTTGAGACACGATACAGAATCCCTAACCGCGTGGTGAGTTTTCCCCACTGTCTTAGAGTATAAACTGTTTCATTAGCTTCAAGGACTCGCTCTCTCCTAGATGGGCGCCGGCCTCTATCTACAAAGAACATGACTCTGCTGATGACAGGATCCAGTGACTGGTTATCATACAGCTCCTTGTGTGTAAAGACAGGTAAAGGGCTCTGACCCATGGACATCAACTTCTCAAGGTGCTGCGCATGTGAAATGGCCCTCACCGTGGCACCATCATCCCATCGGCGGTGAGCATGGAGGACAGCAGACACCTCTTCACAGGAAACCAACCCACTGACATCGTCTCCAGCTCTACTTAACTCACTCCCAGGAGCCATAGACGTTCCACAGCCAGCCTCGGGCTGTTCACAGGAGAGGCGGAACATGTCTTGAACATCACCCACTCGAAGACCTCTGGCTTCCTCCAGCAGGACATCATATGGGATTCTTGTCAGTCGGTGCAAAACTGTGGAGCGAACAAATGGCTCTCTGCTCAAGGCATCAGCAACGACATTCTTGGGACCTGGTATGTACTGGATATCAAAGTCAAAGGGTGCCAGCTTTGCGACCCATCTCTGCTCGCATGCATCAAGTCTCGGCTTTGTAAGAATATATTTGAGTGGATTGTTGTCGGTCCACACAGTAAACTTATGCCCTCGCAGCCAATGGCTGAATTTATCATGAATGGCCCATTTCATGGCTAGAAATTCCAGCCGGTGAGCAGGATACTTGGATTGTGCATGATTAAGAGATTTACTAGCAAAAGCTATTGGCCTGGCTATTGCCGTCCCATCTTGCACTTGGGATAGTACAGCTCCCAAACCACTAGTAGATGCATCCACAGAAAGTAAAAATGGCTGAGAAAAATCTGGATGAGCCAGCAGTGCCTGGTCAACTAGTGCTGATTTCAAAGCTTCAAAAGCGAGTTGACATTCGGCAGTCCAGTCTGCAGCAGTGAGCCTGCGAGAGGGACCAGGCCTCCTCCTACCCTTGCCTCTCCTAGGCTTCTTCTGACCTGTAGTTAGCTGAAACAACGGCCTAGCAACCATGGAACAATTCTCAATGTAGTGTTGATAGTATACTACCATACCAAGAAAATAACGGATTTTGCTAGGAGACGGAGTGACACCATCAGCTTCCATCATCTCGCTCTCAGTCACGTTCAAAATAGTTTGAACTTTAGCAGGGTCAGTGGCTACACCCTCCTGAGAAATGATGTGACCCAAAAACTTAACAGACCTCCTCAAAAACTTGCACTTAGACGGAGACAGTTTAAGATTGTGCTCCTGCAACCGCTGAAAAACCATCTCAAGTCTCTGCAGACTCTCTTCCTCAGTCTTAGCAAAAACCATCAGATCATCCAAATAACAAAGGAGACTTAGAAAGTTTTGGTCACCAAAGATGGTCAGCATCATTCTCATAAACGTAGCCGGGCTGTTGCATAGGCCCTGAGGCAACCGATTGTACTCGTGCAGACCTAAAGGAGAGGAAAAGGCAGTGTATTTCTTATCCTCTTCATGCAGTGGCACGTTATAATACCCTGACGTCAAGTCCATTGTGCTGAAGAAGGCATTACCTCCCAGCGCGGCCAGTACATCAGCCTGATGAGGCAGGGGATGAGCGTCCTTTACAGTGCGTGCATTTAACCACCTAAAGTCAGTACATAGGCGCAAGTCCCCATTCTTTTTCCATACCAGCACCAAAGGTGAGGCATACTCACTGCTGGATTTTCTGACGATTTCCTTTTCCTCCATATCATCCAGTGTTTCCCTGAGTTTTTGGTAATGAGCTGGAGAAAGCCTACGATAAGGTAATCGAAATGGGCGGTCATCAGTCAGCCGTATGCGATGGCAGAACCCCTTTGCCTCACCACAATCTAGGCTATGTCTAGAGAACACTGTGTCATACTTCCCAATTAAATTGACAAGTTTATCCTTCCAGAACTGTGAAACTGGACACTCCTCAACAGACAGGCCTTGAAGTCCAAGATTGCTCAATGTACTGTTACCATGAACTACACTGCCACCAACTGAACTCTTAGCTGTCAGACTGCCGTGTGAGCTGTCACATTGAACTTTAGCCACGTTCTGGTAAGCTGCTTGCTGCTTGACATCATCAAAATCCTCTAATGCAATGCAAGGATACACATCCGCCACTTTAGCATTTCGTCTCAGGGTAACTGGTGATGTTGTTGGATTCACTATCTTCACAGGTAGCCATTCATCCCCCACAGAGGCGTAACTACTCTCCCCACTAGTATGTGTCGATTCACACACCGAGACGTGCTGGGCTCGACAACAACAGTACTGCCCACAGAGAGTTTTGTCTTTGGGGGTAGGCAGCCCCACACCAGATGCTCACTCATGGGTTGGAGCGTTACTGCTCTCTTCAACTTAATGGTGCCTACTTTATCTGGGATGGAGTCTCCTCTCTATCTCTCCAGATTTGACAGGAGATGCAGGAAGTGGCTGTCATCGCACTGGCTAGAGGAACCTGGTGTACCCACCACCCGCCAGTAGCTGTCATTCGATTTGAACTGTCTAATCAAAGACTTCAACACATTAGTGCCCACAATGAGTTCATCAACCTGCCCATCTATAATAAGCACTGGGACTACTTAGCTGAAGCAATAAAGCTGAATTTTTAAATCACACATGCCCACTGGGCTAGTTTGCTTCCCACCACAACCCACCAGGATGATATCTGAAGGAGCTAGAAAGTTCCCCTCTACCACTCCTGCCTCCCTCAACCGAGGTACAATATCTGCGCGCAGAGTAGTAGCCATGGACCCACTATCTAACATCCCCTTCAGCTCAACTTTATCCTGTACTAGCACAGAGGTGTAAAACAAACTGTCATTCTGAGTAATTCTCATTGTGTTCTGAAAAATGACTGTGTTGTTCTTGGGTACTGACTCACAAAAGTAAGAATAAACAGATTCGATATCATCATCAGTGGAGGAAAAACAAGACTGCCCCACATTGCCCTCCTCAGAATGGAGGCATTCTAGTTTTCCTGAGACCTGCCAGTCTGTCCACATCCAGGGCTCTGTCGCTGCCCAGCCTCACTACAGTCAAAGCTCATGTGGCCCGGAGAGAAGCACTTGAAGCACAGCTGGTGCATCTGACAGTGAGCTTTGGTCCAGTGATTAGTGCTTCCACAGACGGCGCACTCACGCTGACGTTTGTGGAACTGTTTACGGGGCCCTCTGTTCACAGACTGAGTATTGCTGACCAGAGCCTTCTCTAACAAAGTCAAAACCTTCTCTAATGTCTCACCCTCAGATATAGATGGTGCCTGGTCTGGTTCACGGCCATATTGAGAAAAGGATGACACCTTAGGTCTGTTCACAGGACCCAATCCCTCCTGGGGGGAGTCAAAGACGGCAGCCACCTGCTGTGAAAGTTGTGTTCTACATGCTTTACGTTCCCTTAACAGTTCATCCAACTGATTCTGTACCTCACTGGCTGTCCAGTCACGAAGGGGTTTGCTCTTGAACACTTGGGCCAACTCTTTATCAGGACAGTTGCGTACAAACATGACTGCCAACTCTGAGCACTCATTGGGTAGGGTCCTGCCCTCACTCACAAGGTACTGTTTGGCTGCCTCTGCAGCTTTGTTAAGCCTAATCCAGAAATCTATTGGACCCTCATTAGCATATGGTTTGATTGAATAGAAATCAGCTAATGGCATACCTGAGCAGACAGTATCCCCAAAGTGTTGCTTGAGAACACTGAACACCGCCTTAACATCTGTGACAACAGGGTTGTTACGCATCCAGACTTTGGTCACATCCCATGCCCTCCCCATGAGCCTAGACATCACCTCCCCAACATTCTCAGACCCAGTGTAACCCCTCTTCTCTAAGAAGACTCCCATTAACTCCTCCCACTCCAGGACAGAGTACTTATCTGAGCCATCACCCCTAAAGAAAGGTGGAGGACTAACATCGGACTTCACAACCAGATTCAGCTTGGACGCATCAATAAAGGTTGACCCACACTGCTCAGGCAGGGGAAACTGCTGGGGTTGGTGAGGGGGACAGGCAGGAGCAAGACTTGAAACCCCAGACTGCAGTAAACTCGCTCTGATAGATTCACCTATCTCTAAACCAATCTGCTTAATAATGTCACTAAGCTGACTCGGAGGCGTCCCATTATCACTGAGGACTGTGGATGACGGTACATCAAAAGACAGAGGTGGGATACCCTGGTCAGGTGGAACAAACAGCCTACCCCTCCCAGCGCTTGCAAACTCAGGACTAGCAAACGCTCTACTCCCAGGAGCTGACTGTACAAGTGGTGTAAATGCAAGGACACCCCTCCCTCTACCCACACTAAAATCCCCAGCATAACTAAATTTGTGGACTTGAGAGTCTTCCATGGCTCAACAGAGCACTAAAATACAATGTAATTTACTGCATTCCAATACAAAAAAAATTGCAATAAACAAATTCATCAAAAACATACAAATAAGCACGAATACCTGTATCTAATGAGTATGCTACACTCACATTCACTGTTCACAGTATATATTAGCTTACAGCAAACCATCAACAAATGCGCATGCGCAGGTCGTGCGCCTCAGCCACATGCACAGCTCCCGGGGGTCGGCTTGAGCTGACCAGTCGGCAGGTCACGTCACCAGTTTGTAGCGTGGTTCGTTCTGCGTTGTGTATTTTTATTTAGGACACTGCCACAACTGGAATTCTGTTGGTAGAATCATTTTTATTCGACCTGCACACGAAGAGACAACACACAATATGTTAGCCCTCGGTGCAGTCACAGCTCTCGGGCACCTTGCTAGCTGAAGGTCCGGCAAAAGAGCGGGAACTGCATACATACATTCAGTGCCCAACAGCACACTATACAATCAAAATGATATACAACATATTCAGAACAAAATAAAAGACATACCTGCACACGAAGAGACAACACACAATATGTTAGCCCTTGGTGCAGTCACAGCTCTCGGGCACCTGCGTGAGCACATAGCAACTCACTCAAACACGGTCCCAAATACTCCCAAGTTACAATGGGTACCCTAATTAGCGAGCTTGGTGAAAGTTGTTAACATAAATCTTTATAATTGTTCACATTGTAACAAAACCTATAGTTGCGTAACAGCACTTTATGTAACTTTACCACAGTTTTATATTGCCAAATTACGGCGCCAAGGACAACATACCTTGCTAGCTGAAGGTCCGGCAAAAGAGAACGATAAAAGGGTACGTAAGTACGGATAACCCGCGATGGACCAAACCAAAATATACAAACTTTTACAATTAGGTGTATTTACAATATAGATATCAAAAAATGTTTGTACACTGAAAAATAACATTAACTATGCTGCTGTAATTAAATAAAGAAAACACATTGAATTATTATTATTGTTATTAACTTATTAACATCCCCTCTTGACCTGGCCTACTTGAACTGTCCTTGTGCGCAACTTGGTGCATAATCTAGGGGAACAACATCACTCTACTACACGTACATAGACTGACAGGCTTTACTCAAGGCTTGGTCATTAGTAAAAAATAGAAAAAGCAAGGGCCAAGACAGCTACCTTGAGGTATGCCAAACTTTACCTGGTTTACGTTAGAGAGGCTTCCATTAAAGAACACCCTCTGTGTTGTCTTAGATAGGTAACTCCCAATCCAAGATATGGCAGAGGATGTAAAGCCATTACAGTAGCAGACCAATATCGAGAATGTCAAAAGCTACACTGAAGTGTTACACAACAGCTCCCACAATCTTATTATTCTTAATTTATTTCAGCCAATCATCAGTGATTTGTGTCAGTGCATGATGCCATTGACCTTATCAAGGGCCCCAGGTTCAGAGGAAGCAAAATAGACCCAAAACATCAAAGATCCACCATCATATTTTACAGTAGGTAAAGGGTTATTTTCTCTGCATATGCTTCCTTCTTTCAACACTAAACCCACCACTGGTGTCCTTAAGCCATTTTGCCACAACTTTGGAAGTATGCTTGGAGTCATTGACCATTTGGAAGACCCATTTGCGACCAAGCTTTAACTTCCTGACTGATGTCTTGTGATGTTGCTTCAATATATTCACATAATTTTCCTTCCTCATAATGCCATCTATTTTGTGAAGTGCACCAGTCTCTCATGTAGCAAAGCACCCCCACAACATGATGCTGCCACCCCCGTGCTTCATGGTTGGATGGTGTACTTTGGCTTGCAAGCCTCCCACTTTTCCTCCAAACATAACAATGGTCATTTGGCCAAACAATTCTATTTTTGTTTCATCAGACCAGAGGACATTTCTCCAAAAAGTATGATCTTTGTCCCCATGTGCAGTTGCAAACCATAGTCTGGCTTTTTTATGGCGGTTTTGGAGCAGTGGCTTCTTCCTTGCTGAGCAGCCTTTCAGGTCATGTCGATATAGGACTCGTTTTACTGTGGATATAGATACTTTTGTGCCTGTTTCCTCCAGCATCTTCACAGGGTCCTTTGCTGTTCTGGGATTGATTCGCACCAACAGAACGCGTCTCCTTCCTGAGCGGTATGACTGCTTCGTGGTCCCATTGTGTTTATACTTGCGTACTATTGTTTGTACAGATGAACGTGGTACCTTCAGGCGTTTGGAAATTGCTCCCAAGGATGAACCAGACTTGTGGAGGTCCACAATTTGTTTTTTTTAGGTCTTGGCTGATTGCTTTTGATGTTCCCATGATGTCAAGCAAAGAGGCACTGAGTTTGAAGGTAGGCCTTGAAATACATCCACAGGTACACCTCCAATTGACTCAAATGATATCAATTAGCCTATCAGAAGCTTCTAAAGTCATGACATCATTTTCTGGAATTTTCCAAGCTGTTTAAAGACACAGTCAACTTAGTGTATGTAAACTTCTGACCCACTGGAATTGTGATACAGTGAATTATAAGTGAAATAATCTGTCAACAACTGTTGTAAAAATGACTTGTCATGCACAAAGTAGATGGCCTCACTTGCCAAAACTATAGTTTGTTAACAAGAAATTTGTGGAGTGGTTGAAAATAGTTTTTATGACTCCAACCTAAATGTATGTAAACTTCCGTCTTCAACTGTATTAGCTTAGTAGAACCCCCCCCCCCCCCCCCCAAAGGCTTAGACTTTTAGAGGTTATGGGGCTATTTTGGATTCGCAAGGAGCCTCTTGTAGATTTGATCGTTCTATTGCAGTGCACCTCCGACTCCGCTTTGCTGATGTCGTTTAGTGCGGATCTGATAGAATCTAGCCCTAATTTCTCTGAACAGGGGAAAATAACCACTGTGAATACATTACATGGTATGAAGAAACAATACTCCAGGCTACAGCGTCATTCTACTTGTCTGACAGATAATACTGTATACTGGCCATTGGGGTGGGCTTGGTGTAGGGTTTGGGGGGTCTGTGGTTGGCTTTTGACCATTTATTTGGATTCTTCATGTCCGTATCATTCTATATGTCCGTCTCAAATAAAACTGTGAAGGACCTCGGCGTTACTCTGGACCCTGATCTCTCTTTTGAAGAACATATCAAGACTGTTTCAAGGACAGCTTTTTTCCATCTACGTAACATTGCAAAAATCAGAAACTTTCTGTCCAAAAATGACGCAGAAAAATTAATCCATTCTTTTGTTACTTCTAGGCTGGACTACTGCAATGCTCTACTTTCCGGCTACCCGGATAAAGCACTAAATAAACTTCAGTTAGTGCTAAATACGGCTGCTAGAATCCTGACTAGAACCAAAAAATTTGATCATATTACTCCAGTGCTAGCCTCCCTACACTGGCTTCCTGTTAAGGCAAGGGCTGATTTCAAGGTTTTACTGCTAACCTACAAAGCATTACATGGGCTTGCTCCTACCTATCTTTCCGATTTGGTCCTGCCGTACATACCTACACATACGCTACGGTCACAAGACGCAGGCCTCCTAATTGTCCCTAGAATTTCTAAGCAAACGGCTGGAGGTAGGGCTTTCTCCTATAGAACTCCATTATTATGGAATGGTCTGCCTACCAATGTGAGAGACGCAGACTCTTTACTGAAGACTTATCTCTTCAGTAGGTCCTATGATTAAGTATAGTCTGGCCCAGGAGTGTGAAGGTGAACGGAAAGGCTGGAGCAACGAACCGCCCTTGCTGTCTCTGCCTTGCCGGTTCCCCTCTATCCACTGGGATTCTCTGCCTCTAACCCTTTTACAGGGGCTGAGTCACTGGCTTACTGGTGTTCTTCCATGCCGTCCATGGGAGGAGTGCGTCACTTGAGTGGGTTGAGTCACTGACGTGGTCTTCCTGTCTGGGTTGGCGCCCCCCCTTGGGTTGTGCCATGGCGGAGATCGTTGTGGGCTATACTCGGCCTTGTCTTAGGACGGTAAGTTGGTGGTTGGAGACATCCCTCTAGTGGTGTGGGGGCTGTGCTTTGGCAAAGTGGGTGGGGTTATATCCTGCCTGTTTGGCCCTGTCCGGGGGTATCATCGGATGGGGCCACAGTGTCTTCTGATCCCTCCTGTCTCAGCCTCCAGTATTTATGCTGCAGTAGTTTATGTGTCGGGGGGCTAGGGTCAGTCTGTTACATCTGAAGTATTTCTCTTGTCTTATCCGGTGTCCTGTGTGAATTTAAATATGCTCTCTCTAATTCTCTCTTTCTCTCTTTCTGTCTTTCTCTTGGAGGACCTGAGCCCTAGGACCATGCCTCAGGACTACCTGGTATGATGACTCCTTGCTGTCCCCAGTCCACCTGGCCGTGCTGCTGCTCCAGTTTCAACTGTTCTGCCTGCGGCTATGGAACCCTGACCTGTTCACCGGACGTGCTTGTTGCACCCTCGACAACTACTATGATTATTATTATTTGACCATGCTGGTCATTTATGAACATTTTAACATTTTAACATCTTGACCATGTTCTGTTATAATATCCACCCTGCACAGCCAGAAGAGGACTGGCCACCCCTCATAGCCTGGTTCCTCTCTAGGTTTCTTCCTAGGTTTTTGGCCTTTCTAGGGAGTTTTTCCTAGGGAGTTTTTCCTAGCCACCGTGCTTCTTTCACATGCTTTGCTTGCTGTTTGGGGTTTTAGGCTGGGTTTCTGTACAGCACTTTGAGATATCAGCTGATGTACGAAGGGCTATATAAAAATACATTTGATTTGATTTAGGAAGATGTTTGTTCCAAATCAGATGTTGGGTACTGTATTTACTTAATATTATATGAATTCTATAACTTGAAATGGCCAATTTCTGTGCAATCAAGGCTTAATTTCAGAGTTCAAATAGTTTTTCAACAGAATAACGTTGCAGGAATGCTTATCATATCTGTTTCTAAATAAATTATTTATTTAGTTAGAAACAAAGATGGTGGGTGTCATTGTTTGCTGAAATTACATGGAACGACTCTAATACCATTCTAGGGTTAGGGTATACTTACACTAACAGAGTGTAAACCAATCTTGGCCGTGGCATTTGACATTGTTGGTCCTCCAGGTGCACTTAGTGTTGTGACAAGCAGGGGGGCATGGCTCAGATGTGTGTGTGTATTGAGTGGATTATTACTCCAGTATCATGACAAAATTCCCTGCTCCTTCCATCCTTGAGATGTCATTTATTAGCAAGTAGCAAAACAAAATGACAGCTAGAAAAAATATTAAATATGGCAAAAAATGTTGTTTTTGATAGAACGTCACAAAAACCAGGCTGGATTCACAGTAGGAGACTGAATGTGTGAGTTTGTGCGTCCCTCCCTCTCTGAAAAATATGTTAGTGTTCAACTTTTTTCTTACTAAGATGGAATACATTATTAATTAGATAACAGAAAGTTAGTACATGTCATGCATGCTCATGTATATGGTATTTGTCCTCTCATTACATTACATTTTGTAATGAAAATGTAGGTGCTTCTACACCTGCATTGCTTACTGTTTGGGGTTTTAGGCTGGGTTTCTGTACAGCACTTTAAGATATCCGCTGATGTAAGAAGGGCTATATGAATACATTTGTTTTGATTTTGTCTCAATGCCATTAAATCCACTGGCTGTACAGTGTTACCCTGGTAATGATACTTTTCAATCTTAAATGTATTCATACTGCAGCCCCACCTAGTGGTTGCAATATACCAAACTATAGTAACTTCATGAAGGGCAGAAACTTCAAAGTGAACATTGGATACCATTGGACACTGAGTCCTATTCAGATCCTTCATCAGCATCATCACATTCATTGTACATACACAAAATGTAAAAGTCCACAAAGCAAAGAACACCAAACAAAGGAGCATTGTGACTCCCAGATAGTGTCTAGGACAGTCATACAGGTATGGAGCAGGGTATCTTGAAGCCAAGGCAGTCGTAGCATTGACCACATTATGGGGGTGTGAATAAAACAGTTCAGGACCCCAGATGATGGATAGAGGGAGGGTAAGAGAGGTTGCCATGTACAGTGCATCGTGGGCCTGTGAGTCTGGGGGGGATTTCAGGGTTGAAAGACGAGACTACTCAAGTTTATGGATAGACAGTCCAGACTCTAGGGCAGCGGAGGTCCAGGATGAGATGTTTAACCGTAGAAACCGTGGAAGAAGACACAGACACATAGGAGGATAATGCCATTGGCATTGACCACATTCCTCCACAGGGGTTTCTCTGATGTGTCTGTGAGTTTCCTCTGCAGCTCAGCCTGCTCCTCAGCACTCAGGTTGGGAGCATTCGACTTTTCCAAACCACAGAAGCTCAACACTGCCTTCTTACAACAGCCTGGCTCCTCTGTGGGCTCTGCACAGACACACAAACACAGGGATGAGGACAGTGTGTGTGCGCGTGTGTAGATGTGATAAAAACATTTATGTATAGTGCCTTCAGTAAGTATTCAGACTCCTTGACTTATTCCACATTTTATGTTACAGCCTTATTCTGAAATTGATTAAATTGTCTACACACAATACCCCATAATGACAACGCAAAAACAGGTTATTAGACATTTTTGAAAATGTATTACAAATATAAAACTGAAATTACATTTACATAAGTATTCAGACCCTTTACTCAGTACTTTGAGTAAAGGGTTGAAGAACCTTTGGCAGCGATTACAGCAAGTCTTCTTGGGTATGAAGCGACAAGCTTGGCACACCTGTATTTGAGAAGTTTCTCCCATTCTCCTATGTCCTCTTAAGCTCTGTCAGGTTGGATGGAGAGCACCACTGCACAGCTATTTTCAGGTCTTCAGAGATGTTTGATCACTTTCAAGTCCCGGCTCTGGCTGGGCAACTCAAGGATATTCAGACTTGTCCTAAAGCCACTCCTGCGTTGTCTTGGCTGTGTGCTTAGGGTCGTTGTCTTGTTGGAAGGTGAACCTTCACACCAGTCTGAGGTCCTGAGTGCTCTGGAGCAGGTTTTCATCAAGGATCTCTCTGTACTTTGCTCTGTTCATCAGTGCCTCAATCTTGACTAGTCTCCCTGTCCCTGCCACTGAAAAACATGCTCACAGCATGACGCTGCCACCACCATGCTTCACCGTAGGGATGGTGCCAGGTTTCCCCCAGACATGACGCTTTGCATTCAGGCCAAAGAGTTCAATCTTGGTTTCATCAGACCAGATAATCTTGTTTCTCATGGTCTGAGAGTCTTTAGGCGCCTTTTGGCATTCAATGCTGCAGAAATTTCTTCGTACGCTTCCCCAGATCTGTGACTCGACACAATCCTGTCTGAGCTCTACGGACAATTCCTTTGACCTCATGTCTTGGTTTTCGCTCTGACATGCACTGTCAACTGTGGGATCTTATATAGCCAGGTGTGTGCCTTTCCAAATCATGTCCAATCAATTGAATTTACCACAGGTGGACTTCTTCAATCAAGTTGTAGAAACATCTCAAGAATGATCAATGGAAACAGGATGCACCTGAGCTCAATTTCGACTCTCATAGCAAACGGTTTGAATACTTATGGCAATAAGGTTGTTACGGATACAAGTGTGTATCCTGTATGTGTGTTTCTTTTCTCTCCTTCTCCTCCTCACAGGTGACAATCATCACTCCCCAATCAGTCATCAATCAGTCCCCAAACAGAAGTCACCTGCTCCTCTTCCCTCACCCAATCACAGTCCCTTTCCCTTGGTTTAAAACCCCAGTCAGTTGCAATCTCTCACTAGCTCATTATCACTCTGAGCTCATTCTCACTCTGATCAATCTTTGTGTTCATTCTCTCAATTTCTCTCTCTCTCTGTGTGTCCCTCAATTTCTCTCTCTCTCTCTCTCTCTCTGTGTGTCCCTCTCTCTATCTCTGTATTGATCTCTTTTGTTTTTGCAACTGCATGTCACATTTGTCCAGTAATCCTGTGAGTATTGTTTTGTTGTTTGACTTTTTGTTTGTTTGGTGGGAAAAGGGGGTACCAAGACAAGTCGCCCATGGGCATACATTACCCGTAGGAATACTTTGTCTAAGTACCCTAGTTAGACCTGGGCGGACCACCCACTGTATTTTTGGTTAGTTAGCTAGCTGTTATTGAGGTAGGCTAGTCTAGTTTAGGGGTGTTTTTGGATTATTGTTTCTTTGCTTGGGTCCAGCTCAGCCCCTTTTCTCACACCCCATTACCGTGTGTTTATAAATAAACCATTAGAGTTTGACGGTCGATTGTAGTTGTCTGTGGTTATTGGTTCTCACTGTTTCTTATCACTATTATAATTTGCATGATTTATGTTACGGTCTTGTTGCCATCCCCCCTAGACTGCAGGGCCAAAGGGATTCGTAACATAAGTGGGGGCTCATCCGGGATATGTCCTTACTGACGCCCATGCCGCTCATGCAGATTGTTATTGTGTGGTTAGTTCAGTGTTGAGCGTCATAGCATTAGTGTTTGCTATTTGTTGGCTCTTGTTTGGTAGTAGTTCAAGATGGCTACTTTTGATTTGAAATCCTTTTTGGATAACCCTTCGTGGGAGCTTTTTGACAAGTGTCGAAGAGTTGATTTAATGACCATGGCTGACCATTATTCGTTGTCTATTTCGCAGAGTTTAGTTAAAGCGGAGGTTAAACAACTGGTGTTAAATGTTTTGTTGGAAGAGCAGGTGCTTGTTACCGCTGCCTGAGCCTACTACCCCTGTAGGGGATGTTGCTGCTCCTGTAAGCCCGTCGGTGTCTGAGACCGAAGGCAAGGCTAAAGCTCCAGCCACATTGCCCCGTTTTGATCCGCTCTCCCCAATGTCAACTGGTGATGCCAGAAGGGATGTCCGTTCTATACAGTTTCAACTGGAAGCGGAAGAGAGAGCCCAAATTAGGCGAGAAAATCTCCAGTTAGAAATGTGTAAACTTGAGGCAGAAAAAGAAAGAGAACAGCGGCTGTTAGAGTTGGAAATGTGTAAAATAGAAGCTGAAAAAGAAAGAGAACAGCGGCAGTTGGAAATCTGTAAAATAGAGGCAGAAAGAGAACAGCGGCAGATGGATTTCAAAATGCGTCAAATGGAACTGGAAACAGAGACAGCGAGGCTAGCCTTCGTTCCTACTGTGCCTGTTAGTGAGTCGTCCTCACCAGCTGGAGCTTCCAACACATTTGACATTAGTAGGCAGATTGCCTTAGTACCTTTGTTTAGAAAGTCAGAGGTTGACTCATATTTTTGTGTGTTTGAACGTATAGCCGTAGCCTTGAAATGGCCTGAAGAAGTATGGTGCTTATTACTTCAGTGTAAATTAACTGGTAAAGCCCAAGAGGTTTTATCAGCGATACCTCTGGAAGATAGTTTGAACTATGAAGTGGTCAAAGCTACCGTTCTTCGCGCTTATGAGCTTGTGCCTGAGGCATACCGACAGAGATTTAGGTCTCATAGAAAGTCTCCTAGTAAGACTTATGTGGAGTTTGCTAGAGACAAGGGAAATCTGTTTGATAAATGGCATGCTGCTAGTAAGGTAACTGATTTCAACTCTGTCCGGGAGTTAATTTTGTTGGAAGAGTTTAAAAATAGTTTACCCGAACGCATTGTAGTATACCTAAATGAACAGAAAGTATCCTCCCTGTCAGAAGCGTCTGTGTTGGCAGACGAGTTTGTGTTGACGCACAAGAGTGTGTTTTCGGCTCATACTGAGAGTAGAGCTACTGAGTTGCCTACTTTTAGTCCTAGTCGGCCCACAGTATATCAAGCACGCCAGAAAAATGAGCGTCCCTGTTTCTATTGTCATAAAGTGGGACATGTGATTAATGATTGCTTCCTACTGAAACGCAAACAAGGGATGCCTATTCATGCCAAGCCGCCAACAGGTGTTGGGCTAATTCGTACTGTTGTGAGGTCTGAAATGAAACAAGTGCCTCAGGGTAAATGTAGTTTGAAAGTCTCAGTACCCGACCGCAGTTACGAACCGTTCATTTTCGAGGGGTTTGTGTCCATAGCGAATGACGAAGCATCTCAGCGTCCTGTTAAAATCCTTAGAGATACTGGTGCGGCGCAGTCATTTATATTGTCTGATGTGTTGCCCTTATCCGACAATACATACTGTGGTTCCAGTGTGTTAGTTCAGGGTATTGAAATGGGTTTTGTCCCAGTGCCATTGCACTTTGTGAATGTACACTCTGAGTTAATCAGTGGAATATTCAGAGTGGGGGTACGTCCTATGTTACCAGTAAAAGGTGTGACCTTTATAATGGGTAACGATATTGCCGGAGGAAAGGTAGTACCCGTATTGGAAGTGTTGGATAAAAGTGACCACTCTCTCTCCAATGAGTTGGCACAGAGTTATCCCCATGTGTTCCCCACTTGTGCTGTCACTCGTGCTCAGGCAAGACAAATGGGTGATGTGATAGATTTGTCGAACACTGTTCTGTTCAAAGAAGATGATCAAGAGGATGGGTTGTGTGCTACCTCTGAGAAGCTGATCACCTCTGACAAACAGCCCAGGGAAGATTCGAAGTATGTTGAACTTATTGCTGAGGCAATACAGTTACCAGTCACTCGTGAGCAGCTGATTGCTAACCAGAAGGTTGACAACAAGCTTGCTAAATGTTTTTCTAGCATTGTCTCATTGGAAGAGGTAAAGAAGAAGAACGTGGCTTACTTCCTTGATGGTAATCTCCTCATGCGTAAATGGACATCCCATGTTGACGCAGACAGAGATTGGAATGCTGTTTACCAAATAGTGATTCCTACAGCCTTTCGACACAATGTGTTATCCCTTGCTCATGATCACCAGTGGTCTGGTCATTTAGGAATCACAAAGACTTATGATCGGATCCTTCGACATTTCTTTTGGCCAGGTTTAAAACAAGATGTGGCTCAGTTCTGTCGGACATGCCACACATGTCAGGTTACAGGAAAACCAAATGAGGTTATTCCTCCCGCTCCTCTTCGTCCGATACCTGTCATAGGTAAACCATTTGAACATGTGGTGGTTGATTGTGTTGGACCGTTACCGAAGACAAAATCTGGTAACCAGTTTCTGTTAACGATAATGTGTATGGCAACAAGATACCCCGAAGCCATTCCTCTGAGAAGGATTACAGCTCCGGTGGTGAGTAAAGCCTTAACCTGTTAGGGCTAGGGGGCAGCATTTGCACGTCTGGATAAAAAAAATGTACCCGATTTAATCTGGTTACTAATCCTACCCAGTAACTAGAATATGCATATACTTATTATATATGGATAGAAAACACTCTAAAGTTTCTAAAACTGTTTGAATGGTGTCTGTGAGTATAACAGAACTCATTTGGCAGGCAAAACCCTGAGACATTTTCTGACAGGAAGTGGATACCTGATGTGTTGTATTACCTTTAAACCTATCCCATTGAAAAACACAGGGGCTGAGGAATATTTTGGCACTTCCTATTGCTTCCACTAGATGTCACCAGCCTTTACAAAGTGTTTTGAGTCTTCTGGAGGGAGATCTGACCGAACAAGAGCCATGGAACGATGATGTCCCATTAGACACCTGGCGAGCGAGTTCATGTTGGGTACCCTCGTTCCAATACGTTATAAAAGAGTATGCATTCGTCCACCTTGAATATTATTCATGTTCTGGTTAAAAAAGGCCCTAATGATTTATGCTATACAACGTTTGACATGTTTGAATGAACGTAAATATATTTTTTCCCCTCATTCATGACGAGAAGTCCAGCTGGCTTAGATCATGTGCTAACAAGACGGAGATTTTTGGACATAAATGATGAGCTTTTTTGAACAAAACTACATTCGTTATGGACCTGTGATACCTGGAAGTGACATCTGATGAAGAGAATCAAAGGTAATGGATTATTTACATAGTATTTTCGATTTTAGATCTCCCCAACATGACGTCTAGTCTGTATCGCATCGCGTATTTTTCTGGGCGCAGTGCTCAGATTATTGCAAAGTGTGATTTCCCAGTAAGGTTATTTTTAAATCTGGCAAGTTGATTGCGTTCAAGAGATGTAAATCTATAATTCTTTAAATGACAATATAATATTTTACCAATGTTTTCTAATTTTAATTATTTAATTTGTGACGCTGACTTGACTGCCGGTTATTGGAGGGAAACGATTTCCTCAACATCAATGCCATAGTAAAACGCTGTTTTTGGATATAAATATGAACTTGATAGAACTAAAAATGCATGCATTGTCTAACATAATGTCCTAGGAGTGTCATCTGATGGAGATTGTAAAAGGTTAGTGCATCATTTTAGCTGGTTTTATGGTTTTGGTGACCCTGTCTTTGACTTGACAAAACATTACACACAACTCTTGTAAATGTACTGTCCTAACATACTCTAAATTTATGCTTTCGCCGTAAAACCTTTTTGAAATCGTAAAACGTGGTTAGATTAAGGAGATGTTTATCTTTCAAAGGGTGTAAAATAGTTGTATGTTTGAAAAATTTGAATTTTGACATTTATTTGGATTCAAATTTGCCGCTCTTGAAATGCACCTGCTGTTGATGGAGTGCACCACGGGTGGCACGCTAGCGTCCCACCTAGCCCATAGAGGTTAATTAAGTTCTTCACGACATTCGGGTTACCTAAGGTGGTACAAACTGATCAAGGTACAAATTTCCTGTCAAAGCTCTTCAAGCAGGTGTTAAAATCATTGTCAGTTACGCACCGTGTGTCAAGCGCATATCACCCAGAGTCTCAGGGTGCGCTTGAACGATGGCATCAGACACTGAAGTCTATGCTACGTAAATATTGTTTGGAATCTGAGAAAGATTGGGATGAGGGAGTTCCTCTAGTTTTATTTGCTGCTCGTGAAACTGTACAGGAGTCCCTAGGGTTCAGCCCGGCTGAACTAGTGTTTGGTCACACAGTGAGAGGACCAATGAAAGTCCTTAAAGAACAGTTTTTGTCCCAAGAGTTGTGTACGGGAGAAGAGAATGTGTTGGACTACGTTAGTTGCTTTCGTGAGCGCCTACACCAAGCCTGTGCACTCGCTAAGGAAGCTCTGTCTTCCTCACAGACAAGTATGAAAAGACACTATGATAAACAGGCTGTTTCTCGTCCACTACAGCCATGTGACCAAGTGCTGGTGTTATTGCCTGTTCCAGGATCTTCACTGTCAGCTCGTTTCTCTGGTCCTTATTTGATTGAGAAGAAGTTAAGTGAAACTGATTATGTGCTTCAAACTCCTGATAGAAAACGCCAATCTCGTGTGTGCCACATTAACATGATGAAAGCATACCACACCCGACCCATCACCCAGGTAGATAGTTCAACCACAGCGGAAGTTACTGCTATTTCTGCTGCTTCTACTGCTATGGTAATGGACTGTCATATTGATGATGTTGATGGATTAGAGTTGCGCAATACTCAGCAGCAGTGCGTTAGATTGCCCAACTCAGAAATGCTGATGTCTCTCCAGTCAGGTCTGGTTCATTTAACGGAAGGACAGGCCGACGATATTGTGAGGCTACTCCACAGTTTTCCATGTATCTTCAATGACGTTCCTACTCGCACAAATGTGTTGGAACATGACATTAATGTTGGAAATGCTGCCCCTATCAAGCAACACCCATATCGTGTCAATGCTTCTAAAAGGAAGATAATGAGGGATGAAGTGAAATATTTGTTGGAAAATTACCTGGCTACGCCAAGTTCAAGCCCTTGGAGTTCTCCTTGCATTCTGGTTCCTAAACCTGATGGTACGTCCAGGTTATGTATGGATTATCGAAAGGTAAATTCTGTCACACTGCCAGATTCGTTCCCGTTACCCAGACTGGACGACTGTATCGACACTGTTGGTGCTGCTAATTATGTAACTAAGTTGGACCTCTTAAAAGGTTACTGGCAGGTTCCGTTAACCTCACGGGCTTCTGAGATTTGTGCCTTTGTTACCCCAGACAACTTCTTACAATACTCTGTCATGGCTTTTGGGATGCGAAATGCACCAGCCACTTTTCAACGACTGGTTAACACCGTATTAGCTGGCGTTCCCAATTGTAGTGCATATCTTGATGATCTAGTGATTTATTCATCTGAGTGGTCAGATCATGTTAACTCTCTAAGGGTAGTATGTGAACGTTTGGCAGCTGCTTCTCTAACCCTGAACTTAGCAAAGTGCGAGTTTGGGAAGGCCACTGTTACCTATCTCGGCAAAGAGGTAGGCCATGGACAGGTGCGCCCTGTTGATGATAAGGTCTTAGCTATCACTGCATTCCCTGCACCTACAACCAGACGAGAACTACGCCGCTTTTTAGGGATGGTTGGCTACTACCGTAGCTTCTGTAAAAACTTCTCTGCGGTAGTTGCTCCATTGACCGATTTGCTCAGTCCGGCTAGATCGTTTGTGTGGTCCCCGGATTGTAAGGTAGCTTTTGAAACTGCTAAAGTACTCTTATGTAATACCCCTGTACTTGCTGCTCCGGATTTTGAAAAACCATTTAAACTTGAGGTAGATGCTAGTGCCAGAGGTGCTGGTGCTGTTCTACTTCAGCAGGACAAGAGTGGACTGGATCATCCTGTATGTTATTTCTCCAGAAAGTTTAACAAATGTCAGTCAAACTATGCCACCATCGAGCAAGAAGCTCTAGCGTTGTTGTTAGCTCTGCAATATTTTGAGGTGTATATTGGGTCTAGTGCCCTACCTGTGACTGTATATACGGACCATAACCCCTTAGTGTTTCTCCACCGTATGTAGAACCAGCGCCTTATGCGTTGGGCTCTTATTGTGCAGAATTATAATTTGGAGATCTGCCACAAGAAGGGTTCTGATAATGTATTCGCAGATGCTTTGTCTCGTGTGTAAAATAATAATTTTTGTATATTTTTACTAAGGTTGACTGATTGTTGATCGTGTAGTATTCATTTGTAAATACTTTGTTCGCAATCCCCCCTGGGGTTGCTCTTTTAAGGGTGGGAGTGTTACGGATACAAGTGTGTATCCTGTATGTGTGTTTCTTTTCTCTCCTTCTCCTCCTCACAGGTGACAATCATCACTCCCCAATCAGTCATCAATCAGTCCCCAAACAGAAGTCACCTGCTCCTCTTCCCTCACCCAATCACAGTCCCTTTCCCTTGGTTTAAAACCCCAGTCAGTTGCAATCTCTCACTAGCTCATTATCACTCTGAGCTCATTCTCACTCTGATCAATCTTTGTGTTCATTCTCTCAATTTCTCTCTCTCTCTGTGTGTCCCTCTCTCTATCTCTGTATTGATCTCTTTTGTTTTTGCAACTGCATGTCACATTTGTCCAGTAATCCTGTGAGTATTGTTTTGTTGTTTGACTGTTTGTTTGTTTGGTGGGAAAAGGGGGTACCAAGACAAGTCGCCCATGGGCATACATTACCCGTAGGAATACTTTGTCTAAGTACCCTAGTTAGACCTGGGCGGACCACCCACTGTATTTTTGGTTAGTTAGCTAGCTGTTATTGAGGTAGGCTAGTCTAGTTTAGGGGTGTTTTTGGATTATTGTTTCTTTGTTTGGGTCCAGCTCAGCCCCTTTTCTCAAACCCCATTACCGTGTGTTTATAAATAAACCATTAGAGTTTGACGGTCGATTGTAGTTGTCTGTGGTTATTGGTTCTCACTGTTTCTTATCACTATTATAATTTGCATGATTTATGTTACGGTCTCGTTGCCATCCCCCCTAGACTGCAGGGCCAAAGGGATTCGTAACAAAGGTATTTCTGTTTTTTATTTTATTATTACCTTTAATCGCTTTGTCATTATGGAGTATTGTGTGTAGATTGCTGAGGATTTTTTTCAAATTCATTCAAGGCACTGTATGTCACGGAATAACAGATGGAGATGGGAGAGAGACCTCTCTTACCTTCAATATCCATATAGTCTGATTCTTGGTTTTCTGTCCAATCATCTATCTCCAGATCCAACCTCTCCTCTGTGTGGTTCCTCAGCTTCCAGCACAACCGGTACAACTGGAGTTGCAGGGAGGTAGAGGCATGGGACAAACAAATGTTTGTTTAGAAATAGCAGAGTGACTGAGTTTTTATACAATTAGCATTCACGGATGGAAGAATAACAATCATTTTGGTATTGGTGGAAGTTGTAACTTACATGTTTGTCTTCAATGGGTTTGGTCATGAGGGAGATGGTGAGTATCACCAAGCACGAAATGCAGAACAGAATGATGGAGAAGTAGAGGTAGTGGACCCCACAGATGATCTCAGGACAGTTAGTAGGGGCCACACAGCTGCCCGTCCCATAGGCAAACTCAGCGATCATCCTGGATAGGCCAATGGCCAGGCCTATCATAAGCCCATAGAACACACCCTGAAGGGGGGGAGAGGAGAGTGAAGAGAAGTCTGTTACTTAACACTTTTTCATGGTTCACTTCCTATTACACAAAAAAACTTTAACAGAAACAAGACAGTAAATGGTGAACGTGGTAACCAGGGACCTTTGAGCCAAACCGACAGAGTACAGATAAACTACATTACATTAGACCACAGGTTAAATTAACCAGTTCAAACAACAAGTAGCTAAAGTAAACTAGTTTATATCACAGGGAGTTTGGTTTAGATGGAGACTCACCGGCTCGTTGACGCGCTTACAGAAGATGGCGAGCATGAAGGTGGCTGCGATGGGCGGGGTCAGGTAGCTGGTGATGGACTGGATGTAGTCAAAGAGCTGGCCGCTCTGAGCAGACTGGACCACAGGGATCCACGCTATACTCACCCCGATCAGAACCAGGATAAATACCCTTCACAGACAAGGATAATACAATCAATCTTACCCATTTATCTAAAATACAAACATACACAAACACTAGCATAGTGACATATGCATTAAAGCAATTTAACTCCAAAGAAGTTGAGCATGCAGAGATGTGTGTTACTGTACCTCCCAGCGATCATGAGTTCCTTCTCGGAGGCGGAGCTGCGTATCTTGGTGTAGATGTCCATGGTGAACAGGGTGCTGGCGCTGTTGAAGATGGAGGTCAGGGAGCTCATCAGAGACGCCATCATCACCGACAGCATCAGGCCTCGCAGACCTGCAGGTGAGAGGGAGAGGACAAGAAGAGAGCAGGGAGGAGGTAATGAGAAGGATAACAGGATGGAAGGGAAGGTGGATTAGGATAGGTGTGGAAAAGAGAAAAGATGAGGAATAAGAGACAAACAAATGTGATGGTTGGTTGTAGTAGACAACAACTATTGTCCTGGTATAAGGACTAGTACTGTATTTAGTACAATAGTACACTATTTGTAGCAGTAGTGGTGCCAGGACTGTCATTGTTACTACAGATGTAGGATCTTATACATTTGTAGTGTATTTGCGGTTTAAAAAGGCTTTAGAAGTTTGTAATTTCGACTTCTGAAAAATGTATCAACCCATACAGAAATGTCCATTAATTATAACCTACATAATAATTCACATTTTCCTGTTGCTGCAGCATTTTTTTCCTGCTGTAGCAAACTGGCTCAAATCAAGATTCTACATCTGTACATGTGTCTTCTGTTATCCACCATTTGGCATGAGGTCTACCACCAGTTTGGGATAGGCGATGTTGGTGCAGCCCACGCTGGCACCACAGTACGTCTGGCACTCATCTGGGTCCACACACGCCACCTCGTCTGGGTAGAGGATTCGGCTGATCATGCCAGGGAAGACCATGACGAACATGGGCAACAGCTTCAGGTAGCCACACAGGATGCAGCCAGCCTTGACATGAGACAGACTTTTGGCAGATAGACAGCGCTGGACAATCACCTAGAGGACAGGGGAGTAAAAAGGCCTCCAGTGACTAGAGGTGATAGATTGAATCTTCAAGGCTCAGTTTTTATGGTCAAAGTATACAGAACTCTGTGTAAGTATGGTGCCGCTGTATTGCTTCAATATGCCAAGAATCCATATCAAGAGAGGGAAAAAACGGGTTTGAAGAAAAATGCACTCATTACTTCCATACAAACACAGATCTACTGACAGGCACAAATGTGTATGCACTATGCAGCTTTTTTATTGTACTTTTTACCCCTTTTTCTCCACAATTGGTAGTTAGTCTTGTCCCATCGAGGCAACTCCCATATGGACTCAGGAGAGGCAAAGGTCAAAAGCCATGCGTCCTCCAAAACACAGCCATGCCAAGCCGCACTGCTCACTTAACCCAGAAGCCAGCTGCACCAATGTGTCAGAGGAAACACCATACAACTGCCGACCAAAGTCAGAGTGCATGCGCCCAGCCTGCCACTGAAGTTGCTAGAGCCCGATGGGACAAGGACATCCCGCCTTGCCAAACCCTCCCTAGCCCAGACAACACTGGGTCAATTGTGCGCTGCCTCATGGGTCTCCCAGTCACGGCCGGCTGCGACACAACCTGGGATTGAACCCTGGTCTGTAATAACGCCTCTACTACTGCAATGAAGTGTCTTAGACCACTGCGCCACTCGAGAGGCCCACTATGCAGCTTTTCTAGTTGAAATATTCATCAAATTAAATGTTTTCCTTTCCAAACATGACCCAAATTGCTGAGCACAATAGAATGCATGTGAGCCTCAGCCAAGTGGGGTAATCAGATAGGAATTAGACAAACAGAAACTAAGATAAGCTTAGAAAGATAGGTGGGATGGGCTGAGGGATATGGGTTGGGATATGGAACTGGAGACAAGTGGGAGTGGAGTTGCTGGGCAGAGATAGAATGACGGTCAAAGATAAAAGTAAAAATAAACAAAACAAAAAAATATGTTCGAATGACACGGAGGGTCTCGGATGGTTGATGGGCAGCTCTCTGGAAACTGGAAGGATGTTGGTGGCCTGGCGGTTGGGAGATTGGGCCGGTGGCCGATATGTCGCTGGTTCGGGTCCCCATTTTGACTTGGGCAGGGCGATGACCCTGGTTGCTTCTGTGGGTCGCTATGGATGGGAGTCTGTTAGATCAGTGGTTCCCCAACTTTTATAGTCCCATACCCCTTCAATAATTCAACCTCCAGCTGTGTACCCCCTCTAGCACCAGGGTCAGCGCACTCTCAAATGTTGTTTTTTTGCCCTCATTGTAAGCCTGCCACACACACACTATACGATACATTTATTAAACATAAGAATGAGTGTGAGTTTTTGTCACCACCCGGCTCGTGGGAAGTGACAAAGAGCTCTTATAGGACCAGAGCACAAATAATAATATAATAATCAATCATTTTAGCCATCTTACATATAAAACCTTATTTGTTCATGAAAAATGGTGAATAACTCACCACAGGTTAATGAGAAGGGTGTGCTTGAAAGGATGAACATAACTCTGCAATGTTGGGTTGTATTGGAGAGAGTCTGTCTTAAATAATTTTCCCCACACAGTCTGTGCCTGTATTTAGTTTTCATGCTAGTGAGGGCCGAGAATCCACTCTTACATAGGTGCGTGGTTGCAAAGGGCATCAGTGTCTTAACAGCATGATTTGCCAAGGCAAGAAACTCTGAGCACAGCCCTATCCAGAAATCTGGCAGGGGCTTCTGATTTAAATTACATTTTCACAGAACCGCTTGTTGCAATTTCGATGAGGCTCTCTTGTTCAGATAGCAGAAAGTGGACTGGAGGCAGGACATTGAAAGGGATAACGAATCCAGTTGTTTGTGTCGTCCGTTTCGGGAAAGTACATGCGTAATTGCGCACCTAGCTCACTCAGGTGCTTCTCTATATCACATTTGACATTTGTCCGTAAGCTTGAGTTCATTTGCACACAAAAAAATCATACAATGATGGAATGATCTGTGTGTTGTCCTTGTTAATGCAGGTAGAAAAGAGCTCCAACTTCTTAATCATAGCCTCAATTTTGTCCCGCACATTGAATATAGTTGTGGAGAGTCTCTGTAATCCTAGATTCAGATCATTCAAGTGAGAAAAAAACATCACCCAGATAGGCCAGTCGCGTGAGAAACTCGTCATCATGCAAGCAGTCAGACAAGTGAAAATGATGGTCAGTAAAGAAAACTTTAAGTTCGTCTCTCAATTAAAAAAAAACATGTCAATACTTTGCCACTTGATATCCAGCGCACTTCTGTATGTTGTAAAAGCGTTACATGGTCGCTGCCCATATCATTATGTAATGCAGAAAATACACGAGAGTTCAGGGGCCTTGCTTTAACAAAGTTAACCATTTTCACTGTAGTGTCCAAAATGTCTTTCAAGCTGTCAGGCATCCCCTTGGCAGCAAGAGCCTCTCAGTGGATGCTGCAGTGTACCCAAGTGGAGTCAGGAGCAACTGCTAGCACGTGCATTACCACTCCACTATGTCTCCCTGTCATGGCTTTTGCACCATCAGTATAGATACCAACACATCTTGACCACCAAAGTCCATTTGATGTCACAAAGCTGTCCAGTACTTTAAAAATATCCTCTCATGTTGTCCTGGTTTCCACTGGTTTGCAGAAGAGGATGTCTTCCTTAATTCACCCCGCATCAACGTAATGAACATATACCAGGATCTGTGCCAGGCCCGCCACGTCTGTTGACTCATCCAGCTGTAACGCATAGAATTCACTGGCTTGTATGCGAAGCAGTAATTGTTTCATCTCCTGCCATGTCACTGATGCGTCGTGAAACAGTGTTGTTTGATGGAGACATTGTTAGTATATCTTTTGGGGCCTTTTCCCCCAGCATTGTCTCAGACATATTTGCGACAGCAGGAAGAACTAAGTCCTCCACAATAGTATGCCTGTCCTAGCCACTCGGTAGCTCACCATATAAAATGCTTCTAGCCCCTTCTTATTAATGGTGTCTTACTACTCAAGTCGTCTTTATTCTCGCTCAAAAAACTCCTGTGGCTTATTTTTCAAATGATCATGTTTCATTTGTATATGTCTGCGCAAAAGTGAAGGTTTCCCACGAGAGAGTAACGGTTAATGTGATTGGAGGTTAATTATTTGACTAGGCTACCTGTATTTGACATTGTGTTGTTATTTCGCTGAACACTAGATGGTTTCATTTTATTTTTGACAGTGAAACGAGGCTACTGTCACGGCTGTTTGAAGGATCAGACCAAAATGCAGCGTGTTTGTAGTTCCACATCTTTATTTATTTGTGAAACGTAATGCAATACACTAAATACTTGAATTAACAAAAACAACAAACCGTGACGCAGAGAGAAACAAACACTACTCAAAAGATAATAACCCACAAAACAGGAAGAGAAAAACCCCTACTTAAATATGATCTCCAATCAGAGGCAACGAGGATCAGCTGCCTCCAATTGGAGATCAACACAAACAACCCCAACATAGAAATAGAAAAACTAGAACTTAAACATAGAAATAGAAAACATAGAAAAACACAAATCACGCCCTGACCTACTCTACTATAGAAAATGACATCTTACTAGGGTCAGGACGTGACACCTACTCAGGCGAGAAAAAAACCTCACCCAAATGTATAGCCCCGTTGGAAAATATAAATGTTTAAAATGTGAAGATTTTTTGTTGTTGTTGTTTAAAATAATATATATATTTATTTGGCGTACTCCCTACGGCATTGCGCGTACCCCAGTTTGGGAATACCTGTGTTAGATGACTGAATGTAAATGTTGAGCAGCTTCACTGCAGGTAGATTGTATGTTTTAATAAAATTAAAAATTAAAAAGAGAAGCTTTGAGTTCTGCTGATGTAATAGTCTGTTTCAACTCGTGTATTTACCGTGTGTGAGTGGCGAGTGAATCAACATCCTGTTCTTTGTTCACAGTCACCTGTGTGCCTGGCTCTTAATCTTATCTTAGTCTGTGAGAACGCATTTGGGTCGAACTAAAAGTGTTCCTCTCTTCATAAGGTAGTCACTTAAGCTAAGACAAGCTTAGAGCTGTTTGGAAAAAGTGGCCATGATAATGATGCACAAATTAGTGTGGGGAGTGGTAGAGTGCATATGTACAAGTGTATATATATGACGTCAGTGCGTGCCTGTCCTGTGAATGAAGGAGGGAGAGAGGGTGTTAGACTTGTTAATTCCCTCCTGAGCAGTAGGCTACCTGATCAGTGCACCAATACCAGGTGGCCTGGATAGTGAGACCAAACACCAGGCCTGGCCAGGGCAGGTCCCCTGTCACCGCGTCCCTGAAGATGTGGAAGGAGTCAGGCCTAGGGGTGTAGCATCTCTTACTGATGTTGACCCCTGTCAGAGTAGGCATGGCCATCATGTAGTGCTCCTGGAAGTTCTCATAACCTCCCACCTTATTGAAGGCTGAGGAGACAGACAGGAGAGGGTTAGAAACTGGGATCACAGATGAACTAGCAGTAGCAATGAACTAAAAGTAGAAATAGGAATGACAGGGGCCAGATAATTAGCAGGAGGACGACAATGAGGAAGAGATATAGCGTTATTGGAACTGGAAAAGAGGGACCGGGCAGCATGAGGGACATAGATGCATAAAGAGACATTACCATAACCCATGAGGATGAAAGATCCCACGACCATGATGATGGTCTGCAAAGTGTCTGTGTAGATGACTGCAGCCAGTCCACCTGAGGTACAGTACACTTAGTGAGATACAGCACAATACAATACCAATCATTATTCATATAGGGTTGTACATGACTAAGCTGTGGAAAGCCCCTGTAGTACTCGTTTACACTATAAATGTGATGTTTTATTTTTTACTGTAATGATTGCCCATGGTCAAAAGGGATAGTATTTTAATGGTCCAGTTGCTCGTTTGATGTTTATCTATCATAAAAAAATCAATGAGTGGCAGGTAGCCTAGCAGTTAAGAGCGTTGGGCCAGTAACCAAAAGGTTGCTAGTTCAAATTTCTGAACTGACTAGATGAAAAATCGGTCGATGGGCCCTTGAGCAAAGGCACTTAACACTAACGCTCTTATCCAGAGCAATCTGCTAGATGACTAAAATGTAATAACTCCACCTCAGTAGTGCTGTACATGAATATACAGTAGGTCATTGATATTCATATGAGCACAATGATAACAGAGTAGACACGGTGGCATACATGTAGATACATTTGCGAGGGCTGCCTTGCAGACTGAAAATGAGGCCCTTAACAATTAATAATAGTACACACATCATTTGCTGTTGACTCTATCACAAAATAATTGATTTATCACATGTGCATCACAGTATTTGATGTTGTGAGTCACTCTATTTATAGGATTGGGTTTACTAAACCCAATCCTATACAGCAGGGTTTCCCAAACTTCCCAGACCCCCTCTCAGTTCTCGTTTTGGTTTTTGCCCGAGCACTTCACAGCTGATTCAAATAATCAAAGCTTGATGATGAGTTGGTTATTTATTTTTTAGTGATTTTTACCCCCCTTTTTCTCCCCAATTTCGTGACATCCAACTGCGATCTTTTCTCATCGCTGCAACTCCCCAACGGGCTCGGGAGAGGCAAAGGTCGAGTCATGCATCCTCCGAAAGAATGACCAGCCAAGCCGCACTTCTTAGCACCCACTCCAATGTGTCGGAGGAAACACCGTTCAACTGACAACCCAGTCAGCTTGCAGGCGCCCAATCCGCCACAAGGAGTCGCTAGAGCGCGATGAGCCAAGAAAGCACCCCCGGCCAAACCCTCCCCTAACCTGGACGACACTGGGCCAATTGTGCGCCGCCCTATAGGACTCCCGGTCATGGCTGATTGCGACACAGCCTGGAACGAACCCCAGGCTGTAGTGATGACGCAAGACCACGATGAAGTGCCTTAGACCGCTGCGCCACTCAGGAGGCGGTGAGTTGGTTATTCGAATCAGCTGTGTCGTGCTAGGGCAAAAACCAAAACATGCACCCATGGGAGGCCCCAGGACCGAGTTTGGGAAACCCTGCTATACAGAGACAGTCTGGGATGGCCTGCCAGTAAACTCCAGGCATTAATGCATCATTACAGTGTAGAACAAAAAAGTTATGTCAGGGAGTATGGCTAATTACCCATGATGCACAGGAGATAAACAGCCTTGGAGGAGGGCATATGTGTCATCAGACATGGCTTGTTATAAAGACTCAAATACAGTCAAAAAGGATGCCATGGTCAGTTAGCGTTACAGATAAGAGCTCCATATTGGTTTACAGGGACACAGTTGATCTAGGGCTCCTCTCAGTGAATTAGTTATATATCGCTGTTATATATGCAGTTATATAGTATATAAGTGACAGAGGAGGCTGGTGAGGGAGGACCACTCCAGCTACTATGAGCCCGTCCTCCCCATTTAAAGTGCCACTAGCCACCACTAAGTGGAGCATATACATAAGTACTGTATACCTGTGACTGTGTATAGAGCAGTGATACTTAGTAGGAGAACCACAGCTAGGTAGATATTCAGCCCCAGAGCCTGATTAATAAAGATGGCTCCAGAGAACATATCCGCCTGACAGAGAGGGAGAGAGAGAGAGAGAGAGAGAAAGAAAGAGGAGAGTTTTTATCAATGGGACAATGGAAGGGTTTATATGGACTAAATGGGGCTATTGTACATGCCTAGTCATTTTTTATGGACTGAACATCAGCGATATACAATGAACAGAGATATGAGTAACTTACTGAGATCTTAGTGAAGACATAGAGGAAGAGTGAGAGCACTGAGAGATAGATGCGGATGCGCTGCCCTCCGAACCTCTTCTTCAAGTACTCTGGCATGGTCACCACCTAAACACATCCAGTATACGTGATTACACGTTAGAATAGCACTTGAAATGGCTTGGTAAAATGCTAATTCAACTCTAATAACACAAAAAGTTGTCCTCACCCCAGCTTTGATGTAAATGGGTACAAAGAGCCATCCAAGAATGATCACCACCACAAGGGCCTGAAAAACACATATTCTAAGGGCTCAGATGGGGAATTCATAAAATGACAGATTCACCTTTTTACTAGACGTGTTACTGCTTTCATCCACTGCTGTGCTCAAGTATATCGATCATATGGTCACATTTACGCAATAACCTACAGGCGTATCAGCCCCAGAATGTATAGATCATTTATTTATCACCTTTTATACAATTAAAGTGCAATAGAGATGGAGATGAGTGATAATATCAGATGTCAGACTCTATGATGATGTTTGCATAAGAGGTTATCGTGGTATTTACTTTAGACGTTGCCACTCACATTCCATTCAAATCCGCCAATAGCAATTCCAGCTGCAGCCGCAGTCCCTGCAATGCCGACAAAATGCCCACTGCCGATGTTGCTGGCAAAGAGAGATGCCCCAATCTGGAAAGAGGAAGGAGGGAGGAATATTCATTAACAATTTATACAGAAAGTAGTTGTATTATTTCACAGTATTTGGATATGGAAAGTCATTGAGGAGCACTTCATTCATAAAGGAACATTTACAACAGCAAAGGGCATGCCATGTAGGATAATAGGGAAAGGGTTGCCAAGTCCATAGTTCCATAGAAGGAAATTAAGTTAGGCACTACGTGTCATGGTGAAATTATTCGGTGATTGGGAACCGATCAGTCTAAAATGAAAGGCATAGTATTTGTGGACCTCCAATGCAACAAGATAAAACATAATGACCTTATAACATAATTTCTCTGATTTAACTATGAGCTGGACATTTCCAATACAGGCAAGTATTGGGATAGTTCAGGAGAACAGGGTGTGTCTTTCCAAATAAGGGCCAGTGTCACAAACAGTGGCCAGCAAAGTAGAGAGAGATGGATGCATTCGAATGTCAATGTATTATTGAGATAATACGTAATAAACTGTCCTGAGAGAGAACTTTTACTCACAGGCCACCACACCATGCTTCTTCCTGCCAGGAAGAATCCACCTACTGTGGCTCGGTTTGTGCTCAGCATAGCCTGCAAAGGGAGATGGGATCATTGACTTGTTTTGAGATACTATATCCATGTGCCAGGAATCAATAACCTTGTGGTTACACGAATACAGTAGTTAGCACCTCTTTCAGTTATATATAACTGTAGAGGTACACCCCCCTCTGTATTTACTTGGACAATTAAGCTAAAATGCTTAATTTGGCTCAATACTACAGCATTTTGGATTTGAGATCAAATGTTTCATGTGAGGGGACAGTACAGAATATAACTTTTTATTTGAGGGTATTTTCATACATATCTGTTCTACCGTTTAAAAATGAAAGCACTGTATGTATCTAGTCCCCCCATTTGAAGGTCTCATGTATTTGGACAAATTAGTGTAATAAAGTAGTCAAACGTTTGGTATTTGGTCCCATTTTCCTAGCACGCAATGACTACATCACTTCTATTGTAAAAAATAATATAATATGTTTGTGACCACTTCTACATTAATGTGGATGCTACCATGATTACAGATTATTGTAACTTTCTCACTCATAATTATTTACGGAGGCACAAAGCATGCTAATGTCTCACCATTACCAATAACAGTGGAGGTTAGCATTCACACCCCTTGACTTTTCCCCCAAAAATTGTGTTACAGCCTGAATTTAAAATGGATTAAATTTAGATGTTTATGAATTATGTTTTTAGAAATGTTTACTAATTAATAGAAATTAAATGCTGAAATGTCTTCGGTCAATAAATATTCAACCCCTTCGTTATGGCAAGCCTAAATAAGTTCAGGAGTACAACATTTCTTAACAACTCACATAATAAGTTGCATGGACTCACTCTGTGTGCAATAATAGTGTTTAACATGATTTTGGAATGACTACTCTGTACCCCACAGATACAATCTCTGTACCCCACACATACATTTATCTGTAATGTCCCTTAGTCGAGGAGTGAATTACAAACACAGATTCAACCACAGAGACCAGGGAGGTTGTCCAATGCCTCGCAAAGAAGGGCTGCCATTGGTAGATGGGTAGAAAAAAAGCAGACATTGAATATCCCTTTGAGCATCCCCCCCGTTGTGGGGTCTGAGACGCCGAAGCCTCCCACCATTAGCTCTGACAAATTGAAAACCCTAGTCATTGGCGACTCCATTACCCGCAGTATTAGACTTAACGAATCATCCAGCGATCATACACTGTTTACCAGGGGGCAGGGCTACCGACGTTAAGGCTAATCTAAAGACGGTGCTGGCTAAAGCTAAAACTGGCGAGTGTATAGAGATATTGTTATCCACGTCGGCACCAACGATGTTAGGATGAAACAGTCAGAGGTCACCAAGCGCAACATAGCTTCAGCGTGTAAATCAGCTAGAAAGATGTGTCGGCATCGATTCATTGTCTCTGGCCCCCTCCCAGTTAGGGGGAGTGATGAGCTCTACAGCAGAGTCTCACAACTCAATCGCTGGTTGAAAACTGTGTTCTGCCCCTCCCAAAAGATAGAATTTGTAGATAATTGGCCCTCTTTCTGGGACTCACCCACAAACAGGACCAAGCGTGGCCTGTTGAGGAGTGACGGACTCCATCCTAGCTGGAGGGGTGCTCTCATCTTATCTACGAACATAGACAGGGCTCTAACTCCACTAGCTCCACAATGAAATAGGGTGCAGGCCAGGCAGCAGGCTGTTAGCCAGCCTGCTAGTTTAGTGGAGTCTGCCACTAGCACAGTCAGTGTATTCAGCTCAGCTTTCCCCATTGAGACCGTGTCTGTGCCTCAATCTAGGTTGGGCAAAATTAAAGATGGCGGTGTTCGCTTTAGCAATCTCACTAGTATAAAGACCTCCTCCATTCCTGCCATTATTGAAAGAGATTGTGATACCTCACATCTCAAAATTGGGTTACTTAATGTTAGATCCCTCACTTCCAAGGCAGTTATAGTCAATGAACTAATCACTGATCATAATCTTGATGTGATTGGCCTGACTGAAACATGGCTTAAGCCTGATGAATTTACTGTGTTAAATGAGGCCTCACCACCTGGTTACACTAGTGACCATACCCCCCGTGCATCCGGCAAAGGCGGAGGTGTTGCTAACATTTACGATAGCAAATTTCAAAAAAACAAAAAAAACAATGACGTTTTCGTCTTTTGAGCTTCTAGTCATGAAATCTATGCAGCCTACTCAATCACTTTTTATAGCTACTGTTTACAGGCCTCCTGGGCCATATGCAGTGTTCCTCACGGAGTTCCCTGAATTCCTATCGGATCTTGTAGTCATAGCAGATAATATTCTAAGTTTTGGTGGCTTTAACATTCACATGGAAAAGTCCACAGACCCACTCCAAAAGGCTTTCGGAGCCATCATCGACTCAGTGGGTTTTGTCCAACATATCTCTGGACCTACTCACTGCCACAGTCATACTCTGGACCTAGTTTTGTCCCATGGAATAAATGTTGTGGATCTTAATGTTTTTCCTCATAATCCTGGATTATCGGACTACCATTTTATTGCGTTTGCAATTGCAACAAATAATCTGCTCAGACCCCAACCAAGGAGCATTAAAAGTCGTGCTATAAACTCTCAGACAACCCAAAGATTCCTTGATGCCCTTCCAGACTCCCTCTGCCTACCCAAGGACGTCAGAGGACAAAAATCAGTTAACCACCTAACCGAGGAACTAAATTTAACCTTGCGCAATACCCTAGATGCAGTTGCACCCCTAAAAACTAAAAACATCTGTCATAAGAAACTAGCTCCCTGGTATACAGAAAATACACGAGCTCTGAAGCAAGCTTCCAGAAAATTGGAACGGAAATGGCGCCACACCAAACTGGAAGTCTTCCGACTAGCTTGGAAAGACAGTACCGTGCAGTATCGAAGAGCCCTCACTGCTGCTCGATCATCCTATTTTTCCAACTTAATTGAGGAAAATAAGAACAATCCGAAATTTATTTTTGATACTGTCGCAAAGCTAACTAAAAAGCAGCATTCGCAAATGGAGGATGGCTTTCACTTCAGCAGTAATACATTTATGAACTTCTTTGAGGAAAAGATCATGATCATTAGAAAGCAAATTACGGACTCCTCTTTAAATCTGCGTATTCCTCCAAAGCTCCATTGTCCTGAGTCTGCACAACTCTGCCAGGACCTAGGATCAAGGGAGATACTAAAGTGTTTTAGTACTATATCTCTTGACACAATGATGAAAATAATCATGGCCTCTAAACCCTCAAGCTGCATACTGGACCCTATTCCAACTAAACTACTGAAAGAGCTGCTTCCTGTGCTTGGCCCTCCTATGTTGAACATAATGAACGGCTCTCTATCCACCGGATGTGTACCAAGCTCACTAAAAGTGGCAGTAATAAAGCCTCTCTTGAAAAAGCCGAATCTTGACCCAGAAATTATAAAAAACTATCGGCCTATATCGAATCTTCCATTCCTCTCAAATATTTTAGAAAACGCTGTTGTGCAGCAACTCACTGCCTTCCTGAAGACAAACAATGTATACGAAACGCTTCAGTCTGGTTTTAGACCCCATCATAGCACTGAGACTGCACTTGTGAAGGTGGTAAATTACCTTTTAATGACGTCAGACCGAGGCTCTGCATCTGTCCTCGTGTTCCTAGATCTTAGTGCCGCTTTTGAAAGACTCATCTCTTCAGTGGGTCCTATGATTGAGTGTAGTCTGGCCCAGGAGTGTGAAGGTGAACGGAAAGGCTGGAGCAACGAACCGCCCTTGCTGTCTCTGCCTTGCCGGTTCCCCTCTCTCCACTGGGATTCTCTGCTGGTGGCTTACTGGTGTTCTTCCATGCCGTCCGTGGGAGGGGTGCGTCACTTGAGTGGGTTGAGTCACTGACGTGGTCTTCCTGTCTGGGTTGGCGCCCCCACCTTGGGTTGTGCCGTGGCGGAGATCTTTGTCGGCTATACTCGGCCTTGTCTTAGGACGGTAAGTTGGTGGTTGGAGACATCCCTCTAGTGGTGTGGGGGCTGTGCTTTGGCAAAGTGGGCGGGGTTATATCCTGCCTGTTTGGCCCTGTCCGGGGGTATCATCGGATGGGGCCACAGTGTCTTCTGATCCCTCCTGTCTCAGCCTCCAGTATTTATGCTGCAGTAGTTTGTTACATCTGTTACATCTGGAGTATTTCTCTTGTCTTATCCGGTGTCCTGTGTGAATTTAAATATGCTCTCTCTAATTCTCTCTTTCTCTCTCTCTTTCTTTCTCTCGGAGGACCTGAGCCCTAGGACCATGCCTCAGGACTACCTGGCATGATGACTCCTTGCTGTCCCCAGTCCACCTGGCCGTGCTGCTGCTCCAGTTTCAACTGTTCTGCCTGCGGCTATGGAACCCTGACCTGTTCACCGGACGTGCTTGTTGCACCCTCGACAACTACTATGATTATTATTATTTGACCATGCTGGTCATTTATGAACATTTTGACCATGTTCTGCTATAATATCCACCCGGCACAGCCAGAAGAGGACTGGCCACCCCTCATAGCCTGGTTCCTCTCTAGGTTTCTTCCTAGGTTTTGGCCTTTCTAGGGAGTTTTTCCTAGGGAGTTTTTCCTAGCCACCGTGCTTCTTTCACATGCATTGCTTGCTGTTTGGGGTTTTAGGCTGGGTTTCTGTACAGAACTTTGAGATATCAGCTGATGTACGAAGGGCTATATAAATACATTTGATTTGATTTGGTATTAATTACATTTTGAATGATGTTTTTTGAATGGTGTATCAATACAACCAGTCACTACAAAGGTACAGGCATCCTTCCTAACTCAGTTGCCAGAGACGAATTAAACCGCTCAGGGATTTCACCATGAGGCAAATGGTGACTTTAACATTTACATTTACATCATTTAGCAGACGCTCTTATCCAGAGCGACTTACAAATTGGTGCATTTAAAACAGTTACAGAGTTTAATGGCTGTGATAGGAGAAAACTGAGGATGGATCAACAACATTGTAGTTACTCCACAACACCAACCTAACTAATAGAGTGAAAAGAAGGAAGCTGGTACAAAATACAAATATTCCAAAACACGCATCCTGTTTGCAACAAGGCAAGTTTTCACTCTTAGGACTATCCTGCCGATCCTTGACTTTGGGGATGTAATTTACAAAATAGCCTCCAACACTCTACTCAGCAAATTGGATGTTGCCATCTGTTTTGTCACCAAAGCCCCATATACTACCCACCACTGCGACCTGTATGCTCTCGTTGGCTGGCCCTCACTTCATATTTGTCGCAAAACCCACTGGCTCCAGGTCATCTATAAGTCTTTGCTAGGTAAAGCCCCTCCTTATCTCAGCTCACTGGTCACCATAGCGGCACCCACCTGTAGCATGCGCTCCAGCAGGTATATTTCACTGGTCATCCCCAAAGCCAACTCCTCCTTTGTCCTCCTTTCCTTCCTGTTCTCTGCTGCCAATGACTGGAACAAATTGCAAAAATCACTGAAGCTGGAGACTTATATCTCACTCACTAACTTCAAGCATTAGCTGTCAGAGCAGCTTACCAATCATTGCACCTGTACATAGCCCATCTGTAAATAGCCCACCCAACTACCTCATTCCCATATCGTAATTTATTTTTTGCTCCTTTGCACCCCAGAATCTCTACTTGCACATTCATCTTCTGCACCTCTATCACTCCAGTGTTTAATTGCTAAATTGTAATTATTTCACCACTATGGCCTATTTATTGCCTTACCTCCCTAATCTTACTACATTTGCACACACTGTATATAGACTTTTCTATTGTGACTGTACGTTTGTTAATCCCATGTGTAACTCTGTGTTTGTGTCGCACTGCTTTGCTTATATTGTCCAGGTCGCAGTTGTAAACTGGAATATCTGGTTAAATAAAGGTGAAATAAAAAACTAAAGTAATATTGCAAAAAATATGGCAAATCAATTAACTTTTTGTCCTGAATACAAAGTGTTATGTTTGGGGAAAATACAATATGACACTACTGAATACCACTCTCCATATTTTCAAGCATAGTGGTGGCTGCATCATGTTATGGGTATGCTTGTATTGTTTAGGACTGGGGAGTTTTTCAGGATAAAAAAGAAATGGAATGGAGCTAAGCACAGGCAAAATCCTAAAGGAAAACCTTGTTCAGTCTGCTTTCCTCCAGACACTGTGAGATTAATTCACCTTTCAGCAGGACAATAACCTAAAACACAAGGCCAAATATACACTGGAGTTGCTTACCAAGAAGACAGTGATTTTCCTGAGTGGCTGAGTTACAATTTTGACTTAAATCTACTCGACAATCTACAGTATGGCAAAACCTGAAAATGGTTGCCAAGCAATCATTAACAACCAATTTGACAGAGCTTGAAAAATGTTGAAAAGAATAATGGGCAAATGTTGCACAATCCAGGTGTGGAAAGCTCTTAGAGACTTACCCAGAAAGATTCACTGCCAAAGGTGTTTCTACAAAGTATTGATCTGAATACTTAAATAAATCAGATATTTCTGTATTTCATCTTCAGTAAATGTCCTAAAATGTTCTAAAACATGATTTCCCTTTGTCATTGTGTGTAGATGGGTGAGAGAAAAAAATATACTTAATCCATTTTGAGTTCAGGCTGTAACACAACAAAATGTGGAATAAGTCAAGGGGGTATGAATATTTCTAAACGCTAACACATATGTATGAAAATACCCTAAAATGAAATGTACTGTTGCCTCATATGAAATATTTGATCTCAAATCCAAAATGCTGGAGTATAGAGCCAAATGAAACGTTTATCTTCACTGTTCAAATAAATATGAAGGGGAGTTTACATACTGTATACATTTTTGTGTGTATTATTTAATTGGACTTTGTTAGTTGTGTAAACATTGTTTCTGAGTCAGTCATCAATCAGCACTATATGTAGTTAGTACTGTATGTACAGTATGTGTACACATCGTATATAACACATTGTGCACATCTTGTATACATGAATGAAATTTACTCTATACATTTGTGTATGGTGTTTAATTGGACTCTGTTAGTCAATCATTGTGTCTGTGTCTATCATCAATCAGCACTGTATGTATTTAGTAGGACTGTAAGAATAAATCAGTTAACTCGAGTCTTAACTTTTTGTCATATTAGTGAAAAGAAATGTGGGCATTTTAATTAATTGCATTGTCTGAAAGTGTTCCAAATACACTGAAAACATCCAAAATACATAATACACTATCGTTAAAGTTTTGGGTCACTTAGAAATATCCTTGTTTTGAAAGAAAATAACATCAAATTGATCAGAAATACAGTGTAGACATTGTTAATGTTGTAAATGACTACTGTATCTGGAAACTGAAGATTGTTTATGGAATATCTACATAGGCGTACAGAGGCCCATTATCAGCAACCATCACTCCTGTGTTCCAATGGCACGTTGTATTAGCTAATCCAAGTTTATAATTTTAAAAGGCTAATTGATCATTAGAAAACTATTTTGCAATTATGTTAGCACAGCTGAAAACTCTCTAACCAGAATAGAAAGAGGAGTGGGAGGCCCCGGTGCACAACTGAGCAAGAGGACAAGTACATTAGAGTGTCTAGTTAAAGAAACAGATGTCTCACAAGTCCTCAACTAGCAGTTTCATTAAATAGTTCCCGCAAAACACCAGTCAACAGCGACGAGGCGACTCCGGGATGCTGGCCTTCTAGGCAGAGTTGCAAAGAAAAAGCCCTATCTCAGACTGGCCAATAAAAAGAAAAGATTAAGATGGGCAAAAGAACACAGACACTGGACAAAGGAACTCTTCCTAGAAGGCAGAGAGTTGCTTCTTCACCTTTGATGTTGAGACTGGTGTTTTGCGGGTACTATTTAATGAAGTTGCCAGTTGAGGACATGTGAGGCGTCTGTTTCTCAAACTAGACACACTAATGTACTTGTCCTCTTGCTCAGTTGTGCACCGGGGCCTCCCACTCCTCTTTCTATTCGGGTTAGAGACAGTTTGCACTGTTCTGTGAAGGGAGTAGTACACAGCGTTGTACGAGATCTTCAGTTTCTTGGCAATTTCTTGCATAGAATAGCCTTAATTTCTCAGAACAAGAATAGACTAACAAATTTCAGAAGACAGTTCTTTGTTTCTGGCCATTTTGAGACTGTAATCAAACCCACAAATGCTGATGCTCCAGATACTCAACTAGTCTAAAGAAGGACAGTTTTACTGCTTATTTAATGACCACAACAGTTTGCAGCTGTGCTAACATTTTTTATGATAAATTAGCCTTTTAAAATGATCAACTTGGATTAGCTAACACAACGTGCCATTGGAACACAGGAGTGACGGTTGCTGATAACGGGCCTCTGTACGCCTATGTAGATATTCCATAAACAATCTTCAGTTTCCAGCTACAATAGTCATTTAAAACATTCAAAATGTCTACACTGTATTTCTGATCAATTTGATGTTATTTTAATGACCCCAAACTTTTGAACGGTAGTGTATATAGTCCTACAGCTAAAAACAACAATGACATGTCAAAACAAGCTGCTATTGAAGTTAAAGAAAGTGTGTTTTATCAATTTACCAGATTTTGATAACTGTTACTTTGGACAAGATCAAGACATCAATATTCTTGCAATGTTTTTTGTTTAAAAGAATCTTAAATTACAGCTCAAATTGTGCAAATTCTGAATTTGTGATCAATCGTGATTAATCCCAGCAAATGCTGCGATTAACTCGATTAAATGTGTTTATCGTTTGACAGCCCTAGTAGTTAGTACTGTATGTATGTGTGCACATCTACTCTCCACACATAGCTGAAACAATATGACAAATGCAACTGTATTGCTCAGCAATTTCATTCTAACATTCTTGTCTCTAGGCTAGGTGGGACGGTAGCGTCCCACCTGACCAACATCCAGTGAAAGTGCAGGGTGCCAAATTCAAACTACAGGATTGTAAATATTTAACATTCTTGAAAATACACATGCAATATGTCAAAATAAAGCTTAACTTGTTGTTAATCCAGCCGCGGTGTCAGATTTCAAAAAGGCTTTACGGCAAAAGCAAACCATGCGATTATCTGAGGACAGCACCCCACCATACAAATGCATAACAATCATTTTCAACCAGGCAGGTGGCAACACAAAAGTCAGAAAAAACTAAATAATTCATGCCTTACCTTTGAAGATCTTCTTCTGTTGGCACTCCAATATGTCCCAGAAACATCACAAATGGTCCTTTTGTTCGATAAACTCCTTTTTATATCCCCAAAATGTCCATTTATTTGGCGCGTTTGATTCAGAAAAACACCGGTTCCAACTCGCCCAACAATACTACAAATGATTTAATAACTTACCTGTAAACTTTGTCCAAACATTTCAAACAACTTTCCTAATCCATCCTTAGGTATCCTAAAACGTAAATAATCAATAAAATTTAAGACGGAATATACTGTCATAGAAAACCAATTGAAAACACAGTGAACTCAACAACAACAACAAATCCTGGATGGTTTGTCCTCGGGGTTTCGCCTGCCAAATAAGTTCTGTTATACTCACAGACATAATTTAAACGGTTTTAGAAACTTTAGAGTGTTTTCCATTCAAATCTGCCAATTATATGCATATCCTAGCTTCTGGGCCTGAGTAGCACGCAGTTTACTTTGGGCACGCTTTTCATCCGGACGTCAAAATACCGCCCCCATCCCAAAGAAGTTTTAAACGTTTGTCAATATTATCCATTTGGCAGGAGGGCGTAAATTGAAACAGTCAAGGTACTTCACTGAAAGGTCAGTACACTTGTTACTCTTACAAAAAAAGGTTCCTAAAGGGTTCTTCGGCTGTCCCTATAGGGAGAACCCTTTTGGTTCCACGTAGAACCCTCTCTGGAAAGGGTTCTCCTATGAGGATGGCTGAAGAACCGTTTTAGGTTCTAGATAGCTCCTTTTTTGTAAGAGTGTAGATGAGTGTAGGCTTCTTGACATTCATACTTGACAACAGTCATGACCTTCCTTGCTTACACTTGAGGAGAACGTTGGCATAATGTTCCTGGCACAATAGCCCAATTGGGCCAATATCTGTAGAAACAAGTGTACTGCACCAGTCCAGCCAAGAACCTACTAGTGATTAAAAAAAATGTGGAAGCCATCTGACAACAGACGACCGTGAATGTTGTGTGTATGTATTATTTTTTGTATGTATATGTACAGTATGTGTAACTGATACACACACACACACACACACACACACACACACACACACACACACACACACACACACACACACACACACACACACACACACACACACACACACACACACACACACACACACACACACACACTACATGTGAAAACAAATAATTCAGTCGGTTATCCATACCGGTTATAGACTATAGCGATATTGTCTATATGAATGCAGCTACTGTACCACTGTATTGAATTATTGGACAGAGTTTATCACAGCACACTACGCTTTATTATGGGCGATAGTTTCAATAATGTATGTAAATTGTCAAGCATTTTGTCTGTGATGTCTTTCTCGGTATGTGTCAGACCCCGGTAAGACTAGCTGTTGCCATTGGTGTCGGCTAATGTGGATCGTTATAAAATAAAATTGAATGATTTTGTAACGAAAGTGTAGACTATCATAATACATATTTAACTTTTGTACATCTAAGGACTTTGTCATATTATCATTCAGAAGGAAACACTATCCAGATGCTTCCAGTGGTTTTTAATAAGGTTTCTTGGACTTTAACGCATTCAGAATAGACAAAACAACCAACTTTTCTTCAGATTAGACAACAACCATGCCATGCATCTCTTTATCATTGCTGAGGGGTTAACTATTTATACACACAGATTTGTTTAAGAGTTTGCAGACTGGTCAATGGAAAGACTAAGCAACTCACCCATACTCCGACTGCCAAGACAACCAAAAAGTAGATCACAATGACGGAGATATCCGCCGGGTTGTTAAGGGCCACCGTGCCATTGTTAAACACATTCCTAACTAAGGGGAACCCAGAATAATCCTGTGTCATTTTGTCTGCTCCGAGCTGCAGAGGTGACCAGAGAACAGGTGTGTTGATGAAGATTCTTTCCTTTACTGCTGCACTGTTGCTTCTGTACCACTGACCCCAAAGGTAGGTATAGGGGTGTGTGTGTGTACTGCTGGTTAATATTGTGTTTGAGACCATGAAAAGGTGTGTCAGCTTGCCTGCCAATGTGTGTGTGCATTGCAGTAAATTAATAAATGTTTGAATTGTTCACAAATGTGTCAGAAATCAAAGAATGTGTTTAATGGCAAACAAAGGGTAATTAATGATCAACTGAACAGGAAATACTTGGAGGAAAGAAACATATTCCTGTAAAAAATATCACTCCACTATCAGAATTACACCAACCCTAGTCATAATGGAAAGGGCTGATTGATCACACTCTAGGTAAATAAGTAAACTGTGACAGTGCTGTGGCAGCAGGTGAATTGAGGACTCCTGGGAGAAAGAGCATAGCAAAGAGTATACAGAAGAATAAAAAATATGGTGGGTTTCTGATAGAAAAACAATTGAAGGATTTATTGGCTTTAATAGGATATGTTTAATAGGAAACTATAGTAGTAGTAATAATAATATAGTGAACCAAAATAAAAATGCCACATGTAAAGTGTTGATCCCAATGTTTCATGGGCTGAAATAAAAGATCCCAGAAATGTTCCATAAGCACAAAGAGCCTATTTCGATGAAATTCTGTGCACAAATATGTGACATCCCTGTTAGTGAGTATTTCTCCTTTGCCAAGACAATCCATCCACGTGACAGGTGTGGCATATCAAGAAGCTGATTAAACAGCATCATTACTTCGACTGCCGGGGCGGCAGGGTAGCCTAGTGGTTAGAGCGTTGGACTAGTAACCGAAATGGTTGCAAGTTCACAACCCCAAGCTGACAAGGTACAAATCTGTCATTCTGCCCCTGAACAGGCAGTTAACCCACCGTTCCTAGGCCATCATTGAAAATAAGAATTTGTTCTTTAACTGACTTGCCTAGTTAAATAAAGGTAAAATAAAAATTACACAAGTGCACCTTGTGCTGGGGACAATAAAAGGCCACTCTAAAATGTGCAGTTTTGTCACAACACAATGCCACAGATTTCTCAAGTTTTGAGGGAGCGTACAATTGGCATGCTGACTGCAGGAATGTCCACCAGAACATTTGCCAGATATTTGAATGGCAGTACGTCTAAGTGGCCTCACAACCGCAGACCATGTGTAACCACGTCAGCCCAGGACATCCACATTGGCTTTTTTATCTGCGGGATCGTCTGAGACCAGCCCCCTGGACAGCTGATGAAACGGAGGAGTATTTCTGTGTGTAATAAAGCCCTTTCGTGGGGAAAAACTAATTCTGATTGGCTTGGCCTAGCTCCCCAGTTGGTGGGCCTATCATGTGAAATCCATAGATTAGGGCCTACTTTATTTATTTAAATTGACTGATTTCCTTACTAATTCAGCAAAAAAATGTACATCCCTTTTTCAGGACCCTGTCTTTCAAAGATAATTCATAAAAATCCAAATAACTTCATAGATCTTCATTGTACAGGGTTTAAACACTGTTTCCCATGCTTGTTCAATGAACCATAAACAATTAATGAACATGCACCAGTGGAACGGTCATTAAGACTCTAACAGCTTACAGACGGTAGGCAATTAAGGTCACAGTTATGAAAACTTAGGACACTAAAGAGGCCTTTCTACTGACTCTGAAAAACACCAAAAGAAAGATGTCCAGGGTCCCTGCTCATCTGCGTGAATGTGCCTTAGGCATGCCGCAAGGAGGCATGAGGACTGCAGATGTGGCCAGGGCAATATATTGCAATGTACGTACTGTGAGACGCCTAAGACAGTGCTACAGGGAGACAGGACGGACAGCTGATCGTCCTCACAGTGGCAGACCACGTGTAACAACACCTGCACAGGATCGGTACATCCGAACATCACACCTACGGGACAGGTACAGGATGGCAACAACAACTGCCCGAGTTAAATCAAATCAAAATGTATTTGTCACCTGCGCCGAATACAACAGGTGTAGACCTTACAGTGAAATGCTTACTTACAGGCTCTAACCAATAGTGCAAAAAAGGTATTAGGTGAACAATAGGTAGGTAAAGAAATAAAACAACTGTAAAAAGAAAGGCAATATACAGTAGCGAGGCTATAAAAGCAGCGAGGCTACATACAGATACTGATTAGTCAGGCTGATTGAGGTAGTATGTACATGTAGATATGGTTAAAGTGACTATGCATATATGATGAACAGAGAGTAGCAGTAGCGTAAAAGAGGGGTTGGCGGGTGGTGGGTGGGACAAAATGCAGATAGCCCGGTTAGCCAAAGTGCGGGAGCACTGGTTGGTCGGCCCAATTGAGTTGGTATGTACATGAATGTATAGTTAAAGTGACTATACATATATAATATACAGAGAGTAGCAGCAGCATAAAAAGAGGGGTTGGGGGGGTTGGGGAGGCACACAATGTAAATAGTCCAGGTAGCCATTTGATTACCTGTTCAGGAGTCTGATGACTTGGGGGTAAAAACTGTTGAGAAGCATTTTGTCCTGGCACTCCGGTACCACTTGCCATGCGGTAGTAGAGAGAACAGTCTATGACTGGGGGGGCTGGGGTCTTTGACCATTTTTAGGGCCTTCCTCTGACATCGCCTGGTGTAGAGGACCTGGATGGCAGGCAGCTTAGCCCCAGTGATGTACTGGGCCATACGAACTACCCTCTGTAGTGCCTTGCGGTCAGAGGCCGAGCAATTGCCGTACCAGGCAGTGATGCAACCAGTCAGGATGCTCTTGATGTTGCAGCTGTAGAACCTTTTGAGGATCTCAGGACCCATGCCAAATCTTTTTAGTTTCCTGAGGGGAAATAGGCTTTGTCGTGCCCTCTTCACGACTGTCTTGGTGTGTTTGGACCATTCTAGTTTGTTGTTGATGTGGACACCAAGGAACTTGAAGCTCTGAACCTGCTCCACTACAGCCCCGTTGATGAGAATGGGGGTGTGCTCGGTCCTCCTTTTCCTGTTGTCCACAATCATTTCCTTAGTCTTGGTTACGTTGAGGGATAGGTTGTTATTCTGGCACCACCCGGCCAGGTTTGACCTCCTCCCTGTAGGCTGTCTCGTTGTTGTCGGTGATCTCTGTGTGTGGAGTACAGGTGTTCTAGAATTTTTTTCCCCTCTGGTTGCACATTGAACATGTTGATGGAAATTTGGTAGAACTGATTTAAGTTTCCCTGCATTAAAGTCTACGGCCACTAGGAGTGCCACCTCTGGGTGAGTGGTTTCTTGTTTGCTTATTTCCTTATACAGCTGACTGAGTGCGGTCTTAGTGCCAGCATCTGTCTGTGGTGGTAAATACACAGCCACGAAAAGTATAGCTGAAAACTCTCTAGGCAAGTAGTGTGGCCTGCAATTTATCACTATATACTCTACCTCAGGCAAGCAAAATCTAGAGACTTCCTTAGATTTCGTTCACCAGCTGTTGTTTACAAAAATATGCACAGACCCCCCCTGAATATCCATGTTGTCATTCAGCAACGATTCCGTGAAACATAGGATATTACAGTTTTTGATGTCCCGTTGGTAGGATATTCGCGATCGTACCTCGTCTAGTTTATTGTCCAATGATTGCACATTGGCGAGTAGTATTGATGGTAATGGCAGCTTTCCCACTCGCCTTTTCCAGGTTCTGACAAGGCATCCGGCTCTTTATCCTCTGTACCTGCGTCGCTTCCTCTTGCAAATAACGGGGATGTTGGCACTGTCGGGCGTTTGGAGAATGTCCTGTGCGTCTTGCTTGTTGAAGAAAAAATCTTTGTCTAATCAGAGGTGAGTGATCGCTGTCCTGATATCCAGAAGCTCTTTTTTTGCCGTAAGATACGGTTGCAGTAACATTATGTACAAAATAAGTTACAAATAACGTGAAAAAAAAACACATAATAGCACAATTGGTTGAGCACCCGTAAAACTGCTGCCATTTCTTCCAGTGCTATTTTGACCAGGAATGCACAATCCCTCCATCAGTGCTCAGACTGTCCTCAATAGGCTGAGAGAGGCTGAACTGAGGGCTTGTAGGCCTGTTGTAAGGCAGTTCCTCACCAGACATCACCGACAACAACGTTGCCTATGGGCACAAACCCGTCGCTGGACCAGACAGGACTGGCAAAAGGTGCTCTTTACTGACGAGTCGCGGTTTTGTCTCACCAGGGGTGATGGTCTGATTCGCGTTTATCGTTGAAGGAATGAGCGTTACTCTGAGGCCTGTACTCTGGAGAGGGATCAATTTGGAGGTGGAGGGTCCGTCGTGGTCTGGGACAGTGTGTCACAGTATCATCGGACTGAGCTTGTTGTCATTGCAGGCAATCTCAACGCTGTGCGTTACAGGGACGACATCCTCCTCCCTCATGTGCTACCCTTCCTGTAGGCTCATCCTGACATGACCCTGCAGTACTTAATGCAGCTGGTGGCCACACCAGATACTGACTGTTACTTTTTGACCCCCCCCCTTGGTTCAGGGACACATTATTCAATTTCTGTTAGTCACATGTCTGTGGAACTTGTTCAGTTTATGTCTCAGTTGTTGAATCTTATGTTCAGACAAATATTTACACATGTTAAGTTTGCTGAAAATAAACGCAGTTGACAGTGAGAGGACGTTTCTTTTTTTGCTGAGTTTATGAACTGTAACTCAGTAGAATCGTTGCATGTTTCGTTTATATTTTGTTCAGTATAATAATAATAGCATTAGATGTATGTTAATGGACATCGCTATAGTATGTTGACTGCAAGCCTAGTCCATGACCTCTGTCAATATGATGGTTTATTTCAACAAGTTAACTAATTCTAAGGTCAGTCAACCAAAAAGGTACTTTCTCCACAACGCTACCTCACCCACAGAGTAAACACACACACAGATAGTGGGTTAATTATTACTCTGTCCCTCCGTCATTCCTCCTTGACTGTGTGTGATGAGGTGCTGTTATCCCTCTAGTGGTGTGGGGGCTGTGCTTTGGCAAAGTGGGTGGGGTTATATCCTGCCTGTTTGGCCCTGTCCGGGGGTATCATCGGATGGGGCCACAGTGTCTTCTGATCCCTCCTGTCTCAGCCTCCAGTATTTATGCTGCAGTAGTTTATGTGTCGGGGGGCTAGGGTCAGTCTGTTACATCTGGAGTATTTCTCTTGTCTTATCCGGTGTCCTGTGTGTATTTAAATATGCTCTCTCTAATTCTCTCTTTCTCTCTTTCTGTCTTTCTCTCGGAGGACCTGAGCCCTAGGACCATGCCTCAGGACTACCTGGTATGATGACTCCTTGCTGTCCCCAGTCCACCTGGCCGTGCTGCTGCTCCAGTTTCAACTGTTCTGCCTGCGGCTATGGAACCCTGACCTGTTCACCGGACGTGCTTGTTGCACCCTCGACAACTACTATGATTATTATTATTTGACCATGCTGGTCATTTATGAACATTTTAACATTTTAACATTTTGACCATGTTCTGTTATAATATCCACCCTGCACAGCCAGAAGAGGACTGGCCACCCCTCATAGCCTGGTTCCTCTCTAGGTTTCTTCCTAGGTTTTTGGCCTTTCTAGGGAGTTTTTCCTAGGGAGTTTTTCCTAGCCACCGTGCTTCTTTCACATGCTTTGCTTGCTGTTTGGGGTTTTAGGCTGGGTTTCTGTACAGCACTTTGAGAATATCAGCTGATGTACGAAGGGCTATATAAAAATAAATTTGATTTGATTTGATTTGATTATTTCCGTCATTCCTCGTCAGGTTTCTGGTGAAGACTTGAGTGTGTGTGAGGTGCTGTTATCCATAAAATATGTATTTCTCTTTCAAAAACAATTATCTGTCACATCTCAATCACAGCTACAAACAATCTTGTTCACATTAAGTTGCATCAGTGTCTACAAGTATATAACATTTGCAATATCACAGTATGATCTTACAATACCCTTGTATTGCTCCTATCTTGGTATCGCCTGATGCTTCAATCCCGACCCTGTGCTTTTATCTCAGCTATTTCAAAGCCTTAACTATCTCCTAGAAGGCCAGCTTCCCGGAGTCGCCTCTTCACTGTTGACTTGGAGACTTGTGTTTTGCGGGTACTATTTAATGAAGCTGCCAGTTGAGAACTTGTGAGGCGTCTGTTTCTCAAACTACACACTAATGTACTTGTCCTCTTGCTCAGTTGTGCACCGAGGCCTCCCACTCTTTCTATTCTGTTTAGAGCCAGTTTGCGCTGTTCTGTGAAGGGAGTAGTACACAGCGTTGTACGAGATCTTCAGTTTCTTGGCAATTTCTGGCATGGAATTGCATTGATTTCTCAGAACAAGAATAGACTGATGAGTTTCAGAAGAAAGTTAATTGTTTCTGGCCATTTTGAGCCTGTAATCGAACCCACAAATGCTGGTACTCCAGATACTCAACTAGTGTAAAGAAGGCCAGTTTTACTGCTTCTTTAATCAGGACAACAGTTTTCAGCTGTGCTAACATAATTGCAAAAGGGTTTTCTAATGATCAACTAACACAACGTGCCATTGGAACACAGGAGTGATGGTTGCTGATAATGGGCCTCTATACGCCTATGTAGATATTCCATTAAAAATCTGCCGTTTCCAGCTACAATTGTCATTTACAACATTAACAATGTCTACACTGTATTTCTGATCAATTTGATATTTTAAATGACAAATGCTTTTCTTTCAAAATCAAGGACATTTCTAAGTGACCCCAAATGTTTGAACGGTAGTGTATATTACTTTACTAGAGCTGTTATACTATAAACCCTGTAGTTAGGAGAGTAAAAGTACCAAAAAAACATCACTAGATGCTGCTATTGAGTCAAGCTGAAGATGGTTAAACAAAGAGGACAAAAAAAAGAGCCCACATGGCTCAAAAAAGGGTGGTGAAACCAGCCAGGGTTCTGTTCAGTTGGACACATGAAAGCAAAACATTTGCAACAGAAAACAAAAAAGGATAGTATTAGACTTATTACTAGCCTTTCTTTTTTTTTTTTTTTAAACAAAAGGTAAAGATAGTTAAATATAAAAGGTGTCGATAATTCATTGGAAATGTATACTGCACCAAGATACCCATTCTGACCTTGTCCATTAGGGAGAGGAATACCATGAGAGCAACATCCTCACCAAAAACACAAAATCCTACACAGTGAACAAAATCAGTGTGTGTGTCTGTGTGTAATACCTGAATGAGAAAAGAAACAATCATGACCAAATTGCACATGACTGCACAGCCAGATTCACTCACAGCGACTGATGCGCACAATCATGCTGTTCATCCAAGAATTCCCACAGAATAGGCTACACACGCATGTCTGCACACAAAGCATGTACACATGCCCACACAAACACACTATAAAACAGCACACCGAAGACAGAAATCAAGGCCATTTGTTGCAATTATAAATTACTCTGAAGCACAAGGCATGAACCCACACAAGTTCCCATGGTAGGTAATGTTTTAATGGCATTCTTTAATGACCACGCATGATTCATAATAATAAACAAATGTACTTGCACAACTGAAAACTCCAGACACTGTCCCATCAACATTCAAAGACGGACATTTCAAGACGGAAGATGGCTGGAATACGTTCACAGGGGCTAACAGTGCACACAGAGGTCAGAGGGCAAAGTGGAAAGGGCAAGAGGCAGGAAATAGAGAAGAACAACAGACAGACACCTTACAGTGACCGGGGGGGGGGGGGGGGGGGGGGGGGGGGGCATAGAAACGGTACAAGTCAGGGAGGAGAGCACAACAACATTCTGGTAAATAGTGACATTTGCACTATGCTGTGCAAAATAATGAAACAATTAGCATTACAGACATCCATCACGATGATAGATACTAGATTGTCCTCACGAGAACATCCTGTGGAAATGCCACTTGAATACCAACCATTCAGTTCATCATCAGCAACAATTGAAGAGAGGGGATGCAATGGCTATAATAAAAACAAAATAGCACTAGTGCACAGAAAGTGGGCCAGGGACAGAAAGCCTTGGAGGACAGAGAAGAGGGAGAGAGTTGAGGAGGACAGTATGAGAAGGTGAATGCAGCAGCAGGGGAAGAGGTGAGAATGTAGGACAAAACGACAGGCCACTAGAGAACAGATTCTTCCTGATGAGGCCTTAATTGAGCATTATAATGGCACAAAGAGAAGAGGTCAGCGATTAGGAAGAGAAGAAAATAGAGGGAATAGAGAAGAAAAGGTCCGAAAAGAGTAGAGAATAGGGGAAAGGGGAGTGGCTAACTCTAGCTAAAGACTATCTTGGGGGTAGGAGGAGGTCTCAGGGTTGGGCCTCTCCCCCCTCGCTGTCCTGCTGGTCACTGGTCCACAGGGTCAGGTTGTCCCGCAGCAGCTGCATGATGAGGGTGGAGTCCTTATAGGAGTCCTCGTTCAGATTGTCCAGGTGTCCAATGGCCTCGTCAAAGGCCTCCTTGGCCAGCTTGCAGGCCTCCTCGGGAGCATTCTGGATCTCGTAGTAGAACACAGAGAAGTTGAGGGCCAGGCCTAGCCGGATGGGGTGGGTGGCCGCCATGCTCTTGCTGATCTCGTAGGCCTCCTTGTAGGCTCCCTCGGAGGACTCCACGGCGGAGGTCTTCTTCTCGGCCGTGGCCACCTCGGCCAAATAGCGGTAGTAGTCGCCCTTCATCTTCAGGTAGAACACCTTGCTCTCCAGCTGGTCTTCTCCGCAGCTCTTGATGAGGAACTGGTCGAGCAGGTTGAGCACGTCCTGGCAGACCGTCTCCAGCTCCTTCTCGATGGTCTCCCGGTAGGCCTTCACCAGCTCCAGCTTCTTGTCGTTGCCGTCAGCCATGGCCCTCTGCTCAATGCTGGAGGTGACGCGCCAGGAGGACCGCCGGGCCCCCACCACGTTCTTGTAGGCCACAGAGAGCAGGTTGCGGTCATCGTTACTCAGAGGCTCGCTCAGCTCAGTCACCTGGTGAGGACATAGAAGTGTTAAATAGCTCAGCTGGTAGAGCATGGCTCTTGCAACACCAGGATAATGGGTTCAATTCCAGGGACCACCCATACTTAAAATGTATCCACGCATGAATGGAAGTCACTTTGGATAAAAGTGTTTGCTAAATGGCATATATTTTTATATTATTCATGTTGACAGGATGTGAAAATGCTACCATATCATATACTTTTTATAAATCTAAGAAACTGGCCTAACATTGGGAGGACCTACACATTCACCATGACAAAGGTGTGAAGTTGCAGGGTGCATGCATGTCTAGGTGGAGATGTACAGTATGCTGTGTTTGGGAATGAAGCTGTGCTTGATAGAACCAGACTTTGTTTTATTATATAAAGATACTTCTATGCCTTTTGAGCAACCGGATGCATTTAAGTCAATCGCTGAAAATGTATCCATCAGCATCAATAAAGCTGACCTTGCAGGGTTGTCATTAGTTACCACAGTCAAAATGTGCTATATCATACATTGATGAAAACAAAAATGTGCTTTTTGGTCTTAATTTAAGGTTGGGATTAGGCATAAGGTTAGCAGTGTACTTAAGGTTTAAAATCAGATTTTAAGATGATCAATTGTAGAACTAGATAGGGTTTAGCCATTTGTGGCTGTGGTAAGAAGTGACGACCCTCTTGCAGACAGGATGTGTGTGGGTGCATTCGCTAAGGCGCAAAATCTGGTCCTTAATAGATTTCCACCATCATATTTGCTAGTTATTTAAGAACATTTTTCTCTGTCTGGCATAAAGTTGACCATTACTATCTTAGTTAAGCTATTACTGGTCATGTAAAACCAGCTTTCAAGCTTGGACTATCTAGCTAGTTTTATTCACTAGCCCAAAGTGCTGTAACTAGCGATGTTTGCCTATGTTCATTTTGGCTGGTGCTACTGCATCGACCAGCCGTTGCTAGCCACGAATCCAGACCACCAGTTTCATTCTTAACTAGATATAGATAACTAGGTCGTTAGTTACTACATTCACTTCTCAAAACGATATAACAAAATAACAGAAGCAAAATAACCTTGATGTTGTGTGCACCAGGTTTCACATTGATTGATTATGCAGATAATTTTTGAAATTATTTCTAGAAGGTAAAGACGACAAACCCAGCTACTGTAGCTAGCTAGCTACTGTAGTTGGCAAGATACTACATGGTATGACCATTGAATGATGTCATCTGATGACCTTTGTTACAAACTGATATCAATGATTGTCACATTATGTAATTATTTCATGTGAGGAGCATTATGCAGAACGATGACGTCTCTAGTACCTGTTTCATCGCCGAGGCCATGTCATCGTACCGTTCCGCCTGCTCAGCCATACGGGCTCTCTGGATCAGTTGCTCTCTATCTGCCATCGTCGCCGTTGATGTGCCGAAGGTCGGGCAGTCAGTTCCACGATACAGGAAGCAGGCTATCGACAATTTCTTTCGAATACACGGATGTGTATTTTCCTGCTGATGTCCAACGCTACAAACAGCACATCAAACGTAACTGCTGATTTTCTCTGAAATACCCGCTTACATAAGACCTAGCTAAAACAATGGTGAAGCAATTCTGTTAATGCTAATGTCTGAGGCGCAAATTAGAAGGGAGACAATCAGTGACAGCTCCAAATCTCTAACTGATGGCTACTGCGGCCTGTGGTGCTGCTGCAAGCGTCCAGTCAATCCAGTCTATCCGGTGTTGGGGCCGAAGGCTGCCGCTGATATTTCATGATGACGTCACTTTCTAAAAATAGAAACGTACGCTGCAAGCGTGCATGCGCAGTGCGACGTACCGCATCCTCGAGCTGTTGCAGCAACTGAGGGCGCGTGCGTGTAGGGTTGGCGCCAATGATGTGTATACTGCATATCATTGGTGGTGCTAGCAAGAGTAACCTCTCCAGTCCTCACATATAGTATGGACATGGAAGGAAAGCTTACAAACATGGGATGGCAAGGAGAACATGGAGGACAAAAGCAGTGCCTTCACTCACATCTGCCCAGTCCCAAAGCCATGATAGGGGAATAATGGTAGCTATGTTGGCACTTATGCCAATCATTGTAAGGTATACACGTCATTGAAAGGTGCAGAAGCGTTGTTCAGAAGCGTTCCCTCCTTCATCCCTAAAAGGAAAACACTTCACATTCCATCCTCTCTTCCCTGTAACTTGGTTTAGTCTAGAAGGGCTACAGCTTTTGTCTAAATTGACGTAGCTGGATAGGATAATTTATGAAGCTAGGTTGAATTAGCTGTATCCCTGAAAACCAGATGCTTCCGGTTGCTACAATTAATGAATCAACTTTTGACTTCAATTTGACAAAAGCTGTATGTCAGAGACATGACGCTTTAACTGGGCACTATGGCAAGCAGATGAGTAGAAGGATACTGGACAAGAGGTGTATGACACACTTCTGTATATTATCAGGTCTGTTATATATATATATATTTTTAAATGTAGCAGAACATCTAGCTACCAGTCACAGAGAAGGGAAACTGGCATTACCTTATCCTCATGCAATTAGACATACTGAACAGACCACCTAATAATTGATTGATATTTATTATGTATTAATTTCTCCCACAAAAGAATACATGAATACTCCTCAAAGTCCAAGTTTTCAATGTCACACAGTTGCACTCCTGTAGACCTTACAAGGAAATGCTTACTTACAGGCTCTAACCAATAGTGCAAAAAAGGTATTAGGTGAACAATAGGTAAGTAAAGAAATAAAACAACAGTAAAAAGACAGTGAAAAACAGTAGCAAGGCTATAAAAGTAGCGAGGTTACATACAGCCACCGGTTAATCAGACAGATTGAGGTAGTATGTACATGTAGATATGGTTAAAGTGACTATGCATATATGATGAACAGAGAGTAGCAGTAGTGTAAAAGAGGGGTTGGCGGGTGGGACAAAATGCAGATAGCCAGGTTAGCCAAAGTGCGGGAGCACTGGTTGGTCGGCCCAATTGAGGTAGTATGTACATGAATGTATAGTTAAAGTGACTATGTATATATGATAAACAGAGAGAAGCAGCAGTGTAAAAAGAGAGGTTTGGGGGGCATTTACCAGGTTTAGATTAGTTCTTTATTATTCACTTGACTTGAAGAAAGAGTAGAAGCTCATTAGGGTTTCTGCTCTTCAGGCATGGGGAAGACATCAATTGCATACTACTCGCGTCTTCTCTCCTCATTTCCTTCTCAAAACTAATTGGATGAGAAAGCCAGAGGTTCTTCCCCTCTGACCTCCAATGTGTGTTGAGAAGGAGACGAGGAGAGAAGACACGAGGAGTATGCAATTTAAATCTTTCCATAGCCTTCATATCAACCGTCACAGCACTTGACCTTTCACCTTGACCTAGCCCTAGATCAGTTCCATTACATTAAACATAAGAGTTATTGGACGAAGGCGTCCTCTGTACGGGGGAGTTTTGTTAAGAGGCCCGACTCTTTGTCTGAACATTAACGCACATCGCTTGCAGTACGTTTACGGGAAGCATAAGGACATATCAGCGAGAAAATTATTTTCAAAAAACAAAAGGTTAAATTGATACACACCTATATAGGGTTAGGGTTCCCACACGGCCATATCCCCAAGTTACAGCATGTATTTCCGGAAGACAGACAGAAGACCTGTGCTAATTGGCTATCTAGCATGATCCGAAGAAGGCCGCCAGAAACGTCTTGTCACTGAAAAATACTGTCGGCTGTAACTTTGATAAAGCCGGTTAAAACAGTGTACAGTAAGTGTATATTTTGCATATATGAAATTATTTTGATGTGATATGAAAGTAATATGCTTTATGTTTCTAGAACTGGCCTTGGTCAGCATGGTGTTGTAGGCCCAGTAGTAGCCCACCAGCTCCTCCGAGCCAAACAGGCCCTGACAAACGCACAAATTCTGCATTCACTATATACAGTGTGTATCTGGCACATACTCTACCAAAGACAGATAAAGGAATGCCTACCAGCATGATGTCGACAGCCATTCCTTGTGTGGCCACGCCCTCTACATTGTTGATCAGCCAGTGGACTATCTCAGCACTGATGAAGCAGATAGGGGACAGGCCCTTCTGCTCAGGTAGAAGCTGCACTCCTGTCCTATATATATATATATATATATATATATATATATATATATATATATATATATATATATATATGCAAATATATATATCACGTAACAGGAAACAACAGTAGCTCAAACCTATCTGTCCTGTATATCACATAACAGAATACAACAGTAGCACAAACACACCCATCTAACTGCAGAGACAACAAACCACACCTAAAACACTTGAGGTATGTATTGTGGTGCACACCAACACTCTAGCACGCATAACGTGCGCATACACTCACACAGGGTCTTACGTGGGGTGTTTGATGTCCTCTAGTATCTCCATCAGGGTGGAGGATGAGGACACATATACGGCTCCAGTACCAGACTGTCCACTGTAAACAAGAACATAAAAAGCATGGTTAACTATGACATCATCATTAACATAACACTTTACAATTATAAACATTATTTTGAACATTTTAACCACAGAAAGCAGGTGGAAAGAAATACATTTTTTCCCCCTTCTGATTTGAATGTAAACTGTGTCCTGTGCCCTATGTTGCATGGGCTGCAGCCCCGCTGGTCCCCGCCCCAGCACCTGACCGACCTCCTTTGTCTGTGGCTCCTCCTTCAGGAGACTGTAGAAACTAGAGCTGTCCCTGACCAAAAAGAAATCATTGGTCGTCTGTTCTTTCGACCAATCGACTGGTGAAAATGTTAAAACATGTATTTTTCCATATACAGTATAGACACACCCTATGTGTTTTAATAACATCCATTATATGTAGGCTACTGAGCTTGTATGACGCTTTAAGCACACTGATCAAATAATTAAGACACACAAATGACTCCAGAGGGAGCCAGTGATCAAGATAGCCTAACCAGAAGAAAAAAAACCTGTTCCCGAAGCTCCTCCTCCCACTGCTGTTAGCCTTCACAGAGTCTGCCATTATACTCCCGGAGCTGCCGGTATTAGGCTACACCAGGAGTTGGCAACCTTTTCCATTTGGAGTGCCAATTTATCTTACCAATTCACCCGATCTGCGTGCCAGTTTATGATTGTCATATGCACATTTTTGTGGAACAGTTTATTTTTTAATAAAGTCTTCTCATCTCAAAATCATTGTCATGTGAGTCATCAAAATGATATCTAAATATAAATGAAAGTTATACAAATCTAAAAGTGACATATATTGCCAACTATGTAAAAAATGCTTGCATAAAGCCAACAAAGAAAAACATTGCAGCCTGCAGGTAGAAAATAAATCACATTGGCTACACAGAAAATTACCTCATGGCCTTAGAAGCTTCTGATAGTTGACATCATTTGAGTCAATTGGAGGTGTACCTGTGGATGTATTTCAAGGCCTACCTTCAAACTCAGTGCCTCTTTGCTTGACATCATGGGAAAATCAAAAGAAATCAGCCAAGACCTAAAAAAATAAATTGTGGACCTCCACAAGTCTGGTTCATCCTTGGGAGCAATTTCCAAACGCCTGAAGGTACCACGTTCATCTGTACAAACAATAGTACGCAAGTATAAACACCATGGGACCACGCAGCCGTCATACCGCTCAGGAAGGAGACGCGTTCTGTCTCCTAGAGATGAACGTACTTTGGTGCGAAAAGTGCAAATCAATCCCAGAACAGCAAAGGACCTTGTGAAGATGCTGGAGGAAAAGGGGGAGGCTTGCAAGCCAAAGTACACCATCCAACCGTGAAGCACGGGGGTGGCAGCATCATGTTGTTGGGGTGCTTTGCTACATGAGAGACTGGTGCACTTCACAAAATAGATGGCATTATGGGGAAGAAAAATTATGTGAATATATTGAAGCAACATCACAAGACATCAGTCAGGAACTTAAAGCTTGGTCGCAAATGGGTCTTCCAAATGGACAATGACTCCAAGCATACTTCCAAAGTTGTGGCAAAATGGCTTAAGGACAACAAAGTTAAGGTAATGGAGTGGCCATCACAAAGCCCTGACCTCAAGCCTATAGAAAAGTTGTTGGCAGAACTGAAAAAGTGTGTGCGATCAAGGAGGCCTACAAACCTGACTCAGTTAAACCAGCTCCGTCAGGAGGAATGGGCCAAAATTCACCCAACTTGTTGTGGGAAGTTCGTGGAAGGCTACCCGAAACGTTTGAATCAAGTTAAACAATTTAAAGGCAATGCTACCAAATACTAATTGAGTGTATGTAAACTTCTGACCCACTGGGAATGTGATGAAAGACATAAAAGCTGAAATAAATCAGTCTCTCTACTGTTATTCTGACATTTCACAGTCTTAAAATAAAGTGGTGATCCTAACTGACCTAAGACAGGGAATCTTTACTAGGATTAAATGTCAGGAATTGTGAAAAACAGTTTAAATGTATTTGGCTGAGGCGTATGTAAACTTCCGACTTCAACTGTATATAAAAACAGACTTTGTTTACTTGCAGTTTGAGGTGAAGAAAAAATTACTCTGAGAAGCTCCACAGCACATTAGTGGTGGTGAGTTAAGACTATTAGAAACCCCAAGTGGGCACATTTATAAGCCTACATTTGCGCGCAGGACAGGTAGCCTAGGCCTACTTCTATGTGTAATCAGCTGAGCATCCATACTCAAGATTGACATGAGCGCTCCAAACACAATGAATAAACAAAACTTGTTTCTCACAAGTGTAGCCTAGGTTGTGCACTCTGCAAACAACGTGTCCACTCCTACAATGAGAACTGTAAAATATTAACAATAATATTTAATTGATTAACAGAAATTATGGTAAATTAACAAACATTGTAGATTTGAAATTATGGGAATTAACGGCAAATGTACTTGGTCAGGTGCCTTGTTAGGATTCTTAAGCGAGTGAGTAAATCGCCATTACCATCGGTTCTATTGGCCAACGTACAATCACTGGAAAACAAACTCGATGAGCTACGGTCGAGACTATCCTACCGACGGGACATTAAAAACTGTAATATCTTATGTTTCACCGAATTGTGGCTAAACGACGACACAGATAATATAGAGCTGGCTGGGTTTCCCATGAATTGACAGGACAGAACAGCAACGTCTGGTAAGACGAGGGGTGGGGTTGTGTGCCTATTTGTCAATAACAGCTGGTGCGCTATGTCTAATATTAAAGAAGTCTCAAGGTATTGCGGAGGTAGAGTACCTCATGATAAGCTGTAGACCACACTATCTACCAAGAGTTCTCATCTATATTATTCGTAGCCGTCTATTTACCACCACAAACTGATGCTGGAACTAAGACCGCACTCAACTAGCTGTATAAGACCATAAGCAAACAAGAAAATGCTCATCCAGAAGTGGAGTTCCTAGTGGCCGGGGACTTTAATGCAGGCAAGCTTAAATCTGTTTGACCTAATTTCTACCAGCATGTCACATGTGCAACCAGGGGGGGGGGGGGGGGGGGACTCTAGACCACCTTTACTCCACACACAGAGATGCATACACAGCTCTACCTCAGATCAAATCAAATGTATTTATATAGCCCTTCTTACATCAGCTGATATCTCAAAGTGCTGTACAGAAACCCAGCCTAAAACCCCAAACTGCAAGCAATGCAGGTGTAGAAGCACGATGGCTAGGAAAAACTCCCTAGAAAGGCCAAAACCTAGGAAGAAACCTAGAGAGGAACCAGGCTATGAGGGGTGGCCAGTCCTCTTCTGGCTGTGCCGGGTGGAGATTATAACAGAACATGGCCAAGATGTTCAAATGTTCATAAATGAACAGCATGGTCAAATAATAATAATCACAGTAGTTGTCGAGGGTGCAACAAGTCAGCACCTCAAGAGTAAATGTGAGTTGGCTTTTCATAGCCGATCATTGAGAGTATCTCTACCGCTCCTGCTGTCTCTAGAGAGTTGAAAACAGCAGGTCTGGGACAGGTAGCACGTCCTGTGAACAGGTCAGGGTTCCATAGCCGCAGGCAGAACAGTTGAAACTGGAGCAGCAGCATGGCCATGTGGACTGGGGACAGCAAGGAGTCATCATGCCAGGTAGTCCTGAGGCATGGTCCTAGGGCTCAGGTCCTCCGAGAGTGAGAAAGTAGAGAGAATTAGAGAGAGCATACTTAAATTCACACAGGACACCGGATAAGACAGGAGAAATACTCCAGATATAACAGACTGACCCTAGCCCCCCAACACATAAACTACTGCAGCATAAATACTGGAGACTGAGACACGAGGGGTCAGGAGACACTGTGGCCCCATCCGATGATACCCCCGGACAGGGCCAAACAGGCAGGATATAACCCCACCCACTTTGCCAAAGCACAGCCCCCACACCACTAGAGGGATATCTTCAACCACCAACTTACCATCCTGAGACAAGGCCGAGTATAGCCCACAAAGATTTCCGCCACGGCACAACCCAAGAGGGGGCGCCAACCCAGACAGGAATACCTCGTCAGTGACTCAACCCACTCAAGTGACGCACCCCTCCTAGGGACGGCATGGAAGAGTACCTCTCCCTCCATTTGGCAAATTCTATCCTCCTGATTCCTGCTTACAAGCAAAAACTAAAGCAGGAAGTACCAGTAACTGGCTCAATACAGAAGTGGGCAGATGACGCGGATGCTACGCTACAGGACTGTTTTGCTAGCATAGACTGGAATATGTTCCGTGATTCATCCAATGGCATTGAGGAGTATTCCACCTCTGTCACCGGCTTAATCAATAAAGTGCATTGACGGTGTCGTCCCCACAGTGACCATATGTACATATCCCAACCAGAAGCCATGGATTACAGGCAACAACCGCATTGAGCTAAAGGCTAGAGCTGCTGATTTCAAGGAGTGGGACACTAATCCAGATGCTTATCAGAAATCCCTCTATGCCCCCAGACGAACCATCAAACAGACAAAGTGTCAATACAGGACTAAGATTGAATTCTGCTACACCGGCTCTGCCGCTCGTCGGATGTGGCAGGGCTTGCAAACTATTACAGACTACAAAGGGAAACCCAGCCGTGAGCTGCTCAGTTACGCGAGCCTACCAGACGAGCTAAATGCCTTTTATGTTCGCTTTGATGCAAACAACACTGAAGCATGCATGAGAGCACCAGCTGTTACGGACAACTGTGTGATCACGCTCTCCGCATTCGATGTGAGCAAGACCTTTAAACAGGCCAACATTCACAAGACCGCGGTGCCAGACGGATTACCAGGGCGTGTACTCAGAGTATACGCGGACCAACTGGCAAGTGTCTTTACTGACATTTTCCACCTCTCCCTGACCGCGTCTGTAATACCCATGTTTCAAGCAGACCACCATAGTCCCTGTGCCCTAGAATGCAAAGGTAACCTGACAAAATTACTACCGCCCGGTAGCACTCACATTGGTAGCCATGAAGTGATTTGAAAGGCTTGTCATGGCTCACATCATTCCAGAAACTGTTGACCCACTCCAATTTGCATACCGCCCAACAGATCCACAGATGATGCAATCTCAATCGCACTTCACACTTCCCTTTCCCACCTGAACAAAAGGAACACCTATTTGAGAATGCTGTTCATTGACTACAGCTCAGCGTTCAACACCATAGTGCCCACAAAGCTCATCACTAAGCTAAGGACCCTAGGACTGAACACCTCCCTCTGCAACTGGATCCTGGACTTCCTGACGGCCGCCCCCTGGTGGTAAGGGTAGGCAACAACACATCTGCCATGCTGGTCCTCAACACCGGGGCCCATCAGGGGTGCGTGCTTAGTCCCCTCCTGTACTACCCGTTCACCCACGACTGCGTGGCCAAGCACGACTCCAACACCATCATTAATGTAGCTGACCACACAACAATGGTAGGCCTGATCACCGACAACGATGAGACAGTCTATAGGGAGGAGGTCAGAGACCTGGCAGTGTGGGGCCAGAACAATAACCTCTTCCTCAATGTGAGCAAGACAAAAGGGCCACACAGGCAGTCGTGAACACCTTTTCCCCTTTAGGAGACTGAAAAGATTTGGCATGGGTCCCCAGATCCTCAAAAGGTTCTACAGCTGCACCATCGAGAGCATCCTGACCGGTTGCATCACCGCCTGGTATGGCAACTGCTAAGCATCCGACCATAAAGCGCTACAGAGGGTAGAGAGTACGGCCCAATACATCACTGGGGCCAAGCTTCCTGCCATCCAGGACCTATATACTAGGCAATGTCAGAGGAAGGCCCAAAAATTGTCAAAGACTCCAGTCTAGATTGTTCTCCAGGAGCGCCAAGTCTAGGTCCAAAAGGCTCCTTAACAGCTTCTACCCCTCTACCCCCAAGCTATAAGACTGCTGAACAATTAATCAATATGCCACCCGGACTATTTACATTGACCCCCCCCCCTTTGTATTTACACTGCTGCTACTCGCTGTTTATTATCTATGCATAGTCACTTTATCCCAAACTACATGTACAAACTACCTCGACTAAGTTGTACCCTGCACATTAACTCAGTGCCGGTACCCCCTGTATAGAGCCTTGTTGTTGTTATGTAATTTTATTGTGCTACTTTTTATTTTTGACTTTAGTTTATTTAGTAAATATTTTCTTAACTATTTCTTTAGCTGCATGTTTGTTTAAGAACTTGTAAGTAAGCATTTCATGGTAAGGTCTACCTGTTGTATTCGGAGTATATGACAAGTAACATTTGATTTGATTTTGTGATACTATCCCACTGTCACCGCAATGGATTAGTCCACTGAGACACGTATCAATTCAGATGTACCATTTTTGCAACTACTTGACCAAAGCATTATCAGTCGACCAACAGCCTATCGGTCAAACAATCGACCAGTCGACTAAATGGGGTCAGCCCTACTAGAAACCTAAAGGCCATTCAGAAAAGGTTAGAATGAAGTCAAACTCAGGCAGTTACTCTGCTGCCTTCTATTCATTTAATGTATCTTACATAATCACTCCTGGTCTCTTGCTAGTGAAATACAGAGGAGGATAACTCAGATCTTACCTTTGATTTGGCTCAAATCTGCGAAACACTAGTGTAATGTGTGGTCTCTTCACAAACCACACTAACAACAACGGCGTGTCTAAGGTAGACTCATGCAGACATGCCGATTGCACCCCAGAAGAACAGTGCAGGAAGCAGAGCAAGTGTAACAGGACAACACACACACGCACAGCAGTGTCCAGTTGCCCCTGGTTACGGACCTTTTGTAAAAATAAATATCTAACCTTTATTTAACTAGGCAAGTCAGTTAAGAACAAATTCTTATTTACAATGACAGCCTACCCCGGCCAAACCCTCCCTTAACCCGGTCGAAGCTGGGCCAATTGTGTGCCGCCCTATAGGACTCTCGATCACGGCCGGTTGTGATACAGCCCAGTATCGAACCAGGGTCTGTGGTGATGCCTCTAGCACTGCGATGCAGTGCCTTAGACCGCTGCGACACTCGGGAGCCCTTTGAATTCAGACCCTTTGCTATGAGACTCGAAATTGAGCACAGGTGCATCCTGTTTCCATTGATCATCCTTGAGATGTTTCTACAACTTGATTGGAGTCCACCTGTGGTAAATTCAATTGATTGGAGATGATTTGGAAAGGCACACACCTGTCTATATAAGCTCCCACAGTTGACAGTGCATGTTCGGAGCAAAAACCAAGGCATGAGGTAGAAGGAATTGTCCGTAGAGCTCCGAGACACCAGAATTGTGTCAAGGCACAGATCTTGGGAAGGCTACCAAAATATTTCTGCAGCGTTAAAGGTCCCCAAGAACACAGTGGCCTCCATCATTCTTAAATGGTAGAACTTTGGAACCACCAAGACTCTTCCTAGAGCTGGCTGCCCGGCAAACTGAGAAATTGGGGGAGAAGGGCCTTGGTCAGGAAGGTGACAAAAAACCCGATGGTCACTCTGACAGAGCTCCAGAGTTCCTCTGTGGAGATGGGAGAACCTTCCAGAAGGACAACCCATCAGGCCTTTATGGTAGAGTGGCCAGATGGAAGCCACTCCTCAGTAAAAGGCACATGACAGCCCGCTTGGAGTTTGCCAAAAGGCACTTAAAGGACTCTCAGACCATGAAAAACAAGATTCCCTGGTCTGATGAAACGAAGATTGAACTCCTTGGCCTGAATGCAAAGCGTCACATCCTACGGTGAAGCATGGTGGTGGCAGCATCATGCTGTGGGGATGTTTTTCAGTGGCAGGGACTGGGAGACTAGTCAGGATCGAGGGAAAGATGAACGGAGAAAAGTACAGAGATCCTTGATGAAAACCTGCCTCAGAGCGCTCAGGACCTCAGACTGGGGCAACGTTTCACCTTCCAACAGGACAACGACCCTAAGCACACAGCCAAGACAATGCAGGAGTGGCTTCGGGACAAGTCTCTGAATGTCCTTGTGGCCCAGCCAGAGCCCGGACTTGAACCCGATTGAACATCTCTGGAGAGACCTGAAAATAGCTGTGCAGCAACGCGCCCCATCCAACCTGACATAGCTTGAGAGGATCTGCAGAGAATAATGGGAGAAACTCCTTAAATCCAGCTGTGCCAGGCTTGTAGCGTCATACCGAAGAAGACTCAAGGCTGTAATCGCTGCCAAAGGTGCTTCAACAAACTACTGAGTAAAGGGTCTGAATACTTATGTAATGTGTTATTTCAGTTTTTTGTATTTTTATACATTTGCTAAAATGCCAAAAACCTGTTTTTGCGTTGTCATTATGGGGTATTGTGTGTAGATTGATAAGGAAATGCGAAGTCTGTAAAGCTGTCAAGGCAAAGGGTGGTTACGTTGAAGAATCTCAAATATAAAATATATTTTGATTTGTTTAACACTTTTTTGGTTACTACATGATTCCATATGTGTTATTTCATAGTTGTGATGTCTTCACTATTATACTACAATGTAGAAAATAAAGAAAAATCCTTGAATGAGTAGGTGTGCAAACTGAATATGAATATACACTTCACAATCTAATAGTAAGCAAACAGTGCAACACTTTACAAGACTATAAGTAGATTGGACAAGTGGAATGTAATTAATGTGACATTGATGTGTTCCAGGTCTGTCGGGAGAGGCCATCCAGATCCACCACCAGACCAGAGAGACCACGCCCACACCTCCGCCAAGCTTCTGGAACTGGCATATCACGAGGCCACTGACAGGTTAGACACGCCCAAGGGGGAAGCTCATGCCCCTTTCATGTAACTATATTTAAGTCAATATGGATTATTCTACCCTGGTAAACTGTATGTTCAGACGAACAGCACCAGAGAGTCTACAGGCAGTGCTGTACACCAGCGGAGTGACGGAGGAGTATACTCATGGTAGCCCAGCCAACGGCACTGGTGTACACACACACACACACACACACACACACACACACACACACACACACACACACACACACACACACACACACACACACACACACACACACACACACACACACACACACACACACACACACACACACACATACTGAATATGGGACCAAATACAAAACTTTTTACTACTTTAACACACTATAAGTGAATGTGATTACATACTTATGACACCTTAAAATGGGGGGACTAGATACAGTGCCTTCAGAAAGTAAGTATTCACACCCCTTGACTTACAACCTGAATTTAAAATGGATTAGATTTAGATGTTTTGTCACTGGCTTACACACAATAGCCCATATGTGTCAAAGTGGAATTATGTTTTTAGAAATGTTTACTAATTAAAATAAATGAAATGTTGAAATGTCTTAGGTCAATAAATATTAAACCCCTTCGTTATGGCAAGCCTAAATAAGTTCAGGAGTACAACATTTCTTAACAACCCACATAATAAGTTGCATGGACTCACTCTGTGTGCAATAATAGTGTCATGATTATTGAATGACCATCTCATCTCTGTACCCCACAGATACAACTATCTTTAAGGTCCCTCAATTGAGCAGTGAATTTCAAACCCAGATTCAACCAGAATGACTAGGGAGGTTTTCCAATGCCTAGTAAAGAAGGGCACCTATTGGTAGATGGATAGAAATATTGATCATTCCATTGGGTATAGTGAAATTATGAATTACACTTTGGATGGTGTACATATCAATACACCAGTCACTAATAAGATACAGGTGTCCTTCCTAACTCAATTGCCAGAGAGGAAAGAAACAGGTCAAGGACTTCACCATGAGGCCATTGGTGACTTTAAAGCAGTTACATAGTTTAATGGCTGTGATAGGTGAATACAATGTTGTTGATCAATCTTCAGTTGTTACCTCACAATACTAACCTAAATGACAGAGTGAAAAGAAGGAAGCCTGTACAAAATTTTAAAAATCCAAAACATGCATTCTGTTTGCAATAAGGCAAATAAAATGTGGCAAAGAAATTAACTTTATGTCCTGAATACAAAGCATTATGTTTGGTGAAAATCAAACTTAACACATCACTGAGTACCACTCTTCATATTTTCAAGCATGGTGCTGGCTGCATCATGTTATGGGTATGCTTGTCATCAGCAAGGACTATGGAGCTTTTTAGTATAAAAGAAACGGAATAGAGCTAAGCACAGGCAAAATCCTAGAGGAAAACCTTGTTCAGTCTGCTTTCTAACAGACACTGGGAGACAAATGTACTTTTCAGCAGGAGAATAACCTAAAACACAAGGACAAATATACACTGGAGTTGCTTACCAAGATGACATTGAATGTTCCTTAGTGGCCTAGTTACAGTTTTAACTTAAATCGGCTTAAAAATCAATGGCAAGACTTGACAATGGCTGTCGAGCTTGAAGAATTGTTCAAAGAATAATGTTCAAATATTGTACAATCCAAGTGTGCAAAGCTCTTAGACTTACCCAGAAAGACTCACAGCTGTAATTGCTGGCAAAGATGATTTTAACATTTATTGGCTCAGGGGTGTGAATACTTATGTAAATTATATATTTCTGTATTTTATTTTCAATAAAATAAAACAAAAAAATCTAAAAACATGTTTTCGCTTTGTCCTTATGGATTTTTGTGTGTAGATGAGTGAGGGAAAAAATCTATTTAATACACTTTGAATTCAGACTAACACAACAAAATGAGAAATAAGTCAAGGGGTAGGAATACTTTCTGAAGGCACTGTATATGTGTGTTTATCTGCTAAATACACTCACTGGACAGTTTATTAGGTACACCCACCTAGTACCAAGTCACACCCCCCTTTACATCCAGAACAGCCTGAATTATTCTGGTCATGGATTCTACAAACTGTCGTTCCACAGGGATGTTGGTCCATGCTGACGCGATGGCATCACACAGTTGCTGCAGATTGGACTGTGGTACATTCATGCTCAAACAGCCCATTCCATCTCATCCATGCGGTACATTAATGTTGCAAACAGCCCATTCCATCTCATCCCAAAGATGATCTATTGGGTTTGGTCAGAAACTATTTTCAGGTATGGAATCAAGGGAACTAACATGTGCCAGGAAAAAATTCCCCACACCAGTACACCACCTCCACCAGCCTGTACTTTTGACACCAGGCAGGATGGGTATGGACTCCTGCTGCTTACGCCAAGTCCTGACTCTGCCATAAGCAGGAACTGAGATTTGTCGGACCAGGCAATGTTATTCCACTCCTAGATTGTCCAGTGTTGGTGATTGCGTGCCCACTGGAGCCGCTTCTTCTTGTTTGTAGCTGATACCGGCGTGGTTGTCTGCTGTAATAGTCCACCTGTGACAGAGATCGACGAGTTGTGTGTTCCGAAATGCCGTTCTAAACACCACTGTTGAACTGCGCCATTATTTATCTATTTGTGGCCCGCCTGTTAGCTTGCATGATTCTTGCCATTCTCCTTCGACCTCTCTCATCCATTTCTGAGATACTGGAACAGGGGCGCCTGGCACTGACAATCATACCACGCTCAAAGTCGCTTAGGTCACTAATTTTGCCCATTCTAACGTTCAACAGTAACTGAATGTCTCGATACCTGTCTGCCCGCTTTATATAGCAAACCACGGCCACATGGCCCACTGACTGCAGGAGTGATCCATTTTTGAGAACAGGGTGGTGTACCTAATAAACTGGCCAGTCGGTGTATGTGTGTTTTGTTGTAATCATACTGCTCATCAGATCACACCTATTTCAGATGTACAGTATGTATGTATGTGTGTGTGTGTGGCGGGAGTTCCCCTGAAGCCCTGCTGCTGTCTGCCCCTCCGACAGTGCCCAGCTTCTGTTGCATGCTACGACATGCTGCCACACACTGACCTGGAGAGGATCGACACAATTTAACCCACAGAGGACACCAACACCTCACATAGTATACAAAATTACTACTGCAACACTGACTGCATGGTCTACTGCCTTACTGAGAAATATACTAACAAATAGAGCAGCAGCTACATAAACTCATTTCAGATGCCTCTCTCTCTCTCTCTGTCTGTCTGTCTGTCTGTCTGTCTGTCTGTCTGTTTGTTTGTTTGTTTCAGGCGGGATGATGAGGCCCCGGTGGTGAGTGCCCCTCAAGTGTTTGAGGAGTTCTTCTGTCAGCAGCTAATGCAGGGCTACCAGATCATTGTACAACCAAACAATAGGAAAAACAATAGGAAACCCCAGCCCGTTGTGGGCCCACCCCTCAACAATAGTCCACTCTACACCAGAGGTGTTCTATACCCTCTCTGTCTCTGTCCAGGCCTGTGGCTCAGCTCAGACACAGTTACCTAGTACCACCACAGTCACAGTTAGCTACTGGCTGACACTGTTCAGTTATCTCATACTATGCTAGAGAGGCTAATGAGTCTGTTATACAGCATATTCATGTTTCATAATTTCATAATTTGCTAAACCACATTGGCCGTGGCCAAAATCTGGCTTGCCTACTACCTACTTAAATTGCATACTGTGTACAACTGGTACTACATACTATTTAGAATGTAATGTTAATTAAAAACAAATGCAGTAAGCTACACATATCAGCATACTAGGCTCATCCTACTGAGAATGCATCATCTAATGTGCAATTGTGTTGATTCCCGCCATACATTCATTTTGGTACAGCGCATCCCCTCAGCTGATTATTAGCTGTTGTCAAACACATGCCGGTGTCACGCCCTGATCTGTTTCACTTGTTCCTGTGATTGTCTCCACCCCCTCCAGGTGTCGCTTATTTCCCCCAGTGTATTTATCCCTGTGTTTCCTGTCTCTCTGTGACAGTTTGTCTTGTATGTTTAGTCAAGTCAACCATCGTGGTTTTCCCGTACTCCTTTTTGCTATTCTCCTTTTTCTCCCGGTTTTGACCCTTGCCTGTTTCTGGACTCGGTACCTGCCTGCCTGACCATTCTGCCTGCCTTGACCATGAGCCTGTCTGCCACTCTGTACCTCCTGGACTCCGATCTGGTTTTGACATTTTTTCCTGTCCACGACCATTCTCTTGCCTACCCCTTTGGATTATTAAACATTGTAAGACTCCAACCATCTGCCTCCTGTGTCTGCATCTGGGTCTCGCCTTGTGCCCTATAGCCGGTCTCGAAAGCCGATTCTCTTTCTCAATAGTGTGCAGCAAATTTTACTTGATGAAAAGCCTAAATAAGTATGGAATCCTGGCATTTAAAGCATACTGAATTTTAGAAATCTCACATACTACAAAAAACAAATTCACATACCCAAAATGCCAGAAGAGTCTATACTGTCTATACTGTCTCAGTATGGGCCGTACCTATTATCACTGTTACCCGCTACCTCCCCACTTGAGTCTCCAGCCTTTCATTGGATCCATACTCCCAGCTAAATCATCAGACTACGTTTGCATGCCACGCCCTCTCCTGTAACTCGTGCCTGTGTATGTCAGGTACCCGTATGAGTCGGCACAGATCCAGTACAGCTGCAGTCTGTGCCCCCCTCACTCTGACGCCCATGTCCTGTCCTGCTGGGTGGAGTTTAGTCACGACAGACTGGAGGAGTACAAGTGGAACTACCTGGACCAGTACATCTGCTCTGCTGGCTCTGAGGACTTCAGGTACCTATGCTCTGCACACATACTTATGCACACACACAGTGACATAAAGAGCCATGTTTAGCTCCAGAGCTTTAACACTTTAACTTGGATCCCTTTCTGCTGTAAAAGAGTTCACCATAGCTAACATTGACTGTACAGCATGAATAACATACAGTAACACTGAGAAATAACTCTTATCTCTATCTTATCTTCCTGTCCTGTGTCATAGTTTGATAGACTCTCTGAGCATGGCATAGCACTGACAGAGATGCTCACTTCGCTTCGAGTTCTTAGGAACCTATGCAGTATTTAGCTGTTTTATGTATTATTTCTTACATTGTTACCCCAGGAAATCAACCAGGAATACGACTTTCCCGAAGCGGATCCTCTGTTCGGACCACCACCCAGTACAATGGAGCTAATTCCAGTAGGTGATCCAAAACAACGACACCGCAGACGAAGCGGCCACCTGGCCAGGCTCCGAAGACGTGCACATCACACAAAGCTCCTGAGTATACTACTAGCCAAAGTCCAGTCTCTTGACAACAAGGTAGACGACATTCGAGCAACGGTTGCCTTCCAGAGAGACATCAGAGATTGTAACATTCTCTGTTTCACGGAAACATGGCTCTCTCTGGATATGTTGTCAGAATCGGTTCAGCTACCGGGCTTCTCCATGCATCGCGCCGACAGCGATAAATATCTCTGTGGGAAAAGGAAGGGCGGGGGTGTATGCTTTATGATTAACGACGCATGGTGTAATCATAACAACATACAGGAACTCAAGTCCTTCTGCTCACCCGATCTATAATTCCATACAATCAAGTGCCGGCCATTTTTCCTACCAAGAGAATTCTCGTCAGTTATAGTCACAGCTGTGTACATTCCTCCTCAAGCAGACACCAAGACGGCCATCAAGGAGCTTCACTGGACTATATGCAAACTGGAAACCATACATCCTGAGGCTGCATTAATTGTAGCTGGGGATTTTAGCAAAGCAAATTTGAGAAGAAGTCTACCTAAATTCCTCCAGCATATTGATTGCGCTACACGTATGAGCAATAACCTCGACCACTGCTACTCTAACTTGCGCGAAACATACAACGCCCTCCCTTCAGCATATCCGTCCATGGCGCCATCTTGCTCCTTCCATCTTATAGGCCGAAAATCAAACAGGATGTACCAGTGACGAGAACCATTCAATGCTGATCCGACCAATCGGAAGCCACGCTTCAAGATTGTTTTGATCACGAGGACTGGAATATGTTATAGGTCAGCTTCAGAACAACATTGGCCTATACGCTGACTTGGTGAGTGCGTTTTATAAAGAAGTGCATTGGAGATGTTGAGCTATTAAAAAATACCTTAACCAAAAACCGTGGATGGATGGCGGCATTCGCGCAAAACTGAAAGCACGATCCACCGCATTTAACCATGGAAAGAGGTCTGGAAATATGTCTGAATATAAACAGTGTAGCTATTCCCTCCAAGGCAATCAAACAAGCGAAATGCCAGTACAGGGACAAGGTGGAGTCACAATTCAACGGCTCAGACACAAGGCGTATGTGGCAGGGTTTACAGGAAATCACGGACTACAAAAATAAATCCAGCTACATCACGGACACTGACGTCACGCTTCCAGACAAACTAAACACCTTCTTTGCCCGCCTTGAGGATAATACAGTGCCACTGTCGCGGTCCGCTAACAAGGACTGCACCCCCCCCCCCCCCCCTCCTTCTCCGTAGCTGATGTGAGTAAAACATTTAAATGTGTTAACCCGCGCAAGGCCGCTGGCCCAGACGGCATCCCTAGCCGCGTCCTCAAAGCATGCACAGACCATCTGGTTGGCATGTTACCAGACCTATTCAATCGCTCCCTATCCCAGTCTGTTGTCCCCACATGCTTCAAGATGGCTACCATTGTTCCTTTCCCAAGAAGGCAAAGGTAACTGAACTAAATAACTACCGCCCGTAGCACTCACTTCTGTCATCATGAAGTGCTTTGAGAGACTAGTCAAGGATCATATCACCTCCGCCTTACAGGCCACCCTAGACCCACTTCAGTTTGCATACCGCCCCAACAGGTCCACAGACGACGCAATCGCCATCACACTGCACACTGCCCTATCCCACCTGGACAAAAGGAATACCTATGTAAGAATGCTGTTCATTGACTACAGCTCAGCATTCAACACCATAGTACCCTCCAAGCTCATCATCAAGCTGGAGGCCCTGGGTCTCAACCCCACCCTGTGCAATTGGGTCCTGGACTTTCTGACGGGCCGCCCCAGGTGGTGAAGGTAGGAAATAACATCTCCACTTCGCTGACCCTCAACACTGGGGCCCCACAAGGGTGTGTGCTCAGCCCCCTCCTGTACTCCCTGTTCACCCACGACTGCGTGGCCATGCACGCCTCCAACTCAATCATCAAGTTTGCAGACGACACAACAATAGTGGGCTTGATTACCAACAACGACGAGACAGCCTACAGGGAGGAGGTGAGGGCACTCGGAGTGTGGTATCAGGAAAACAACCTCTCACTCAACATCAACAAAACAAAGGAGATGATCATGGACTTCAGGAAACAGCAGAGGGAGCACCACCCTATCCACAGTTCCTCGGCGTACACATCACAGACAAACTGAAGTGGTCCACTCACACAGGTAGTGTCGTGAAGGCGCAACAGCGCCTCTTCAACCTCAGGAGGCTGAAGAAATTTGGCTTGTCACCCAAAACCCTGACAAACTTGTACAGATGCAAAATCGAGAGCATCCTGTCGGGCTGTATCACATCCTGGTACGGCAACTGCACCGCCCTCAACCGCAAGACTCTCCAGAGGGTGGTGCGGTCTGCACAACGCATCACCGGGTGCAAACTACCTGCCCTCCATGACACCTACAGCACCCGATGTCACGGGAAGGCCAAAAAGATCATCAAAGACATCAACCAGGTGAGGTCAGTACAGGTGCATCAAAGCTGGGACCGAGAGACGGAAAAACAGCTTCTATCTCAAGACCATCAGACTGCTAAACAGCAATCACTAACTCAGAGAGGCTGCTGCCTACATTGAGACCCAATCACTGGCCACTTTAATAAATTGATCACTAGTCACTTTATACAATGCAATCTAAATAATGCCACTTTAATAATGTTTACATATCTTACATTACTCATATCACATGTACTGTATTTACAATGCCGCTCGGCCATCCTCATCTATATACTTACATGTACATATTCTCATTCACCCCTTTAGATTTGTGTTTATTAGGTAGTTGTTGGGTAATTGTTAGATTACTTGTTAGATATTACTGCACTGTCAGAACTAGAAGCACAAGCATTTCGCTACACTCGCATTAACATTTGCTAACCATGTGTATGTGACAAATAACATTTGATTTGAAGTTCTGGCGGACCCGCTTCCTGCTACTGCCGGCCGGCGGGGCGAGATGTGTGGTGGATGGGAAGGGGCACTGGGACATCTACAGGGAGGGAGCGGGCAGAGAGGGCACCAGGGAGTGGGCCCTGCTGGACAGCTTCATCTACTTCCTGGAGGGACTCAACCGCATCCACAGACGCCATCGCTCCGACAGGATCATCAGGGTAACACCCTAAAATGCTGTCTTACTCAGAATAAGTTTAGGAAGTAAAAAATACAAAAACTCAAAATATCAACTCAAATTATGTGATTGCAAACCCAGTCTCAGAGGAAAAACTGACTCTGCTATAAATAATAATTCTATGCCAATGTTGTTAAACTGTTTTAGTTTTTGAGCTTCCTGTCATATTGTCTTCCCCTCATTCTGTCTGTAGAAAGGAGCAGCAATGAAGGGTTTGCAGGTGACTGGTCCTCTCCCTAGCCATCGAGCCTGTAGTGCCCCCTCTGGCTAAGAAATGCAGTTCCGCTTTATCAGCTCTCCTCAAGTTCGAGCAGAACCAGAAGTGAGTAGAGTTGTCCTGTCTGTGTGCTTTGCGTGGAACCTTCTAAACTATTAGCAGCACAGGGTATCTGACATTGAAGGTACTGGTCTCACAATGATTATGCGTTTCCTGTCTGCAGGACTCTAGAGGAGCAGCAACAACAGGGGAAACCCTCAGCTGCCACCAATGAGTCTTCCACTGTCTCCACGACCACTACAAATGTGGACAGCTGTCGTAAGGTGGGTGCCTTTATGTGGGTTTGAAAAGAACACAATGATCAAGGGTTTATATCTGCTTCATTATTATGGGGTTTTGCTTTGATTTTGTTTCCCTTTCTCCTTCCCCACCTTTCTCTCCTTCCCTTATTTTCCTGTTGATGATCTCTGGGTTTTTCATCCTGTGGTTTAATCTGCCTCCTATGCTGACAGGATGCTGACTACATTTGGGATTTTATACATAGCCCCTCCTAGATCTATCACAGACAGGTGTGGGCTCCCTAGTTGCGCAGCGGTCTAAGGCACTGCAATGCAGTGCTAGAGGTGTCACTACAAACCCTGGTTCGATCCCGGGCTGTATCACAACCGGCCGTGACTGGGAGTCCCATAGAGCAGTGCACAATTGGCCCAGCGTCGTCCGGGTTAGGGGAGGGTTTAGCTGGGGTAGGCCGTCATTGTTAATAAGATTTTTTTATTAACTGACTTGCCTAGTTAAATAAAGGTTAAATAAAAGTACTTATGTAAATAAGGTATTTCTGTTTTTGTTTTTTATACATTTGCAAAAAGTTCTAAAAACCTATTTTCGTTTTGTGTGTAGTTTTAATCAATTTTAGAATATGGCTGTAACGTAACAAAATGTGGAAAAAGTTAAGGGGTCTAAATACTTTCTGAATGCACTGTATGTCTCGGAAAATGTATCTCAATCCAGGGATGAGAAATGTGTTGTACTCCGAATTGTCCCATTATCCCAACTGTTACACCGAGAAGATGGAAAGACTGCTAGTTTCTCCGGAAAATGGTCCTTTTCATCCTCATGCTAGCTAGCAGTCGCCACAGCAGCCATTATGGAATGGCACTTTGTGTTGACAACACAGGACCTGAATGGCTGACACTGCCAATCCAAAATGGCTGCGGTGGATTCTGCTACCTAGCAGGATAGTTCTGAATGAATCGTGAATATTGATGACTGAGATAGTTAGACACACAAATATCATACCCCCCAAAATGCTAACCTCCCTATTACTGTCACGGTGAGAGGTTAGTATGTCTTGGGGGTGTGATATTTGTGTGTCTAACTTTCTCACTCATCATTATTCACGATTCATTCAGAACTATCCATAATCATAGGAGCATCCACATTAATGTAGAAGTGTTAATAAATCTATTCTATTCTTTTTTTACAATAAATGTGACTCCAAAATGACACAATACATTATTTACCATTAATTTATATTGGGCACAAAATAATCTGAAACACAACCAAAACAAACAGCAAATTAATCCAACAAGTTTGTATAGTTTTATGTAATTGGGGCGGCAGGTAGCCTCATGGTTAGAGCGTTGGGCCAGTAACTGAAAGGTTGCTAGATCAACTGACAAGGTAAAAAGCTGTTCTTCTGCCCCTGAACAAGGCAGTTAACCCACTCTTCCTAGGCCATCATTGTAAATAAGAATTTGTTCTTAACTGACTTACCTAGTTAAATAAAGGTAAAAATCATTGCATGCTAGGTATATGGGACCAATACAAAACTTAGGACTACTTTAATATACATATACTTTAAGTGAATTCGTCCCAATACTTTTGGTCCCCTAAAATAGGGTGGA